>NW_026916158.1:13132500-13732500 GCF_034315485.1 Pezoporus occidentalis
TCATCAAAACCTGGAACTGCAGCATAAAAGACAGTTCTTGGTAATTTACATTTTTTAAAAAAATCACACAGTTATAAACCAGGAAAATAAAAAATTTTAAGACAAATTGAAAACATTTCTAGAAATTGAGTCAGTACCAGACTCTCTTCTCCACTCCTCTGCCTAGAGCCACACTTGTCTATTTGGACCCCAGGTGGGGTACCAGGACACATTGGAAGAAACTCCTCTGGTCTTCCATGTTGACGAGAGTTTCTCTGACTTAGTGAGAAAATTACCTTGACTTCATGGCAACTGAATTAAGCTTTCTGCAGCTAAATAAAGGATCCTATTTTTCCAGGCTTTTGCATAGTGTCTTTGAGCACTGCAAAATCTGTTCAGATTACTAAAAATAATAATTTCATCAAACTGATTTTTATTCCTTTATATTCTAGCTTAAAAAAATCAAACTGAGCAAAAAACATAAACTCATCAAGCCTTAATCTAAAACAAAAGTTTGGAGCCAAATGTTTGTGTTCAATCTTTTCATTCTGTAAACAACAGTGTCCTACTAGACAGAGATAACACATAAGGGTTACAGATGACAACACATTCATGGGATCTGCATTCATTCTGAACAGAAGGGAAAAATAAATGTGTATTTACCAGTAATTAACATTTTAACTAGTGTTCGGTGAAATCCATAATGTGATTAAAAATATAAAGAATTTCTAGATTGCAGGAAAGATCAATGACCAGAAAAAAAGCTACTAAAAAGTTGTCCTGAGGTATACAATGATAATAGTAATAATAGTAATAATAATATTAAAAAAATAAATAAATTAAAAGTCCCCTCCTCATCGGGAAATGATCACACAGATATCCATGCCGATTGGTCAAATGTCAGAGAAGGATCCCATATACCCATAATTAACAATGTAACAAGCAGAGCCTTGAGAAAACAAGCTGGTCCTCAAGACAATAATCTTCATTGCTAGCACCCATCCAACAGGCTTCGTCAAGGAGTGAATGAGGTAAGCAAGATAATAGAAAGACCTACACAGGCAGGAGAAAAGTTCCCCATGTTCTAGTTTGAGTGGCCTTCAAAGGAGTAAAAAGAGGAGAGGTAAGAGGGGGCAAAGCAGTCATGTCCCCCTCTCCCCCTCAAAGAATGAAAAAGAAAGGAAAAGAATCCAACTTGCTCCTGCAGAAGCTGCCTAGCGACACACAACTAATTACTATGACTCATCCCCTGTTTGCAGATCTTGTTATCAGTAAAAATAATAATAAAATGAGCCCTAGCAGTCTGGATATCTGCAATTACAGTGTGAATTGCATGAGAGGATTATATGAAGTGCTCTTGGCGTGGAGGGTGGGGGACCAAGGCGCTTCAACTTGAGAGCACTAAGCAGCTGCTTTGGGGCTTTGCACCTGCTGCTCACCAGGCTGTTTTCACCTCTAGACGAAAACAGGCTTCTCTCTCTTCCTGTCTTGTTTCTTTTCACACAGCACACAAATGTAAAAACAGAGATGGATTTTTATTAAAAAAAAAAAAAAGGGGTGAGAAAAAGAAATTGTCTTCTAAAAGAAGTTTCACTGAAGCAACATGAGAGGCATCTTATGGCAGTGAAGTGGAATCTGAAGATGGAGTGCAGGGCCACAGAAACAGGCAAGCCAGCTCCATTTTAATGCAGAGGCAGCAGACAGAGTGCGATCTGAGATTGGCAAAGTTTCAATGTAAATCCAGGGGGGCAAGGGGGATGGGGCTGGGATGAGAAGAAAGGACTCTTTTACTGTTTCATGCTTCTAAGTCCTGCCGATCAGCATAAGCTCAGCTCGACATTCTGGGAATAGCAATGAGGCACACACAACAATCAAAACACCCTAAATCTGTTTGATGATTCAGACACTTCGTGCATCTGCACCGACAAAATGGGACTTCAATTAAATAACTTGCAGATTTCCAGAGAGGGGGGAAAAAGTCGGGGGAACATGAGGATTTTTAATTAGTAACTCTGAATACAAGCCGGTTTTTTAATTAGGTGTTTGCACTACCACTTTATTCTTAAAGGGAGATTTGTAAGCGCGTGGGATTGTTGTGAAAGAAGATCCTGGACAGTTTGTTCCTCACATTTTGTTGCAACCTGCATTTGCTCCTAAACAGCTTTTCTTTAGCAAATGAAACTCAGCTACAATTCCAAGCAAGTTGTTCAAATTAAGGCCAAGATTTTTTTTTAAAGGTTTAAGTGCATGCATACATACACCCATAAATATATAGACAGATATGTGTAGTGTCCAGAATGTGTTTCAAGACCCTCTAAGAGTTTTCCTGTGTTTCTATGATTCAGATTACTCCCCGTGGCTAACCTAGTTATGTATAACTGTACTGTAAATAGTATATCTATAACTGTACTATACACAGGGTATAAACAAAGATGATAGTAAAAGTTTGTTGCAGAGTTGAATGAAATTCCCATATGATTTTACTGCACTGCAGCCACAACTTTTTGAACAAACCGCTAATGACTACAAGCTTTAGAGTCTGAAAAACGATGGGTGAAATCCCAGACTCTTTGAAGTCATTGAGAGCTTTTCATTGACTACTAGGGTCAGGATTCACACTCAGAATCTCTTGAGTGTGCTCTGGCATGGCACAGTGATGTATATGTCTCTCACACACACACACATGCACAGTGAACCTGCAAAATCTTCCTGTGAAAAGGCATTCTCTCTGTGGCAGTCCATGATTTTGGAGCCTTAGAAAACAGATCTGGTCTTTTTAATAGACTGACCACTGGTGACACTAGAATGAGGATGCTTCTGTGTTAATTTAAAAAATATAACCAAAGAAGAAGCTGTGACATTAACATATTTTTGAATCTTTATCTTTTGGTTCTTGGACAATTTTTGCTTTGACGAAACATTTACAATGATGTGGAAGAGATTAAAAGTTGGCTTTCTCCCCTTGCCCCCCTTTTTCCGAACAGGGATACAGCAAGGAGATCATATAAAGAGGGACCATGATCATTTATCCAAATGCAAACAAACCTAAGTATGAGGATTTACCACAGACTGACTTTCTTTTTTAAAAATTTATTTCATGTGTTAATACAAAGACTATTTAGCAAAAGTAGAATGAAGGGATTTGCATATGAATAGGAACCTAAAGATCAACGAGATCAACTCATTAGGGCCTGAACATCTAAACATACGAAAGTCAAAGAGGCCAGAGCTCAAGAGCCCGGCTGCTGAGATTCCCAGTGACTAATCCAAGCAAAGCTGGTAGTTTTAAACTTATCACTATTTTTCCTGCCTTAACTAAAAAAAAAAAATCCTTTGCCTGACATCAAAGCTCAGTCCAAGTTAAATAGCCTAGTGATTGTGTCTGGGACTCAATTTCTTGCTTTGCCACAAGCTTTCCTCATGGTATTGGGCAAGTCTTTTAGGAGGGGATTTGTCTCACCTAGGAGTAGATGTCTTGAAGGGTGGGATTTTAACTACCTTGTCATCCAGTCTCTCTTTGCAGTCAGAGTAAAAATGGCGCTTTCCAAAGGGCTGTTCCCTCTTACTGTACTATCCCCTCCTAAGACAGTGTCTAAATCCCTGGCTGCAGGTGCTTATCTCATCCTCTTGCCTATGCCAAGAGTGTCTCAGAGTAGCTCAAACTGAAATGAACATGGAGTCTTATGTGCCTCAGTTCATCATCTGTAAAATGGGATTAAGTGATTAATGCTACCCCTGTATCTCATGGGTTAGTTAGAAAGTGGAATATATTATAAACCATGAGATGTTCAGATATTAAAATAGTGGGAGTAATATGGATGCCATAAAAAGATAAGGTCCTGATCCAGTATCTGTGGCAACCAAGGGAATCTCTCCTCTGGCCTTTTGTGGGTATTAGATCAATCAATCCCCAGTGACATTATCCATTCACTGCAGAGTAAGTGAAGGTATGGCCAGAATTTTTCCACTGGCAGAGAAGGGAGAGGGTATGGGAAAGCCCTGACCTTACTCTATGCTTGAATAGTAGGAAGAGGGAAAGCACAAACAGGCTTTCAAAGCTGCCTACAGGATTTGGACACATCATCTTATTAATGTTAGCGGAAATTGGGCATCCACGTCTCTGGAAATTTCAGCCTCTGCATTTACAATACAAAAAGAGCCCAACCACAGAGAAGATATTTCCCTAATCTTGGCACTACTGCAGATTTTTGTTTGAGCTTCCTTGGATTAGACCTTTAGCAAATGGCACCACACAGATGTTACGGGAAGGACACATTTAGTCCTCATCCACCCCGAGGTGTAGCAGCCCAGTGTCAGGGCAGCATATTCTCATGGCTAGATTCTGAGCCTGTCATTAAATCTGTCTTTTGACCTTGGGCAAGTCACTTAACCTCAGTTTCCTCTGACTGTAAAATGTAGATAAAATATTCTCTGCCTCATGGCAGTGTTGCAAAGATTAACAGTTAGACATTGTTCCAAGAGCCTTGAATAAGAGCTGTGAGTGCATGCAGAGTACTGTCTCTATTGGATACTGCTTTCTCTTTCTACATACAGAAGGGCTGACTTTTAAACTGGCAAGAAGCCCAGGCCCGTGACTAGGGGTGTGCCCCATTTGAATGCACAATAACTACAGTTGCATGCACAAATTGGGCATCCATGCATGGAAACTGGACACACAGTTGTTTACAGAAGAGTTTCGCGCTTACTTGGAAAATTCAAGGACTCCATTTATTAAGCAGGAAAAGCGATTCCACCACTCAAACAGTTTCTAGGCAGCATTTTAAACAGGTTAATAAGGTATAATATCATTCCCTCCAGAGACTGTAAGGTGGGCACTTTATGTTGACTGGAGTTACATTTTCACACTCATTTTACAACTCTTGTATGCTGTCTAGGTTTAAATGTGCCAGATGAGATCCTTTTGGGGAAGTTGAGAAGAGAAATGATCTGCAAGTATTTTGTTTGACGTGTGTAAATCAGGACTGAAATAAATGGCATAAGTGCAATTTGCCCTGAGATAAACTGGACTTGGCTGAGAATCTGGGACTCTTTATATATGAGCCCATAAACAAACCACAATCAGGACAGCATCACATGCTGTGTGAAGCCTCAGGAGGGCTGTTTTGCCAGGGGTTGAGCTCTGCTACGCTTACTAAAGAGCCCTGTGAGAGTTGAGTGGACCGGGAAAGCACTCTGATCTGTGCTGCACTGGGTGGTGACGTGCTGGTGAGCTGTGGAGATCCCAGCAGCAGCTAGCTGTGGTGGGAGGAAGGGAGGCTGCATACTCCCTCTGTCTGATTTCTAGGCATTTTCCAGGATCATAATTCTTGGAAGACAATAATCTCATGAATAATGTGGGAGTGAGAGAAAAAGGAAGAGGAAATGAGTGTAGAGAGCCAATAGCTAGGACAGTGTTATTTTTCTCACTCACACAGAACTCCTTTTGCTACAAAAGCTGAACCTTTAACCAGGAATATCTCATATTTCTGTATTCTCTGCTTTCTGCTTTACTGTTGTTGGAAGTATCTAGAAGAGATGACAACAAACTTTTCCATCTGCTTTCCTGTGCCATACAGCTTTAGGGCCAACCTTGCTCCAAGAGCATCTTGCTTACAGGCACCTTCCCATGCCCCAGGCTCAGTCTGTGCCATGGCCTCACACCTCAGCATACAAAAAGGAGATGATATTCTGGGATGACATCAGGCCTTGTTGCCTTATTTATGTGGAAGAAACAGGCTGCATAGGTCTCTCTTCAGGGTGGGTGAGCAGCATCAGCTTAGGATGTCCCCATTGGTACGGCTTATCTGCTTTAAGCAGTAATACACTAATTTACTACTGTGGTAGGAATGATTGAAATCTTTAGACATAATGGAGGAAGTTTAATAGGGTCTACTGAAAAACCCAGGTGTTTAGATCAGCTTAAAAATAATAACCTTCTACCCTGCTGAGCACTTTCTTTTCACAATAAGCTCAGCTTTTATTCTTAACCATAAAGACTACCTCAGACAGGAAATTATTCACGTGATTGGTCTTTACAAGTAGCAGAGGGTTTAAACTCAGGGCTGGAGAGGTCATTAGTGGACAGCCATGTGATTAACCTTTGCTTGCCCGTTTCTTTTCACACTTTGTTAACAGCTGCCATTATTGCCCTGTGTCTCAAGGAAGTAGTTTATTGACAGTATTAAAAATACATAGCTACAAATTCCAAAGAGCCCATCCTTGTGTAAAGACTCCAGTAATTTCTAGCCAGCTTATACACATGGAGCAAAGCCCCTCTGTTTCAGGTGAAAGGGAATCCATAAATAAATTTGACTATTAACACCATATTTGAGTTAATGTATTTGTTTTACTCATCACAGGACCTGTTCCCCAGCCTGCCTCAGAAAGTTTTATACCACAGAAAAAGCTAAGGTTCAGTTAAACAGTAGTGTTAATGCTTGTCCTAATGTACCATAGCTTAATAGGAATCACACAGGACACTCAGTTATCTTTTTGAGTAGAGATGGGCATTCAAAGAACATTGAAAACTTGATCAAAATTATGCAGTCTGTACTTCCAGTCTGTTTTGATTTTGAGATAATTTGTGTATAACTTATTTGGTTTCAAACCAAAAGAGCAACCCTGTGTTTCTGTTCTGGACTGAACGTGCTGTGCCCCTGGAGCTCACATTGCTCTGGGCAAGGGACAGCTAGAGAGCAGTGTGTGTTACTCTGTCCTCATACCCATGTGTGATAAGGTCCCCTCCAACACACACAGACCCAGAGGGTCTTGTGAATGGTAGGATCCCTTCCCACAGCTGAAGGAGCCAAGCCACAGAAAAAAAGTCAAGGCAAAAGTGAAAAGTCATGATAGAAGAATAGATGTTCTGTGAATATAATGCCAAGTGGCAGCATTTTGCACTTGCCTGATTTTGCAAGTATCCTGCATAAAATTAATAGTGGATATTGCACCAAAACCAAAAAACAACCCGCAGCAAAAGGGGCAGGGGAGAGGAGTGCCTCTTTTACTTACTTATTTTGCATTGCTGTTGCACAGTAAGTTCAAGAGGGAGGTGAAAGAGGGGGAGGTGTTCAGTGGGGGCCTTTCCAAAGCAAAAGGGCCTTTTGGACAGAAAGGAGAGTGTCAATGAATTTTGACAGAAAGTGGCTGAATGTGTCTTTTCTAGTTAACTTCTGTGAACTGTTGGGCATTTCCGCACACAAAGGGGCACTTTCTTGGCAGCTGAGGAGGTAGGGCAGAAGTCAGAGAGGGCAAAAGAGGAAGGCAAAGGGGAACATCAGTTTATGAATGCAAAACTTACAGTAGATTTTTTTTTTTTTTTAAGTAGAACATGTACACTGAAGAAAGCCCCTGAGTGGCCACAGCTCCCTCAGCTGGAGTTTATTTGGCAGAAAACTCAAGCCTTAGTGAATGACCAGTGCTTCAGGAGGCACCCGCCCACGAAATCACTCAGTATGAGCTCAACCCAGCAGGGTGCTGAACCCCTTCACTTCCTTCTGAAGTTGCTCAGCGTTGTGGTGCTCAGCATCCTGCAGGGATGAGGCCATTGCTCAGGATGGCTGTAGTCCTGGTTTGGACCTGAAGATGTTGGTGTTGTAGGACAAGGTGAAGACATGAAGGATGGAGATGAAAATTCAGAGAAGATGCATATGTGATCGTAGAGGTAGCTCAGGTACCAGCAGCTCTGGTGCCTACATCATTTGTAGTACCCAGGCTAGATTGTTTAACACTGTCTCAATATCACTACACTGCATTACAGGTCAGATACCTCCTAAGAATTCAGCATTCTCCTCCATCAGTTTCCCTATTCAGACTTTTGAAATTTCAATAAGATGGAGAAATCAAAGTACTTGACAGAAGTAAAACCAAAAGACATCTTCAGGGATTATGAAAGCTTCCATAAAGATAAAAAAGGAAGCACCTTTTTTCTTCATTGGTTTTACCTACTACCGACTATTTCTCAATCTATAACCCAAGCCAGACTAGCCCTTCCTTTATGATGGCTGTAGATCAAAAGTAAGGCATGATTTGGAATTTATTGTGAAAGAATTAAAAGAAAAGCTATTCCAGGGGAAAGGTGAGATCGATCAGAAAGGTTTGTGCAGGTATCTAGAAGCAGCTGAGATGGAACAAGGAACTAAAATGCTATGCAAGAGCAGCAATTACAGGAACATTTGAAATGGGAACCTCAGGAGCAGAGTACATAATTTTATTTATTTAGAGGGAGAAACTCGAGGTAAGGCCTCAAGGCAAAGGTGGTTTACATTTTAGTTAGATCCATAGACCCTTCCTGCATTGGCCATTTATGTATAAACTGGTCAGGGAAGTAGTTTTGTAAGGAGAGACAATTCAAAAATATTTTGCGTTTTGACTTTCCCATCAGAAGGAAGAACTATGACTTGACCAAATTTAATTAACTAACTTTGCTAAGAGCAAAGCGGAATGGAAGCACAAAAGCCGGGTAAGGACTCATTAGAATAAGTAAAAAATTTTTACTTTTGAATTCCGCATTAGGAAGATATATCTGTTCAGCAGCATAAAAGTATTTTACAAATAACACAGGAAAGGTGTTAGTAATGTTTTCAAAGAGCCTCTAGCAAAAGCATTTTAGTAATTTACCTGTACGTGGTTACAACCCTCTAATTAAAGTTCTGTTGGAGCTTCTATGTATTCTCAGCTTTCTGGAGTTTACCACTTAACTTTAAAAATTAGCTGCTGGCTAAAATTTGTCATACACAGACTTACATAGGAACATGTTTTAAATAATAATAATAATAAAACACTTTGACAGCTCTATAAGTTATTACAGGATTTCAAAAAAGAAATCTGTCAGTTTAGGTTTTCTTAGGACCCCCTGGAAATGGTGCTGTCTGTTAAACAGCAGTCTCTGACATGTAGGGATTGTTTGTAAGTGCTGGGAGTGAAGCCAGGTACCTCAGCTAAGGCATGTTTCCAAAAGGAGTTATTGCAGGTGTGTTTTATTAACTCATTTCCCTGTATATTTCTTCTGCATTTTAGGTTAGAAACTTAAAGGGCTGGGTCTCCCTAGTATATTTGTGTTGGTTTATTCTGACTGCAGTACAAAGTTATGAGATCATAGAATCATATGATTCTATGATCTCATTTGAGCTAGGTCTTGTGCTGCTGTTTTGTTTTGCTGTTTTGTTGAGGGTTTTTTACAACATAAAAAACTGAAACTTGGCTGAACTTGAGATTCCTGAGAGCATTTAGCTGGAGTTGTTTTGCTGTGCACTGCTGCTGCTTCTTCTGCAGTGGAGGTGTCAAGGTAGGAAAATAGCCTGTATTTCCTTGATCCAGTGCTGTACTAAAGCTGTAGGTAGAGTCATCTCAAATTTGACCTACCTTAAAACAGGAAAGAGAAGACATGTAACATCCTGATTTTTGCCTGTCTCTGTTCTTGTTTGCTGGGTGCAAGTAACCCTCTGGCCATCATTCAGTAGTACTAGCAAATCAGGAATTTGCTCTCTGCACTGTACTCTGAGTATAGCTTTTATACATGGCTGCAGACAGGACTCCAGTGGATCTTGTAGGACTCCTTTTGTGATAACACCCAGCTGTGCTCTTTCCTTGGGTAAGCCCAGAGACCTCACTAGGAATCGATTATGTTTTGGGGAAGCCTTGAACATCCTGTGAACAAATGCGTTTGGCACTAGGTGAGCAAATAGGGGGTGGTTTTAGTCATAGAATTTCTGCCTGTAAGCTACTGTACTTCAAACACTCTTTACCCTACTGCTCCATGTCCTCTTCCTGTAGCTGTTACTTGCTCCCTTAGTAAGGAGACATCCTCGTGCTCTTAAGAACAGAGGTTGATTGCTCACCATCCTAAGACCACAGGCTTATCTTAACTGCAACGCCCTGAAGGCAGCAACACCTCTTAGTCTGAACCATGAAGCTGCTCAGTGCCTCATGTCTCTGGCAGGCTTGGCAATTGCTTTCATGGTTTTTTTCCTGTACTTTTGCTGTCAGAAATCAGCAGGGGTTTCAGTTACTGACAATATGCACTTTTTGAGCATGTTTTAGTTAACTGTATAGTCAGGGCATGCCTAAGCAGGTGTAGATTGTGTTATTTTTCTTCATGTTGGCTAATGTGACTTCAAATACCCTAGTCTGAGCAAGGTTTTGCAAGTGTACTAAGGTCTTAGGGAAAGAAAAGCTTTCAGACTGCCATTAGGGCACACCTCTGTGTTTAAAATATAGAGACCTCATTTAATACCTCAGCGGTAGGCTCAAAGCTGTACAAATCTGGCCAGAGCAAACACCAAACTGGTTGCTTTTTCTGACACAACCTTGTGACTAGGCTTTCTCATTTAAGCTTCTTGCTGTAAAAGTGGACTGACAGTACTTCCTCCCTTCCCGATGTAGCTGAAAGCTTTTAGGAGGATACCCTTCTTACGGCTTTGGTGGCGTGGCTTGCTTGTTGGTTGGGTTTTTTGACTTATAGCTCTAGCTTTTTGCTATTATGCCAACATTAAGTAATGAGAAATCAAACATTTCTTCCCACCCTGTGTAGGGTACACCATAACCCAGTGCCAAGTACCTTTGATAAGAAGAGATAAACAAGCCCTTATGCCTCTGCACGGGGAATGGCCACAAAGGAGGAAGTAAGGACAAGACTAGATTTTTTTGGCAGTATTTTATTCTGAAATCCCAAGGTGAATGATTTGCACTAACTCACTAACAAAGGAAGGGAAGAAGTGCTGGTGAAGTTTTAATATGCCAGTGTTACGCAGTTTTAATATTTTTTTTTTTTCCTCCATTTCTGTCCTGGAAGTCATATTTACAAGCATATTCTGTAGCATCACTGTCTGATGCGTACATAAGACCTTTGTGGGTTTCTACCTAATACTGAATTTTAATTGCATATTTAATATCTGGGGGGGGGGAACTATCCTGTAATCAAGATATATTTTTTGAATGCCAAAATATCTAATCAAGCTGAGCAGGGCTGCTGTTTTTCATGCTGGGTTTGCACATGCTTTGTGTTCAATGGGGCATCTCCTCTCCAAGTACTGCCTAAACTAACTGGCACTACCAGATGCTTGGCTGCCTTTTCCACAGTGCTTTCTTAGGGTGTTTGGTACTCAGACTGTCAGGACAAAAGCCGATTCAGACCATCTTGATGCTCAGGTATACTGAGAACTAAACCACAAGTAGATACCATCAAAACACATTTCACTTGTGACCTTTCACAGCCAATGAATTAGAGGGATTTTCCTTTGCTGTGGATCAAATTTAAAACTACTTCCCAGGAGTGAAAGGTCATCACGTGGAGTCATGATATCTAGTTAAATACAGCTAAATAGAACTCGTTAGCATCACAATGAATGGAGTTATATATTACCTGGTCTGGAGGGTGACTGAGTGGAGTGGAAGGAGGGGGAGAAGAAAGCAATAGACCCCTCAACACCCTTAATATAGCACACTAATAGCAGAGGAAAAGCACAAAGAGCAGAATTTGACTAAATCTACCGTCTAAATCTGTTTCTTCTGGCAGCAGTATGAGTGGTCAGAAAACCATGGGAGGGTGTCACATAAAGGATGTATTATCCTCTTGCCATGTTTGCATTCACAGGAGTTACAGATCCATCAAAGTGAGAATATACTATTTACCAGCTCCTGGCAGGGCTTTGATCTCCAGATAAAGTCTGCACCGAGGAAAAAGGAAATCCAGTGATCTCGTGTCTGAAATCAGATTCTCCCAGGGGGGCAAACTGCTCCTCTAGACACTATCTGATTGGCAGAATGACTTCATATATAAATGGGTCCATGACAACTTTTATCCTTACAAGCCATCTCCCTTATGGGCAGTATTTCTTGCTCTCCAGACTTTCTCTAATGATTGTTATTTCAGGCTTTCTGTTTCTGTTCATACTCCAGGAAGGTTATTTTTTTCAGACTGAGCATGAAGCTTCATGGCTCTTTTCTCAGCACTGGCATCAGGTCAGGGGATATGAAATGATTGCGGGAGGCTTCAGAAAGTGCTTTGGGATCTTTGGTGAAGAGGCTGTCTTACAAATGGGGAGGATCAACACACAAAACTTAGCATCATTGTCCTGTGAAATGAATAGCTCACAGTCAAACATTTACCTTGGTGATCTGGCTTGCTTTTTTTTTTCCCTCCCTTTTTTTTCCTCCCCTACATGGCATAGTTGGGTCTTTGTATTCTGTTTCTCTCTTTTTTGGGGGGAGGGAAGGATGGATGAGGTCAAAAACAAGGATCAGCTCCTTTATTTAAAATGAAGCACTGTTTGAATTCTCTCAACCTTTTTACAAGTGGTTCCTTTGTTTATACATATTGATTTGACTTTTCTGTACTTATTCAAGGCTTAATGTTCACAATAGCCAAGCAACTTACTGTCATAGAGTTGTGGAATAGTTTGGGTTGGGAGGGGGCTTCAAAGGTCATCTAGTCCAACCTCCCTGCAATAAACAGGGACATCTTGAACTAGGTAGAATCATTAGCAGTCAAATAGAGGTGGGCCTTTACAGAGGGTCTTTTGATGTTTAATTCAGAAGGGATAATTGGGATTTCTGCTCTGGCTTCCAGCATAAACTGGACTCTGGGAGTGCTGCTCTCAACAAATTTACCTCAGCTAGCACATCCCTGAGGACAGGCATTTCTTCTTGATGTGCAGACTTCAAGTTAAGCTGCCATTTTGCTAACGTAGATAGTATTAGATTTCTTCCCTGGCTGGTTAAGCAGGACCTAAGCCCCAGAAAACGTTAAATAAATAAATGGGACTTTGAGTGCCTTATGGTTACAGTGCCCTATTCCCAATCTATGTCCACTCCTGCTTCAGACCATGATCTCCTGCTCCTCTCAACACCAGATCCAGCAATCTGCTGCAATTCAGGAGCTGGGGAAGATGTTGCTCTGAACAAAACAACTGTTTTTTTTTTTCCAAGTCAGCTGAGTGTGTCAGTAAGTTAGCAGCAGTTTTGGTCCCTGATGAAACTGCAGGAGATGCTGTGTGTGTTATCCAGCATGCAGCAGTGCTTCTGCTGGCTGTTCAGGTGGTGTGGCTGCATTTGTAGCACCAGACCAATATTGTGCAGCTCCTAAGCTATAAAACTGAGAAAAACTGGGACTATCACCCCTCTCCAACAGAAACTTTTCAGTTTCTTGCCCCAAATATGATATACCATTCATACATGCAAGCAGTATGTTCTGGCAGCCAAAAGCAAGCACATAGGACAAATAGGAAGAAGCAATATGGAAAGGGGATTGGTAATAAAAATTCACGTTTATGCACACTAAACCAGGGGTTAGCCACAATTGGTGTGAATTATTTTGTTAATGTACCCAAATAAACCAATTCTCAGTGCTAGCAGTACCTATCTAAACATATACAGTGATTCACTGAAGAGATCTGAATGGAGGATGGTCCTGGGAGAAGTCTGGAATACTTTTTCCTTTTTTTTTTAAGTATAAAACTTGTGTTTAATGACTTCCAATAAACCTGCCATCTATACACTGGAAAACCTGAAAATTTCCACCCCTGCCTGAGGCAAGCTCCACTGGAGTTAGGCAGTGCTGATTTACACCAGCTGAGGTGCCTGACTTTTTTTTATTTTATTGGGTTTTTTTTGTCTTTGGTTATAAAACTTTTACTAGCTGGAGGTGATCACATTCTGCTCAGGAGCTCGCTTTATGTTCTTCAGATAGGAAATCATCACCTTGGTGCAGACAAGTTTCAGCATTGAGAAAAGGGGGAGCAGGGGAGGGGAGCAGATTTATACTTCCTAAATGAGCGCTTCACATGGATGGGGAAATGCCTCCAGCAGAAGCAGGCAGATGGAGCGTGTTCTATAAGAAACATCTGGAGATAGACACATACGTACTGCTTTTCTTCATCCTTCCAGAGCCAAAATGAAATTCTGGCCCAGAAGACACTGCCTGCTCTGACTGAGCTCTCCCCATTACCTACAGCGTCCTCCTTTCCCACACGCTTAACCTGCCAAACATGGGCATTTCCCAGGCTAAGGCTATCTGAACATGTAACACGATACGGTAATCTGTCATCTTCTATAGAGTAATCAGCCACCTCTCTCTACCCTTATTTTTAATGGGGAAATTATTTTCCTTCCCTGCTTTTAAAGCAACATATCTTTTGGGATTAATAGAAATGTTGTGTACATCTGAGCCACTGCTGAGTGATTCTATCAATTGGGTTTATGTTAGAATTATTCTGCACTTTCATGGTTTCTAAGGCAACCACACTTTTTCAATGAACTGAGAGTAAATGAAGGTATTCAAAATATGTGACATGATGTGCCTCTGATTTACTATGTACATGCATGTAGCAGTTCAGCTTTTAAAATATTTAAGGCTAAATGCTACCTTGAGCTCATATAGAACCTGATTTACATCAGCTACAATTCCGATTCTTGCTGATATGAGTACTTGCTATGGCCAGGCAGGTCAGGACTGTGAAAGACAAAGCAGAGCCTTAAGGATAACAAGCTGGTCTTTAAAGCGTTCAGCAGGTTCAGGCAGTTTCCATCTGAAGAAAAGTAATAGGAGAAATCCTGATAATTTTATCATAAGCATGGCTATAAGTGTGATTAAGAGATCAGAATGTTTATTTCTTTGTTTTCTAAATACTTAAACTCATCAGGAATCAAGGTACTGTAATTCTAAACTTTTCAGTCATCTTTTCTCTATTTTCGAAGGGTTTACTTTCTTTGCAGAAGCAGGAGTTTCTGTGCGTTTTAAAGATAAATGATTTTTTTCCTAGTGCAGGTCAGTTTAAAACTGTGGAAATCTTATTTATTCTGAGGATGACATCACCAGTAACAAAACTGCAAGTGATGTGGCAGCAAGAGGATTTCCTCTATATCTGGCAAGATCTGAAAACGAAAGAGCAGCCTGTGAGCTTGGAGAGGGATGGTTCTTGGTGTCAAGGTCCAGTTCAAAGCCACCTCACTTTTTCCCATGCTTTCCCTTGAAGAATTTTCTCAATGCTTGGTAAGCTGCATGGTTTTGGGGACTTCTGAAATTACTGCTCTGGAAACCCTAGTCATTGCACACTTCAGTCCTATACAGCTGGAGGAATTGACTGGAACTTCCAGGAAGAGGGCAGTTGAGAGTGATTGACAGCTCCCAGGATGGCTGATTAATAGGAAAAGGACAGAGTGAAACACAGCTTTCAGTTTTCTGTCACTCCCCTCCACCTCCCCCAGTCTCTCACTGTCTTTGGACTATGTGTGTGGGTATTTTGACACTTCCATTAGCACAATTAGCACAAACCTGAACCACACACATATGCTTTTGCACCAGTTAAAGGAGACTTTTTAGAATGCCAGATATACAGTACAACAGCACAGCACATGTTCTTTCAACTACTGTGCACACCTCTTTGGCAGGGAAAACTTCTAATTCAGGCCTTCATCTTGCTTCGTTTTTATGTGGTTCAGCCGTGGCACTTCTAGATTCCTTCTTTCTCCTTCCCCCTCCCAGAAAAAAAAAAAAGGAAATATTTGTTTAATAGATTTTGCATTGCTTTTGCATTTCCATTTTTAGCATATGCAGATGTGCTCTCTCTGATGGAAGCTTTCATTTTACTAAATGGGGAGAAGGAATTTTGTACATACCAACTGAGCTGCAATTAGGATTATGACAAGAAATAGATCCAAGGAAGGTGCCTGTGTAGGCTAGGTCCAAGGCTCCTTGGCAACAAACAGAGAGGGGAAAAAAAATTAAAAAAAAAGAACAAAAGAAAAGAACCCTGAGAACATTTCCTTCATTATATTCTCTTTTCCTCTTATTTAATCTCATGTTGGGCCTTTTCTTCCCTGGAGCCTCCCCAACTCCCCCAGGAAAGCAGGTACATGTACTGTAGGTACATAGAAATGTAAGTGCTGTAGTAGATACTGTAGGTATTCCCCAGAGCCACCTTTAACTGCCATGATACAGAACAGGACACTTTAAAGATGTGCTTGAAATATTCAATTACCACTTCCCCTCAGAGCAGTCAAACATTATTCTGCCTTTGTTCTTGATTTCAGCTGCAGAAAAATCAAGGCTATGCCCACCAAAACTTTGGCATTAAGCTGACTTTATTCTGCCTTTTCCACTGAGAGTTAAGCCATAGAAAAGCATTTCAGTTTCCAAACCCAAGCATGTAAAACATTCATTTTCCTTAACCTGAAGAAGCGAATTCAACAGCAATTTATGAACATAGTCTGTGACATCTTTGCAGTGTTTTCATCATGAAGAGCCATGTAACCTTTGCTGATAGAGCCAGCCTGTAAAATCGCAGCAATTTCCCAAGGCACCGGCATGGCACACAGTCACTGGGCTGAATGCAGCTCACTACCTTCAATTGACATAATTTTCAGGTAACCAAGATGCCATGATCTTGGAAATGGAAATGTGGAGAGTGATCTGCTGCATTGCGTCAGGCAGTCACAAGGGTGAGAGTGGGCTTGGACCTCAAATCTGGACTTAAAAAGTCAGTATCTGGGGGGACTTGGAAGGACTTGATATTAGGGGATTTTCTCTGAGCCATCAGTGCTGCTTCTCATGCAGGCTATGAAAATAATCTGTAATGAACGGGAAAGAAAGGATCCCTTGAACTCCTAGAACATGGAAAATATTTTTAGGTGGGGGGTTTATTTCAAAAGCCTGTTTTTCTATAGAAGCAGTGACCAGCTTTCCTAGAATGTTTGGACAGCCTAAGGACGGAAAGGTCTGAACAGCTTCTCTCTGCTGAGCAAACTCAAGAGGTGGCATTTCTTTATGCAAGTTTAACAGTGGGTGGTAAACATGGAAAAATATCTCTTCTCTCACATTGCAACATGATGCGTCATGTATAGCTTGTCAGGAAACAACGTCTGGTTTACATTTGCTGCCAGGTATTACTGTAGGAGGAACACCTGACCTGGGATTTTCTTTTTTTCCAGGTGATTAGTGGGCGGGGTTATCCACACCAGGGCAAGTATCTGGAATTAGCTGCAAAATTGGGAGCATCACTTAGCAGAAACTCAAAATAGGCACTGCTGTGTGCAGTACATGCTTCTGTGGCTTTTTTTAAGGTAGTCGTGTGAACTACCCCAAACTTGCTCTGAACCACTTCGACTTCTCTAGAAATGAAAGTAGATCCTCACACAGAAAGCTAGAAAATAGAGTTAACTCACTATAAAACAGGGTAATTTCTGAATTTAAAGCATAGGATTTCTGTTCACTGAGATCACTGAGAGGGAGAGGAAACTGATAAGAGCACAATCTTCACAGCCTATTTTCATGTTGGAATATTAACAGAATATGCCACCCGCACTTACCTATATATGCAGGTCTAGGAATAGTACAGAGAGATATGCACCATTAAAATAATTTCACAGACAAAATTCCCCTTAGCTGATATATGTTACTATATTTGTATACAGCTATATATAAACGTATAACCAAGGACATAAAGAAATAAAATGAACATAAAATAAAATGAACATAAAATAAATAATAACACTAAAAAAAGGCCAGCTGAGAGCACTTAGTATTTTGCAGACCTGGCCTCCTTAGAAGTCAATACAAGTCAATACAAGATGATAAAAGTTTGGATGTAGCAGTGTGATAGTCTTTTTGACAATCTTTCTCTGCAATGAAATAAAATAATTCTGTTGTTATGTGGAGCAGAGGTAAAACTGAGAGCATGTGTCAATGTCTATTTTTATCAGATGGAACTCCTTCCCCAGAGGTGCTGATAGCACTGTCTTCCCTGGAAACCCAGAAGGTTCTGCTGTGCTTATGTGGCAGCATGCCAAAATTTATTCAGGGAGCAGAGATTGCGTTTCCCTTCTGAGAACCTCTTCATTCAACATTTGTAAAGACCAAGTCTCCTCCCAGACTCTTCCTCAAACACCTGAATGTACTGAGCTCCTTAGATTTCCCCCCATAAATCTAGTTCTCCGTATTATTTGTGTGGTTCCAGTCTGAACTCTTTCTACTCTTTCCAGATACAGAAATGAACCTCCAAAGTAGATGTAGGTTTGCTGTCATGATCCTGGTGTAGCTCTCTGCTGAGGCAGGATTGCTTCCCCACCTCTAACTTGATAGCTCTCTTTTCATACACCAAGATGACACCCTTGCCCTTTTAGCTGCAGCTTTGCATTGAGAGCTCATGTTGAAGCTGTTATCTCCACTGACTTTTTCAGTTTCGCTCAGGGTCAGTTTTTTCCAAGACAGAATCTTCCATTTTATAGCTGTAATCTGCCCTCCAGGTTCCCAGATGTATCACCTTCCATTTGGCTGTATTAAATGCAGCCAAACTGAATCACGATTATTTGACCAAGAGATTCAGCTCACTCTGTAATAGTAATGAATCTTAGTGATGTCTGCTGAAACTTTATCAGCAGCAATTGTATATTATCACACGGGTTGTTGGTAGCAATCTTTAAATACTGCCAGTCCATAGGGGAATACATTCTAATTTTTTTCCATGCATCTTTCTAAATCTATTCTGCTAATTGGTATTTCTCCCTTAAAAAACTGCTCTCATCACAAAAAACAGTTTCAGAATACTGAAAGGATTTACTACTATGTGATTCCTTTTAACGAAAGTCTTGATGCAAAATTTAACTTACAATAGAAAAGTTCAAGAACCCTATGTTAACAAACAGTCTTCATGAGCCTGCCCTATAACCCTTCTACTCTACCCTCCCATCCCCAAAAATACCTCCCAGACAGGTTTAGTAATTCCTAAGCTGTGTCAAAAATACACTAATACATACCCTGGTATGAATTATGTCCTTGGCACTAATTATCTGTTATTAAAATACCGAACAAACTGTTCCATTATTTTTCTGGGATTGTTCTTCGGCTAGCGTCTGTGAAATGCCACATATAATTTAAAGTCTGGTTTCCTAAGAAAATTTTATTTAGTCAGGTCTGGCCATCACTTATTCCTCTCCAGTAACAAATCAAGCTACTAGCCAATTTGAACTGAGTTTCCTGGCAAGTCTACTGTTCCAGAGATGCTAATTATTAGTGAGTTTTGTAAACAAGTTCCAACAAAAAGAGTGAAAGAAAGAGGCTCAATGTAGTGCCCATTGCTCAACCAAGACTGCTGGATCCCAGAGACTCCATGTAAGAGAAGACCTTGGGAAAATTTGCTCTGTAATCTCATTGTCATGGCACTGATGGAAGAATATCTCAGTGGGTAGGCTGTGTCTTCATCCCCACTCTTTTCTAATGTTAGACTAACTTTAACATAGCACTTCTCAGCTAGTTCCTTTGATATAATTCATTGTGTTGTGGCGACTCTTGTTGCAAAAATGTCAATTTTCGGTAGGTACCTTGTCCTGTCCTTATTTCTAGTCCAATACCCACATCCTATTAGGAAGGTGACATCTTTTAGCTTTGCTCCACACACAGGACAGACATAGCTGCAGGCCGTTCCTGCCTTTTCCTGCATAGCTATTTATCACTTCTCTGTGTTGGGCCAGTATGTCATATGTGTGACCTACAGTTTGTGTGTTCTTAATAAGCTTTTCTTAAAAGGCTTATATTAAATTCTTTAGACCACAGATATTTCAGGAATTCTGTTGGCTTCACTGAGTACTCAACTACATATTTTATCACAGATTTTTATTTTACCTTATCTTGTTTCCATCTGCTGTATACAAGCTTTGTATCACTGATTATGCATCTACTTGCAGTATGTACAGCTGCAATATTGACATTAATGAGGGCTCCAAGATAGCATCTTTATTATAATAAACTGATAATGTGCCCCTAAAATGCTGCGGCTTGTTGTTCTACTTCAGTATGATGCAGCTGGAAGCTATGTCAATTGTCATTCTGAGTATATTAATATACAAGGAAATGAGAAGTTATTAATATGAAGCAATAGATAGAGACTAAACTGGGCAAATAGGCCTAGAGCTGCAGGTGACCTGGGCAGTATTTTGTGCAGAGCAACATCTCATGAACACTTCATGAAAAAGTGTAAGTTTTTTATTGTGATTTAGATGGAGATTGAGGATATGAATTTTGTCTGGAATGCACAGTTGTCTCCACCATGGCACCCTATTAATTAAATTTTGCTTTGTAATGACCTTTCTGAGGATCTGTGTCTTTTACAAAAGTCACTAAAACTGTATAGCAGTCTAAAGAGTATCACAGGAAAATATTATTCCCATTTTGCAAAAAGAGGGTAAAGAAAAGTAGTAGTAGCCAAGCATCTTGACCTCCAGGCCCTTATTGTAATTGCCAGACAACTTTTGTCTCTCCAAAATGCTCTCTTCTGAGTGTAGCATCCTGCTGCAGATGTGTCAGTGCCTGAAGGCCACATATTCAGTACTTAGTGTATACTGCATTATTAAAATTCTGACCTGTGATTTTTGTTTCATATTAGGTAGAAAGCACAGAAATTGCAGGTATGTGATGTTTGTTGTACATTTGTTGTCTCTCTGCAGCCTGGTAGTGGTGAGAGACTATCAATAGTGTAACTCAGCTACAAATTTAAGTCCATGAATGACAGCAGTGCATGTTCCACAGAAATGTTGGTTTTTGAGAGAGACCATCTTTCCATGTCAACCTAACAACCACTGTCCACCTGGTAACAGTTTGGAAGTAAAATAGACATAAGAAATCAGAGCAAGAGAAACAGATAAGATGATCTTTGCTGAAGATGGTTCAGGAAGGGAAAGCAACATAGATTGCGTTTGCCCTTGCTAGCCTTGTGAGTGGTAACTAACTTGAGGTTACACAGAGATGTTAAAAAGATGAGGTACAACACAAGAGGAAGCAGTGACAGGATGAAAGGTTTGCTGAGATCAAATGAGAAAAATGAGAACTCAGAGGGTCAGTCCCCCTTCTCATGCTTGCAAGGAACCACAGTTGACAAAGCAGGACCGGCTGAACAACTCAAGGAGGAAGGGTTTGATTCTTCGCTCTCTTACACCACCTTTGCATGTGTGATACCCCCAGTGACTTCAGGGCATAAAGCTAGGAGGGAAGGAGCAGCAAGTCTTCTGAACAAACTGTGTAGGAGCACTTAACCCCTAGTGGGTGGGTCACAAACCTGTGATTACATTAGTGCTCCCTAAGGCCTACGAACACTGGGAAAATTTTGAGAGTTCATAATTTAACCATTTATTTAGCTGCAAAGAAAAGAAAGAAAAGGTTCTATCTTTGCAAGCATTTCCCGATAAGATGGGACCATTTCGTGAGGGAGTTTTTGTTCGTTGTAAGCCCCATGAAGTCCCATGTGTTTTTCACTATTTGGTGAAAGCTAGGAAAAGAAAGAAAGTGGTAATGGACAAAAATATCCCAGGAAATGTTTGGAAGCTGTGCAAAACTCCCACAGTGATAAGGGAGGTAACCAATCCTGCAAAAAGACCATATGCAAAGCTGCATAGTGATTATGTGTAACCAACATGGGATTAAGTCCATATCCTCCTGTAAAGTTTTCTTTGTCCAGACCTGCTTTAAAGTGATTATGTACAACTAATGCCTCTCAGAAATATATCCGCAGTTTGGACTGGAAAGATTTTCAGGTTAAATGCCATACTGAATTGAATGTGACTATTCTGCTCTGCACTCTATGTACGTATTAGCCACAGAGCTGGCCCATTAGCAAAATTTTAACAATTACAGCAGTAAGGAAAGATGAATGGGTAAATACATGTAATGTTATCACCAAGTAACTTTACTATTAGATGGATTATTTTTTTCCTGGCCCAATAATATCTGTATTCTTTCTGCCCACTAAATATGGAAAAATAAATCCATTATTTGCTTACACTGTGCAGTGCAAAATGGTACAGACACTTCAGAGGTGATGCTAATGAAAACCAGAAGCACAAGTCAGCACAGTGATGCAACTGGACTAATTAGCCATCCCAAGAGCGCAAGTTCATTCGCACAATGTAATGCTGCACTGACACGGTTATATTGTTTCTGGGCTATGAACTGGCGTGTCTGCATGCTGACAAGAAATGGCTGTTGATGGCACTCTGGGCACTCTGGGCAGGATGTCTAAGAAAGCATGAGTTTGCACTGTGTGGGCAGACCTTTTGTAGCAGATTCTGTAGGGTCTTGCTCCCATCTGTCATGACAGTTGAAAATCTCAGTGGTCGCGAAAACTCCCTGTGTTCAATGGGAAGGGAAGAGGGAGAATCTTACAAGAAAAATATGATCTTTCAGCAAATCCCTTTTTTTGTAAATAATAATAAAAAGATTTCATTTCATAAAAATGTATGGTGTATCAAGCCAGGTCATTCACTGTGACTTCAAAAAAGACCTCTTCTGCTAAAGAGTTTTTTGGGTTTGTTTTTTTTTTATTTTTTAATTTATTTTTTGTTTTTTTTTAATTTTTTAATTTGAAGTGAAAAGCTCTTAAAAATAGATTTAGAGATAAAATGTTGATCCTGTTATCCACCATGCAGAAAGGGGACATAAACACAATTTGTAACACAGAATCATATACTGTAAAATAAGAAATTGTTTTAATTTGTTTTCACTTGATTTTCAGTTGAAGCCACACCTGTGGTCCAAAAACTCTGTCTGAGAGCACCTCCAAAACTACACTTAATGTGTGTGTATGTGCATTAATGAATTTTTGTTCTCAGTGAAAAAGGACTGCACGTCTCAGCACTCTGAATAAGAACAGAGCATTCAATCCCTCTCCATAGCAAATTCAGCCTTCAACAAGTTAGTTCTTCCAGGGATGGCAGTGATGCAAAACTGCTTTGCAAATGTTTTTCTGGGTTTTGTTGCTAGGTGATGACTTGGAAAACTTTGCTGTTCCTGCTGAGAGGTTTAAAAAAACAGGCCTCACATTAAAGAGTATAAAAAATAGGCCATCTTGCCCTGTAACTCCCATTTCCTAACTCCTGGAGTCTGCACCCTGTATGCCTTCTACAGTCTCACATGCCCCACTCTCCCCTCTGCCTTGGATCTGCTCACCAGAAGTTGAGGGCCCAAAAAACCACTTCAATTACAGTGTAAGAAAGGAAGAGAACATTAATCTTTCTATCCATGACCAAAATAAGCAATTCTGCAAGTGTGCATTGATTTATACTGGCCTTTCCTTTCTATTTCAGTTTTACTGGGGGTTTATTTTATTAATCCAAACCTGAATGAACAGATTAATTACTGACAAAATAGCTGCAATCACTTACATGTAGCAAGAAACAAGAAACATTTGGAGATGACCCCACTGCAGTTTACTGGCTCATGTACCTGGGCTGGATGCAAAATCCCTTCACTGGTAGCATGTTG
This sequence comes from Pezoporus occidentalis, assembly GCF_034315485.1. Lineage (NCBI taxonomy): Eukaryota > Metazoa > Chordata > Aves > Psittaciformes > Psittacidae > Pezoporus > Pezoporus occidentalis. Next base: position 13,155,725 of record NW_026916158.1, read on the forward strand.
GTAATTGATGAAGAAAAGATCTAGAGGTGACACTGGGAAATCGGGTTGGGAGATAAAAGAGCTTGGGCTATTTCCAAGCTAGGCCCATTTGTGGAGAGAAATAGGGTTTATTTATTCAACTCATAGAATCATAGAATAGTTAGGGTTGGAAAGGACCTTAAGATCATCTAGTTCCAACCCCCCCCACCATGGGCAGGGATACCTCACACTCATTGTTGACCTTTGTGTCTGCTGGAGGTTTTTTGTATCTTCTTATCCAAGTGTCTAGGCACATAACCTTGAATTAGAGTGTGGCTAAACACAGTACACTCAAGCAAGTAGCTACTGCTGCTCTCCTAAAAATCTATTTCTAAAATCAGAGATGAAAATCTTGTACTATAAACTGAATATAGAAGCAAATATTTTTTATCTATTGGGTCTGGACCAAAATATCAATAATGGTTAAAATTTACCATGGTCAGAAGCTAAAGTCAGAGGAGCAAATACCTATTTTCACCAGCCAGAAAATAAGGATCACTGACCTTTATAGCCTCAATTTGCAATGTGGCTCATTTGAAGCTTAATCCTGTTTCATCGGGTTGGTCAAGTAAGAAGACCCCAGATGTCATCTCCAGCAAAGTTCCTGACATTTGACAACATCTCGTTTCTTAAAATGATAGCATTTCTTGAGTGTAACTGGCACAATATAACTCTATTGAAAGACATAAAGCCAAGACTTTCAGGCCCTGTAAATCCTTGCATTTTCTTTGAAAATCTATTAACATGAAAAGCTCCCTTGGCTCCAGAGACACCATTTGTATTCATGACCTTAGGCACATGAGTTTTCTTATGATAAGGATCGAAAACCAGGAGAACCAACAAGTCTCAGTGTCTGACTTGAGTTTCCACCACCTGGTCCTAGAGAGGTTTTGGCAGTTGTGGGTTTAGCTCTGCTGTAGGACTTGTTTTCTCTCCCTGCGTATTCTCCACAGCAGACGCACAAGTGCTGGCAGTCCCTTTAACACTTCACTAGTTATGGTGCTATGGCAGCAGTTATGTTCTCTCATGTCAGTAAACAGTAAGTTGGATAAGTGGTGGGAAAGAGGCACCTGGTTGTGGATCTCAGGATGGGCAGCCCTTTCACAGGAGCAAGTGGCACAGGCATTGTCCTAAGAGATGGCTGGATTTTTGGCTGTGGGTTTTTTCGTTTTTTTTTGGTTTTTTTTTAACAAATTTAAGTAGGTGAGAATGTATTCAGTGAGAGGTGAAATTACTCTTCTCCAACCATTATAAGGGGTAGATGGCAACTCCACTCTCAAAGATTGACATGAATTTATTATCTAATTATGTATTCATCACCATGAGAAAAATTATTCATTGCAGCATTGCTGTTCTGTGCAGAATACTACAGAGGAGGGGAAGGAGCTGGGTACCATTTAGAGAGGGGGCATTTTGTGGTTGGGGATGTTAATACCTACTCACTGGTGTTCTTTACATGTGGTTTGTAGCTCTCTTTAGCTAAGTCTAAAGTTCTTCAAAGGCATTAGTTCAAAAGTAACTGTTTATTGTTGGAACATCTTAGAGTGGGTTTTACTCTGCTTCATAAATCTTCCTGTCCTCAGGTCTGCTGATGCCAAGGCCCCTTCTCACCACCATTTGAACTTTTGCTTTCCTCTTGCCACCTGCCTGCAAACCAAATGTGTTTTTGTGATAGCCCTGAATTGTCCTTAGAAACTCATTTCAATCTACTTGATACATACTAATGTGTTTTGAATGTATTGTTTGGGGGGGGGGGGGGGGGGGGGGGGGGGGAGGTCTGTTAATATATATATTTAATGGTCTGAAATTGTTTGGGAAAGGTAATGTTAATCTTTGGGGTGAAAAAATTATCCAGTAACTTTAAAGAAAGGCAAAACCAACAAAGAGCTTTTTACTCAAAATCATTCAAACTTCAGGACAAGAGTTGGAGGAATCAGATGCTGTGGAAGATGACTACCAAGAATGCAGGAAGTGAATCTATAAAGTAAGTGAGAGGGAAAGGGGATTCTAGTCTGCTTTCAGATGTTTAAAAACAATAGTGGAAAATAGAAGTTATTTTAGTTAAATGAAAGCAATTTGCAATAGTGCAGTATCTAGTGAGAGTAGTGCACTTACACATCAGCGCTGTGAAAGATGCCATGACAGTTAGAGGTGGGTCGGGGAAGGCTGTCACTGGGTCTATCAGCATCCCTCTCCCAGTGTGGTGAAGGGCTTCTGCCAGGGTGAGGTGGCACAGTATGAGTTGCAGTGCTCAGCACCATGGTCTTTGCTCGCCTGTTTTCCTGTGGTACCAAAGGCTTTCAAAGGTGTGCTGTCTGTATCCACCTGTGTCCCCCCTGCTAATGACTTTGGAACTCATTTGCTGATTTCATCTAAACTTGACACAAACATGAAGCAACCTCCAGGTTTCAAGAGGTTCCCAGTTAGTCTTGTGACAGAGCCCAAACTATAAAATCAACATAGAAGAGGGAAAAATGCATATAAATGACAAATTATGTCAAATACTTCTACAGGAACTTCACCCTCAAAGGCAGTGGTGAGAGGTGAATACATATGAAACCAGGCTTCATTAGCTTCATTATCTTGCAGAACTGCTTGTTCTGTTTTGGGTGGTAAAACAAATATTGGAGAAAGTTTCACTGCTGAAAGGGCAGTAGTACCTGGGAAATACATGGGGACATTGGAGGCTCCAGCAGAACTGTTACTAGACCAGACACATTCAGAAGCATATTCAATGCGGTGTCCAAACCCAAATGACCTGATTGCCCTCAAATGGAGACAGTTATGGAGAAATGCGCAATTGTCAAAATATTTGGAAATTTGGATCCTTGGAGCAAAACAGAAGTCTGGAGAGCTGAGATAGCAGATGAGCTAATTTTTAGATTTCATTATGACTGGTAAACTTTGTATTAAATGCCAGGAACAGCCTGTGGAAATTCCCTTTAAGGATGTGTCTTGGATCAAATGAATGATTTGCAGGCAATTAGTTTGCAGTGAACAAATTGTCCAGGGACAGGTAGTGTAATAATAGCTACATGATGCAGGATTTTTGCAGGAAAAAAGAAAAAAAGACTGAAACTTGCTTAAACATTGCGTATTTTGCTGGGGATTTTAGATGTGTGAGCTCATGTTGGTCTGCAGCAGAAACAAGACAAATTCCCAAATCCATATTTCTGACAAGTGGCCAGTAGCAGAGAGGAGCCCCACAGTAGCATGGGTGAATCAGAGAATCAAGGAAACACTGGTACAGGTGGAGGAGACAGTTATATGCTAGCATTTCCATCAAAGAATCTGCTGCACAGCTGGACCCATAGCTGGGGAGTGGCAAAATCATCTTGGGAAGCCTGCAGCTTGGCCATTGCAGTGATTTACCCATGCTCTGCACCAGCCAGATCCAGTCCAGAAGCTTCGTTAGTGTGGCAGAAAGTAGTAAGCCATGGTAGTGAGGAAAATGGTAGAGGAAAAATAACATCAGAGAAATTATCCCTATAGTAAAATGCCTCTCAGTGCTACTGGAGAAGGCAATAGCACAAATATTATACAATGTCTTGAAAGGGTGATGCCTGACTGCACAAAAGCCTCCATTTCCTTCAGAGGAATTAGATCGTTGCTGAGAAAGTGCTGCTGGAAGTAGTCTCTGAGCGGCATCACTCTCACTCAGAGGGACTTTTGTTGCTATACTCATATTTGCAGTCAGGATGCACTCCGGAACTATTTTCTTTTAGTAAATAGTTTCCTCATTCGAAAAATGAGGTTTCCATCACACTGAAGGTAATTGCAGGTGGAAATCAAATTTTTGAAGTAATTTTTTCAAATAGTTTCAGCAGAAAAAGGAATTGAAGTGAAATCACTGATGCCTTTGGTGCAGGCTCTGTCACTGAGCTGGTAATTGAAGGAAGAGATCATTGACAAGATATTTCAAGGCTTATCTTTCATCTTTTGTTTTTGTTACAACTACTCAAACAGAATTTTATTTTTATTTCCATTCAGGGCAGAAGAAGCCAAATCAATCACATCCCTCTACATAAAGCACAAGTGTCTTTTTCCTTTTTTTTTCTTTTTTTCCCATTTTGTCAAGAAAGGAGGAATACACTGTTTTGTTCTGTCATTTTCTAAGCAGGTTTTAGTTCAGCAGCCAAAATGGTTAATGCTTGCCTGGCCCTAGCCAGCAGAAAACACTTCTACTTTCTCTGGCTCTCCAGGCTTGTATATGCAGAGAGAGAAGAGAGGGAGCTTGCCGCAGGGCTGGAGCAAGCATGGGGCTAAATAAACAGGCCTGAGCATGTGCACTCCAGTGGTGTGACCCTGTGCAGACTGGTTTGTTAGGAGACAAATTGCAAACCTGCCCTAGCTGAGTGAGTAAAGAAATAGGTGCTCAGGGAAATATATTTGTCCAAAGGAGATGAAGGTTTCCTACTGCCTTGAGCTTTTGGATTTGTAAGCATGCCTGCTTTTGCAGCTGAAGCCTTGGGTGTGCTGCCACTGAAATGGCCTCCAGACCTGTTTAGGTATTCCCAAAGGAGAGACCCTGGTATCTTCATAGCATGTGGTTGGAAACGGTATGGTTAACAGTGGGAAAAAGTTTAGAGTTGATCTGTGTTTAGGTGATGGAGATAAAATCAAAGGATGCCGAGAGCAGCTATCAAAAGGTAGAAAAAGATAATGATTAAAGGAAAAAGAAAATTATTTGTTGCTGTGGGCATAGTGAAAGGGGTCCCTGTATGTGACTGTGAGGAGACAAGGAGAAAAAAATCTGGAGAGATTTACATGGCACTAAAATTGCTTTGCTTTTTAACATGACTGGCTAGGATGTGCTGTGGATCATGGGCACTACCTTAGGCTCCACAGAGGTGCTGAGTAAAGCTGGGGTGGAAGTGTTGTGAGGGATTGATCTGCCCACAGCTCTAAGTTCATTTTCTCATGATGCTGTGAGCCCAAACAGCTCCTACCAACCAGTTCATCCTGGCTGCTCCCTCCTGTCCCCTTCCTGATTGGCCCCATGGTCCATGAGGCCATGGAGCTGGCTGAGGCATCTGATCTTCCTGGAAGATAGCCTGGCACAAATGTAAATTTTTTTCAGCTCCACGATCCACTTCACAGTGCTGTGGCAACACACATAAGGGAGAGGTAGAGGCCAAATGAGCAGCAGGGTGTGGGAATATTTTAGTTTGATACTGCCATTAAGCGTGGAAGCCTGCCCTTAAATGTCACTGAAATTTAGGGAAAGTGAGCACCACTTTTCTTACAGGGTCACTGTGAGAAACAGGGTAAACTTCCTTCAGAAACTGATTTAAAAAACAAGCATGGCTTTCAATTCAAACATGCCGGCACTGATAATGTAGTACCTGCGAGGCCCACGGAAAAGTGGGTGTCTTTTGGTGGGATGGCTCACAGAAAAGTGGGTGTCAGCTGGGATGCTGTAGGCAGCACTGAAGCAAAAGTTTTCAAATAGTCTTAAAAAAAAAAAAGTCATTTGTCTGTTTTTCTCCCATGTTGTGACTCATTAGGGATCACATTTTCTACCTAAACAGGAACCCTTTTTAAAATGTAATCAAAATTACATCGAAAGTTAGGGCTTTAAGCAAAATAGAGATGTATTGAGACTGACACTGGAAGTGTGGGAGTTGATAACTCCAAGACATTTACTTGTAACTACTGTCAGGATTTTGAAATTCAGCTGAGTCGAGAGGTTTCATGAGGCAGCTAGTTTAGAAACATTGGAAGTTGGGTAGTTGCTCCTCAGCCTTAATTGCAAGCAGAAAGAAAAGCATGTTTAAAACAACAATCTCCTCTTTTCTCTGGGTCCCAGTGAGAAAAAGGGAGGCTTTAAAGAAGACTTTGTTGCAGAGTTTCCACTCCCAGCACTGAAGGATTATAGCCCCACTTTTATTTTTTCTCCTTTTTTTTTCTTTGCACCATGAGAGAAAGGCAAGTTCACTGTAAGTTGAAAAGCAAACAACCAGGCTAGGAATTTCAATGTACAAAGCAGATGGGTGCACATGGCCCTGTTTGGGACACTTGGGTAGGTCTCCTTAACCACAGCTTGTTTTGCACTGTGTATAACTCCACACAGGCCATTGTTGCCATGCACCTGTCTGTAATTTTGGGGGTTCATCTACCTCCAGCAAACTATATTTAAAAACCTCAATGCTGATTAGAGGGAAAAAAAGAGTTCAGGGGAAGGGATTTCCTAGTTCACAAATAAGAATGTGCAGTGGAGCACTCACTAAGTAAACAGAAAACATGGGCAGCTGAGAGAAATCAATTTAGCTGAACAAACAATGTTCCATGTAATGAACTACTAATTATCCTTTTATGCCATGTCAGTCTGAGTGATTACAGAGCTGTGCAGTTTAATTTGACGTTTGAGCATTGCCTTGCTCCATTAGCCTCATATAAAGCTACGACATGTTGAGAGGAATTAAAAAAAAAAAGTGGTGGTGGGCTGGGGGGGAAGGGAGCTGCATTTATCCAGAACCAAGTAGGCACCTGTAGCAGCCACGGGGGAAAGAGCTTCTTCAGTCTGTGTTCTTTCAGCTTTTTTAATTCTTGATTGTGGTGAAAGGGGCAGCACTTGGGAGACATGAAGGAGCGTGTCAGTTGCTCACAAGAAACTCCCTCAGTGTGTTGATAATGTCCCAGATCCTTAGACCCTGCATTAAATTATCATGATGGGCTAGAATAAATAAACTGCATAGATCAGGCACACATACAGATCAAGGAGAAAGCAAATGGTAAACAGTTCAGTGTGGGAGCAAATATCTTTTCCTGGATACTTCCTTATACTGGTGATTTGCACACAGTAGGTAAATCAAATCCCTAGGTGCCTGCAAAATCTCATGGTTAATCTAGGACTAAAGGACATGTATTATAAATACTGCTTTGTTATCATACTGTTTGTCCAACTACCTGTACTGATAACAGGATTAGAGGGAATTAACATATGGAGAAAGCTAGACAGTTTGTTGGGATATACATTACAGCTATTAACTCTTGGAGTACCAGTGAAGTACTTGTAGTCTGATATAGAGCTACATATTTTGGACTAGATCTTTGTTTCACAATAGGTAAGTCAAGCCCAACATCACCAAAGTTCTATTGGAAATTTCCATGGGAAAGGTACAGATGCAGGAAAGAACATGGCCTGTGCCTAGGTAATACACCAACATGTGAAACAGTGTCACAAGGGATTAATATGACCCCAGTGTCCAATTGTATTGACAAGGTTGAGGTAATTTAAGCACAAATTGAAAGGAAAATATTTAAAAACCATTTGGTGTAATACTTGACATTTGTGCTATGCACAGCACTGAAATATGTGCCATGACAGCCTCCAGGTTCCTTCTTCTTACCTGTGAACATAGATGAGAACTCCCAAGTTGGGATAATATTTGAAGAAATGCCTTTTCAAAGTATCTGTTTAAATTTTGTTTTAAATCTCAAGGAGAATGAGTAGCAATTTGAATGGAAAAAGAAAGAAGAAAGTAAAAAGCCTTGCTAAAATTGAGAAACCCAAAGACTGACCCAGCTACCTTACCTCAGAAGTAACTCATACGAGGCCAGATCTTTGACAGGGGCAAATGAAGATTCCCTCTTATGTCAGGTAAGGATGGTGCCTGAACATGCACACAGAAGATGTGGTGGCCCCTCTCTCACTTGCTGTTGACACACAGCCTGCTCTTCATTTTGGCCATCCCCAAGGCTGTCCTAAGCATCTCCATCCTGTCTGCCTTTAACTATTTATTTTTTTTTTGTTCTGCTGAGAAATATCCCTTGGACAATCCTAAAGCCTGTGGGCTTTTTATCTGCCACAGAAGTACCACAGAAGTGGAAATTCTCCTGACACAGCCTTGCTGAAAACCTGCAGCCTCAACACCATTCAGCACGGGCGCCTGGGTGTTTGGACACCTGCCTGCTGTACATGCCATGGTCCTCAGCCTTCTTGTTTGGGGTTTTTACATAGTACTCAGCCACCTACCAGGTGATACTTGTTTCTTGTTTGTTTTTTCTTAGTTTTGGTGATTATCCCATTGGGGTGGTTTGAAGCTGAGTTGAATTTCAGCTTTGCTTCAAGGCATGACTGAGCTGCAGGCTCTTACCCCAGAGCTGATCTGGCCCCTCTGTTCCTTCCTAATGTGTTGTAGACGCATTGGGGCCTTCCTCTCCTGTGCATTTGTAACTCCCACTGATGCTAATGGCTGTGACATGTGTCTATCCATGGAGAATAGACTGCATTGACTACAGCAGTTCCCCAGCCTTGAGTGATGCTTGTCACTTGATTAAGCCAAACTAATGAGGCATGACCAGGGCCAGTGGGAATGTGTGAGACTCCAGAGCAGAGTCACAAAAGCTGGTGGAAAAATGCAGCTTTTACCAAAGGCTGAGTTTTGTTTCACCAGGCAAAGACACAGGATGCCATGGGATGGGGTGCACAGTAATGGGTGCTGTAATAGAAATGACCAGCACCAAGAGGGTTCACTATTGCTGATGGTAGCACCACAAACTGCTCTTTTCTAGTGGCAATTATATGTGAGAGTGTCTTGTGTGCTCAGCAGGGTTTAAAACTAGGTTTAGTCTTGCCTTTTTGCTCAGTGTCTTTCTAAAATGGGTCCTGAAGTTGGCCCTGTGGTTCTTTCTCTGGGACATATGTATGGGTGCATTTTTGGGTCTCTAGCAGACAGCCCACCCCACAGGTGGCTAAGGCATGCAGCATCCTTTTCACCTACATTAAGCAGCACTACTTTGGGAAATGGGAAAGGTGGGAAAAAGCTGAGACCCTGCTGTGAGTTATTGCAGGTTGCCCGTTCTGCAAGAAGAGGAATCACCAGAGGCACAGCTTCTCTGCTGTGTGCTCACCCTCCAGTGCACTGCTGGCCACTGCCTCCAAATACAGAGCACTCAGAAAGAGCTGAAGGAGCATGCAGGGCTGGAGCTTCTTTTGCTTTGCCTGGATCATCCAAACTGGGCCAGATGCAAGAACGCAAACTTAAGGTACGTGCTTAAGAGCCTAAGTCTGAGCATGACTGTGTGTGTAGAGAAATATGTTGGGAGGAAAATCAGCACTTAGGAAGAGGCTGACACCTGACAATTTAGGAGCATGGACATGGCCTCTAAGAACAGATGTGTACCTCATAGAGATACAAGATGGTGCTTGCTAAACTGAGGCCAGCAGCCCTGGCCTTCCTGCAAAACACAGCATCATCTAGAACCACTGCGTCAATGCAAGCACACAACCTGATAGTCCAGAGCCAGCCTACAAAGGCAGATAGGTCAGATGCAGATCGTGAGAGAAAACTGCATTTTAAAATAGTTATTTTATTTATTTTATTAAATAATTTTTATGTATTTTATTTAATAATTTATTAAAAAATATTTCATTTATTTTAATAAATAAATGAAATTTCTGTTTCAAGACCTGCTGTTTGGAGCGCCTGGTTGAGAACTTGCCTGCACTTACCCCTGTACTTTACCTGTGGTACATTCCAGGTCAGAGGGTGATAATATTTTTGTCACATTGCAATACTTGCCTTTATGTAAGTGCTGCTAAGAATAAAATTAGCAGTGGGTGAAAAACATCAGATTAATGTCTAAATTTGGAACGCTTGATGAATAAATTTATTAACTTCTTTGCGGGGAGAGAAAAGAATAGCAACCCTCTGTTTAAAGAAAAGATAAAATAAATATAAAGTAAGAGCTGATTGCCCCTCTGGTTTTCTGAGGTAGGTTTTTTAATGTTCTCTTGTTCCCATCAGCAGATAAATTTTAATCGGCTCTTATCTACAGAACTCTGGCTTGAGAAGAGTCAGTTACATCTGAGAGGCTTTGTCATGATTAACAAATGCTTTCAGCATTTTCAAAGGGAGAGAGCAAAGGGGGAAAGAGGGTTTGTCCACTTGAATAGGTGTCCTCCCAAAAAGCAGGCTCCTGCCAGTTGTTTGGCACAGCCACTGTCCTCACTGATGTAGCCACAGTGGGCAGTCCCCTGTCCCAAGACACTAATTAGTCAGCAGTGAGACTGTGATGGGAAGCAGCACAGGGTTCTCCAAAGTTTGCAAGGGAGACTCCAAGCTTAGAACTGCCCCAAGAACCCCAGTATGCTCCTGTCCCGCATCCTAGGCTGTGTGTGACTGTGTCCTCCAATCAAACCCCATGGTGATCAGAATACGCAGAAGAGTCTTCTGGCTTTGTCCAGAGCTGTAGAGGACACTGCCATTTGCACCTTGCAAGGCAGGTGTCTACTACCTGCCCCAAGGTTTAGCACAAGGTAAAAAAGTCCCTGTCACAGACCGTCACATTTTATGGCAAGCACCATCTTCCTTTGCCCAGCATCTCTGGCAGCTGCACCCACCACTTTTCTTAGCATATCTAGAACAGGCCATTTTTACCTTTATTGGTAAATTACACTTGTAGTGGTAAATTAAAGATTATTTAGTAATCACTTGAGATTGAAAGGAAGAGATTAGAAATGAAAAAAATTATTAGTCAGATACTAGAATATAATAGTCCTGGTCTATCTTAAGAGGTGGATAATTTCCTAGTCATCTCTTCTGTTTTCCTCTTGAGGTCCCTTATTTTTGTTCCAGCCATTAGAGCTGCAAGTTCAACACTCAAGTTCTGCAGAATGCTGCCTTCAACTATTCCTTCTTTCCTCTCATCCTAATTCTACTCTCCAAAACTTTTTGGAGTAAGAATCTGACATACAAATGTGAATGTCCTGTTTAGTTCTTCAAGTGGCAGCCTTGGGTGCTTGATGACCATTTCACTCTCCTGTTTAATACTAAATTGGCCAAATATATATCAATATAAATTGGCTAAATAAATACTAAATGGAGGAAAGGCAATACATAAACTAAGCAAATATTGTCTATGTTCTTCCTGTAGCTGCTTTTTGGACACCTATGGGTCATTAAATCCTTTGTTCCCAGCCAACCTGCCAGCTAGGCTCTCCTACCCAGTTTGAGCTGTTGCCTTTGTGTGGGCTGCTGACCCATTCCCACTGAGCTATGCTACACGATGTGTTCAGGAGGAATCAGTACTCTTTGGATGTTACTACCTTTCTGCTTAGACAAGAAGTGATGTAAGTGATAGAGTCATAACATAGATAACATAGATATCTTTTCCCACCCTACCCTCCACATATTGGCAGTGTTGAATGAAAGAGTACTATTACTTTGGTGGCGGCATCAGGCCATGCTAGCCACTGCTGAAGAGAAGCTAACAGCTATGCTGTGACTGTAGATCCATCACACAAAAGCCCTAAGGTGTTACTGCAGCCTTCAAGAAACAGCCTCTGATGATGGAAAGAAAATCAGCGTCATCTCATGACACTGCTGTTCCTGTAGGCTGTGAATTTAAAAGAAGGCAGGCTGAGGAATGAGGCATGGAAATCCCTGCTGATCAGGAGCAAGACTATTTTTCTGCTTTAAGAACATTCTCTCAGCTTTTTATTGCCAGTGTTTCCAGTTGCCATATCAACCTGAGAAATTTGCCTGTCAATTGACAGCATATTTTTCAACGGAATATTTAAAAATTTAGTTGCATCAGTTCCAGCATCTGATTGCTGGGATTTCACTGTATCTTACTCTATTCCCACTATTTGCTCCCCAAGCATATTAGCAGATGACCAAGGATCCACACCCTCCCTTTGACCATGCGCATCTCAGGTTCAGAATAACATGTGTAGAGTTAGGCTCCAGGTCAAAATGCAGCAGACATGAGTAGCAGGGATAAAGTCTGTGAGACACATCATTCCCTGGTGGCAGGCTGGGAAAGGCCACAAGCATCAACAGAAGCACCCTGTCTTTACCTAAGGGGTAATTTAAGCTTTTATGTTGCTCTGAAGAACAGGCACAGAAGGCACAGTTGAGGGCAGGGAAGTTGTATAGTGTGTGGGGTTTCTTGGAGCCTTCATCTGCCTGTGTCTCCCTCTCAGCACCATCAGGGTGGAGGGGAGCAGTGTGGGGAGGGAGCATGCACCCATTTCTGATGGTAGTCAAAGATGTCGATGTTCCCTCTCTCCCTCCCTCCGTCCATCCACATCCTTTCTCCAGCCCATCCCTGGCCATTCTTAGGCCACTGGTGTAAATGGGGACTGAATCCGGCCCCGTGCAGATAAATCTGCAGGGACTTTTCAGTGGTAAATGTATTGTTTGGTTTGTTATAGGTTTGTGGTGGCTTTTTTTCTTTAAAAGGAATAAGAATGGAAAACAAGAAAGTCAAATAGCCCTGAATCTTTACCTTTTTTAAGTGGAGACACCACCACAGCAGGATACAATGGCTCATTGTGGTTGTTGAGGTTTGCTTGAGAGCCTTGAGATTTATGTAATGAGAAACACAATTCCTGCAAAGAACATTGTTAAATCTTTTCAAAATTCCAGCTATAAGCCATTTTATTGCTAATAATATGGCTAGATTCTCCTTTTGAAGAATCTGGGAATGTTTGACAAGAGGGAAAAAGGAGAGAACTTGAGGCACCATAATCTGTATTTTCCATTTACCTTGCTTGAAGCTTGAACAACACATGTGCCACAAATGATTTGTTTATTCCTAAGCGGCCCCATGGAGCCTAGTCTCCATTCTCAGGCATGTAATGGCTATTCGAATGAAAGCTTTAATAGATTGTTGGAGATCTGATATCAATGCAGCAAGAGAAAGAGATATGCAAATATTCAAAATTAAACAAATTAGCTCCTGCCCTTTGCCTTAGGAGGTGCAGTTTCGAATCTGGATGGTGTCACCAGTGCAGGGAATTTTTTAGATTCGGCTCTCTAGAGAACCAGTTCCTTTTTCTCTCTTCCTGCACACCTCCCCTTTGCCTTCACAAAGCTTTAAGGTTTTTGAAATATTCTCTGTCTGTAGCACTCATAAGTAAGGAGAGCCCCAACTGGAGCTGAAATACATGATATGTTCTGATTTGAGACTAAGGATCAGGAACATTGCTGGGAGAAGCTCCTGCTGTGCTGGTTGGCTCCGCATCTTCTTAAACCAAGTGCCTCAACCTCAGTATATTCTCCTGGGCATTTCCCCATACTGTAAAAACAATTTTAGAAAAGTGACATAGTCAAAAGCTTGCAGAGAGTGGAGCTGTAGTCCAATTTGGGGTTACAGTCAAAAAAACTTTATTCTGTCCACACTGCAATACAAATTAGGGGTTTCACTGGTTCTTAACATAGCCACTGTTCCCCTTTCTCTCCCTGTAATGTGCACGGCCCAAAAATCACTTAAAAAATGTAAAAATAACATCATCCACCTAACCACTGACACTATGCCAGCAGCTACTGTGTGCGTTGAACAGCAGGGAAAATAATAATTTTACATCAAAAACACCATAAAAGTTTTAAGTGTCTTCTAGGCTCTTGTAAAACTACTATTATGGTGTCCAACCCCCAAGGATTTTCACATAATTATCAATTATGTTGTGTGGGTTTCAAAAAAGGCAGCGCCTGAAGCATGGGCCATGTGGTGGATCACACAAGCAGCAGCAGTAGCATGCCTGTGCCTGGCCACAGTAGTTCCACATGCACCTCGGCTCTGCTGCAGGCTCCCATCTCAGGCATAGAAATCCCTAGAGCACCCTCGTACCTCTGACACCCTCTTACCTTCTGGTCTCTGATCACAAGAGCTTTGAAGCAAGGCTTGCCCCTTGCTCCATTGCTAACTTCTGGTGAACCAAATGTTGCCAGCAGTGATGTGTGATACTCAACCTAACGTATTTCCATATATCTGCAAACATCTAGAAAAAACCTGAGCTACAGTATGAGCAATTAGAAATTAAGAGAGAGAGACCAATGCACAGAAGAAAGCATGAGAAGGTCCTTGCTTTGGTTGTGGTATATGGACAGTCTTCTGGATGTAATAGGGACCAGAGTATGCTGGAAGTAGTGTGGGAAGGTGGGTTTGCGTTTCATACACTTGATGCTCTATTTCTTTAAAGTTAGCCAAGGCTAACATCAGATACTCTGATGAAGTATCTGATGAAGGCATATGAGGAAAAGGGTTTCAGAAAATAATCTAATTTAGCTAGAAGTTTGTTTCATAGCTAAGAAGGAAAATGCCCAATAACCCAAAGGAAAGGGAAAAGAAGATCTTCCCATACAAGCATGAACAGTATCACCCAGAAATGTTTCTCAAAACCATATTTTGTGAGAGTGCTTGCAGCCATAGCCAAATCCCATATTTGAATGTGGCTTGACAATTAGATTCTACTTGGAATTAAAGGCCATCTCTGAAAACCATGGCCATGTTTAAACATGAACCAGGCCATAAGCTTCTTATGGGCTGTGGTTACAAAAAATGGCTGACTCACAGTGGGAGAGGATTGGGTTGGAATGTTCCCATGCAATCCTCCCTGTTTTCCAGAGGTACCCAGCCTGTTCCTAGAGGTTCTGGACACCCAGTGCTCCCATATACTTCCCTTGACACTTGCAGGTAGTAGTTCCGAAACACCAACTTAAGGACTTCAGAAAAGAGGTGTTTCTTTTGGTCTATCAGTAGCCACAAATGAGAAGAAAGAAAACGGACTTCTCCAAAGTTTTCCAAAGTGCACGCCCAATTCGAACAGATATGTACAGTTTCTTTGCAAGTGTGAGTCCCAGGTCACAGCTAAGACGAGCACAGACTTCCCTAATAGAATCGCCAACTGCATCATTTCTGCATTGAGCTAGGCAGTGTGCAGAAGCAGATTTGTACAGGAATTTTCCAACTGAGCATTTTTCTAATTCAAAAATATTCATCAAAACCTGATACATCTTGGGGGAAGCTCCTGATTTTGGCATATTTCATTGGCAATTTAAATATTTTGATTTGGTCAGCATTTCATAATGAAAGACATCCTTTTTCAAATAGAAACACATGATTCCATAGAAAAATATATTAAGGAAAAAATAACATTTAAGTGCGAAATAATGCTAAAATGTTTCATTAAGATCCTAACGGCATCTAACCAGGTTTTGTTTCTTTCAGACTACCAGGTTTAAGAAATAGAGGTTACCAGTTCTGGTCCTGTTTAAGACTGGGGAGAAAATGTGAGATTCTGAAATTTTTACACGATTGGAAAATAATTTTCCACCAAGCTTTTCTCAGATGATTTTGCAGATATCCTTTTGTTTTCTCCTTCCTCCATGGCTCTGTTACCATGCAGTTCTGTTCACACTGTTCTCCAAGACAAAATCTGAGCAAGGCTGAGATTTGTGCTGATGGTGAGTGCCTGCCTTTATCCCCCCCCCCCCCCCCCCCGCCTTTCTTTAAATAAAACAATTTCCTAGGGCATTGAAATGGGGCTGATAAAAAGCTTTTAAAATATATTTTAGTAAATAGTTTGAAACCAGACCATAAAGTCCCGTAAATGTAGGTTTGCCCTTAATTGTACCTCACTGACAGCCCATTTTCTTTATCCTCTGCAACCAGTCTCCTTTTTCTTTAAGAGCAAAACAGACTGTACGCTACCTCTGAAAGGTTTGTGGGGTTTCACACAGATTGAGCAAAATCTGTAGGTAAACAGTGTCACCTAGTGGATAAATGGCATGAGCGTTCCCAAACGGAGGAAATTTGGCAGCGTGGTTTTTCCATTTTGTCCGAGAAAAATATTATCTCAAATTGGAAAAAGCCTTGTGCTGAGAAATGGGATTATTTCCAAATCGCTGCAAAACCGAAGATGCATAATGCGGTGGCCAGCACTGAGCTGGAATATATAAGTCATGTGCACTGGCACGGATCCAGTCACATCAGCAGATACAAAAGAGGAGAACAGATTCTCCAGCTAAGTGCCTGACTAGTGAAAGGTTAAAGCAACACAACGTGAAATACTTATTTCCTGGATGTGTAAAGGTGTACTAGGCTCCACATTGTCTCCTGCACCATCAGCTGCCCCTTTCCAGGCACAGAAAGAAAAGAATGTCAGTAGATGCCTTTGCCGTGTGATGAGCTGAGGCTCCTGAGCAGTAAAAGTAAAAAAATCACTAAGTACTTGGGGCGAGAGATCTGGGAGAGAGCATCTGAATGCTGGACAAAGAATATAATCTCCATGGAAAAATACCTCATCCTGAGAGAGTGAGATGATGACTTTGAGGATGTGGTGGTAGGTACCTATGAGAAAAGCTGCCTAGAAAGAGGAGGCTTGAAGAGCCTTCTTAAGTTGGAAGTAACAGGTTGGACATTCAGGGCATGATAGCCTCAATGGCTAAAATGCTTCAGAAGGAAGGGTATGCTCCTGAAAACTAAACTGTGACTGGACATCCTGAAGACCACTTAGGGTACTTAGTACAGGACCACTTGCTAAGTACGTAGTACTTACTTTCTAACTATCTAACAGGATCCCTTAGAGTCAAGCTGAATTTGAACCAAAGCACTGAAGGAAGAAATTGAGATAAACAGAATTGAGCTAAGAATTATGTGGCAAAGAGTTCTTCAGGTTCCTAGGGAAGAAAGGGGGTTGGGGAGGAAGTAGAATTCAATCAACAAAGGTGAGAACTCAGGTACCTTGGTTCTAAACAAAACAAATATGGGCTTTCAGCTGACTTTGTGTTGGGTGGGTAGGAAAGTGGAGGTTTTGTGATCCCCTCTCAGTATCCCCACTTTGTCCTTCTGTAAGGGCATCACTGCAGTTTGTGAGCAGACCCTGGGAGCAGGGTTGGACATCTCAACTCTATAGTTAACAAGTGCATTTGTTTTTTCTGAAAATCCTTATTTCTTTCCTTACACCTTAATGTAGCTTCTTCCCCTACAGTTCCTCTTGAGGGACAGCAAGGGTACAGCACTGATGGGAAGGGAGTGAGGACCCTGCCAATGAGAGAAAAGAACTCATTCTGACTCATTTGGTCAGGATGGTTCTCTGCTGTTATCACCCAGTGCAGGCAGATATGGTCCCTTGGCTGCTGGGTGATGGGGTAATAAGATAATTCATCTGGGAAAGGCCCTGGGGAGGTTTCCAACCCAACCTCCTGCTCAAAGCAGTGTCCTCTGAGACCAGGGCAGGCTGTTCAGTTCAAGCCTCAGAGAATGGAGAAAGATGGCACAACCTCTTAGAGTAACCTGTTCTAAAGCTTGACTATTCTCATGGTGACACAGTTTTTCCTTATATCTAGTCAGAACACTTTTCTACCAGTTTGTGTCTGTTGTCTCTTATCCATGTTGATCAGGTGTCTACCATGAACCCCTAGGCTGGTCTCTCTTGATGAGATCTGTGGGTTTGCTGTCTTGGTCAACTACTCTACTTATAATTAAAACAATCCCTGCCAAGAGCTCTGTTATTGGTTACATGGCCCTGACACAGGCGAACCACAATTTCAGTGGTTTCGTTCATGACTTGCATGAGAATGGCTGACAGCAGAATGGGGATTCTGTATGTTCCCTGTGGAAAATTCTTCCCAGCATGCTGGAAAATGCATTTGTGCATTTGTGGTAGAGCCTTGAGGCTTCAGTCATGGTCCTGCTGTGTTCTGCAAAACCAAACCCAATATGCTCCATCTCCAGGGGTTTGACAAGAGATAACACAGGACACAGAAAGGGACAGGAGCACAACTGAGATCTCAGAGATACATTGAAAAATAACATGAAGGAGAGAAAAAGCATGGTTACAAAAGTGGCTCTTTCCTGTCCAAGAGGCAGCAGGCAGGAAAATGTGAAAGTGCCTGCCTGAAAGTTCAAAAGTTGGCCTGCAGGATGTTATCAGCTTCCTAACACAGAGACCAATCATGAACACAGGAGGGTTATGTAAGGTGGTGAGGAAGAGAAAGGTGAGGAGTGGTATCACCCACCTGATCTGCAGGCACTGGAGTGTGCTAGCTGTGAAAGCATTTTCAGACCCAGGTCTTACATTGACATGGATGTGGTCAAAGCAATAAGCCAGGGTTTCTTTGAAGAATGTATGAATTAATGTTAGAATTGTAGTCAATATGACAAATATCTAATTTTCATAGTTCAGGAAACCTGAACTCTAGCATTTAATTGCCTTCCAAATAAAACAAAACCACTGATTTTTATGTCAGGTTGTTCTGCTAAGTTTACGTTTGGCCTCTGTTTTCTTCATTTTGTCATGTATCAAATGGATGGTCTGTCATTCTTCTCCAAAAGGCTGAAAGCGATTATCATGAAAAGCCCAAGTAGCTCTCTGTACACAGGCAAACTAAAATATGCTGCAAGTTGGGACAGTTTCTCACCTAAGTATACACTCTGCTTCCAAACCAAACACTAGCATAACTATTTGTTCTGTTTGTTGCAGTCTTCCTTCAAACTACTTCATTTTTCTTTTTTGTACTAGACTCTTGAACCAGTTCTCACTTACTGAATCAGTGGAAGGCACCATCTTCTAGTGGACATTAGCCAGCATGGACTTAGTCACATCACTTTGATGACTATGCTTCAGTTTACTTCATTAATGTAAAATTCTACACTGACTTTCCACAGTGCTTTTATTCTTGGGATCTTTTTTTAGCTATCCTTTCTTAGATAGTGAAACTAGTACTAAAATAGATGTTTTTCGTTTTTCCCTTCTCAAGGAAGGGTGATACTAATTTCTTTGCTCATTAAAGTGTAAATGGAGAGGGATCCTGGGAAGTTCAGTGATACTATGAGACATAAAAGCAGTATATGAGGTCAGAAGCTTCCTACATGAGTTACAAGTGCAAAAACCAGTGAGCAAAAAGAATGAATGGATCAAGGATACGACTCCTGGGAACAACAGAAGGAATAAATAGAAGTAGCACCTGGAAAATGCTACTCTCATCAAGAAAGGCCTCCTCCTCTGTAAATATCTGTTAACTCTAATATTAAACAAATAGAAATTTACCGATTCCATAGAATCCCCTTTTGCTTCTTTATGGAGACACTCATAGTAAAGCCTAGACTTTAAAGACAATAATTAAAAAAAGTAACTTGTTCCACGGGGAAATCATAATTTCTTCAGCGAAGAACATCTATTCTGAAGTCTGAAGAGGGCTGGCATATCTCTGTAACAGTGTGTAATGACAGCCCAAACGTCTTAACTGTCCCAGCCTGAGCCTAGCATCCCTGCTGTCATCATTCCTGCTGGATGTTCTTGCTTGGCCTCCTGGCTGCACATGCTCCCATATCCATGTACTCTAATGGCAACATGCCAAGCCCAGGGTGGGCTGCCAGGTCCCTCACGGATGCAGATACTTCAGAGGGGTTTTGCCAGGCAGCCTGCCTAAAGCTGTGAGTGCTGTTGCCTGCGTAAAAAATTCCCTTCCCTCTGTGATAGCAGCACACACAAGTGCTCCTTAGCCCCTTTTGTACTAATTTACACACACATACACGTCAAATGCTGAGAGGAAAAGACTGCATGGGCAACCATCATTGCCAAAAAAAGCAAATTACATCACTCAGGTAGATGAGGAACCTCTGGCACCTAAGAAAAGATATAAAAATATAATCAGATTAGCATTCATCCCTCAGGCTGTCTGGGCAAATAAAGAGCCAGTGCAAGCAACAAGCTGAGGAAATAGGCTGGTCATGAAACACCCTGTGTGCATGCACAAACATAATATTTGGTTTGGAAACTTTCCATTCCTGTTCTCTTCTAATGTGAAATCGGGCTTCAGAGTTAAGTATTGTCTAGAATGTTTTTTTAATTATTATTTTTAAAACACTATTTCTGGACAACAT
Organism: Pezoporus occidentalis; assembly: GCF_034315485.1. Classification (NCBI taxonomy): domain Eukaryota; kingdom Metazoa; phylum Chordata; class Aves; order Psittaciformes; family Psittacidae; genus Pezoporus; species Pezoporus occidentalis. The sequence goes on from NW_026916158.1 coordinate 13,175,363, forward strand.
AGTCTATTTCCGATTTGCCGAGAAAAGTTAGGAAATCTTCACTTGGCTTGCTTCTAAGCATGTTCTTGCTCTAAAAGGTTAAACTCTCCCACTTTGTTGATTTGTTGTTTTCACTATCCATTGGCTGTCGCCAGTAGTTCTGATTTGAGGGAAAATAAGTTTTTTCTAATCAGCTCTATGAATACATTCCATGAAGGACATCTGTTGACTCCAGCTCCAGTAATACGGTCCATGATATAGTGGCATAGCAAAACCACAACACAGTATTATCACCTTTAAGAAGAAAGGGTGGATGGAAAGGATGTAAGTGCATATCCTCTGCCTGAATATTAAAATGCAGCTGCTAGTGCTGCAATACCAGAGCGCATCTTTTATCCACTAAATGATCAGTGCACAATAAAAGTGAAACAAAAAGCTTACAATCTGCCTACATCCTGTCCTTCAAGGTGGCCTCATCCACTAAGTAAATTTTAAGGAACTATGAAGAACTAATAATTTCATCTTACTCAAAAGCAAAACAGCAAAGAAAAAGCAAAACAAAAAACACCCAGCATGTTTCTAAAGCTCTCTGTTTAAATCTGCTTCTCAGCATGCATAGGATTTGGTTATATCATGAGCTATTTCTCAGTGTGATTCAGCTTAGGGCATTGGGTTGTGTGAAGCTTCAGGACTCCAACAAATTTGAAGGGAAAGACTGGAGGAACTATGAAAGACTCCACATTTCCTCAGCTTCCTTCCCAGCTGGCCATGCAGATTTGCCAGGAGTGCTATGAAATAGCTTTTTACCTCCATCACCAGTTCACATACAGTCCTGTGGGGAGCTGTGCCTTTCCATAAGAAAACATCTGGGACCTTTAGGAACTGGCTCTGAGCCAGGGGCCATTCAGTGGTATCTCCAAAATGTCAGCAGGTCACTTTAACATGAAACAGCCATGTGAAAACCCACCACTGCTGCTGGCTTTACTGGTTTAAGGCTGACTGGCTGTAGACCCTAATTTGCTCTCCTGTTCCTTGGGGCAGGCTACCAGGCTAGGACATTAATGAGGCAACTAGGAGGAGGTGGCACCACTTCTGTACATGTAGAACTTCAGCCTCCAATGGTTTCACTCCAGCACCTTTCTCAACAGTAAATGTAGTGAAGATTCTTGTTCATATTCCAAAGCCAGCATTAAATGGGATGCTTTAAGCTGGGAATATTTTCCCAGCTCCTGGAAAGGGTTAGACACAGACCTGATGTGGGCCTAGTGGGTGACTGCCATCAAACTAAGCAGCTGTGTTCAGCTTGTCCTGGATTTCTTTATATGAGACAGGGGATTCATAAAAGGAAATGCTAAGGCCACACAGGTTGTCAAGTCTCTTGTCTAACCAGGTGTAATGACTAAGGTTTTGCAGGCAAGCTGCAGTTAAGGAATTAAAAAACAGATCATGGGTCAAATCCATCCCTAATGCAACTCCACCATCTTTAGTAACAGATATGCCTGTTTGAATCTGGCCCCCTGTCTCTCACTCAAAAAACAAAGCAAGATACCCTCTGCAACAGAATCAATTGGAAAAGGGAGAAGGAAAGTAAAGAAAATCTTCTTTCTAAGCCACATTAAATATAATCACTTTTTTGTTGCACAATGGGGCAGAGGAAACCAGTCCTACTGCACACCAGAGTACAATTTCCTCAGCCTGTCACACAGGGCAAAAAAAATGGCATAACCAAGAGGTCATTTTCATCTCTGCTCAATTCTAAATAATACAGGAAAGAGGAGACAGCACATCTGTATATCTCTATCTATCTACCTATATCCATATATATCTATATAAATATCTAGATATGCTTTCCCCTCTTCCCTATATCTATAATCCACATTCATATATAGTTACCTATATTTGTGCTCCCTAGGTTGATTATGTCACCAGTGTGAGATCTGGAGGTATTTATGAGAAATTTTGCACAAACACAGAGTGATCCAGAAATAAAGGATTATATTCCTTCTGTTGATAAGACCTGTTGTTTAAAAATAGCAAAACATATCTCTTTTAAATGCCTGATAGAGTTTTCACTGCTGTGTTGTGTTTTCTGTCTCAGCTTTTTCTTCCCATTTGGCAAGTCTGTTGTGTACGTGAACTCTACGGGAATGCAGAACAGCCACCTGAGGGAGAAAATTGCTAATCACGAAAAATTACTAATCATTCTTTCATACTAAACAAATCCCACTGAGAGGTTTTTAGTTACACAAAGGAAGACTTTTTTGTTCTTTCCCCTTCTCCCTCTTTCCCCCAGATAATGATACAGAGGCGCAAAATGCAGGATATCGCATCCTACTATGCATTAACTGAAGCATTCTCATGTGATAAGATCTAGGTCTGAATCCAAAAGCACAATAAACTGAAAATTTTCTAATGCATGCCACTAGCACTTCTCAATCAAAATGGCAGGAAAAGCTGTTCAGACAGTCGTAAATAATCTTCCCAAGTTTATGCTTGGTAAGATTGTGGCCCCTGTGCAGTTGCTCCCTAAAAGAGTTTATAACCTAAACAGATGGAGCAGAAGGTTGGAAGAAAAAGTCAGAATTTGATCTACAATTCTTACAGCTAGGATGCCACCCAAGTTTGTCGTGTCAAGATCTCAGAAACACCATGTGTCGGTCAGTTTTAGGCTTCCTCAGAATGACTAATTTTAACCATTGCTCCCTTCCCCAAGGCTCCCAATGGGCTCCAGTGAAGCCTCCACAGAGTATCCTTTGTGTGAGAGGCCAGTGATGACAACGGGTTTTCTCAAAGTGAATACAAGGACTGTGCCATAAAGCTGCTGTTTTATGGCCAAAACGTGCCTCTGCCAATATCAACCAGCAATAGCTACTGGCATCTATAGGAGACCACAGCGCTGGAATTAGGTAGGTTAGTACTAACTACAAGATGTTTATTCAGTCTAAGTAAAATACACTGTAGTTTACTCATTAGCACCCAAAATGGCACATTTAATTGGAGCAATATATTAATACAAATAACGGATTACAGCTAAGTAGGGTGCTTAACTGTCTACAGTTAATTTATACTTAATTAAGGTGCTCGTTTACCTTGCTAAGAGTATACATCCACCCAGCAGCTTTGTGAGATGAGGATTTCACCGTGCTTTAGAGAAGCATAGGTACTGGGTCTTCTCTCGTGTTATCTGACCATACTGGGATTAATGTGTTTGCAATAAGGAAAGATACTTTGACTAGGTAAGTTTCTCAATTCAGCTTTTCTTCATCTGACCATCTAACAACTAAAGCATAGTAAAAATATAGTCTATTTAAATGTTAAAAAAACATGCAGACGAGGCCCTCAGTGATATGGTTTAGTGGTGGTCTTGGCAGTCTTGTGGTAATGGTTGGACTTGATGATCATAAAAGTCCTTTATAACCAACTTGATTCTATGATTCTGTTTTACCATGTCTTGTATTTGCTGAATCTTTCCTATATCCATAATCAGGGCTGATACTCAACTAGTTTGTAAGAGATTTATTATAAGATCATAGGTTAGTTTCATAAAACACAGAAGGTAATCAACACCTCTATGACTGATGAAGCTCAAAATGATTAGGAAATGGACCCAGCTCAACAAAAGAGTTATTACGATCCAAGATTAAAGTGTTTTCTCAGGGATTTGTTCTGACCGAAGTTCACATGTACATTCATCTGCAGACTCCTTGCTGTGTATTTCACCTGCAAATCAGGTGGAGACTACCTTCAGCTGGTTGAGCCTTTTAATTGCTCTACTGAAAATAACCGAAGAAGCAGACCAATGGAAAAAGGTGTTGAGCTTATTACCTCAACCCACAGGTGAAGTAACTTTCTGCCTCTAAGAACAGCGGAGAGACTATAAAGGAAGGAAAAGAGACAAGGCATTTTTGTCGCAAGTGAGTACCTAGGAATAATTTTAGACAAAAGAAAAATTAGATCAGAGTTATTGTATAGGATGCTTTAATTTGCTTGGTTTGCAGTGAAAGAAAGAAGTTGTTTGAATTCTAATATTTTCTTCATCTTTTTTGACAATGATTTTGCTTATCTTGGTCTGAGCCACGTTTCTGGAGTGAGCCTTGATTTCTAGGGAGCTGTGGAGCATTGTTTTTTTCTTTATCATGTAGGAGATAATGCTGTTCTGGTGGAATAGCCATGGCTGTCTGTCAGATGCCCACCAAGCTTTCCTCTTGCTCCTTCTCCTTAACAGGCCAGGGGAAAGAATGAGGTGTTAAAGTTCATGGGTCAAGATAAAGATAGGGAGATGCTTTCTTGCTTATCAATTAGCAAAACAAAAACAAAAGTAATTTCCAATTTACAAATGGAGATGAATCATGAGAAACAAAAATGCCTTCCCCACCCCTTCTTCCCAGGTTCAACTTCACTCTTCTGCTCCTGACTCTTCTACTTCCTCACTGCAGCTGGCATAGGGGCATGGGGAGCTATGGCCGGTTTGTTATGCTTTACTGCTTTTACTCCTTAAACTTTTCACTTGCTCCAGCACAGGGTCCCTCCCATGGGCTACAGTCCTTCAGAAACTGCTCAAATGTAGGTCCTTTCCCATGGGCTACAGTTCTTCAAGAATGGCATGTGCCCCCCATAGACTCTGGCTCCTGCTGGAAAGCCTGCTCCAGTGTGGCTCAATGGGCTACAGCTTCCACCAGGGCACATCCACCTGGTGCTGTGTGGGTATCTGCTCCGATATTGTTCCTGAAGGGCTGTTGGGTGACAACCTACTACACCATATTCTGCCCTATGGGCTGCAGAGGAATCTCTGCTCCAGTGCCTGGAACACCTCCTCACTTCTTCACCGGCCATGGGGTCTGCAGGGCTGTTTCTTTTGCACAGTTTCCTCGCTTCCCTCTATTATGATTGTTGTGCAAGTATTTAATTAAATGTGTTTTTGCAAAGGTGCCGCCAGCATCAGTGATAGGCTCAGCTTTGGTTATTGATGGATCCATTTTGGAGCTGGCTGTGTGTGACATGGGGGTAGCTCCCAGACACTTCTCATGGGGAGCACCTCTACAGCCAATGTCCCACTACCAAAGCCTCGCCACGTAGACCAAATACAACTGTCTTAATTTATAAGCTTTTTGCCTTTTTTTTTTTCCTGTGGTTGGACAAAAATTCCTGAAGTCATGTGTATATTTATGTTCTGTACTTCTGCTTGACTAGGTTTATTGCATGTTCTCTGTAAGATTATTTTATCAGCTTTTTTTTCTTATTAGGTGTTCACACTAACAGGTATTTCTATGCAGTGAAATCTTATCCGTGTTCTGGGCTTTTTAATTCACTGGTCACTATGCCCTAACCCTAGGTATATGTGCTGAATACCACATTGTTCATTTATAATGTCCTTGGCTTTACTATAGCCTTGTCCCTATGATGTTACTTGTGGACACAGTGGGCCGGATTGAAGACAGTGAAGTTAAAAGTGGTGAGGTATGCAGCTATGTAACTGTGAGAAGAAATGTATTGATTCCACATACTTCCTTTTCTAACCTGCTGTAAGGTGTTTCATCATGTAGGACATCATGGAGATCTTATATTTGTTGCTTAACATACATTGAAAGGTCTGACTTCTCTTTCTTGCTGGCCTTCTAAATGGAAAAAGCTGTTGTTAACATGTCTTGTGTGTCAGAGATCAGGCTGTTCATGATAGCTTATGGAGCTTTGAACATACATAGTAATAGAGAGAAATAGCAAACTGTTAATGTAGCTGAAGCACAAAAAGTGAAACTATTGACCTTGCTAGCTCTGCATCTGGGGCAAATGTTACTGTGGTGAATAGAGCAGCTTTCACTAGCATTAAACAGACATTGTTTTGAGTTTTGATTTGTGTGTTTTGCTCTGGTATAGATAAATGTGAATGTCTGAGTGGGGCTGAGCAAAACCCTAAAGATAATTGCAATTTTGCACATGTCAGGGACGTTTTCTGTAAAAACTTTACTTGTGAAAAAAAGAGCCAATAATTAAATAGAAGCAAAAGTTATTTCTGTGTGTTTTTAAATCACTGGAAAAGCACAATACCCAAATTCCTTTTTTGAAATAATGCCCTTTTAAATCAACCAAACAAGAAGCTTTTACTATGACCCTTGCCTGGCATGGCATTGGTATTCCCTGAGCAGAACCGACAGGTATCCTATAGGTCATTCAGCACAGCCCTTGACCTCCCTCAGACAAAAGATCCTCTGAGTTACAGTGGCTGGTTCCTGGAATATACAAAAGACACAGCAAAAAACATATGGCAAGAGATACTAAGTTTGTCTTGAGAGGTATGTAAGATCCACAGGGAGAAGCAAACTGCTTAGCTGATTTCCATTCTTTTAATGCAAATCCAATACCAAAATCCACCTTGCAGAGCGGTGTATGAGAAGAAATAGCTTATCAATGAGCTTTTTCCAAGCTTAGTGATGTTATGTGCCTAAGGCCCTTATTCCATAGAAGCAATTCCTGCCCCACAGCTGATTTACACTGTTTTTCCGCTGCACACAGGATCACATTTACTTACGCAGCTGCCACACCAGCAGGAGATCAAGAAGTTGGGGACAGAGGCACCAATGCACCATACTCAGCTGGCCAGTAGGTTTGCACGGCTTGCATTGCTCAGTACAGCCCAGGAAAGCTGCCCTCTGCCCCTTCCATACAGGAAAGCCCGTGCACTTCAGCCCAGTGCTGTTTTCCAGGCCTGTGCAGAGTGTCTTGAAGCAGCTTTTTGCCACCCTGCAGGCACACAGCCTCCTCAGGGAGCTGCGGTGTGGGAAGCGCTCTGGGGAAGCCCGTGCTGTGGCCATTAGTGCTGTGCCGCCAGCAGCCTCTGCAGATAACGAGAAGCCCTTGTGCCTCGCTGCTATTAAACTGCTGCTTTTTCACGAGAGGTATCCTGAATTCTTCCTCAGACCTAAACAAAAAAGTCAGCCTTTTATTCGTTTCATCATTATCTAGGGCTGCCACATTCAAATGATTCTCCAGCAGTCCCTTCATTTCCGAGTGCACACGTTGAGAAGGGATTGGAAGCCTTTTGATTAAGAATAAGAGGTGATGACACTACAACCAGTGCAGGGTTGTCATCATTACCATGTACCTGCACTTCCACAGAGCACTCGCTCTGGGTTGCCTCTGATATAAAGCTGCTGTACTCTGTGCCCTAATTGAATGGAACTATTTTATAAACACGTGTTCCCTGAATCCCAGAAAAGATCCTTTTAGAGGGGAAGATATGGGGAGGGTTATGGGGAGGTGAGGAGCTAGATGGCCTCAGTTCCTGGCAGACCAATTTCTTCTGTGAGAGCAATTTCTTTGTTCCCTGCAAAACTGCTTGTCGTCTACAAGCAGATATCGTGCTTTTTTTTTCCCACTGCAAGTCGAATAGTCTGACCACCCACTTTTAATCCTGTGATTTTCTGCTTTTGGCCTGGATTACAAGTCACCTATGGCCACCTTTAGTGTGTAGCAGGCTGCAAGTTTACACAAGGCACCTATGGGAAAACATCCGTTCCTTCCGGCCTCGTTTGTTAACTGTTCATGTCTGGTAATTTAACTGTCTGATTCGGTCAAAGTATTGACCTTTTGGTAGCAACACAGGGAAGAAACCTGCTGTCTACACACCAGGATGCTCTCATCTGTCTCATGAGATTGTATTCATGTGTACATCCTAAACCCCCACCGCTTATCGTGGGAGCTACACTGCAGATGACTTAAGCAGCATTCCTCTTTTCAAGCACTCTGTGCACATGCTCTGGAATCTCCACTGGTGATTTACTGTTTTCCAGGTTAATTTTAAAGTGCTGATTTTGACCCATATACCTGTACTGGCTATTTCTCTCTTCCCATGCAATGTAACTGCAGCTATAGTGGATAGAAGTGCTATGCCTGAGCCTCAAACGCTGCAGGATCTGTGCTGGGCCAGTGCCTTCTTGGAAACTAGTCCCCCAGTTGCAGTTCGGTAGTTAAACTGATCCTCTGCAATCTGTGTGTTTAAAAGTGTTTATTGTTAAACAAGCTTTCCTTGGAGCCTACATTTTAGTACTACTACTCTAAAACTGCTATATGAAACTATATTAATAGACAACAAAATTACAGCCAATTCCTGGCACTATTTCAATAGCTATGTATGAAATTTACTGCATAAGGGATGTTAAGTTAAAAGTGGTCAGAGGAGTTACTTTTATCTTGGCTTACATATAGCATTACATTTACACCTGAACACAGGGTGAATTATCATCCAGAGGAGTTGAGAAGGAATCTCTTTTCTCCAGGAATGGCAATTATATTTGATTAGGTACATGGGAGCTTTTTCCTCTCCTGGCCAAGGAGCTGAGGGCAGTGCTTTGAAGACACCCAGCCTCATGATCAAGGTGTAAAGCGTAATGACAAATGTGAAGTTCCTGCAGGGTCAGAGTAGGCTACAATAGTTCAGTGGAGAGGGCATCGGACTGGGACTTAAGAGGCTTGCCTTGACTGCCCTGTTCCTCCACTGGGCTGCAGGACAAATCACTTCCTTTCTGTGCCACAGTTTCCTTATCTGTGAAATGGTTGTAATGAGCCTTTCTTCTTCATTTCTCTTTGTAATCGCTCCAAGAGCTGCAGGTAAAACATGCTATACAAGCACTTGGTATTACTATGTTTGATTTGTGGGATTTTTCTGTGTGATACCCTAACGCAAGGAGTTGTTTCAGATTTGCACACATAAGCTCAAGGACTGTGGTGTTTGTCATCATGCTGTTAACAGCTCTTCCCTGAAATCATTTGGATGTACAGACAGTACTCTGGTATTGTTTTTGCTAGGATATCTGCAGTCTGAAATCTTAGTGTAACAGGATTTGTTAGTCAAGCATAGCCCTCAAACAAAAGCACACAGAGGATGTGCCTTTTCAGATGCTTTCCTCTGTGCAACGAACACCCCCATCCTTTTGCCTCTGGTCTCTGCTGGTCCCCTGTTGAGAGGCCTCCGTGCCTGTGGTCATCAACACTTTGGCAACATCAGGGGGAGGAGGAAAAAAGAAATCCCTTGACATGTGTAGTAACTTAACCCTCGTTCCAAATGTGTTTGCTTAAGAATTGCTAAGGGTTCCCTCCTTCCCTTCCCTGTCACTTCTCCCCTCAACATTTGTTTCAAGATGGGAGGGGGCTGCTGGAGGGGTGGGGGGTTTCTGTCGTGATGCCTGCTGTGATCTGGGCCCTCTTTGTTTGCCAACATGTGCAGAGTCCTTTCCACCATCTTCTCTTACTAATGAAATTCATTGGGATGAAAAGTCCTAATTGTGAGGTGATATCCCACTGAGTGTCAGAGCAGGCAGGGTGTGCATGATGCTCTTTAGTTTGGGTCACTGGAAGTGATAGATGCAGAAGGATGGTAGATTAGTTCCTGCTGAAACCTGAGAAGCTGCCTGTATTGGTGAATGTCACCCAGTGCTCAGCAAATGCATTCAAATAGAATCACTGAAATCTTGGGTTTCAGCCCTAAGTGACCACTACAGGCAACAGTAGTTCCTGCCTGTAGAATAAACATTTGCTAAACACACTTTAGCATAATAACACTTTGAGCAGCAAGCAATCACTCATCACTCTCTGCCTTTTCTTGCTGTTGTGACAATCCAAATGCTACCCAGACCACAACTGTGTCAGTCTTGCCTAGAAGAGTTTTGCTAACAAATTGCTTAACTTCCCTGACCAGAAGTCATGGTGCAGTGTTTGCATGTTGAATGTATTTAAGTTTGCTGATTTTCCCATATCCCCTCCCTGGACCTGGAGAGCAGGGCACTGATGGGAGATGCAGGATGTCCAGCCTTTCCAGTAGTATAATATGCAGACAGTGCTTGGTGCTATCAGTGACCTGTCCAAGGCCATGCATTTTCTCTCCTACACCTCTGCAGCTCATCTGCTGTACTCCGTTAGTGTTTTGGGGCCAGAATCATACAATATTGATTGTTTATCCCAGTTTGTGGGATATGAACTCTCGCTCTAATATAACGAGGGTTTTTTAGTGGTAAATTGATTTTGAGGAGGTCCAACGGGTGTATCTTTTCTTGACAGAAAACATCACTTGCAGAGTGAGGACTGTAGCCAAGTCTCTAGACCCCTGGCCCATTACATCATCTGCAATGAGAAGCACTAAATGCTCCATCCCTGGCAGCATTCAAGGCCATGCTGGACAGAGCCTTGAGCAACATGGTCTAGGGTGAGGCGACCCTGCCTATGGCAGGGGGGTTGGAACTAGGTAATCTTAAGGTCCTTTCCAATCTTAACTATTCTGAATGTAGCTCCATGATGCTGCTATGCATTTATGCAAGAGGACTGCTCACAGTAACAGACGAAAGGGTCTGCTTTGTAAAAGTAAAACTATCTGTAAAGCACTTTATAACAAAGTGTGGACAAAGGACAATGTTATGACTTCAGTGTTATATACAAAAGATACAGAAGATAAGAAAAGAGATTTGCTTCTCTTGCATTTCATCAGGTCTTTCTGTAGTATTTAACTCTGGGATCAAATTTCTTCTGCTGTTTTCAAAATTTATAGAGCCAACCATGAAATTAGGGATGTGTCAACTGGAAATAAGGAAGCATTTGACTTTGACGTTAGAATTAATTAAACTGATATTACATTGATCTCTACAGCATCTGTTCCACTTGTACGCAGAAATGCTAGTGTGCGCTATGGGGCCATTTCATACTGGTGGAATTGGATGCTGTGATCAGCCATATGCTGATAAAATTATTCTTTTGTCAGCATGTCTGCCTGGAATTGCTTCAGGAGCTGGAAGCATTCAAAGCAACAATGCTCAATGCTGAGTGCTTAAGATTGCTGATGTGAAAGGGATTTTTGGTCTAATTCCGTGCTCCATATACATTTCATACTTCACATACAGGTTGGTAAACCTGTTCCTGTGTAAGTGTCTAAAAATGGGCTTTTCAAGCACTTGAGTTTTGAGACCAAACTTTCAAAATTTGTTTACTTAATGGGGTATCATTTGTTTGCAAAGCTCCATCCAACTCTAGTCCATTAAATCTGGTAGTTCTGTTGCCTCTTTGGGGGGATTGGGTCAGACCCCAGAGAAGTCAGGGTAGAAGAAAGCTGGCATAATAACCCTGCTGTCTATGTCAGGTGGAAAGTATAGGTAATTTAGGTTTGTTGGATGGTCCTTGGAGACCTGTGTTAGGCTTGCACAGGTTGTAGATAGATCAGTCACAGGCACCAAATTCCATCAGAATATAAAAGGTGTGCATGGCAAATGACAGAGCTGCAGTCATGCTTTGCCTTCCTCTATGGTTTGAATCCAGAATTTGCAACGAGTCCCTGTTTCACTGTGCACAGAGAACATGAGATTTGTCAGGTGCTGGGAAAACTGGAAAGAGGCATTACAGTGGTTTGTAGGGTAATGATAGAGGAATTGTCTCAGTCCTGAGGTTACCTGCATTCCTCCCAGTGTGGTCAGCATTGCATGTGGAGCCCTGTAGGGATTAAAAATTAAAAAATTATGACATGGGACAAATCCAGTCATGGGCAAAGATACCCTGATGATGAGCAGAGCCTCGTGTGACTGGGTACTGTCCATATCTGTAATTAGTCCCTAAATATGCACCTGAAACACAGCTGTTGCAAGATATTATTTTTTTTTAATTGGCCATTTAAACATGGTGTTGTGTTGGAAACTTTTCTTTTCATGGTTTCTGTTTACACTTGAAAGCAATTCTCTTCAAGCCTTGAGAAGGATGTAATTATTTGCTTTTACAATTAAAGCCACAAAAGCAGCCAGCTATTGTTGCATGCTCCTTGAAAACATGCTGTTGCTTTTGATGACTGTGATATTATTAATCAGTTAATCGTCATCAGTGGATTAAAATAAAATGGCCCAAGTAAACACAAATTCCTTCTCCTTAAAGAATTCATCTGAACCTTTCTGAGTTTGCATGTGTGTTGTTGGGCACTGGTTAGGGCTGTTCTGTACCTTCATGCACAACTGCCAAGCTTTCACGTGCAATGTGCGCAGGACAATCTGCAGCTCTGGAAGTGTACAAGCCCCTGAAAGGTTGATGCTTTGTAACAGTCCCATCAGATGTCACCACAAGGTATTTGTCTGTCAGCAGTGGCCAGCTAAGTGATTAGCTGACACAGCTGCTCACTGTATGGGTCATTGGCAGAACAGACAGGTTCAAAAATTTAAGACATTTGGTCCAACTCCTCCTAAATGTCTTGCCTGCTTTGTTCAGCTATGAGCTCAGTTGTCATGTGCAGGCAAAATAACACATGCTGGCACCTAAACCAAGCTGTTTAAAAATAGGTGGTTAGCCCATGGTGGGCAGAAATACTGAATTTTGTTTGTCTGGAAGGGGAATTATTTTTGGCCTTCCTAGGGATGTTTACTGCCTCTGTTAGAGTGGAAAGGAAAGCAGCCCCATCTTCCATGCTGAGCACTTGCACCTGTGCTACCTGATAACTATATTAAGTTTCTTCACTCTGCTTCCATTTTGCATCCTATTTCACTGTCATAGGAAAACCCCCATCAGCCCATGAAGCTGGTTTTAACAGACAGATACAATTTTTTTGTCTCCAGAATTGTAGCTACCAGAATCCCCACTGAAATAAAAAAATTATTTTCATCCAGTTACACTTCAGACTTGCCCCTCCTATCTCCTTTACTCAAGCAGGTTTCGTGCAAACTATAAGGGATAGATTGTTAGTTAAAAAATAAAAAACACAGTAATGCCCAACCCTGTAGATAGGAAGCATAAATGAGTGCTATGTTTGCAAGATATAACAGGCCATAAAAACTAATACCTGAAGGTCTATAATGGAGCTGAGAGCTTAAGAAATGGACAGTCTGCTCTTGTTATAGCACAAGGAAACAGCTGATCTGCTTTTCTTAATTAAAGCTTCATTTGACAATTATGAGGGCTGAAAGTTGTTTTCCTTTTAACACTTTTTTTCTTTTTTTTTTTTTTTTCCTGAGTATTACCCTAATGATATGCTACATCAAAGTTTCCTAATGGTCTGGTTTCTTGAATTGCCTCCCCTGCACTCAATGTGTGTGATTATCTCTTGAAGTGGTAATTTCTGGTGATGAAACCTAAAGGATGGGTGCAAGGTGATCCTGCTGGCCAAAAAAGTTGCACAGATGGAGGAAGCTAAAGAGCAGTTCTCATGAAATATAAAAGACTGAAAGTCAGAGGATATATTTAGATAGAACAGGATCATATCCTGTGTCTAGTTTCCGTGGTGTCAAAGTCTTAGCTAAACCCTCATATCATAAGAATAAAGGTAGACAGAAATGTAATACTTTAAATTTTGATTGTGTGTCAAAGGGGCAGTAGGACTTTCTGATCTTGTCAACAGCCAAAACGGAGCAATAGTATTCTTTTGTACAAGGTGGTGCACAAAAGATGCTACTCAGTTGACCACAAATACAAATGTTGACATATAAGCCAAAGAATATTTTGTACTCTGTGTGTAAAGGATTTTACACAACTTACACTGGTGGGCTTAAAGCACCCCAAAAAAGGCCTATGTTCTTACAATGTTAAGAGTTTGACTTGAGGCTGGGAAAGCTATTCAGAGACCGAATGCAGAAAGTTCTGTGTCAAGTGTCTGAAAAAGACATAGAACATCCCAACGACAAGCATGGCAGAGTAAAATATATCTGCCACTCCTCCACCCATCCCTCCAGCCCTCATTTAATACCCTTTTTTTTTTTTTCCACAGATCTTACTGAAAATAAGTGGCTGTATTTCATTGTAGCAATTTTTTTTTTTACTATAAAGAGTGGGAAACCCATGAAATTCCCCTTTTGGGGGGTTTGGTTTTTGGTTTGTTTTTCTTTTTTTTGGTTGGTTATTGGGTTTGTTTTTTTTTTTTACCCTGAAGAGAAGGAGAAAATTCATGAGGACACATTACTGCTTCAAGACTGCTTAGACTCCTTGAAGTTTTGCAAGTCTATGGATGCCAGCAATTCTGCAATAACAAGCCATGGCTCTGCACTCAGGCTAATTACTGGTGAAGTCAAAGGGAGACGGATTATTTCCTGCCAGCAGGTGCTTGAGCTGCAGCAGAATGAATTCTGTGTGCAGAAACATTTGCATGAGTTTTGCTGTTTTCCATCCTCAATGCTGAAATTGAAGCAGTGCAGAAATTAAACAGTTTGCCAGAGGCTGAAGAGAAAGGCGCAGGCTACCAGGGAAAAGAGGTGGTGCTGGTGACTCCCAAGATGTTATATATTTATCAATTGGCAGATTGCTCTGTCCTACCAGCACGCACTGCAAGAAAAATTAAGTACCTAAATGAGGTGGTTTTGAAAAGACTTTTTTTAGCCTCTCCATCGGCTGTTTTTTTCATAGATGAAAACATGGGATGCTAGCCAAAACTGTGTACTCCTGTAATGGCCAAATGTGATGCAAGCACCATTACTAGTAAGGACAGGCTGTGGGCCCTGTATGTTTGTCCTGTGCTCTTCCCTCTGATCTGTACTCCTTGATGCTGGATCAGGTGTTACTCTCCACTGTTCTGAAAACAGGCATATTCACATGAGAAGCTCTATAACTCACTGAATTAATTGTTAATTGGGAAGGGGTAGAGGAGAGAGTCCTGTGTCTAACCCTCTTGCTAAATTCTTGAAGAAAAATTCCAGTTTCATATAAATTTTTACTGCCAAGTTAAACCCTTGTACAAAAAAAAAAATCTTACAATGGAAGTGCTGACAGCTCCTTAACTATAGTAGCAATAGCAGCCTCTGCCATAATAAAGATGTTGCATGTTATCAATAATCCTCTTTTTGCCTGAATCCCAGTCTTTCTAAAGAGAAAGGGCTTACTGACTGGGCAAATCTATTTATAAATTTTGTCTTGGCACAAGAGGACCATATTGACAATGCAGAGAAGAACTGGGGAGGCAGCTGTCTGCATGCAAGCAGCAATCTGAGTGTCAAAGCAGGGCACTTAAATTTTCTCTCATTCCTCTAAGAGGGAGTAGGGGGAATTAAGGAGGAAAAAAAACCCTTCCTTTGAACAAGGCAGGGTCAGAGGAGTTACAAAAGGTTGAGTAAACTGTCACAGTTGGCTCATTGAAGGGTTTTGAAGGGCTTTCACATACTATTCACCATTGGACAGTCATCTGAACTGGGAACCGGAGCGTGCACGTATTTCTACTGTATGGAGGCATGTGTACCACAACATCCCTAGCTGATAAGGATAGCTCTTCCTGAGGTCTGATGATACTTTGCTTTGAATAAAATGATGGAGGGTTAAAGCTGGAAGGAAAAGAGATAAGATCTCAAGGACAACACTTGCTTTTTCCCCTGGATGGCATTTTGAAAGGATGTTTTTCTTTGAATATGCTGTGGTGGATTTCACCTCGGTTCACTTCAAAGCAAGTCTTCCGGAGAAGATGATTAATTTATTTCATCAACAGCGTAAAGTGACAAAAATGTTGAAGCGCTGTCATTTACCATCTTCTTACATTAGTGATATTCATAGAATCATAGAATAGTTAGGGTTGGAAAGGACCTTAAGATCATCTAGTTCCAAGCCCCCTGCCGTGGGCAGGGACACCTTACACTAAATCGTTCCAGTAGAAACTGGACTTTTTCATTTCCAATAATAAGAAATGGAGAAGACCATGCTCCTTAATGTTCCTACATGCCTGCAGCTGGGCAGTAACAGAGAATTCTCCTGTTTCCCCAGAGCCTTGGCCCATTTTCTAGTGTGTTAGAGAATAAAGCCACCTGGATATTTATTAAGCGACTGTGTTCCTACGAGGGGCAAAGCAATGTGATTATTTTTTTCTCTCTTTTTTGCAGTTACTTCTCACAATTTGTACATGTACAAACACTGAGCTGCTGTGTGCTACAAGTTAACACATTAACTCTGCCTGCAGACTTTCATTGCAACTCTTCACAAACCTTTCTGTATGTAGTCTCCTTCTGCAAACACTGAGCAGTTGATGAGAAAAATGTTTCACTCTTATTGATGGGGTTGTTGAAACAATGGAGCATGTGTAGATCAAAAAATGGTGCCCTGACATGGTGTGTAGTCTGAGTGACACAGCTCCGCTAGCTGTAAGATGGCTGTTTGTGTAAAGGTGAGGGTGTATACTTTTAGCTTTGCTTCTCTTTTTTTTGGCAGCTGTGCTGCTTTGCAAATCCTACAAGCGCTTCACAACAAAGTACTTTATGTATTAGTATACCTTGGGCAGGATATTTTCTTTTAAGAGCTCACTGTTGTCCTATCAGTGTTTGATTTCATGCCAGGGATGAATGGTTTTGAAAATCCCCCTCTGAACATATATGGCTGTTCTCTATAATACGGATGTAAAAATTTCTACTTCTTATACCAGAAGGCTAAATTTTACCCAAAGCAGAACAGCAAGGATCACATTGTTCTCATCAAAATAGCAACAATTACAACGTGCAGCTGTTAAGTAGGTCACTTCTGTGAATGGGATACTCTATTAAGTACCATGTTTACCACAAGAGACTCATGAGCCAGTCCCCTATGATGGACATATAAAAGTCTACTGGTCTGCTTCAATTCCCACAGATGTCTAAACACGACCTTGGTTTAAATGGAGACAGATCAAGGCATATGCATCATGTATTAACTATGGATGTGTCTTTTTCCACAAGGGCTTACTGAAGTAACTGGGGCTGTCACAAAAGTCCAAAATTAATTGTATAAGTTCACATTCAATCTTCACAAGCCATCTGAATGATCCAGACATACTCCTCCAGAAAATGCAGGGGAGGGGAAGAATGCATGTGGCAGCATTAGCCCGGGACATCACTGAACTGTTCAAATCTTTCAGGTGACCTGACTCTGACCCTCTTAGCAACTTTTAAGAGGCACAATAGTTTTTTACGTTTCTGTCTTTATTCTCCTCTGGCTTTGGCAGGTCTGCTCAAAGTTACGGGGAAGATGATAAAGATAAAATTCCTAATTAAAGCAAAGAAATACTGAAAGTTGTGCTGGAGAGGCTGTAATTTGGGCAATTGTCTGCTGACTGCTTTTGCTAATGGAGCACACTGCAACCAACAGCCCCACACTGGGAAAGGAGTCACAAATCTGGGCCCAGGAGCTGTTAAGCTTCTCTTCCAGTGTTGTGCATTTTGGCAGCACTACAGAATCTCTCCCCATGTGCAGTGAAATTCCATCTAGGGAAGAGTATGACCCAACATGTTTAAGTTAAGCTTTGACATGGCATATGTGAGGTAACCTTTGACTACAGGGACACAGGAAAGTGCTTGCTGGAGGAGTCGTCCAGCTGAAATCCCAGGGCTGAGTTTTTGCTTTCCTGTGAGTTTTGAAGACTGTGACTATCATTAGGAAGTGCCTTTGCATTCTACCAACACCACTTCTCCAAAAGGACAGAAGTCAGGCTTGGGTGGCTAGTCAGAGATCAACTGTGAAAGCGAAGACTCCAACTGTATTTCATTGGAAAACCATAAAGGAGACAGTGTCATCATTAATTGAAAATCATTTACAGTGCTGATAACATGACACAGAGAAAGAGTTGGCACTGAGAAAAGATTGTTCTTCAGGGACAAGTTCTTCTACAGTTCTCATTAAAGAAATTGCCTTGTTCTGGAGAACTGTTATTCAACAGTAAAGTACAACATTTTCAAGTGATTGGGGAAAAAAAAAACAAACACCAGAAAAAAAAAACCAGCCCTCTTTGCACTTTGTATAAATGCATCTGTTACAGTCTGGTCAGTCAATCTAAGGTAGAAATGTTCAACAATTAACAGAACTGAACATGAACAAACTGCCTGGCTATACACTCTGCAATTACTAAATTTTGAAGGGGCAAGAGATGCATGTGGATTTATCCCCCTAAATACCCAGGGTTATCTCATTTCAACCAACAGAAAAAGGAAGAAAAATTATGTGCCTTGTTAGATGCTCTGCATATACCTTCCTGACTAGATTCTTACTCATCATTTAGTTGTAGCTCTCCCTACTAGCAGTACAGGTTTTATATAGGTCTACCTTTTGCCCTTGCTCTTTGCATAGTGCTGAAAAATATGCTTAAACCAACTCTTCTGGTTAAGGTGTAAATTAATTTTGATTTTATTCCCCTTGGCTGGACTAAGATACTTCACTCCAAGAAGCACCCTTTAAATCTGTGTATGGGAATCCTGGGTGCCATCACCACAAATGCTGTGTGTGTGATGCGTTATAGAGCAGGAAAGGGTGACCAAGACCTTCATTAGATGGCAGATTTCCACATTAAAATGAATATTAGCAATTTCAGCCTCAAAAACTCTTCTTCTGAGAACAGTTAAAAGGCACTGAGAGCAATAAAATATTAATCATTGGCAGTTTTAAGAAGGTAAAAGCATTTCCCAGGGGGCATCTTGTGGTGCTACAGCCTTGCCTTATGCATGGTTTCCTACCTCTCACTTCCTTCCTCATTAGGTTGGCATTGGGATAAAAGAGCAGAATGGGTCAGGAGGTCCCATTCCAAGTAATTAGAGAGTTGCTTCTTTTATCTAAGTGTACCTTGTTAAAGTATATCAGTGTCAGACAGGTTAATTGGAACTTTAATACATAATTGATGCTAATTTATGGCCTTTTTTGTTCCAGGATGCTCATGCAGACCCCAAAGTCAGGATACAGTTTTCTTGTTATTAATCATATACTGAAAACCAATATCCTGTAGGGAGGAGGCCCACAACTTATTACAGTTGCATAGCTTTTCTGCCCCTAAACCCCTTGGTTCACTAGTGTTTCATGTTTTTTTAAAAAGCTCCTGCTTAGCCTCAGCATAAAATAAATGTAAATGTTTATTTTTGCTTTCACCAGTCAGCCTGCCCAGCTCAATGGAAATGTGCTGCTGTGAGACGGGTAGGACTCCAGCTCTGTAGCTGGCATTATTGTTCCCACAGAATGCTCTTCCTCCTCAAATTGACAAAAATATCCATGAAGAGAGAAGTAAATGCTATCACTGCCTTTTAATAAATGTAAAGGATGGTCTCAGGACTGTGAATTACTTTTCCAGGAAGAAAAGCACTCCTGAGAAGAAAACACCTAGGAAAGGCAAATGAGGGCTGACTACTTGTGTACCCTTGGGACATGTTGTTTTCACTCTCTGAGGTCTGGACTGCTGGATGCAGATGGGATGGGGCTGGGGGATGATGGGGTAGCAGCTTTCCCTGAACAGCAGTATTTATTGTAGTTGGAGAATTGAGCTTCTCATGGTGACGTTTCATCTGAGGCATCTGGAAGCCTGAAACTTTTTCCTTCACCCACAGTGACCAAGAAGTGTGGGTCTATCTGCAGTTACCATGTAAGACTGGGAGCTGCTTAAGAAAATCACAGAAGATCTAGGATGGCTGATTCATTTCCCTCATGGTCTGCACATCTCAAATACAGCGCCTATGGGCTTTTAGTGCTTGTGCAGGCAAAATCTGAGGAATACTTTTACTTCTTGTCAGTTTAGCTGAGATTTTAGTCAGATTGCCTCTTAAAAGGATCTTCTAGCACTTAAGTATAGTAGGTGTTGCACAGATAATACAATTTTATGAGATGTCCCTGCTTAGACATATCTAAAAATAACGCCATTTCTGGGGTTACTGGTGGTCCTACATGTACATGGGAAGCTCACTTGCTCCTGTACATTACCATATATTTGAACTGCTTCCAATGTACTGGTTCCTCCTTTAATTTGCCCCGGGTTCATTTTGTTCTCTGGAAACCAGATGTGGCATAACATTATAATGTACCTGTAGTAAGTTATGCTGGAACATGACACAACATGTGTCAAGTTTCTTTTGAACCTTTCTGAGATCAGATATCAGTCAAAAGGAGGTCATTTTAATTATCAATGATTAATTAATTAGATGATTGTTGGACAGATGAATCCAAAGATTATATAGCACTCTTGATCAGTGTCTGTAACAGAAAAAAAAAAAGGAAAATTTTTAAGTTGAATGAATGGAAAGATTGGTGCTCAAAATTTCAGCTACTCATGTGACACTTGTGTAGCATTTCAAAGGGTTGAAAGTGATGAGGTTTAGTAGCAGCTCTCAGTACAATCTCATGAACACTGGCAAATAATTAGGGAACACTCTGCATTTTAGACATTACTTCTTGATTGAAATATATTCATGCCCCATTTTGGTTTTAAGGTGTCCAAACTGAAGTATTTTTATTCATACTGCTAGTTACAGATTGAGTGGTGTGCAAGGTTGGTATGTGCTAGCAGTACTTGCTCAGTTATTCTGCTGCTTGCAGGATTCTCCTGCTGAAGCTGCTAGCCAGTTTGGCTAGGGACCTGTAGGACAGAGTGATCCTAATCAAATCAAAGGAAGCACTGATCACAGAAGGCAAGGCACGGGCATTGGAATGGGGACGTTTTGGCAGCAGAAAAATTCTTTTGGTCAGATCTGCTGTTTTTGACAATGCATTGTGTGTTCTGCACTCTGTATACGACAGGGCCCTGAAGGCCACCAATGGTCCTTGCTGGTCCTGAGCAGGCCAGTGACCCCATTTCAGCCCACCTGTGTGTGCACGACTCAAGTGCTCATGCACCAAATATTGTACACAACTAAAGTGTGACCAAATCTTGATATAAGATCAGTGCCTTTGATAGGACAGCCTTTTGGAGACCAGTTTACTCAGGGAGGAGGTAAGGTGATGTTAACACTTTGCTTTCTTCAATATTTTAGCACATGAAACATTCATGTTAGATGAAGGTCCACTACTGCCACAGGTGCAGTGCAGTTCATGATGAGAGGCAGAGTGAGAAAAGCCTGGAGGTCAATCTATGGAACCCATCAGGTACAGAGAAACATAGAGGTACCAGTGAGCTGTAGCTGCTGCAAAGTGACAAGGAGTTTGGGCCTTTCAGTACAACTGCATTTGTCAGTGCCCACTCAACAGAAATTGTGTTGGCAACTGTGGGAAAGAGGAAAGAGGGTTTGGCAAGCTGATTAGGCCTATTGTTGCCTGGATGGCTCCATGGGCCAGAGCTTAACACATAAGTCTCCATGTGACTATAACCACTTGAACTAGCTTCCTTGCACTTGATGCTTTTTTGGGTGTCAGGCTCTATAAGAGAAATCTCTTCACAAAATTTTGGGAGCTCTAGATAAGATAACATCTCAAGCAGTTCTGATAACTGACATGATGTTACACTGATATGATGTTGCATGTATTTTGCTATATAGCTTTTCAAATGTGGCACAGATTGTGTGGTCTTGGCAAATTAAAGATGCATCTCAATAATCATGGGTTGCTTGGGTTTTTTTTATATTATATAAGGAATAATATGAGTATCTAGAAGCATATTTTCCAAGAAAGGTGAGCCTGAGACAAACACCATAAAAACTGAAGCAATCTTGAGGCTATAAGAATTGCATTAAAATCTCCCTTGGCTTTTTCTCTCCTTATTCTTTCCTGTCCAAGGACTTCACAAGAGGGCTGAGTGGAATCGATTAACCTCACAGAAACTCCAACAAGACTTAATATTCTCAAAGGAAGGTCACCGGGTTTCAGTCTGTGCCAGTACACACTGTCCTGAGGTATTGAAGGCTGGGGAGCTGGAAGTGAACCTTGGTCTGCAGCAAAGGAACTAGGGAAATCTGCCAAGAGATTTGAATAGAAATTGATGTGGCAGTAATTTTTCCTTTTTTTGGAAGTTGCTTCTGTTTTCAGGACTGTGCTCACCTCAGAAAGGAGGCTGGGGAATAATGCTTCACACAGCTGATTGCTACGGCTCTGGTGGCACAAAATAAACAGAATGGGGAAGGCAGCAAGTGCATTAGGGCAGGGGAAATAAAGAAGCATTTCTAACCTCTCGCAGCAATAGGCAGCAGGGCACATAATGAGCTCTGCACTAGTGTGAACTAAAGGAGTTTTTTCTTTCCCCACTTCCCTCCTGATGCCGCATCAACCCATGCCCCATGGGGAGCAGTCAGCCAGGGTTAGCAGCAGATAACCCTACCTTATTAAGTGCAGGGTCTGTGATTTTGGGGGGTTTGATTGGATTTGATTGGAGGATTTTATTCTTCCTAACGGGTAGCTGAGAAACCTGCAGGCCATCAACTTGGATGGAGTTGACTGGGGTTTTATAAAAATTGGGAGAGAAACTGTCCCTTATCTTCATTGTAGCTGCAGCATGGCTTCTCAGGTGAGGAGCCAGTGCTAGAGTAAATAGCATTTTAAGAAAAACAAAGTCCCTATTTCCCTGTAAATATCTGCAGGAACTAAAGGCAAGTGAATCATGAGTTGTCTGGCATACTCACAAATTTGTGTCTATACTGTCACAGGCTTGGCACAACAGACAGGCTGGTGAGGGGAATTTTCATCCTCTCAGACATTTCTCAGGTCTTGTTGAGACTTCCTCCTTGTTCCTACTCCTTTCTGCACTGTACATACTTCTTTGCACTAAATGAATAAGGATAATGAAAATATTATTGACTCATGAGCCACTTTCAGACAAAGAATGTGCAAAAAGTACCTCAAGGTAACCTGTTTCTGACCAACACCTCAAGTCCATGGATTTTATTTTTATTTTAGAAGAGAATGTAGAAAATGGGATTTTCATTATTAATAAACAGTTGACTCCAGCAGTGACAGAAAAAAAATGGCTAATCAGAGCTCCCTCAGAAGAGTGAGCAAAATTTTGGAAGGGCACCACTGTTGGTATCAGGAAAGCAGCTTTCTTCTATAGTTTCATCACCACTAGAAACACTTCAACAAAATGTGGAATACTCTCCTGCCTGGTCCCCAGCCCCGGATGCAGCCTTTCTCAACTATTGCACTGCCTGTGGAGATCCTTAAATGTTTTGATTTTTTTCCATCAGGGATACTTAAATTATGAGGCTGTGCTTGCCACATACAGTAGAAGCTGCTTGAATTTTAAATTACACTGCTGTTACAAACCAACTAGGGCTTTTTGAGGGGGCTTGGGGGGCTTTTTTGGTTTGGGTTGGTTTTTGGTTGTTTTGCTTTGGGGTTTTTTGGTCATTTTTTTCCTGGTCACAATGCAGTGGATGTTTCTGTTTGAACTGTCCTGCTTATCTGTTGCGATATATTAGTTCTGATGGGCCCTGATTGCACTGACAATGCTACGGGCATTTGAAACTGTTTTTTGCTTTAGTGTGAAACTGTGATTTGCAACTCAGCTTTGTAACTCTAAAATATTCGGGTGTAATACATCACCCCTTCAAAGATGTTCACATTAAATCAGTAGAGATGTACTTTATTGCAGACTTGCATGTTTCTGTTTTAGGTATTGTTGCATGTGCTGCATAGCAATGGTTTTAAAATCTTACTCATCAAGAAGAGATGAACGGGATTGGGGCTTATTGAGTCTATATTGACAAGCTTAGGCTATAAGTACTTTAGGCTGTAAGTACCTATGACTGTTCAGTTCCAAAATAAAATGTATCTTGAAGACATTCCCAGGATACCTAGCGATATGCTATAGAAGCCTCATGCTCTCTCAAGGTGCTAAGTTTCCGAAAGAGTTTGTAGCTCCTGTATTGAAAACCTAAAGTTAAGGAGTAGAATTACATTTCACAAATGTCCCTGTAAACGCACCATTAAGTCTATGTACCTAGTTACTGCAAGAGGATAGAAAACGTTTTTGGTGACGTTCGCTTAAATGGGAGCCAGTGCCAAGCTCTGAGCCTGGAGCTCCCTTTAGCGGACCGACACGTGTAGTGCACCGCATCTTGCTCTTCGGCTCCTGGTGACTTTACATCGCAGCAGCTTAGAGAATATGAAGCGCTGTTAACCAAACCATTTCCCTGTCAGTGTAGAACTGTTAACATAAATCTCGTTTTTCAGCAGTGTTGACATGAATCTTGTCTTGGTTAAAGATAAGGACAGATGCTAGCTCTCTCAACTTCCACCTAATAACCAGAACACCAACCTTTCCTTCATTTGCAATAATCTCCTGAGGAAAAAGCTAAACTCCTTTGTTGATTGCAAGTCTGTACTTGAACCTCACAGCTGAGCTGGTTCTCCTGACTGGAAAGCAAATTCTTCTTTAAAGCTAAGCTAATAGAGCTGGGACTGCAGAGACTTGAAACAGCTCTTTCCTTCCTTGGTCAAGTGGGCTACAAAATCAGATGTGCTCTGTTACTGTGTGCCTCCAGCCCAGGATAATGGGACACCTCAAGACCCAAGTATTTATCTGTGGAGAGTAAAAAAGGCCACCAGAGGAGGTCATGGGTTGAAGGGAAGGAATTGTCTCCACTCTCACTGGGTGTGAATTACTCAGTCACTACAAGGACACACCGTAGGCCTCTTACATCTCAAGTGCCAAGTGTGTGACTTGCTTGTTTCACCTTCCCTGTCCCTGCTTACTGCAGCAGCTGCATCTTGGGCATTTGGAGCACTGTATCATGTGGTCTCTCTCCAGCTTCTTGACCTCATGGGCAGACTGTACTGAGTTCTCTGGAAAAGTAGGAAGGGATGTAGGACAGTAATGTCAATGATGAGTACTTGGAAATATATGGGCTATCGCTGGCACATGACCTGTGCTGTTCTGAGCCTATGCTTTGGAAGCAGATGTTATTTAAGACTCTCCTGCACACCACAGCTGTTTGTGGTGAGGTACAATGGTGCAGATAGCAAGTTTGTATGTCAGCCTATTCCCAGCAACTTGGGTATGCTGTCACCAAGTCCTTGATTTGATGATGTCCTTTTTTTTTTTATACAGCTGAATATTGGAGGGAATTGTGACAAGCCTGATCCTTTGTAACTTACCCTGCCTACTGAGGGCACTTAGAAGCTCCCAAGTAGTCCCCTGGTGCTGCAAAGCTTTAACATACGACTTACAAACCATGATACAATTCAGGAATTAAAAGTGCTTGTTAAGAGCTATGTGAATGACCAGAGCAACTGTGAATGGAAATACTGACAATGAAAATGTGACTGAGCTACACTACAGTAGGTAAAAAGCTTGATTTTCAAAATCTTGTATTAATTTTTTCAGGTTATGATAAAAAATGTCCATCTAAGATTCTTCCCCCCCCCCAAAAAAAAAAAAACAAAACAACAATCTCAAACAAATTTTAGATTTGCATCCATTACTCATGGGAACTTTGAAGTTCAGATTCCCCATTAACCAGTAAAAAACACACTGCAGTGTATGGCATCATAGATTTTTAAGGAAGTAACCTATACCACTGATAATAAATATTCCAAGGCCACTGATAAGTCATTTCCCTGAAAGTATGTCTTCATAGATTGTAAGCCTACTCTCTGTATCTATTCAGTAGACATGGAACAGAAACCAGTGGTCTGAGTCACTGGCAGCCTATATCGAGTTTGGACTAGTTTGATTTCAGCATCAACTGCTTTTACTCTCTGGCCTCCAAAAGGTTTTCTTTGCCATTCTTCACTGTGGTGTGGTGAAAAAATCCTGATAACACATAGGCACATTATAGTAAACATGTGAATTTGAACACCCCATATTATAGAATTTGTTGCATTTTAGAAGCAGATAAAAAATTGATGGCTTCCTTGGGATCAGAAGCCAGCATCTGCCTTTGGAGGAGAATCTAAATTTCCTAAGTTCCAGGAGTGATCAGGTCTTGTGTCACAGCTTTTGGCTTCCAGTTAGTCTTTGGGGAAGACTGTGTATAGTAGCACATTCAACAGATGTGCAGATAATCAGTAGCAAGTGCAATTTGTGACTTTGTAGGATGGGCGAGCTGGAAGGACAGAGCAGAGGATAAGATCGTGACAACATTGCAGCTTTCCATAAACTCGTTTTGTTTAATTCCATGGTTTTGAACATATGGTCTATCGAGTCCTCATGAGCATTTAAATTACATTTCCTAGTGACACTGAGGGATATGTTATTAATGCAGGATGGTGGGAGGTGTGTTCACAAATCCGTTTATCAGATAATGGGATTAACACGCATACCTCCCGAGTGCTGCTTTAAAAAACTTACTTTTAAATCTACGTATTCAGCGACTCCAGCAGCCATGTTACAGCACAACAAATGGAAGTGCTGGACAAGCATTTTGAAGGCCTTCTCTCACAGTTCTGATAACATGACAGTGGCCCAAAAGGGGGGAACAAGCTCTCATGTTACCAAGTCGGTCGAAGGATGTGAGCTCCTAAGCTTACTGATAAAGTGAAACAAAAGCAGAGGAGATTGCAGCTGTGTTTGAAGCAGAAAAATGAAGCACCTAAACACTGAAGGATACTGTCCTGGCTGTACCAGCATCTCCTTTGCTTTTGAATCCAGCAGGAGACAGAATGGGCCCAGGCAGGGAGGGTGAAATAACAAGAGGATCACAACTCCACAGTTAACTTTTGTCATGTTCTATATAGGTCTGCCCATGCCAGAGCCAATGTGCTTGCATAAACTGGTGTATTATGGCTTTTTATGGTTTCATTTCCTATCACACCTAAATTCTGTACTTTTCTCCTACTTTCTCCTGTATTCTTTATAAAGGTAACTGCTTTTTTTAATATGTACATTTTGTTTTGATGTGTTCCTTTTCTGAAAAGTCTTCTGTCTCAAAATGGTTCTTTGAGTTTAGAATACAATTAACCACTGCATTTTTATGATTACAAGCATTTTACTTTTAATATGAAAGTGCAGGAAAATGCATCACAGACAGGTTCTCTATGCAAATTAGCAGAACAATATTCTGTTTCCTACAGGGACATGTACCTTACTTAGCATGAACTTCTGCTTTGTATGTGACCAGCCACAAAGATTACTGAAAAGTTATTTCCA
Source organism: Pezoporus occidentalis (assembly GCF_034315485.1). Lineage (NCBI taxonomy): Eukaryota > Metazoa > Chordata > Aves > Psittaciformes > Psittacidae > Pezoporus > Pezoporus occidentalis. Next base: position 13,202,055 of record NW_026916158.1, read on the forward strand.
TAGACAAATACAATTTAATTTAAACTTTATCATTTTTCTCTCTCTTAAAAAAAAAAGAAAGAAAAAGAAGTCCTTGAAGAGTAAAAAGTATGGGTTGGTTTAGGGGTTGGTGTTTTGGGGGTTGTTTTTTTTTGGGGGGGGGAGGGGATTTTTTTTCAGGAAAAGAATGACAAGTTTATCTTTGCTGGTAGAGACATGAACAAAACTCACTCTGTCACTGCTGAACCTGTAAGTGTTGTAAACAGAGCCTGTGGCATTGTAGAACCAGCCTTTCTAGTTCTCTCTCTGATTGCTTCATTCTTGTAAAGCAGACACAAAGGAGCATTTTCAATATGCAACGAACATCCCACTATTTGCAGAACGAGCTGGTTTCTAAGATGCTGGTCTCTAACCGTAACAACCTGGCTTTAGCAGGAAAGGCTTGCTAAAAATTCCCCTTCCCCACACAACCTGCTCCATCTTCTTACTCCCCTGCTGCAGTTCCTACCCCAGCCCCAGTGGTGCTGGCGGGGTCGGCGTGGGCGGAGGAGATATGTCTCACCCTGAGTTTACTGCTGAAGCTAACACATCCAGCATACTCTTTAATACTCTCACAGTGCATGTGTTAATGTCCACCTACTGAAGAACATGCACAAATTTAAAGATTAGCAATAACACAGCAAAGTATATTGTGAGATAGCATAGGGAGTTATATGGAGGAAAAGGATTAGCAGATATTGCAAAAAGCTGCTGCAGTAAAAGAAGTGCTGAGATTTTAATAACCTAAGGTATTAAGTTTTTATCTTCATTTTTCTAAAGCTCTGCATCACAGGGTTTTTTTTGAGCCATAGGGAGGATTTACACACACATATCATCTATTAATGAAATCTGGAAGCCAAGCAAAAACTTGCAGCATCTTGAGCCAAGGCAGGTCAAAACTTAGTGGTGGTTCTCATCATACAAGTCCAGGGTGTCAGCTGAACCATGGCTTTATTAGGAGTCAGTATTCTGTCTTGGCTCCTAAACTTCAAATGGCAAGGTAGACTGGATCTCAGAGTCCAGCACATGCATTTCTCCCTTTGGACCAAGCACAACATCAAAGAATAGACACCATTTATTCTTGCTGCTGTGAGGCCAAAATAGGAAAGAATCAGCATCAGTATGGGATCCAGAATAAAACATCTTTATTGCAAGCACTCACCTTAGCTGTGGCACTTGCAGTGTGTGACTGTGTTTCCCTTCCATAACTCTTCAGGGATCTCTACCTTAAAAAAAATAAAATCTGATGTTGGCACTAAAAAGGTGTAGCCACTGGAGTACACCGACCTGCTGTTGTCCATGTTAGCGATAAGACTTCCCTTGCTGACTTGTCCTCAGGAAAAGCCTGTACACAAAGTGAGAGAAACGTGTTAAAAGACTACAGTTTCATGACCCAGTGCTGAAGAAAACTGCTCTGACTTCAGGAGTAAAAGATATGTAGGATCTGTGACACTAAAATACAGTATCCTACAGATTAATTTGTTAATCATTAGTTTATCTCCTGGTACACATGCATTCTGTGTCCAAAGAAACCAATAAGAAAAATTTCTGGGGAAAAAATTCTTGATTGGATTTTTTAATTGAAGGTAGACTTTCTGAACTAAGACAAGTAATTGAGATTCTTAGGTGAATATCTGGGCCCAGTGACATAAGCAGTGCAGCAGTAAGCAGAGGTAGCAATAGATGAATAAACAGGGACATGAATATTGGTTATGACTCTGCTGGATTGGCTCTCCACATCTCCCTAGTACAGCCAGGTGCTCCCAATGCCATCCAGCAGCAGCCTCAGAGATCTCCATCTAAGACCTCTGTTGTGCCAGCTGAGCAATGTGTTAGCTGCCATCCTGACTGTGTCTACTGAAAAACCCAATGCTTGCTTATAGACCTTTGTACCACCCTCAGAGGAGAAGGGCTGTTCAATTCATGTTGTCCTTGCTGGAAGAGCCCTGGCTATAAAGTGACACATTCAAAGAGCCAGTGGGACTCCAGTGCTGTTGGACCCTGTGTGTGCTGGGAGAACAAAGCCTGCAGAGACTGCATCACTGCACATGATGAAAGGGTGGTTAACCACCCTGTTATGACATGGTAGCATGGAGCCAAATGAATACAAGCTTTTCCTTAAACCCTCTTGGTTCTGCTTGCATGGTCAGTCTCTGCCAGCCAGTACATGGCCTCTGATGGGGGAGGAGTGTAAACAGCAGTGAGAGCATATGAGAAGCTCAAGATGGATATAGCAGAAGCAATGGAGAGTGAAATACATGTGCAGGGAGTTTAAATCCTTAAATCCTAATAGGATTTTTTCTTTTTCTGTTTATTAGCTCCAACTTGTTTACTCAGTTATGATTGTACCCTGACTCCCCCCCAGAGGGAAGTGAGAACATTTCCTCACAGGGAATCAAGCCCATACCCCGTTTGTTTCTTTTTCCTTAGGGCCATATCCCTCCCAACAATCCCTGGGTCTGTACAAATCGGACCTTACACAGATTTATTTTTCTTTTTTCCCACTAGATGGTGCCTGAGCACCTCCTCACCGCGCGGCCCTGCAGGTGCAGCAATTCCGCCCTGGTGATCTGCTCTCTGCCCAGGTGATCTGCTCTCTGCCTAGGTGTGCTCAACTCGGGATTGGAAGCAGAAGCATACAGCAGTGCAGGTTTGGCTCGTGGCCTGCACTGTTGCCATCATGTTTGCCAGGCCATATCATTAATAATACATTTCTTCTACTGAAAACAACAGCGACAACAAATAATTGCTTAGTGGAAAGCCAGAGATCCTGCGAGCTACTTCCTTGTGAGAGGATTCCTGAAGTCACACACCTGTTTGCAGAGCATGATCACATCATATATATAATGGGGCAATTTGCATGTCTTCGAGTGTTTTGATTTTGGAAGTTTGCAGCGTAGCTGTGTTCAAACATAAGCTTTGGGCTTATGGGAAATGGTTTGGGAAAGTAACTTCCAAAATATGGCTGAACTCTGTTATGGTACAATGCCATCTGATGGTGGATGGTCTGAATCCACAGACCTTTAGAGATAATAGTGTTGGGAGAAGGAGCAACACCTGCTAGTCAGGCTGTGGTGCATGGTAGCTCTGAAGCTCAGTTACAGTATGGTGCATGTCACTACAAAATGTTCTACATGGATATGAAACCTGCTCTGTGAGAGGCTCTGTGAAGATCAAACAGACAGTCATTGATATTTCACTGGAGCCGGAAATGAGAAGTTCAACAGCATTTCCTGGGAAGAAAAAAATAATAATAATAAAAAAAAATCTGATTTTGCTGTCCAAAAAGAAAAATAAATTTAAAAACATCCCTTTTCCCATATCTTCTGAAAATCAGCAATAAGCGACTGTGCATTTTTTCTGAGTTTTTAATACTGCTTTTGTGTCCTTCTCAACCTTGACATATGCTAATTTCAACTGCTTTTATATTGTGCATTTGGACTTCCATGAGTGAAACCTTAAAGTGAAGCTGCTGATTTTCCCAGGCCTGGGCCTCTCTATATTGCTGAGGAAATCATAAATCTATCTTTTAAACAAGCTTACACAGGAGAAAAAATATGACTGCTTCCTTCTTATACAGGTAAAAGCTGAGAATTCATTATTTAGCTGAAATAGTTCTCTCTTTAACATTGTTTCCTCAATACAGTTAAGAAAAACTGTAATATTAATCTATTAAGTCTGTGATATAATGGTAAGAGAAAGTGATCCTTCTCTAATTTTCAACAATTCAGACTATAGAATTGAACACCCGCAGCAGGACTGAGCCCACCTGGATGCTTCCTGTAAATCTGTACAGAATCCAGCTCAGCCTGAATAGACCAAAATGTCTTGTAAATCACAGTAATACTAATGGGGAGCATGCATAACTGCAGGGTGGACTAAGCAAGCATGACTCCTTAGGGAAACATCAGATAGTAAATATTATTTTCAGACAATTTTGTTCTAAATCAAAGCTTTAGATGCCAGATAGTCTATCAGCTTATAAATTCAAAATGCTCCTCAAGCAGAATTTTACTCACCATCATTAAACTCTGTAGAAGAGGTATTTTTCCTTCTCCTAAACAGATTTGGAAACTTGCTGTTGACATAGCAATTATTCTGCTGCAAGTGAAGACTTCTGCCAAAACTGCATCAGACATCCTTGCAAGTGCAAGCATGTCTGCAAGCTTGACAAGCTGCTCATCTCTGAGCTTTCAGTAGTCACCAGCACAGCTCTGACTCCAATTGCAAAGTGCTTAATCGTGACTGAGCCCAAAATGATCAGCCTATGGTGCACTGTCCTCCCCAGCTCCTGTTACCTTAGCTCCCACAATGTACTGATTATAGGGATAAATAATGTATGCTAGGAACTATCCAAAGTGATGGGTGAGCTTTTTAGAGCCTGCCTCTGTCACAGGCTTCAGTCACAAAAAGCATTGCCTTTTTTAATCTCTTGGTCTTTGGTTATTTTGAAAGCACATTTGGTTTCCAAAGCTAATGGCAACATTGTTTGCTTGCCAGTCAGCTGATTGGCCATTGTTCTTTTAAATCAGAGGGATTTAAACTAATGCTCTTTAACTGTTCTGGAAAAAAATCTAACTTTAGAACTGGACTCAAAAAGATAACGGCAGTGAGAAATGTAACTCCGTGTTGCAGTACAGCTGCTTTTAAAATGGTCTGTGGATGCAGTGGAAAAGAAGGATTGACTGGCAGCTGGTAATGCACTGATACACCTGATGTTTTGATTATGCTGGTTTGCCAAGGGCACCTGAAGAGTCAGCTATTGCACTGGAGAAGCAAGAGAAAAGTCATCCTGCAAATGCTCAGAAACAAACTTATCACCCTTTCAGGGTCACATCTTCTCCCTCCCTTCCCCCCCTCCCCCCCCCCCCAGTGTCGCTTGGATTTCCAAGACTCATTTCTGAGGGAGAAAGTGCTTGGATGATACTGCTCAACTTTGGTGTTTCCAAAGGCACCTCAGTGGGTGAGCTCAACAAGACTGAGGCTGGCTGTATGAGTTAAGCACCTTTAAGTCCTGTGTGAAAGTTGGGGACATAAAGCATGTTTAGGACAGAAAAAGTCGAAGATTTGTTCAAAGGGAGGTAAGAAATCTATCACATATCCAGAACACATCCTCCCCACAGAGTGCAGGAGCTGTCAGACAGACATCTCCGATGGGACTATTTAAAGCATTCTCACACATTTGTATGCACGGAGAGGGACAGAGAAGGGTGTTTCTGTTTTCAAATAAGGTTGGATTGAGAGAGTAGTGTGTCTAGTGCTTCCAAACCCTTTTTATTTTCCATCTTTCCACATGCCTGCCTTTCCACCTGCAGTAATGATAATACCCACAGGGATCTGCACCTCAGCTGGAACAGTCCTCCAAGCATGGGGAGGAGGAGGAGGCACACAGCTTCAGAAAATACCACAGATACAACTGCCAGGCTCAGGGGAGCCTGATTTGGAGTTAGAAGGTGGGGAGGAATTCAGCTCAGCTACAGGCCAACAGCAGTGCTAAGGATGAATGTGGAAGTTGGAAACAGTGTAAAGCTTGTAGCCAAAGCCACACAGAAGGTTCTTGGGTGCTGGGCTATGTTTTTTCAAAGACTGATACTTCCTCTGGAGGAGAGCACTTCATCTTGCAATCCTTACAATAGTTTGTTACCCACCTTCACAACCTGCCCTCCCACGCTCAGCAGTGACCTTCTGAACCCTCTGATGCTCCTGTTTTCAAAGGTATTTCTTTATTATTTTCCCCAGAGATTAATCTCTCTTGTCACTTCACTTCAGGCTATGCTGTAAGTAGTTTTTCTGTTCTGTTATTCTCTGTAAGTGCTGGCGTGTAACTAACTGAGCTGTCACAACAGATCCACAAAAAAAATTACTTCTGATGAGGTATTCACATCATGTAACTGCCAGTGTCTGGCAGAGATATTTAAACTAGACAGAAAAACTGCTCTGAATCACAGAAAGGCCTTGATTTTTTAATGTGTCGTAGATTTAGTTACCTCCCCATCTTGTCTTGCCCTCAAGGTGCCACTCCTACTTCTCCCCGCCCCCCCCCCCAAAGTTTAGAGGCAGCTTTTGCATTGCCACTGTGTCCAACCTGGAATATTTACTGAATCAGTGAAAGATGGAAAAGAAAAATCATGACAACTGTCTCAAAACAAGCCTTCCTCTGTTCACTACCCATAGCCCTGCTCAGTGGTTCCAATTCACACCCAGGGACAGGGTTAAGGATTTGGTTTAGAGGTGGGGCTGGCATAGTCCAGGGTGGCTGGTAGGGTTAGAGCTGCTGACTGTCCACTCACCCGTGCTGCCTGGAAGCCGGGATGGGTTGTGGGTGAGCTCCAGCCCAGATATTTAAAGCCAGGCAGAACTGGTAACACTGAGAAAGATGTGAGAAGCTGCACTTCTCACACGGGCCTCTTAGGCACAAAAATTAGGCTGATTACATGCTGGCTTGTAATTTGTCCTGTTCTTTCTCCCTTCGCTTTCATCTTAGAAGGAATAAAGACTAAATTTTATGAAGTGTGTTCAAGCATTTAACTATGCAATTAGACAATCTGAAAGTCCCACTAATTGCTTGTCTGCACCATTATCCATTTAAATAAAAATCTATTGCCTCAGTACTTGACCATTTCATAGAGCAACTTCTGCTTGGGCACCCAGCCAGTGCTCTGAGTGTGAAAGCAAATGAGTAAGATGGCGCAGGGGATTCTGCCTTTAAGAAAACAGAGTTTCTTCTGTAACCACAGGGTTTCTTTCTCCTCCCATTTCATCTGCAGCCACTGCATCCTCACTTTACCCTGTTAGAGACAGACTGAGTGAAGGAAATACATGGCAGTAACTCAGAGAGTATACCTGTACTGGAAGGGATGGTTAGGAAATAGAAGCCCTGAGGTTCCTTTCACCCCCACCTTGCCAAGTTCAGTTTCAAAACTACTGCTCTGCAGAATACCCAATGACAATAACTACAATGTCCTCAACACTGCCTAAAGCTGCCATCAGATTATAAGGAGGACTCCCTTACTGTGTCCCTTATTGTTAGTCTCCTTTCCTAATCTACTCCTGACTATTTTGGAAGACTGATTCAGGCCAGCTGTTCATACGTATGTATTTATATACACAAATATATTTATATGTGATAGCTTTATGGCTATCCTTATTAGATTCAAGAAAGCCATCAACCTCAGAAAAAGTTTATTAAAAGTTTTCCATTAGCAATTTTGTTTAAATAACATAATTGTTGTTAATAGTATATATTGATGAGGAGAGAATTGTACCCAAGGCTCATGTATAAAGACATGCAATTTCAGAGTAGCTCAAAATTTGTTGTTAATATCATGTATAAAGAGAACGAAAGATTTGTGATGATCTTAGGTAGACTTTAGTACCAGAAAACTGCAAGCTACTAGCTAATTATCACTCTTATTAAATGTCTGTCTTAGTGCAGAATACAGCTTATGAGCTTTAAAGCTTACACTAATCAAGAAGTAAGATCAGCCACTGATGTAGGTCACTTACAGCTCAGCTGATATGTAGCTGCTCCTCATTAATATTACCACTTAATCATTTACATTGATGGAATAAAAAGTTACAGTTCTAAAATCTGAAATAGGGGAATAATTACATTGTAATTATTGAGGATTCAGTCACTTGTCCCATTTGCATGAACACTCAAGCAGATGAAAGGGCAGAAAACTAAATGTATTCAATGATACATCATCTGAATTGTACCACATAAAAAGTATTGGAGCTTCCATGTAAAGGTCTTAATTGACATAATATTGTAATTTTAACCATAGTTATTGATTTATATTGCAGAAGTACTTAAAGGCATGTAGTCACTGGGCTGTGGGCTAGAGAGGGAATCCTAAATCTCTCATTTGTTTATGCAATGCAAAGATGGTCCAACACTTTTATGTAATAAGGACCTGGACACAAATCTCAAGTGAGTGTCCTAACCACCATGTGGTGTAAATCAGCCTCTTTCTGTCTCAGTGATTATTTTTTCATTCACTAAAAAATGTTTCAGCAGGCAAGCTGCATCCCACAGTACACTGTTGCTTGATAGTCAGAGCTTTCAGCTAGAAGTGATGTAGATTTGGGCCTGCATTTCCGTCCTGGATCAGGTTTCTAAGGATATCTCCTTTGAGGTACTTAACATGCTTAGAAGAGAGACCTTGGATTAAGGCATGGAAATGAGTTAGAAATTGAAGCGTGTCAGCCAGCTTTAGGGTAACTTTACATCCTTCTGTGAGCTACTGAACTGCTAATTCCTACTTATATTGGTTTCCAGAGAATGCAGCTGCATTATTTTTATGTATTCTTCATATCATGAAAACTGTTGCCTTATAAGTTTACAAACTTCAATACATTAGTCATAACTAGTAGTTGATATTTATATCTTGGTTTGCCTTTCATTTGCACTGGTGTAATTGTGGAGTCGTTTCGTAAGAGCTGATCCAGTGTGGATGTAGATCAGTACAACACTACTGATTTATAACAGTGCTTCATAGCTCATAGTAACTGTGGTTCTTCCCCAGTAGAGTTATACCAAAGTAAAGCATTACAATGCAGTTCTTGAATTCAATACCACAAAGGAGAGGTAAGTACCCCATAGCTGGGTACCCCATAGAATATCACAGGAAAAATATAAAAGGATTGAGAGTTTATTAAAGCTTAGGAAGTCATTCACATTCTCTCCCTGGATTACTTGGACATGTGTTTTAATTCTTTCTCCTTTCTAGTTTAATGTTCAGGTCATGAACCAAAGTAGCAAAAGCAAGAAAGTTCACAGTTAATGGAGACATTGTCCATAACTTACCCAGAGCTGGGAAGGTGCCCTCACAGCACAGCAATGTACTCTGAGGACACAGCTGCAAACTCAACACATTTTGCGTCTGGCAGCATACAACACAACTCGTTTTCAGCTGAGAAGCAGGACCAGTGAACAAATGTCTGAAATGAGCTACATTTGCCTAGGTGAGTAACTCCAGAGAGGATCTCTGGATCGCCGGAGGGAGAAGAAACACCACGTCCAGGAGCCTCAGTTCCGAGCGGCGACAGCTCGCGAGGAAGCCTCAAGCACCCGCCGCTTCTTGCCCAGGAGCCGGCAGCTCCGCTGAGGCGAGCAGGGCCTCACGGGGGGGCGGTGCCGGGGGGGACGGCCCCGCCCTGAGCTGGTAAAACCTGACCCAGAGAACCGGAGCGGGAGCTCTCAGGAGTACGGCCAGCAGGAAGGTGGAAGCAAGGACAGGCAGCCTGGGAAGAATACAGGGACATTGTCTGGGAAACTGGGGGCCAGGTCAGGAAAACTAAGGCCCAGTTTGAATTAAATCTGGCAAGGGATGTGAAAGGTAACAGGAAGGGATTCTATAGGTATGTAGCAAATAAAAGGCAGCCTAGGGATAATGTGGGCCATCTCCAGAAGCTACCAGGAGAACTGGCTACCCTGGATTTGGAGAAGACTGAGGTCCTCAATGACTTCTTTGCCTCAATCTTCACTGGCAAGCGCTCTGACCACAGCATCCAAACCTTGGAATGCAGGTGCAGGGACTGTGAGAATGAATACCTTAGGCCCACTGTAGGAGAGGATCAGGTTCGAGACCATCTTAAAAACTTGAACATACACAAGTCCATAGGACCTGAATGAAATCCACCTGCGGGTCCTGAAGGAGCTGGCGAATGAAGTTGCTAAGCCACTGTCCATCATATTTGAAAAATCATGGCAGTCAGGTGAAGTTCCTGACAACTGGAAAAAGGAAAAAGTAACACCCATTTTCAAGAAGGGGAAAATGGATGACCCGGGAAGCTACAGACCTGACTATGTCAAAATCTTGGAGAAGGTTCTCCTGGAAAACATGCTAGGGCACATGAAAAACAACAAGGTGGTTGGTGACAACCAACATGGCTTCACTAAGGGGAAATCCTGTCTGACCAATTTGGTGACCTTCTATGATGGGAACTGATAGGGGCAAAGCTGTTCACGTCATCTACTTGGACTTGTTCAAAGCGTTTGACACTGTCCCACACAACATCCTTATATCTAAATTGGACAGACATCAATTTGATGGATGGACCACTCTGTGCATAAAGAATTGACTGGATGGCTGCGTACAGACAGTTGTGGTCAACTGCTCAATATCCAGTTGGAGACCAGTAACCAGTGGTGTCCCTCAGAGGTCAGTGTTGGGACTGATCTTATTCAACATCTTTGTCAGTGACACGGACAGTGGGATTGAATGCACCCTCAGCAAGTCTGCCAAAGACACCAAGCTGTGTGGTTTGGTTGATACGCTGGAGGGAAGGAATGTCATCCAGACAGACCTGGATACGCTTGAGAGGTGGGCCAGTGCCAGCCTCATGAAGGTCAACAATGCAAAGTGCAAGGTCCTACACCTAGGTCAGAGCAATCCCAGGCACAGCTACAGGTTGGGTGGAGAAGAGATGCAGAGCAGCCCTGTGGAGAAGGACTTGGGGGTGTTGGCTGACAAGAAACTTAACATGAGCTGGCAGTGTGTGCTTGCGCCCAAAAGGCCAACTGTATCCTGGGCTGCATCAAAAGGACCATGACCAGAAGGTTGAAGGAGGTGATCCTGCCCCTCTGCTCTCATGGGACCTCACTTGGAGTGTTTTGTAGAGTTCTGATGTCCTCAGCATAAGAAGGACATGGAGCTGTTGGAACAAGTCTAGAGGAAGTCCACGAGGATGATCAGGGGACTGGAGCACCTCCCATCTTAATAGACAGTCTGAGAAAGCTGGGGCTGTTCATCCTGGAGAAGAGAAGTGTCCTGGGTTCAGCAGTAGCAGTCATGTTTTTTCCTTTGTGGTAGCTGGTGCACTGCTGTGTTTTGACTTCCAGCCTGAGAACAGTGTTGGTGAAGCCGATGTTTTCAGTTGTTGCTAAGTGATGTTTACCCTGACCAAGGACTTTGTGAGGCTCATGCTCTGCCAGGGAGGAGGGGAAGCTGTGAGGAAGCAGAGATGGGGCGCCTGACCCGGGCTAGTCAGGGAGGTATTCCATACCACAGCACGTCATGCCCGGGGTGGGGGGTAACTGGGAGGTACCCGGAAGGACACGGGCTTCCGGGTGGAACTCGTTTTCTTGGCCGGTGGTATCGTATTCTCTTCCCTTGTTATTTTCCCTTATCATTGTTGTAGTTGATGGTAGCAGTGGTGATTTGTGTTGTACATTGGTTGCTGGACCGTTCTTGTCTCAACCCGTAGGAGTTGCACTCTTTCGATCCTCCTCCCCGTTACTCCGGGAGCGGGGAAGGGGAGAGCCCCGGTGGGGGGTGCAGCCCTCGATTGTTGTCAGCTCGGCACCACTCACTGGGAGTGAGTGAACAAGTTACCTGACTGGGTTTAAACCACGACAAGAAGACTGTGTAGAGACCCCATAGCAGCCTTCCAGTATCTGAAAGGGGCCTATAAGGATGCTACAGCGGGACTCTTCATCAGGGGCTGTAGTGCTAGGACAAGGGGTAACAGGTTAAAACTTAAACAGGGGAAGTTTAGATTGGATGTAAGGAGGAAGTTCTTTACTGTAAGGGTGGTGAGGCACTGCAACAGGTTGCCCAAGAAGTTGTGAATGCTCCATCCCTGGCAGTTTCCACGGCCAGGTTGGATGGAGTCTTGGATGACATGGTTTAGTGTGTGGTGTCCCTGCCCATGGCAGGGGGCTAGAACTAGATGATCTTAAGGTATTCCTGTCCAACCCTAACCATTCTATGAGCTGCTAGAGACAGAGTCAGCTTCTGATCCTCACTTCTTTATTTGGTGGTGCTATCGTGGATTTGCATATCTGTAATAATTTGTCCAGGGTTAAAGAATCGTGAACACTTGTTCTGCCATTCTTTGTGCTTACCACTGATGGTTTTCCATGGAGTGCAGAGAGTGCTGGGTTACACCCAAAATTAATTAATTTTCCAATAACTTGTTCTAGAAGTTATTTTTACTCTATCCTGACCTAGCTACGTTGTTAAGAGCACTTTGATAAAGTAATTCAATCAAATGTACTACTACACAGCAGAATTCATAAAGCAACATCTTGCGTAACAAGAGAGATGTAACAAGAGTTATCAGGTAGGAGCTAGCATTTCCATCTGTGGTTTTCTCCTCATATGAGATTCTGGCTAACATTAAATGATCATGTTTTACGAGTTGTAACAATCCATCAATGTGAAATTAAACATTCACCAAGGATGATAAACCTTAATTCTTACTCTTAGTTGTCTCTGGTGTAAGGGCATGTTTCTGTCTTGGAAAACTGTGCCCCATTTTCCAAGCCTCTAGACCAGCAGATTTGCAAAGCAGTGGCTGCCTGAAGATTTTGCCATGTGGCAAACAGCCTTTTCTTTTTCACAGCTCTGTTCTTGGATCTGGTTGCAGTTGTTTAGAGCGAGCTCATTTGTTTTTTTCCCCCCACAGTACTTGGCTTGTTGCTGATCCAGATATGGAAAGTTACACCAAAAGTTTTAAGGTGGAAAATTTGGTATTACTTATCTTAATGATTTAAGCCACAATTTTCAAATCAGACTGCCTAGAGGTAGCTCTCTAACATATGCCCTTTGAACCCATCTGTAAGGTTTTAAGACATTGATATATATTTTAATACTCTCTCTTTTCTAGTTTAAGTAACACTGAGGTTATAAACCAAAGGAGAAAACCCACGAAATTTTATAGTTAATGGTGACATTGTCCTTAACTTGCCCCAAGCTGGGAAAGTGCCTTCATGACACAGCAGAGTACTCTGAGGAGACAGCAGCAAATTGAATCATGTTTCACCTCTGGCAATGTACAGCACAAGTGTAAAATAACTTACATAAAAAAATAATAAAGGCCCAGGTGTAGATGTGGCCTACCTGACAGGAGCTACCATATATCAAGGAGAGCACAAGCCCCCAGTTCAGGGGCTCCATTTTATGCTGTGGTAGCAATGTAGGCAATCTAAACTGATTTCTGTTGGATTAGCAGTGGCAATAACAGAGCCTGAACTTAAGCATCTACTTGAAGTTATGCATGATACCAAATTGGACCCTTAAATCTGCTCTGAGACCTCTTAGCATAAAGCTGAGTGCCTTGGCAAGCTTATGTCCACATTAATAAAAAATCCTAGTGACACAACCTCTTAAGAAGACGAGCAAGAGCTGAAGCCTCCTTAGCAGAAGCAATCTGCTTTGCACTGTTTCCATGCAGCCAGAACATTTAGAAAATCTATTTTATTCTGTGCTCTCTCTCATTATCAGAGTTTCTAAAAACAGTATAGATCAGTCAATATTCATTTAACTGTTACTTTGTCTGGTTAGTAATTTTTAAGAACTATCCACTTGCCTAGGGAAGTCTGTGTGTTTTGATTTTATTTTTATTCTGAATGACTTCAGTCATCTGCCTGTTTACATGAATGATTAAAGTCTTTTAAAGCCCTGATGGATTTTTTTACTCCCTTGCTTTCACTACATACCAGCTTTCTGCAAATGCAGACGTGTTACTTTGGTAAAACAAAGGCTATTATTAAACAGTAAATAAACTGAACTTAACTGGACTTCTATTATAGTGGCAGAATAATGATCCAAGTAATTGGAGTGGTATGAATAAGGAATGGCCAGAAAGCAAGGGAAGCCATAAGACTGTCCCTTCTAATGAGAGACTGGCTTTACTGACACCTTTCAGAACAGTGATTATTTTCTAAAGAGCCTTACAAGCAAAGGTCCTAGGCTTGTACTGCTTGTACCTCTCTATTGCTCCTAACAGGGGGACCCTGTAATTTTTAGTGGGGCCTGGTTCTCCTGCATTCCATTAGAAGCAGAAGGGAATCTGCTCTGATGTCAGTCATTGGTGCTGTCTTTTGACCTGGAGTGCAAACCCAGGATGATTTAATGTGAGAGAACCATCACAGAAGTTAAATGGCTCAGACCCTGGCAGCAGAGATAGCAGTAGTGGAAAGGGACCCCCAGCTTGAAGGTGTGCTGCAGAACAAAAGCACCACTTGAATGTGAGAGGGTAACACAGGAATCAGGGGAGTGCCAAGATGTGACTTGAAGTGGGAGGCTTGGTGGAAAGACTGTATCAAACTACCTTGTCTCTAAAATGATGCAATATGTTGCATTTATTATATGTGTATATACATCAGTTTTACAGAGCTTGCTGATAGATTTTGGAGCATCATTATAGGAAATAAATGGGAATACACACTGGAAATGACACTGAGGGTGTAGTAACAGATAAGCAGGACACTTTAGGGATTTCCATCTATTATTTGAAGAAATGAATGGATCTCATTCCACAGTGCCAAGCCCTTTACAAACATATTCCCGGACAGAGAAATGTTTCTATTGCATCAGCTTTGGTAACAAACAGAATTTGTTTATGGATATCTTTAAGACAGTGTCTTTCTTGCAGAGTAGCATGATGTGATGTGAGACTGTACCAAACTGGGAAAGGGAAATCCTGCCAAGGTGCGGATATATCTAAAATTTCTAGGCATATAGACCGAGCTGAAGATGTGCTGGTAAAGAGTAGTTGCTGCTATCCCCACATGAGCTCTTCCTTACCCAATGTTAAATATTTTTTGTAGTATATTGGCTGCCAACAAATGGCACAGGATACTGTACTTTTCACTCCTGTCTCATACTTCGCCAATGATAATTTTTGACTGTCCTTACTTGTGTCTGTGCTGAAAGAAGACAGTGTAAAGCAGAGAGTTTTAGCTGTTCTTCTGTACAGTACTGTATTCAGTTTTTAAATTATTGTAAGCTCATGCTTAAGTGTCATTTCTGTCATGCACATTTGGCTTCCAAGCTACTGAAATTTACAAATATTGTGCAGCTTGCAGATGCTTTACGGAGATTTTTGAGGAACTGTGTTCTCCACAGGCTTTGAAACTGAGACTGTATTTCAGTGGAAGTGATGTTCATGGACCAGAAACAAACAACAGGCAGAGTAAAAGGAGTTCCTTGTGAGCGGAATGGCTGGAAGTTTAAAGCCATATAAAAAAAAATGGTGGAAGAGTCTCCTCAATTATTGCACGCATTGCAGACTAAATGATCATGTTCCATTTGTACAGTCTATGACATGACAAGAACAGAGATTCATCACCTCAGTCCCAAGGTGTCCTTCATCAGGTTGATGCCATTAAAATTCATGTTACCTTTTCTGTGTGCTACTAAGGGCCATGAATCATGCAGTGATAGTGAGAATGGTCCACAGAGAAGGACCAGTAAATGTCAAACTTAAAGCAAATGTTTCTTTGGGTTTTGCTTTCCCCCAGAGCTGAATATTGTGTCATCCTCTTCTACTTAGATGGCGAATGCCTCCAAGCAACAGTGTCCGCTGCATGCAGGAAGTGGACTGTCTTCCCATGACATTTCTGAGAACTCTTCAGAGAGTTCTCAGAAGACCAGAGAGCTCTTGGGACCTTGTTGGGGCAAGCAAATAGGCATCAATGCTTTTACAAAAATACGTATGACTAGCATTTCTTTGTTTCTGATTCTTCATTGTGTTTTAAACTAAAAAAGAAAAAAAACACCTTGTAATATCTTTCAGATATTTGTAGCAAATATCTGAAAATGTAGTTTGAGAAATGCTGATAATGCTGATTAGTTCAGCCAATAGTACCAGCATGTTTGTACTTCACAAATACTGACCACTTTTCTCTGGAGTGGTTCAGTTTGGTTTTGATTCTGTTTTCCAGCCACATTGAATTTTTCCCTGTAGCAGGTGCAGATGAATATGAGAACTGAAACAGAGAGCAATAGTGTGCTTCTTGGGGAAATGGCAAGTGACTATATAATTTACTCAGTAGTGTATTTCTACTTATAATTACTGCTAATTAAAAAAGAAATCAGCAGAAATTGCATGACAATACTGTGTAAGATGGGTGTAGAGATAAAACATGAATACAACCCATGCCTTGTAGGCTGACAAATTAAGCATAAAATGCTATTGTTTGTTTACTGAATGCCTAAGCATGTCATGAAGGATTCTCTCTGCCTCAAGAGGTAGCCCAAGGTTTCCAGTGGTATCAATCTTCTTGTTTGTCATTCATTTGTGCAAACAGTGGAAAGCTGAGCATATAATCATGAAGGCAATTACCCAATTACTTCTCTGCCCTTTAAAAACTATGTTGCATTCCTTTCAAAACTCGGGGTTGCACTTGAGTGAACCCAGGAGGGTGAGCCGCCCTCTAGCCTGAACAGAACAGGGCAGGTCCAGAGTCAGTCATGCTTGTAAACCTCTCTCCTGCGACTTGCTACTTCCTGGCAGCAGTATTTTTCTAATGAGCTCAGCGGCAGTGGAAGGAGAGCTGGATTTACTGTGGTGCATCCAGGGCTGCCAAGGGGCAGAAGCAACCTGTTGTCCTCTCTGGCAGAGGTTGCATTATATATGTGTCAGGAGACTGTTGCACAGGGTTGGTTTTAGGGTATGACATTCTTCTTCTGCTTCCTGCACAGAGGCATGAGGAAGCTGCAGGTGGTGAGGCTTTGCCCCAGCTCCTACGACAGCTGCAAAGGCACCTCTGAAAAAAGTGAGGCCCTGGGCCTGCTCCTGGGTCTCCATATAACATGGAAACTGGTCTCAGCAACAAAACCAACCAAACAAAAAGAGGCAGGTGTGAGCCTAATGGGTGTCTTGAGTCCTCTTCCAGCCTGGTGGAAGGTGAACGCAAAGAGCAGTGCATTGGGGCAGCTCCTGCTATTTTAACCCAGCTGCAAAACCACTGCACTATGCTCATCCCCAGGGGTTCAGTTTACAGCACCTCAACTAGCTGTTTTGGGAAGAGCCTCTCTCTCTCCATATACCATGCAGCACCCTGAAAGAGTATTTCACCTCTGAAGTGTTTTGGTGTGAGATCTCTGCAAAACCCCCGTGGCAGCGTGTGCTGCATGGAAGCTGGGTCTTGGCAGCATGAAGTCCCTGGGTTTGTTGGGATGTGCCAGGTAGCATTACCATTTTCCCACACCAAGCAATTCTGCTCAAGCGTAGTTGCCTTCACTGGTGCTTCTTTCTGATTTTTATCTGTAATATTTTATTCATTCTGCTTCTGACCATCTGATTCTCCATGAAGCGCTGCCTGTCTGCAAACTAAGTCTGGGAAGTGGACTGACTCTGGAAAATAAACAGAGCTCGCAGTGAAAATCATGGGAAGCTTAATCTTTTAGCAGATTAACGCAAAGGTGAAGTAGCAACTAGACAGAAGTTTGTAAACATTTACATCAATAAGACATCTGAGAGTATTGGACTCTCTAGACCTTAAAGTACAAGGGACTCCGAAATCAAGTGGGTACCTTAAATTGGATTCAGGGTAAAGTCTTGCCTCCATTTTTAACAAAGGTGATTGATAGTGCAACAGCTTTGTAAGGAAAGCCTGGGCTTTTCCTCATTTGAAGTCATTAAATAAACAATTGGTTCTTTTTATCTATTAAAGACTAAAAATACCCAATTTCATCAAAAAGTAGGATCTGCATATAGGAGTGAAACTGCCTGGCCTGTGGGAGGAGAAAGTTTAGACTAAAATGTCTGACTGGCCTGTGAATCTACACTATTGTTAAACACTAAAATAAATGCTCTAAAATTAACTTAGCGATTCCCCAGCAGCTCTTGAAGAGCTGTGAACTGTGGAAATGTAATGAGAACAGCACTATAAGAAGGCACAAAGTCCTGATCTCCCAACTTACCAGGCTGTTGAAGACTCCAAGGAGAAGACTGGAACAGGTAATTTTCTTACAATCTGCAAAATCATCAGTCACTTCTTGATGTATGAGAAGTACCTCAGAAGAGCATGTGGCAGATATGCTCACTGGGGCAAATAAAACACCAATGATTTAAAAATTTATTCTGTATGGTCTGTATCAAGTGTTGTTAGTTCTTGTCAGACCAGAGAAGTTAAATTTTATCTGCTATTTGAAAAAAAAGTGGAAAGCTGTAGGCATAGGTGACAATAAAATCATAGAGTATTTTGAAGCCAGGTTGTGACATGTATAGGAACATTCTGCCTTTACTTTAATCACAGCATTGGAAAGGTGGGGACTAGTTGTCCCTTGGGAAACACGTTGATGCAACCAGCTCACAGCCCTGTGGACTAAATATGAACAAAAAAGACAAACAAATACAAGTAATTATTTGACTGTACTAGCTTTCTTGTGGAACTTGGTTTGGGTACTAACATAATGTGTACCACATTAACTTCAATTCCGCTCCTGTTTGACAAATCCTTGCTTGTGTTGCTGAGTGCCTGCAGGAGCATCACTGGAGCCTCAGGATGATGGAAAGAGGTTAATTTCCATGGACCTGGTAGGGCTGGCTCTCCGTACCCACACATCATTTCCTTCCTTTTCTCTCTCCAATTCAAACACTGTTGTTCAGCCTGCATTAAAATGAAAAAAAAAAAAAAAATTAAAACTGAATTATTCTCCAGGAAATAGGGATCTCTTGTGGGACTTCTTTTTTGGTTAGTTTGTTTGCTTTTTAATATTACTCTTAACCTAGCAGCATCATTACCTTGCTACCAGAGTGGAAATGTATACACTACAGGCTGCAACCTTAGCTAACTGATCTTATATAGTACAGTCTATTCATGTACCAATTTGTAACATGTCCAAAGCCTTGTGATAGCATCCTCATGTGTAGAATTACATTTGTGTCATATTTATTTAATGATAGATTTGCTAATACAGCACCTGCTAAACAGAATAGCAGACTACATTGAAACCGATCACTGTCTGCAAACTGCTTCTAGCAAATGGGATAGGGTATCAGCTCAGCTTATATCTAGTCAGTTAACTATAGTTTTAACTATGCATATCTGTGTGTGTTTACTCATCTTTTTTAACATAGCTAATGATCTTGAGCCTAAGACTCTTTGGACACATGGTAAATGTTTTTCTGCTTCTACTACATTTAACTAAATGAAAACTGGTACCCTCTCTAGATTTAGAACTAAGTTACTGGGAAGTCAGTGTGTGTCAGCAGTCAGGCCTCTATGTAATTAAGGAGAAAATTCAGTTTTCAGCTAGACCTCTAGCTAAGCCTAGAGTTCCTTCTAAGTCTTTCTGTACATATCCTTGGAGATGGATTTAGAGAGGTTTCAGCTTGAAAAGGCCATGTTGAGTTCACTGCCCTCTGGCAATGACTATCTGGGATGCTTGTGGCAACTATGAATTATTGCAGTTCTGACCCTCTGTCAGACTGGGGTGCATTCTTCTCACCCTCTGCATTAGATATGCCTTTGGACACATGCCTAAGAGAAGGAAATCCATTTCCTCAGTGGTATGTTGACCTAAAACAGCTCCTGGGGAGGGATGCATGTCTGGGAACCCAAGGGCATCATTCTCATCACATCTACATTCCTATTGTAACTCCACTGGCTTACCTAGACTTCTTCCTGGATGACTGCCACTCCTAAATACCTCCAAAATATATACATAAGCATTTGTCTCTATAAACTTCAATAGTTTACTTGTTCTGGAAAACTGTTTTATTTGATTTGGGTTTTTTAAATACTCACTTGGAAGCTGGAAGTACTTGAGCTATAAAAGAACCTTTGTGCGCTTGATGCAGCTGAGTTGATTTCCATCATGAAAAATATACTAATCACCAGTTGCAGGAGTATGCCTTGAATATTTCTGATTAAAGCGTCCCCCAGAAAGATGTTCTAATAGTTCAGGTAACCAAAAGGAATACCTTTTGTTTTTTAAGGCACTGGTATGAATTATAACATAATGTTACATTAAAATAACAATGGTAATTAATGATTAATTATTGATTTGGTAAAAAAACTAATGCTTCTGTATACTATCAATGACTGACATGGGGTTAATTTTGGCCATCACTGGACATGGCTATCTAGCCATGATTAATATTGATGTCTTTTCTTCACAGTTCTGGATGAAAAATAAAGTGGGCAAAAAACCTGAGAATGTTTCTTTAGTTTCAGAGGTAACTGTCATACTGGTGTTACAGGCCCTTGCCATCATAAATCAAACAAGATGGTACATCAGTTCCTTTATGAATACAGTTCTTGTTTTTTGGTTAAAAGACTATTTTTAAGACCTGCCAAGACAAAAAGCTTTAGCTACTCAAATACTGGAGAGCTTTAATAACAGGAGATACCAAGAGAAAAAATGTTGCTCAGCTGTATGCCATCACTGTCACTATAAATGGCACTGCCAACTGAAAAATATCTGACAAATTGACAACTTGACAGGGACATGAGATGGTGAATTTATCTACCTTGGCAGAAGGCTGTTGGTGAATATTTAAATAGGTTAATAGTCAACATTAGAACCCTGAAACCAAATACAGGCTGGCAGCAGAAGAGAACAGGTAAATCTGACACCTAAATAACACTGTTAAGTTTGCTTCAATCTCAGAATGAAAATCAGAGTCTCAAATATGAAATAAAAGAGTTAATAATCTTTCCTTACAGTTTCTTTTCTAAGCAACAGCCTTTTCTATTAGAAGAAGAATTTTTTCCTTTAATTTATGTGTACCTTTACACAAGCAAACTCCCAGTTCTTTATCCAGCTCAAAGATACATGTGCTCCTAATAGGAAGATAGGTAAGTTCAAGAAAGAAGAATCTATTAAGAGTAAATAAACCTTACCTGGATTGGTCTCCATACATTTTTAACATGTCCATGAGTCCCTCAATTTCTCTGGGCTTCCTCCCAAAACATCATGAATAAAGTGGATAAAGAACTGGCTGGATGGCCGCATACAAAGAGTTGTGGTTAATGGCTCAATGTCCAGCTGGAGACCAGTAATGAGCAGTGTCCTTCAGGGAGTGGTGTTGAGACCGGTCTTGTTCAACATCTTTGTCAGTGACACAGACAGTGGAATTGAATGCACCCTCAGCAAGTCTGCCAATGACACCAAGCTGTATGGTTCACTTGATAGCTGGAGGGAAGGAATGCCATCCAGACAGACCTCGACATGCTTGTGAGCTGGGGTGATGCCAGCCTTATGAAGTTTAACCATGCCAAGTGCAAGGTCCTACACCTGGGTCGGAGCAATCCCAGGCACAGCTACAGGTTGGGTGGAGAAGAGATTCAGAGCAGCTCTGTGGAGAAGGACTTGGGGGTGTTGGCTGACAAGAAACTTAACATGAGCTGGCAGTGTGCGCTCGCAGCCCAAAATGCCAACTGTATCCTGGGCTGCATCAAAAGGACCATGACCAGAAGGTTGAAGGAGGTAATCCTGCCCCTCTGCTCTCATGAGACCTCACTTGGAGTATTGTGTGCAGTTCTGGTGTCCTCAACATGAGAAGGACATGGAACTGTTGGAACAAGTCTAGAGGAGGGCCACAAGGATGATCAGGGGACTGGAGCACCTCCCGTCTTAATAGACAGGCTGAGAAAGCTGGGGTTGTTCATCCTGGAGAAGAGAAGGCTGTGGGGACACCTCATAGCAGCCTTCCAGTATCTGAAGGGGGCCTCTAAGGATGCTACAGAGGGACTCTTCATCAGGAGCTGTAGTGCTAGGACAAGGGGTAACAGGTTAAAAAGTAAACAGGGGAAGTTTAGATTGGATGTAAGGAGGAAGTTCTTTACTGTAAGGGTGGTGAGGCACTGCAACAGGTTGCCCAAGAAGTTGTGAATGCTCCATCCCTGGCAGTTTCCACAGCCAGGTTGGATGGAGTCTTGGATGACATGGTTTAGTGTGTGGTGTCCCTGCCCATGGCAGGGGGGTTAGAACTGGACGATCTTAAGGTCCTTTCCAATCCTAACTATTCTAAGATTCTATGATTTTTATGAAACATGCCTGCTGGTCTGACCATGTGTGACAGACATACCAGAACATGTCTCTTTGGGGTGGCTTTCATGGTGGTTTTACAACTGAGATTTGTATTCTGGAGGGTAGTATAAACCTAACACCAGAGCTGGAAATGCAATAAAATGAGAAGTGAAAAACTAACATAATGAAGCTTATCAATTGTGTAGATGATCTAACCTCAGCTGTAAACTGCTGTACTTTCTGGGTCACCTGCAGTATTTTTTTTGGAAGTACGCAGATGGGCTAACTCAGTTGGCACTCTGTACATTTATCTTGCAGAATATTGTTTAAAATGTACAAGGTGGACTTTGCACTTTACCCATATAATTTTCAGGTACTTTCAGGTGGCATTTCTCCAAAGGGCTAATACAGTTCAATAACAACTGTTTTAGCCATCTGTGTGCTCTGTAATGAATTCTCAGACTAACCCAGAATCCTGTTTATCTCAAGAAAGGCTCCAGGGTAGCCATGCAAGTCAGGCGCACTGTTTTCTAAGGATAAGTCAAGTCTAGGTTAATAATAATAGCTAATGATGGTCAAAACCATTTTTATTGTGAAAATGTAAGTATGGTTCTTCTAGGAATCTCTTATGGGTCCAATAATAATCAGTATTTTCCTTAATCATTCAGATTTTGAATACTCTGTTATTATATCTGCAGATGATACCAAGCTGGGAGGCAATTTGAAGGAAGCCAAAGCCAAATCCAAAATAATCTTTGTAAACCAGATAAATAGTTTGAGTGGTGCTAAAAAATGAGCAAAAGAAAAAATAGGAATTATTTAAGAATAATAAATTTCATGAAGATTAGATACAAAGTGACTGATTTGGCCTGTGGGAATAAAAGTTAAAAATGTCACAGCAGAGCATACTCTGACAGTAGTCAACAGTAATAGTAATAACTATGAGGAAGGGGGAGTAATGCTGTATGGGTTATAAAATTTATGCAAGACAAGTAAAATGATTTTTCCACTCTATGCAGCACAGATAAGGTCTCAGTTAAAGTACTGGCTTTTGGTACTTGCCAATTTGGAAAGGAGGTGGCCAAATGGTTAAAGTGCAGATAAGCACAACAAAACTAACCACAGATTTTATGGACAGAACCTGGGTAAACTGGGTGTTCTGCAGGTAAAGGAAGGACTATTCTCGGATAGTACAGATATTGCTCACTATAGTTCCTCATATTTGGGGTAGGATAAGAAGCAAAAAATTTACCTTCTGGTGAAGAAGATCTAGGTTAGAGATTCAGGAAAATTTAATGCTCTGGGGGATGTTGAGCCTTTGTAATTGATTTTTAGGAGCAGCTGGATGACCAGGATTGGCTGGTGCAGCAGGTCCTGCCTTGGGCAGGAGTGTGGGGCTGGAAGACCACTGCCCATTTTATTTTCTAGAAAACAGTTACTTAAATCACCACTGATGTAAGAGATATTGAAAAATCTGAATATATTTTTGTGGAATGAGCAAAACCAGGGATGAGCAAAACAAAAAGAAATACAGTTACTTAAAAAACACGTAGTGCTATTGTTTTGCTTGCTGTTGCTTGTCATCTAATAACACACTTAAGGACTATGCTGAGCTGTTGGCTTACATTTTAGCATGGAATTGTAGTACCTTGTGGAAGTAGAAAGAGCAGTAATTAAACCAATCGATATAACTGGAAAAGAAGATGGGCACCTGAGCTCTTATTTCCATTGACAGGCACTAAGTTTTTTACTGCATGTGTTCTTTTAGCCTCTGTACAGGTAATATGTAACCAAAGGTTAGTTATGCAACTTTACTTAAACAGAAAGAATTACTATAAGTTTCAGTTTGTAAATACATTTACAGTGATTGTGTTGGGTTTCTTCTACATATACTTTAGCAAACAGATTCATGGGCAGGCATGATAGTAAAAAAAAAATTAAAATTGGAGAATATTTGCAGGATTCATCGACACACCGATTTATAAATGTGCATATTCTCTACTTAAGGATGATTTCTGCTACAGCAAGCAAGAAATAGAAGGAATAATTCATCAAATGTCAAACAGCTCATACTTTCAGTACTCCCAAAGAATAACTTTGGTAACATTTACAGAATAGGGATAAATCTCCAGTGGCCTAGCACTATTGCCACTCAGGTCAATGAAAAGCCTGCTCTTTATTTCAGCTGGACGATCTCACAGCTCTTTTAGCAATTAGGTTCATGTAATGAATTAATTACATAAAATTATAAGCAATTTGTACATTAATACAAAGAAATTAAATTAACTGGATAAATTATATGCTGTAAACCACTCAACTGTAATAGTTATCATTTGCTATTGTTCACCTTTAGACATACTCCAAATAAAAGATACAGTTCAATGAAATTTACTTTTTTGTAAAAAATAAGAAATATAATTTTCATAAAATTATTTAATTGATATGTGAATTATTTCATAAAGTTTTTGGTAAATTTTATGAAGCTGGTAAATTCCAAAACATCTCCTAGAAATATATCACAAAACACAATCACTAGCACTCTCTCCCTTGTTTTCCTGAGTCCAGCATTTAAATCTGTACAGGATCCTGTCCCTTTTTCATTGAGCCAGTGAAATAATTTCATATTACACCAGTGGCACAAATCCTAGGGTAAAATCAGAAACAGGTTGCTGTTTGCAGCAGCAGGTTGCCCACAGAGAATTTATTGCTCAAAATTTAGAACTGATTTATTACCAAACTAGATTGTTTATAGCTATCTTTGATACATTCTGGCTACTTTGAATTATTGTTGTTGAGGCACCTTCAGCCAACTGATACTAATAAAACACTGAAAACAACAGATACCCAACTAAGGACAGAGTAAAAAATGGTTAAAGACCTCTAGAATTTTTTCCAATAGCTGCTTCAATAGCGTGAAGTGTAACATTTTATAAGATTGTATAGCAGTAGCATCAGTAAAGTACATTTGCTGTGATCAAATGTACAATAAGAAAACTGGTAGAAGACTGAAAACCAAACCTCTCATTCCATTAGAACCAATATTAACTAAAACTATATACTTTCAGAAAAAGACAGAAGATTGGGAAACAAAAAAACATGCAGTGAAATCATGAAATACGGGAGATTCATAGATTTACAGCTGCAGTAGGCATAGATGGGGAAAGTGAGACATCAGAAAAGGGATTAGGATTAGGATTGCTTATGTACTTATATAACATTTGTTCTAAATTTGATTACAGTACTCAGTAAAATGAGAACTCGGTATTCATCAAGCACAGCAAAAAATTTCCCATGTCAGCATCACCATTTACATTTGCAAGAATAATTAAGAATCATTTGTAAAATGCTTTAATTATGTTAATCAGCCAATGTTTGCTACATTTTGAAGTCATAAATCATTGTAGGAACTTCAGATGGAGCAGCCATATGTTTCTTTGTCTCATATTGCTGCAGGAACATCATCTCATGTTCACAGCTATGTATTTTGTATGCAGAGACCATGGACATGCCTACAATGGTAGATTATTGCATCCTACTTCCAGAATACTAGGCCACAAATGGATTTTTAACTTAAATAAGTAAATAAATGCATATATGAAGAGAGACACCCAAATATTGAGTATCCACCTTAGATTTATGAAACAGTTCCTGTGATTTTATTAATTCCTGTAATTAGTTCTGAAGTTTGACTTTGAAATTATAAACAGGTTTTTGAGCCTATGTGACTTTTTTGAAGTTTAGCAAAGTGAAATGTGGAACTGTTGTGGTATCAGTAGTACCATGATCTGTCATTTAGACTATATACACTCATGCTACATGAGATACAACTTGTGCTAAAAAATCATCTTTTAGTTGTGCTACTCTATCCTAAAGGCCAGTAAAATCTCATTCCCCAAGAGTACTGTATATATAACCCTCCTTTACTTGTTTACCCCAAAATAAATAGGGGTCAAAAAAACCCAATCAAAAAGCTTTTTGTAATTGCTATTCAAAACCATCAGTGTACATCAGTGCTAGCCTAACCTAAACTACAACGTGCTGGGTCTGGTGGTGAGGAAACTATTACTGATATGCATAAACCAGCACAGAGTACAGCATGGGACAGGGGCTCACAGGGGACCAGGGAGCAGTGGGGGATCCCCTCACAGGCTAGGATCTATACCACCACCCTAGCAAGGAAGCAGGGCCTAGCGTGGCCACATTCAGTCAAGAGACCAGATCACCATTTTAAGGTGATGGAACTGAAACGAGGGCAGGGTCTGAACCAAAAGGTCCGTGGCTGGACTGGACTGGAGACTGGCATTCCAGGATGTAGCTGGGGCAGGATGGGCAGCAGGTGGAGTCTATTATTAGCACACATGTTAGGACTTGCTTTAGGTAGGAAGGATGGTGCAAGCTTATTCAGTTTGGCAAATGCTTTTGCTAAACTCATTTGCTGCATAAAATGCATCTCTGTTAGAAAAAAAAATGCTTTACAGCTTGTACTAATGAACAGCCTTGACAGTAACTGCAAGCTAGTGGTTTTGTCTTGATGTGTGAGACCTTCTCATACTCATTGATATATCTGAAACCTGTATTCATGGCCAATGTTGGCAAAGTTCTCTTAGTTTGTCCTTTACAGCCCAAGGTGGCTGTATCAGTTTTAGATGAGGCACTGAAATTTTCTTTACCACTCCAAGGTGTCTGTCTTGGCCCTCCAAGCTGTCTGTGCCTTGTTTGCTGAGGCATTTCTGTAACCCAGACACATTGGAGCCCTGTGCTTTGTCATAGGCATACTTGTTCAGGGCAGTAACTATTACTGTTTAAAACACCTGTAAAAAGCAGGTACAGAGGTAGAATCACCGTCCACCAGTTTATTCTCTTACACTCTTGAGAAAGGTACAAATTCACCAATATGGGTAATATCTTGTCAGTTACTATTGATGCACATGCTTAAATGGCGAAGAGTTGATTGAGTGCTGCTGAATTAAGGCACTCCTAAATTGTTTTATCCTTGGATGAGTTAAGAGAAGGGAAGACCCTTGAAAAGGAGCTCATGGTTATACAAAGTGGTAAGATCCATAGACACCCAAGTTACATTTTCAGCATTCAAGCTAGCTACAACCCAGCCAATAGCACAGCAAGGAACACCCTGAGGAATATCTAGTTTGTAATTTGAGTGCAGTATAGGAATATCTAAACTAGCTTTGTATGAGCTAGCCCAAATATTAGAAAAGCTGAGCCCTGGAAACAAAAGGTATTGTGATACACTTAGTTATGACAAGCTTACTTCATATCTAAGTCCACTGAAATTGAGTAACAAAGCTTTTTCCTGCTTACATGACTTGTAAAGTCTGTACTAGAAGGTGCTCTCAAAAAACCTCTATCAAATTCAGTAGTTTGTCATACAAGACATGGGAAATGGAGGCACTACACGAGGCTGTTTGAAATCCTACCTCCCCCTACCTGGAGAATATCCTATATAGCACATGTTACGCTATTTTGAAATAAACTATTAAGCCAAGAGAGAGTGTGTACAGCAAAGAACCAAATTACTATGCTTATTTCCCACACAGATCTTGAACTCCTTTCCAAAGTAACATACATCATTACGAGTCTGTGTTACAGTTGTCATGGTAGTGTCCTGGGAGACTAATGTCAAGAGACCCAGATATTAGTCCCTGTGTTTATTCTCCAGAATTCAATCTTTCATTATCTACTCAGTCATCTTAACTGAGGTGCTACAAAGTAGAAAACCCTTCCCTGTAGAATACATTAGGAGATGAGCGTCTATCAAGAAATCCCAACATCCTTTTCTGCCTGGCAAATTTTTACAATGGCTGGTAACTCAGAACCATGAAGCCACTCGCTTAATCCCTACCCTTCTTCCTCCCCCCACTCCTGGAGGGAGAACCCAGGACATGGCTAACAATGAGGTGGTTTATGAATATGTCCAATAATCACTTGAGCATATAAATTAGAAAAACGAACTGTAATAACAGGGTGAGTATAAGTGAAATAGTTGGAAAAGTATATTTTTATAAATCATTCGTAGATAGGCTAAGAAAGTCAGGGCTGTTCATCCTGGAGAAGAGAAGCTCTGTGGAGACCTCATAGCAGCCTTCCAGTATCTGAAGGGGGTCTACAAGAATGCTGGAGAGTGACTCTTCATCAGGGAATGTAATGATAGGACAATTGGTTTAAACTAAAACAAAGGAAGTTCAGGTTAGATAAAAGAAAGATACTCTTTACTGTGAGGGTGGTGAGGCACTGGAAAAAGTTGCCCAAGGAAGTTGTGAATGCTCCACCCCTGGCAGTGTTCAAGGCCAGGCCAGGCAGAGGTTTGGGTGACATGGCATATTGTGAGGAGTCCCTGCCCATGTCAGGGGGGTTGGAACTTGATGATCTTAAGGTTCTTTCCATTCTCTGATTCAACAAAGAGTCTGGAGAAAAATTCACATTTTATAAGATATCCATATTTAAAATGCAGAATAGCAAAATGATGTCACTGTCGAGGATATAATAGCAATTAACTGACTAATCTTAACACATTTCCTCACAAAATCCTGTTTTGAAAGATTATGAGTCCAGTTTCTATCAAACAAGGGGCCATTGGAGATGTTCCAAACCTTATGAGCTATGGGTTCAAAATTTAGCTGTTCCGTTATAAAGAAGGAAAAGTTAAAAATGGGAAAAAAAGGAAGGGAAGGGGCAGGAACAACCAGAGTTCTATTGTTTATCCTGGTTATACTCAACTTCATGAAGATAAAGAATGGCTTTTAAACATTTCCTATTTCCTCTAATCTTGGACTGCTTTCCTAGGGAGAAATAAGCAGTTCTAGAGAAACCCAAAAGCCAAACATTTTGGCTTACAGGCAACACATAACTAAAAAGTCAACAGTGAGGCTGAAAGGGAGGATGAACTATGTTTTTTCCAAAGCTCACTGTTTTCCTGGGGACTTGCAAGCTGGGTAGCACTGACCATAAACTCTCTGACTTGCATTTAGCCCGCCAGGCTATTCCACACAGCCAGGTCGCCCAGAAAGGTGGTAGATGTGCCATCCCTGGAGACATTCAAGGCTGGGCTGGATGTGGTTCTGAGCAACCAGGTCTTGTTGAAAATATCCCTGCTCATTGCAGGAAGGTTGGACTAGATGACCCTTCCAACCCAAACTGTTTTATGGTTCTATGATTCTAAGTGCAGAACTCTTTTTTTGTGGAGTGTGGTGCAGTGCAAAATCCACCATGTGAGTGCAGGGAACCTAATAGGTTGGACTTTCCAACTGGTGCTCTGGGATCTGACTCTATTGAGCTTAATGTGTTAGGTAGAAGTTGAATCTCTACACTGTAAACAAAGCCTTCAAGTGAAAAGGAAAAAACAGCAATAGAAAGGTGAGGTTTTACATCACAGTCCAGGTTTAGCAATTGAGGGAATGGGTAAGAAGAAATATATGCACTATTGTGTAGATCCAGTGTCTTGGAAATGTCACCTTGTGCATCCTGTAATTTAATCTCATCTTTCTTCTTGCAGGACACAAAAAAAGGAAAAAACTACAAATTACACACAAGGTTTTCCTTTACAAAGCTCAGTTCATTTTCCAGCTCTCTTACTTTTTCCCTGAAGACCGCTTGCTCTAGGCAAGAATCCACATGTGTGGTTAGATGAAACGCCTTGTGACTGAAAATCAGCCACTGATTATCTATATGTAATTGGTGCTTCAACCAGTAATTGAATGCCTGTGGAATAAAGATGCCTTGAAGAAACCCTGTGTCTTGCAGGCAGCTTTCTCTCTATGGATTAGAGACAAAACAGGCATTTTTATCGTTTATGTACATTTTTAATTAGCACCGTAGTTACTTAAATAAATAATGCATAGATTAAAATACTCATTTAAAGAAATTACAAAATATTTAATTATAAACAAAATAGTAAGTGAGAGGAATTCTTCACCAGGAAAACAGTGTACTGTAAGGACCTGTTACTAGTCCTTTGCTACACAAACCTACATTGCTGCTCAACTCCTCTGAGGCTCTGCTGTTTTTCTGTTTGGCCCCAAAGGACAGAGGTGCTTACTAGATGCAGCACAAGACCTGGGCTGCCTCACTGCCAGTGCATCACAGTGCACCAGCCCTCTTTGCTGTCACATGCCTTTGTTTACACTGCAGCAGCAGCCTGCGACGTAGCTGGTGCAACCAGGGATGTGGCAGGTTTTCAAAGGTTCAGCTACCAAGTGTCCCAAAGTTTCAAAGGCAGGAATGATGGAGGCAGCCCACCCTCTGGCATCAGTGACA
The DNA here is from genome assembly GCF_034315485.1 of Pezoporus occidentalis. Taxonomy (NCBI): domain Eukaryota; kingdom Metazoa; phylum Chordata; class Aves; order Psittaciformes; family Psittacidae; genus Pezoporus; species Pezoporus occidentalis. The sequence goes on from NW_026916158.1 coordinate 13,232,060, forward strand.
CACTTCCATCTCATCTCATCATAGGTTACATGTAGCCATACAGCATGCCAACACTTCACCAGCTCCTGCTGCAGAATGCTCCCCCAGAATTATTCCAAGAATAACGGAAATGCTTAGGGCGTAACACCAGGAGCCCCAGTGTCAATGTGATGGTTACATGTTCAGGCAATGATTTTATAAACCTAAAAACAGTACCTTTGATTACATAAGAATTACTGACGCACATATAATTAAAAGCTTGCTGGACCTAATTTACATGTGTGCTTCTATGTTTGTGTACGTATTTTTATATCAGACATTTGTGTCCTCATCTTCCTAAACAAACATCTGAAGTCACTGCTCTCATACATACTTAACTGGAAAGCTTGGAGTCTCACCAGCAAAGCCTAGGTGATGGGCTAAACCTAATTTTCCTATCAGCAAGCAACTTTTTTCTTCAGCTTTTTCCATATAAGCCAGCTGTGCAAATTCAGGTGGGATCTCTGATATGGGCATCTTCATTCTTAATACAGTTGACCTTTGATTTCAGAAGTGCTGGAGTTTCATTGGCTAATCAATATCTGGCTTGGCTGCTCGGCTTTGACTTTTCTCTTCTGATAATTATTTACCCTTCAAGGGTGAAATGAAACTTCACAAATGTCTAGCATGGGCTTTTGAACAATTTAAAAGGTGCAAAGTTTTACCAGCCAGAATGCTAGGCAAGGATGTTATTCTGGTGGAATTTTTATGTATACTGGCAAACTAATGCAGTCAGAGCCTTCTGCCACACATGGCAAAATAATTTCATCCTATCAATGTACTTTCATCCACTAAAGTACATACTTTTTAAAAGTGAAAAATATAAACTGCAGGGTTCAAGTAACTTGTAAATTGCTTACAAATTTTGTCTGGTGAAATAGTATCATTACAGCAATGTGGAACACAAACCGTAAAGCAGCTTTACATAACACAATTGCAAGCCATGGAAATAGAGGCTTGCAGGAAGTGCAATTTATACTTGAATTCGGCAGGGTCACTGCAACAGAGAACTGTTGCAACACTTGCACTTCAGAGAAACGGCATATGACTTTATCACATAGTGATCAGGACCCTGGTTTATATCTGGTGATAAAGGAGGAACACAAGAATATTGAGTGCATCAGTTAAGTTTCTGGCTTAAGGCCACTCTCCAGGCAACATGCCATAGATATGAAATCACTGTTATTTTAGACTTCATATTAGATGAATAGGGTAGTGCAAGCTGTTTGAAACTCAGCTTTGATGTATTTAAATATTTTAAAATAATGTGTAGCATTTAATAGTTTTGCTAACATTAGCTTTCCTAAATGCCTGTTAAAAATAGTTTTATTCCCCGCTGTTTTAAGCTTTTTAATTAAATGCAGATGCTTAAACCGCCAGTATTCACAAGATTCAGTTATTCAGACATTGTATCATCTATCTTAAATCCTGAATTATGTTCTACATTTCTAATTGAAAACTACATTAGCTCTATAGCAAATACGATTTGTTGCCACATATCATATTTACCTGAGAACTAATAGGAATGGCAGGAATAGTACTCTGCTCTTCACATGCAAAAAGACTTCTCTTTAAGTCAGTGTCAAAGTTGTCATTGACTTTACTGACAACATTATTTGGTCACAAATACCAGGGTCTTTACTGCTTAAAATAATCTCCTTTAGTTCTTATCCACACAGGCCCAGGAGCTGCAGAGTTGTATTGGTGTGCCTACGCTTGAAGCTGAATACTGTTTTGTTTTCATAAGCAGCAGCTGTTTTCAGAGCAAAGTAAAGATTTCAAAGAGACACCGCCTGACATCAACACATTTCAACACCCAATTGTAACCAAAAAGCAGTTTAGCACCATACCGCCAGAAGCAGGAAAAGAGAATGGTACCAGATTATCCCAACTTTATACCTTACTTTGGGATACCTACAGGCTGTGCACTTGCTTTTTAAATCAGTAGTTATCAGGCCTCTTTTCTAAGTCTTTGTTCCAACATGTGCATATTCTGCATCTTTTTACAACAAAGGTAAAAACAATTAAGTTGTGAAGTCGCTTCACTTCAGTAAAAAACGGGAGTCCCAAGGGCCGCAGAGGCCCCCATTTACAGGCTGCGGCTGAGGCTCAGGTATGGAGGCTGGCACCTTTTCTGGCCAACCCTGCCCAAGCCTCTGTAGGGGCTACCTAGACTCAGGTTACTGGGCAGAAGCAGCACCTCGGGACAACGAAGAAAGGGGGACCCGCGACCCACCCACCCAGCTCCGGCGGATCACTGCCCTCACCCCCACCTACAGGCCCTCACCCCGACCCCTCCGCTCCCAACACCTCTTCCTGCCTCCCCTCGCCGTTACACGTCACTTCCTGGGGGCGGGCCGGAGCGCCGCCGGCCGCGGGGTGTCCGCGGCAGCCCTGTGATGGCGGCGGCGGTGGGGTGCTCGCAGTCGCGGCGCCTGGGGGCACCGGGGGGGCTGTGCTGCTCCTAATCGGCGTCGGGCCCCTGCGCCATGGGGAGGAGCCGCGGTTGGCGGCTGGCCTGAGGCGGCGGTGGCGACAGCGGAGGGCGCGGCATTGCCAAGGGAGCCCCGCCGCGGGGGCCGCGACCTGTGCCTCTGGGGATGTTGCGGTGGGTCCGCCAGCAGCTGGTAGGTGCTTCCCGCCGCCGCGAGGTGGGGAGGGCCCGGCGCCGGGACACGGCTGGGTGCTCATTCTCCTCGGTCCGGCCCTCCAGGGTGGCCACGTTCTGACGTCTCTGCCCGGGCCGCTGCCGCCGATGGGATCCCTGGAGAAAGCGGGGTTACGGGCGGGTGGGCGGATTGAGGGGCCACAGGGTCGGAGTGTGCGAGGGAGGAGAGGGCTTCTCTCGCCGGGAGCGGGGAGGTGCAGAGGCTGGAGAGGCCTGCAGTTTTCATCTGGGTCATGGGATCATGGAGTGGGTTCGGTTCGAAAGGACATTAAAGACTATGTGTTTCCAGCCCCTTTGCTACGGGCAGGAGCATCTCCCACTAGATCAGATTGCTCCAAGCCCCGTCCAACCTGGCTTTGAGCACTGCCGGGGATGGAGCGGCCACAGCTTCTCTGGGGAACATGCTCCAGTGTTTTTTTAAGTTTCCTTTTTATTGGAATGTTCGGGGTGTTTTGGGTTTGTCTTTGTGCTGGTGTTTCGGGTTTTGGTTCGTTGTTTTTTGTTGTTTGGTTTTTTGTTTTGTTTTTTTTTTTTTCCCCTTGAAACCATGTTGATACAGAGAAAAGGGCATTCCCTTACCTCTGGCCTCCGTTGGGAAGGGCTCCCCAACTTTTTTTTTCACGGAGGAATGACGGTGCCTCTTTCTGTGGACGGACACTTAGATTTGCTGGCCTCTCTTCCTCCTTCACGTTGCGAAATCTCTTAAGGCTTTCTCACCCGCTACGCGTCCGTCTCATGTATTTCCCTGTACCTGAGAGCTTTACAGATGTAGTCTCTATGTGTGTGTTAGGGCTTTGAAAGTGACGAGAAATTGAATAAAAACATCTGTGAAATGCTTGTCGCGGAGGAAACCAGTTGAAAAAGGCTGCAGTTAGGAGTGTCTGTCGCCTGTTAAAAAGGCGCTGCTTGTAGTTCTTGTGTTACGACGTGCAAGGGAAGTAAGCCGTCCGTGACTGCAGTGTCTGTGCCACTGTAGCACAGAACTATAGTAAGTTTGGCTGTTGTGATTTGAAGTGGTGGCACACTTCCTGCCCCTTCAGAATTATTTATCTTGCCTTTTCTGAAATGGAAAAATTCCTTCTAAGTGATGTATTTGCAAACTTACTTTTCCCATTCATTGGAGTTACCTTGCATCACAGATGTTGTCCAGGTTGGTACAAGAGCTTCCATTAGTTAAAGATTTTTATATTTTAATGGTTTAAGCTTCTGTCTTACTAATGATTTGTTTTATTTGTTACATCACTTTCTACAAAAAAGTATAAGCTTTTCTTCTCCTACCTCCTTTCCTATGGCCTGTAGATTTTCCCAGATGTGTGTCTGAAGTACAGAGCTTGCGTTGATAGTCTCAATGCCAGCTTGACAGTCCTCACTAGTTTGGTTTGACACCAAGAATTACTGATCTGGGAATTAATTGCTCTGTTCAAGCTCTGGCTGCACTCTTCTGTTGTTTGTCATGCATATCTTTTTGAGAATAAAGCATGTTTGCTGTAGTGTAGCTATCATTTTTATCCCTTGAAGGTGGCTTGAGGTTTGTGTGTGTGGTTTTTAAAGCAGCATTAAGTTGTCTTCTGCAGAATCTAGATTAGGACTATATTAGTGGTAGGAATTCACGTATCAAACACGATTGCTTCTCTCCCTATAAGTACACTGACCAGTTTTTCAGAAATCTGTTTGCCATTAATAGAAAATAAAAGCTTACTGTAACAAGATGTGCAATAAACCTAGCACTAAGTGGGTTTTGTTCTTTTAAAGGAAACTGTTTGATGGCAAAATAACTGTTGAAAACTTGCACTAATTTTGATAGGCAAGGATTATTGTAGTAGAAGAATGGAATAATAAATAGTCAAGATGCTTGAACAGACATTTAAATATGGAATTAAGGAAAAAATACTGCAATTCTACATATTTTGTGCTTTCTATAAACCTCACTGATGTTAATGGATTAGTAGTTTCACAGCTCATAAAGATGAAAAATGGCTTAAGACAGGTATCACACTGCATGTGTCTTCTAGGGACACTCAGACAACTCATCCTTTGTGTAACAGTTTTTTAAACGTAGATCCCACCATAAGTTTGCTTCTTCATATGTCCATGATGTTAAGTTTCTGAAAGAATGTCAAAGGGCCAAAAACCTGGGAAAAGATGCTGAGAAAAATTTAGGGAGAGTGGGGTGGCAGCAATATGTGAATCAAAGGGTGGCAAAATCTGAGTCTGATTTATTTCTGATAGAAGACAATAATGTGGGGTTGGATGCCTTTAGAGTGTGTGTTTGTACTTGAGCTTGATGTTGCAACAGGCTTTGAAAACAGTGTGCTTATCCATACAGGAGGGTTGGAATTAGGCAAATATGTAGGACTGATTTAAGTGGGATGTTTTTGTACTACTAGTACAAAAGAAAAATGTTGATGTGCAGAAATGTTGGAAACTAGTTCTTGGGGAAAGGGGGGACAGACTGGTACTTTGCTTAAGGTGCTTTTAGGTAATTATTAAGTACTCTCTGTATGAAACCCACAGATGTTTTGCAATTTCTTGTTTGTCTAAGAGGACAGTGTTTTATATACCAATTAATGCAGTCATATGGTCTTGAGAGCTTGCATTCTCAAGAGTTGTTAAAGGGGCAGGGAAAATGAATTGGGTGGTCTTAGAAGTAAGTAATGAGAGGACCTGGTAGGGAAATCAAATTATTTCAGTTCAGTTCTTTTTAAGAACAGGAGACATGCTGAAAATGTAGTACTTTGTCTTTATCATGGTCTTACAGGCCCAGAATGGTTTTCTAACTGAGGTATTATTTGTCTTTTCCGTGATATAACAGAAATTGGTGATAGTGCTAAGTCTTCAATGCGTACGTGGGACTTAAAAATTGTCACTTTGGTTTGGTATCTTGGCCTTCAGTCTGCTTTGTTTGCTCAGAAACAATTAGCACCACCCTACACAAACAGTTTATCAGTTTTCTTTCGTCTAATGCTGCCCCATGCAAAGTAAGCTGCATAGCAAGTCATTAACAGTGTGCAACTATGATGTTAATATATCATTAGTTAATAGTTGGAAATACTGAAGTTTTAGTTATATCATCATCGTGATATAGTTTTATGTTTTGTATCTTATTATATGAGATATAAATGAGATATATGATAAAGTTTTATAGTTTTATCTCACTATCATGAGATAGTTTTATCAAGTTTTAGTTGTAACTCCTTTTGTCTCTCCTTTTTTTTTAATGAGTCATTGTTTTTAGTAAAATGCCCTGATGTATTTCAGAGAGAAGCTTTAAGCAGGAAAGATGCCTGCTTTCCAGTTCCAGCTCTGTTACCTTGAGATCTCAGGGATCAGTAGGCATGTGGATTTGCTGAGGGTTGCATAGCACCACAGGCACAGCCAGCTCTGCTTGAAAAAAGCAACCAGGTAAATAACTGTTGATAGGAGGCATAATTAATATTCAGGAATAGTATGGTACATTTTATTTGCATTTGCAGATATGATGGGTTAGACTACATAGCTCTGTGTACAGCAGAGTGCTGTTGCGGCCCTCCTGGTCAAGTGTGTGCAGTGCCAACACAAAACAAGAGTACAGAGTGGTGTTTGTAATGCTCAGTGACTTTCTGTACCACTTTTAGTTTAATAGATTTATGACACTGTTTGGACTGTGCTAATGTCTTGATGGTGTACATGGAGTGTTAGGAGTTGTTGCAGTGGTACTAAAAGAAAGTACTGACAACTTCAGTTGTTTGGCAAGGAGGTCTCCCAAAATTGTGATTGAACACCTTTGTATGTATGAACTTAGCTGCATAATTTTGAACTATTAGTCCTGTCAAGTGAAGAAGGGTCTCTGGATTTCCATTCTAGTTGCTATTATGTAGAGTTTGAGCACTTTGATCTGTTACCTAACAGTTCAGTGATGTACAATGATGTACAAAACCTAAGAGCTGTCTAGTCTCTCTTTTTTTTTTTTTTTTAAATGATAGCATAATCCTGCTTCTCTTGAGCTATATTTGGCAGAGTATCTTCTTCCTAAAATTTAAGAATCCAAGTGCTCTTGTGCGCTGACAGCAACTTTTACTCTGTGCAGAGCAAGGTGTTCAGGTGCTTGCAGCTTTGCTGTTTAACTGGGAGTCAGATTAATTCCTGAGACCCAGTTAGAATTAAACTTGGCTAGGGATGTTAAGGATAACAGGAAGGGATTCTATAGGTACATAGCGAATAAAAAACAGACTAGAGACAATGTAGGCCCCCTCCAGAAGCTATCGGGAGAACTGGCTACACAGGATTTGGAGAAGGCTGAGGTTCTGAATGACTTCACTGGCAAAGGCTCTGACCGCACCACCCAAGTCTTGGAAGGTAGATGCAGGGACTGTGAGAATGAAGACCTTGGGCCCACTGTAGGAGAGGATCTGGTTCGAGACCATCTTAAAAACTTGAACATACACAAGTCCATAGGACCTGAATGAAATCCACCTGCGGGTCCTGAAGGAGCTGGCGAATGAAGTTGCTAAGCCACTGTCCATCATATTTGAAAAATCATGGCAGTCAGGTGAAGTTCCCGACAACTGGAAAAAGGGAAATATAACCCCCATTTTCAAGAAGGAAAAAATGGATGTCCCGGGGAATTACAGAGCAGTCAGTCTCACCTCTGTGCCTGGCAAAATCTTGCAGCAGATTCTCCTGGAAGGCATGCTCAGGCACATGAAAAACAACAAGGTGGTTGGTGACAGCCAGCATGGCTTCACTGAGGAGAAATCCTGCCTGACCAATTTGATGACCTTCTGTGATGGGGCTACAGAAATGATGAACAGGGTAGAGCAGTTGATGTCATCTACCTAGACTTGTGCAAAGCGTTCGACGCTGTCCCACACGACATCCTTGTCCAGCTGGAGACCAGTAATGAGTGGTGTCCCTCAGGGATTGATGTTGGGACCAGTCTTGTTTAACATCTTTGTCGCTGACATGGACAGTGGGATTGAGTGTGCCCTAAGCAAGTTTGCCGATGACATCAAGCTGTGTGGTTTGGTTGATACGCTGGAGGGAAGGAATGCCATCCAGAGGGACCTTGACACACTTGTGAGGTGGGCAGATGCCAACCTTATGAAGTTTAACCATGCCAAGTGCAAGGTCCTACACCTGGGTCAGAGCAATCCCAGGCACAGCCGCAGGTTGGGCAGAGAAGAGATTCAGAGCAGCTCTGTGGAGAAGGACTTGGGGGTGTTGGCTGACAAGAAACTTAACATGAGCTGGCAGTGTGCGCTCACAGCCCAAAAGGCCAACTGTGTCCTGGGCTGCATCAAAAGGACCATGACCAGAAGGCTGAAGGAGGTGATCCTGCCCCTCTGCTCTCATGAGACCTCACTTGGAGTATTGTGTGCAGTTCTGGTGTCCTCAACATAAGAAGGACATGGAACTGTTGGAACAAGTCCAGAGGAGGGCCACAAGGATGATCAGGGGACTGGAGCACCTCCCGTCTTAATAGACAGGCTGAGAAAGCTGGGGTTGTTCATCCTGGAGAAGAGAAGGCTGTGGGGACACCTCATAGCAGCCTTCCAGTATCTGAAGGGGGCCTATAAGGATGCTGGAGAGGGACTCTTCATTAGGGACTGTAGTGCTAGGACAAGGGGTAACAGGTTAAAAAGTAAACAGGGGAAGTTTAGATTGGGTATAAGGACGAAGTTCTTTACTGTAAGGGTGGTGAGGCACTGCAACAGGTTGCCCTAGTTACTAGCCTATTTTATATAATGGTTATAGGAAGGTTTAGACTGTGAGGAACATCAAGGGTTCATCTAGTCCAGAAGTTGTATGCAGCCTGCATTGAGAGGTGACCACAGGGAACGTTTTCAGCAGCTTTGCGTTGGTTGTCCCTGTCACACCCCATGCACCTCTAGCCCCAAAGGCAGTAATCACAGCATTGTTAGGGTTGGAAGGGACCTTTGAAGATCATCTCATTCTACCAATATTTGTAATAGTGTTCTTGTTAATTTTTCATTCTAATAGAAGTTTCTTCTGCTAATAAAGGAAATGTCCTCAAATAGATTAGCACTAGGGGACTGTATGTTTGGGATGTTTTTCCCTTTCCTTTCAGGTGTTGGTGTCTCTTAAGGTGTTCTGAGAGGGCAGATGTTGTTCTGTGATAGCTTGTAGTGATTGGTGTTCTGAACAAGGTGGACAGTGTTTGATCTCATCATTTGCATGGACATGTTTTATTTTCACTTAATCATTTCGTAGAGTTGAGCCAATGCAGTTACTACTTTCTCTCCAACACCCCTCCCAAAGTATTCTCTGTTTTCTTTGAATGCTGTAGGTACTTTGAACTAATCCAGACAGAGAATCCTAGTCTTGAAATCACATTGCTTTTCTGGAGTACAACTTCCCCTTCTTTCTTAGGTGTCATTGAAGTCTATTCCCCTTTTTGGCTAAAATTAGGTGAGTGTTTGTTACTGTATACTGGATAAATACATGCTTATTTGCTCAGAAAAGGTCCTCTAGTTCAGACTACCCAGCTAATACATTCTGTATTGTCCCAGAAGGATTAGTGAGATGTGTGTTAGAACAAATGAAGCTACTTTGGTTAGAGTAATTTGAGAACCTGGGGGTTAATGACTCCTCTCCTGTAACTTCATACAGGAGAAAGTGTGGCCCTATTTTTTTTTGTTAGAGATACTCTGTGATCTGCTGGACTGGTCCTTCTATTGTGTTTGGGTCTTCTAACCTTATTTTCTTTTTATATTCTGCGACTGCTGAAGGGTAATATATTTGTAGCACAGTGTGTTCCAAAGCATGCAGAACCTGGCCCTGTCTTCAGCCAGCTGTCTGTTCCAAATAGAGACATCCATTCTGTCCTGTCTAAATTTTAAAATCTTAACGTCTCATAAAAATTAAATTGTAAATTTATAAATTGCCTACCAAAACCTAATCAAATCAGTCATGACACTGTTTCTTTTAAAGACCATTTTAAAGATGGGAAGATCAGCTGTCTTGCTGTGGGACTCGGATGCTTGACCTGTATCTTGTCCTGTTCTTTTCTTCTTTTTTTTTTTTTTTTTCTGGCCATGATTTTTTGCAGCAGCAGATTTTTATTGTGCCGGATTTCCACTTGTCATGCAATAATATGACCATTTAATTGACTGTATGATATTCCTGCAATGACAGTGTCCTGCTCTCTTAATAGCTGCTATTTGTGTTTTATGTGACTGAGAAAAATACTACTTTCTTGACAAAGAGCAAAAGCTTTTAGTGTTCTGGTTGGTAGGTAGATGGTCAGGGTAGAAGCTTCTGTTTATTACTAAGAGGTTGCCTGTGAACTCTCATTAGGAGGTAAAAGTAATCTAGGGCAAGTACAAACGTGCTGAATTTAATAACATTCAACATGTGTTTTGGATATCATTGGAATTGTTTTTCTTGTTTGGATGGGCTGGTTAATTTCATTAAAACTTGTTTGCTTTCTTCTGGGGTGGAGAGATAGTAGTTACAAGAGAAAAAATTTTGTGTTTAAATTTCATTAAAAACGTTATGACTTTTGCCTTTCACTAGTGATGTCATCTGGTTTTCTTTTTTGTCTTCTTGTGTCCTCGGTAGTTATAACTGGTTTTGTAACTATTTCACCTGAAAAAGGTATCTACAGTGCACCTCTGGAAAAACTCCTTGAATTTCTAGCACAAAATCTGTTTGTAAGAGAGCAAATAAGAGCTGCAGCAAAATAGATCTGACAGAGTGCCTCTGTAAACACAAGGTTGTATTTTCCATCAAAACACAGGTGACATTTGCAGCTAGGCTTTTTTTTTTTAATATAAGCCTCTTTTCAGCTGCTGTTGAAAAAAATCACATAGCAACAGTACAGACTGTGGCAGAAAAGAGATACAGTAGGACTGACAGCTACACCATGATTTAAAAAACAAACCTCTGCAATTCCTTGACTTTCCACATGCTGTGATTTAAATGGAATTTTTTCTTGTTTACTTTGAGTAAAATAAGCATGGGAATGGAGAGGTTTCCTGTAAATGGGAAGGAGAGATAATGATGGAGACAAAGGCAAGCTGTTTTCATCTTGAAATATTTTGCCAGGGAAAGAAGTCTTATATGGTTTATACCTAAAAATATACGTTGTTACATTTTGTTACCTGTTTCCTCTCCCTTTTGCCCCTTTTTGGTCTGGTTTTATGGGTGGCTCTGCTAATTTTTTTGCAGATTGTTAGATTGCAACAAAATAGAAAGGAAGCTTAAGATTTAGCAAGCTTTGAGGATAAACTAGTTTGTAGACATGTCTCAAAACAGGACATTAAACTGATACTTAGTTCATAAATCATATTTGTAGTGGAATTAAACCATAAAGTGATATTTGAGTGGATTAGACTAAAAACTGCAATGTTATTTTTACAGAACATGCTTTATCAAAGCATATTAAAAGGAAGAGCTAGACAGTTCTTGCTATAACTAACTAAATTATCTTCCTGTGAAATTTGTTGAGCACCAAAAGTCAGGGCAACTGTCAGTATGCTTTTGGCACACATTTTGAAAAAGCCTTAAGATTTATTCTCTAGGGGTGCTCTGGGGAAGAATTTTTTGAGAAGTGTTGTTTGTTTATTGTTTTTTTTTTTCATACTGAAGGTAAATGTGAACTAGCATAAGTAGCTATAGCCTGCTGGAACCAATATAAATGTGGTGGGTTCCAATATTCTGATGGGATAATGGTCACGCAAGTAGCCCAAAACAGGAGTCCTTCATGCTTGCGGAAAATAGTTTTATAAATGACTCAAAGCAGCAGGTAAAGAGCATTTTGTTTTAAGGTAATAGCACACTGTATGCAAGCACATGAAGAAATGTATGATTCCTCTGAATTTGTCCTATCATGGACTTGACATGTATATGGTGAAATTGCTAGCTACAAAGTTGAAATTGCTTTCTAATTTTAAATGAAAGTTCATAACCTGTCACAGATTTGAATGCCGTATTTAATACTGAAAATCAAAGAAAAATATTTCTGCTATAAAATAACTTAAATGAATCCAGGGACTATGCAGAAAGGATACAGTTAGGGGTTGTATTTTTGACATAGTGTTTTTCAAGGTATGCGATATGTGTGTTGAATGTTTCATTTACTGTATTGGTTCTGTATTTCTTAGTGTAATTTTGTTTAGTAACTGCTATTTCTGTGTGATTGATTATTGCAGAATTGTAGCATATTCCATGCTCAAGTACCTCATATGTTTTGAGCAGCTTTCTTTAAAGTGGCTATTGATTTTTGAGATCTCAATTCTTATTTTATAAAATACAATTCTTTATAGTTACCTTCTCATGGGTGTCTGAAGTCACCCTTCAGCTTTGAAAATCTTGCGTATTCTCGGTTTGTATGTGTCTGAGAGGGAGATGATGTACATAAGGATAACTAATTGCTGGAGCCCACAGAGGATAATTGTTAGTTCTGAAATTAAAACTGTGTGGTTTGAACTTCAAAGGCATCTTCATTCTCCCTTCTTTAGAGCAGTGGGCTACTTTGGGAGTCATGGCAAAAGACCAAGTGTTTTAGACGCAGATACAGTCAAACTTCAAGTTCTCTTAGGCTGCTTGTACTTCATCATAATGCTTTTTTAAATCTGTTTTAGGAAAAAAATTAGAGAGCACTGAATGGCCTTGCAAAGTAGTTTGGGAGACACTAGCCCTTACTTTGAGGCTAGCTTCTCTAAAATCTGAATGTTAATTAAATTGTTTGCTTAATTGAGTTGAAGACACATTTATTGTAAAGTCTGTTTTATGTCAAAAAGCATCTGAGAAAAAGTATCACAGGATCTGTTCATTATTGTTAATTTTCAAAGTCTGTGTGTCTGAGTATGAATGGGAGCATCCTGAAATAAAGCAACAAACGAGGAAGGAATGTATTATGGGCATTTAGTTGATCAAATACATTGAATGCAAGAGGGTAAGAGTTCTAATAATCCTGTGGCAAAAGTGCAAAGCTTGGAATTCTGTTGAAGACAGCCACAAAAGAATAGGTTTGTTTTATCATATGAAGTCCAAAATGGATTATGCTTTGTAAATACTGTGATTTGGTTTGTAGAGGAGGATAAGAAAGATAGTTCCTTAATTAATGCAAAGGTGGACTATTTTAAAATTAAGCAATGTACCTAAATCTCTTAAAATTCTTAACTACTAAGAGAAACTGGATATGTCATAACCATTTTTGAGAGTGTTATGTTAGAAAGCCTAACTTGCCTGCTCAGCTTGCTTTTGCTTTCTGATTTTATTGATGTTACAAGACCAGTATGTTTGGGATCAGGCACCTGAGTAGAGAAACTGGCACAGGGAAGTATGGTAGCAGTGGATGAGGCCAATTTAGCTTGCTTGTTATTTATGCAGATAAATAGAGGATAGATGTTGTTTTGTTTGTTTGTTTTTTTTTAATAGGGATTTTCCCAAGTTATTTTTTGTTGGCATTTTAACAAAAGAAGGTAAAATCAGAACAACTTGAGCTGTATGTATCTAGGATTTTGTTCCAAGCACCAGTATGACTGTTCTAATTACAATACTAAGCATATTTTTACCTTTGTAAAAGGAAGGATTATTGCTTCATGATTTCTTAGGCCTTGTTTCCTTGAGTGCTTGTTTTCACAAAATAATGTAGTTTGGTCATGAGTCTTTTAGGAGGTTACAATATAATTTGTTGTCTGGTATTTAAAACTGCCTGTAGATACAGTAAGCTGGAAGAGGAAGTTGCATGAATAGCGTTTGGCTTTTTGTACTGTTTTATCTATTTAATGCAGTGATGTTTCAAAGAAGAGGAGCAAATTGCATGGCACTGTGTAAACCTCAGGATGCGTCAGCTGATTCGCTGCTTTAATTGTTAGAGCAGTGTTTAAAATTGCTGTGAGAGGCTGTTTCTTCCTTCATGCTAACCTTAGATATGACAAATTCAGTTTGACTACTGCCCAGTTACATGACTGAAAGAGTACAAACTTACACAGACTTCTGAAAATGGGTATGGAGTGTGACTAGATCATCTTATCTAACACAGGGAAAAGTATTCCATGCCTTTGGGGAAACTGCTACTTTCTTTAGCAGTGTTGTTTTTGAAAGGAGGAAGAGGACGTAATTGAGGCTTCCTTCTTTCAAATGCCTTTCACTGAAAAATGGTCACATAACAGAAGTTCTTTCAGCAAATGTAATTTTGCCTTTTCCCCCCCCCTTTAAAAACTATGAATGATGAATACAAAACATTTGGGAGATCATGTTAAAAATACTACATTTATGCAAATCATAAACAAAGTCTGCTTGTCACATGGTTTGTAATATCAATGCATATCTTGTAAAGCTTGAAACACTGATTTGTTGGGTACTGGTCTCATGTCACTAATCCTAGCTGAAACTTTGTGGATTTTTTTCTGTCTTATTTAAGTGTTGAAGAATGCGTGGGGAGGGTATATGTACATGCATGCTGCCATAAGTTAATAGTGGTATTAAAGAAATAAGGAGTCTGTAGTATATGGGATATATTACATCAATGAGTTGAGTAAGCATTTTTTCTTCTTTTTTTTTTTTTTTTTCTTTTTTTTTATTGTTTACACTTGCAGGTGTTGGGAGGGCAGTCTCATCCTTTGCACAGTTCTTTTTCATAGTGTTCTTCTCATTTGCTTCTTTCTCCGGTTGCCTAATTTGTTGTTCATGCTAATAATGCTTCCTCAGCAGCAATATAAAACTCTTTGTTTTATTTACAGTTGATTCATGTAATACGCATGATTAATAAGCCTTAAATATCAAGTTTTGTAATAACCTCGGCTTTACTTGTTATGAAGTAATGATTATGCATTTAGGTAGAAGTCACTCCATTAGATAACTGCAGGAAATTTTTTGTTGAAATATACTGGTGACAACTGAATCTTTTTGCAAGACTCAGAATTTATTTTAGGGATTCTGTGTTCATGCTATTTAGCCGCAGAAATCTTTTGACAAAGGCACGTTACCCTAATTTTGCAGCTGAGTTTGATAGTGACATGAGAAAGAGAAAGAGCCATCCATAAGTGAAATTAGGAAACAGTGGGCTCTCTGTACATCTTTGCTGGCTTGTTTATAGATATATGCTGGACAGAAATTTGGAGTATAACTCATTTTTGTGTCAGGAGCAGGATCTGTGTTCATGTACAGAAAAGTTAACGGTATTTCAGTTCTTGAACAATTAAGTTCAATGTCTGTGCAGAATCTTCCTTGGAGAGATGCAGAATTAAAATTTCTTTGGGAGATCTGCTTGGTTGCAGTCTCATCAGCTGACTATGTGATGACACAGGTTTTTGGTAATTTCAAATGATCTTTCATATTTACAGACATGAAACTTAGGAAATCTGGGTTCTGTTCCCAGCTCTGACTTAATTCCTGCTGTGATTACAGTCAAGTGACTAAGGTTGTTAAGGATGTGTCCTTTTCCAACCACAGCTCTGATAAATCAAGAGGTTTTTGTCCCCAGCCTGCCTGGCTTGTGCGTTGCCATCTCCATAGATCTGCTGACTGCACAGCTTCTGTGCTTACTCTGTGATAAATTTCAGCAAAACAGAGGTAAATGTGTCTAGACTGAAATTTTAAGCTGGTTTAACTGCACAGCTGCACCTGTAAATTCATATGATCAGAGATGTGATTTGGAAAATAGATTCCTTGCTTTTAATCAATTGAGTGTGCTTCAGCAGAGGTGTTCTATTGATAGTTCTTCTGCAGTTAGGCTTCAGTTGTATGGAGGTCTACACTATTCATAATAAAAATGTCACTAAACTCATCAACTTTCAGGTATATAAAAAATACAGTGATACACTAGTCACTCTGAAATACTTTATTAACTTTCAGCAAGTGATGTGGAGATTAGTATTTATCACAAATGACTGCCTGTTGCTTTCTTTGCTTTGTATGGTTTGGTTGGTGGGTTTTTTTGGTTGGTTGCTTTGTTTTGTTTTTTTCCTTGCTTTGCATCTGATTTAGAGTGGAGGGTTTTCAGGCTGTAGAATATGACTTTCCAAAGTGAGGATGTCTCGCAATTTGTGAGTAACAGACATTTTCTGAGAGAAGAAAGAGCTATGTACGTAGTCTTATTAATTAAGCACATATTTCTTGCATGCAAAACACTTTTGTTGTGGCATCTTCTGTATTCGTTTGGAAATAATGTGTCACTGCTGTCAAATACCCAAAATTTTAAAATTTTGTGTCGGCATTTAACCTGTACTTTTTTAAAAGACAACTCCTTATTTTCATGCTTGTATCTCTTCTCTTGAAGTCATAAGCAGTTCTTTTCTTCTTGTTTCTGACATCTGTGTATATTTTCCCCTTCCTTTTCCCTATCTACTTTTTGTCTCCTTGCTCCACTCTTATCTTTAAACAAGCTTTCACACTGGAGCGTGTGACCAGAGCAGCCTTCCACAGCTTGTCATCTAAAGTTTATTCTCCTTCAAATCTCTTTGAAAAATCCCCTTTCCTTTCTTTCTCCCTTCTTTTTTCTGGATCTTTTCCTTTCTGAAGGAGAATGTTTCTGTAGTAATGATGCCAAATTAAAAAAAAAAAACCAAAAACCTGTATTTGAGAGGATTTTAAAATTAGTCATTTACTTTAAAATGACACCATCCTGAATGTGACCATACTTAATAACCTGTGTTAGAGATAGTCATGAATTAAAGGAAATTCTTGGTTGGTTAAACCAACCATTTTTTATGTAGCTCATTGTGCTCGCTGTTCATCATCCTCTGTAGTTAACTGGTACAGAAATATCTTCTGTTGGAGTTCTGTAAAGTGTCAGTTTTTATTTGACACACATCAGGGTCTGAGCCTGGTTTCACAAGTGGAGCAACACAACTGCAAAGGTAATTTCCTCACCTCTAACAATGAAATTGGTAATGTCCTTTCAATTGGCATCAAAGAACAAGGAAACTGTATACAATACAGAGTTGGTTCTAAGATTAGGAATGTGTGATGTTCACACTGAAATTCACTGCTTTCTGGACAATCATTGATTCCTTATCAAACAACTTAATTCCACTAGCTTGTTACATATCTTAAAGTTGTTTTTTGTTTTTTGTTTTTTATTTTAGTGTTTTTTTTTGGCCTGAATTATTACTGGTTTACTGTCTTGCTTATTGTATTTTGCCATTACCTGCTTCTCCAGGTCAGTACATTAGAGCTAGGGAGAGTTCTGGTGAGTCATGTAGCCCCAGGAAAGGCTCAATTAAAGATAGACTTGAATGACCTAGATATAAGCCCTTGTGTTACAGAGACATTGCAGCCTTCCCACGTGACTTATTTTGGTTTTTAATTATCTGTTTCTCTAAGGAAGGATTTTTTTTTCCTGTTCTTTCAATATCCAAACGTAAGTTTTCCTAGCTGCAACTTAAGCCTAGTTCTTCTTCCTTCAGATTACCCCTTTTCTCAGTAGAACACTCTTCCATATATCAGAAGATGTGCTAGTATATCACAAGTTTCCTCTTCTCTAGGCTAAATGATTCCAATTTGATTGCATTTGGCTTTTTAGATTGTTCAGCCTTGCATTATATGTCATGTGTTTAGACTCTCCTGTGGCTCATGGTCCACTCCTCTGGATACTGTCCCGTTGGTTCACAGTGCTTCAGTTGTGGCTCCCACTCCTCCTCCAGCCTCCTTAGTACCAAAGACCTTTTTCCTAATGGGATGACATTACTGACTCACATTAAGCCTGTGATCAGCTGTAGTCTTTTGAGTGTCCTCTTCATAACTGTTTATACAGGCTTCTACTCTCTTTTTGTAGATGCAGTCATTATATCTAACTGCTGCAGCATTCAGTCTTCTCTGTGTGTGGTTGGTCAAGGTGATTTTCAAATTTTTCTTTTCGTTTGGAGTTCTTGCAGTCCTGAGGTGGTGTCATCTGCA
Source organism: Pezoporus occidentalis (assembly GCF_034315485.1). Lineage (NCBI taxonomy): Eukaryota > Metazoa > Chordata > Aves > Psittaciformes > Psittacidae > Pezoporus > Pezoporus occidentalis. Next base: position 13,249,593 of record NW_026916158.1, read on the forward strand.
GATTTAACACCTGTGTGCCCCTTTCCCCCACAGGGACAGTTGATGAAAATACTAACTAGTAGACCTGAAACAGGGCATCTTCTGTTTTGGCAGGAAACTTGATCAGTATTTCTGAGGGTTTTTTTGTTGTTGTTGTTAGGGGTTTTTTTTGGTGGTGTTTTTTTTTTGTTGTTTTGGCTTTTTTTTTTTTAAATGTATCTGCTGGTGGTGATGTTAGGAAATCACATTTGAGATTAGACAAAATATTAGTTCTTGGAGATAGAACTTGTTTGGGAAAATACTGTTGTCTAGGCACATGCAAATGCATTTTTTATTTTAAGCTGGTGAGAATCTTCAAAATCCAGTTGTCGCAGCATACTAGTATGACTTTTTTCTTAATCTTTTATTTTTATCATAATCTGTTTCATTAGGGTTATCAGGAGCATGGCTGTGAAGACGTTAATTTACACATTAAGTTTGTTTCCTATTCAAAAACCATTATTCTAAAACTGCTGCTTGATATCTGGATGTCATTTTTCAGGAGAAAGATAATTTTACAAAACTACAGTTAATAAAACAGGTTTTTGTTTTTTTTTTTAATTTTGTGTTCTAGGGTTTTGACCCACCGCATCAAAGCGATACAAGAACTATTTATATAGCTAATCGTTTTCCCCAGCATGGCCATTATGTTCCTCAGAAGTTTGTGGACAACAGAATTGTATCATCCAAGGTAAGGGATAAGTTTGGTGTGGGTAAGCCACTTGTACTTAAGAAGTTGTGTAGTGAATGTGCATGTGTGTATTATGTCTCATGATGCATCAACAATATTAAAAATGAAAGAACCTAACCTTTTTTGAGGAAAAAGCTAGGTTGTTTCCTGTGTAGTTTTTCTCCTGCTCTCGTGCCTATTTCCTCAGACTTTGACTAAGTACAGAACAATTAAGCATGTTGGTCAGAATTTTGGAAAAAAAGTAGGTTTTAAACCATTGTTACCGGTGTCTGGATGTGATGCACAGAACCACTTTTAAAAGGAAAGATGAAGCTGGTTGTGAAAATTTATAAAATTGCCAAAATGTAAGCTAGTAGTCTGCATAAAATAAATCAGCAATGGACTGCAATTGCAGATTCCCTCCTAGTGTGACTTTGGATTGAAATCAATAGAACTGATGGTGGGGATGAGTGTTGTCACTGTGGCGTAGAACAAAGTTACAGATACAACAATTAATTTATTCTCTGCTACCCAGGATGCAAGCAGACAAATAAGTCCAGCTGCTCCTATCCTAGTTGGTAGGAAAATATTTAAAACTTTGACTGTAAAGGCAACCCAGTTGCTACCCCTGCTTCCCTGCTACCTGTATTTCAAACAAAAAAACAACCAACCAACCAAAACAAAACAGAACAACCTACCCAGAACCCAAAGGGTACAGTAGTTTTCTGTGAGAGTAGAGCAGGACCAGATGGTTTGAGGGAGGGGATATGGAAAATGAAAAGATTTAGCTGAATTTCACTGAAAGATTGTTCAGTATGTCATAACTGTTCTTCTCTCTCTTTTTCCCCTTCAGTATACGGTGTGGAATTTTGTTCCAAAAAACTTATTTGAGCAGTTCAGAAGAGTAGCTAACTTTTATTTTCTGATTATATTTTTGGTTCAGGTAAGTTAAATAATACTCAGGAAATTGCAATTTGTGTTGTAAATTCTGCTGTTGATTTTTGTTCTGTGGATTTAACATCTCTACTTATGTATTCTATCTCTTAAAAAACCAGCATGTTTGCAGTTTCCCTTGGAAAATAATATAATTTAAAAAGAATTATGTCCAAATTTATGTACTGTCTTTAGGTTTTATCTTCATGAATGCTAATGTATTTAAGCGTGCAGCTTCTAAGTCCATTGCATGCCAGCACAGGGACTCAACTGTCTGCAATTTTTAATCCTGTGTCCCTTGCTCTTTCACGTTGAGAAAGAATTAACTTTATAATAGGCTGAAAATTCCTGTGTTGGGAGTTACTAAAATCATACAGTTCTAGCTTCGTTGAACAGAATGTGTTGTCCATTCCATCCTCCTAGTTAAAAATATTAACTTCGTCATTCCTGTTACAATGTTTCGTGCTGTTTAATATTACAACTTGAGGAAGATGGGGGTTTGCTGGAGATGAAACATAAATGTTACTTAAAGTAACCATGGACAGTGTTGCATTTTTAAGGCTTTTATTTCTTTTCAGTACAAATTTACCACTTTAGTTGATTTTTGAGTCCTATTCTCTTCAAACAGTTAGACTTTAGTAATATCTAAATGATGTCCATGAAAAATTCAGATCTAAAGGCAGAACTACTCAGAGTGTAATCCTTTTCTAGTTTTTGACTCAAGTGAGTGCCCTCATTTGTGTGGGAAATGTGTATATGTCTGTGTTCTTGGAAATTAAATGGGAGAAAAGCTGCAGTCATTTTTGTTCATTTGTTAAGGTGGAATTCTGGTTTTATTGAAATCCTGTTTGGAAGTTCATTAGCATCTAATATTCTTTTCTTTTTTTGAGGCAAACGTACCTTTAAAAGATAATCACCATGGTATCTTCTCTGTCATATGAATCTCATGTGACCAGGATGCAGTGTCATTACCACTGTATTTCACTGTGGATGACAGACCTGAGGCAGGTTTTCATTATATGATTTAAACATGCAGCACAATTCAGTTCATGTTATTTACCACACTGATGCATGCCAGAAACATGGTGACAGACTGCATTTTGGTCCTGTGAGGCTCCACACCAGTTGTGTGATGGATGTGTGTCCATCTGTGTAGCAGACAAATGGCCATGGTGTTCTGGTGAAAGAGGCAAAAGGAGCAGGCTGCCATGAGAATTCCACTAGCACAAAACTTGCTCCATTTTCATATATGAGAATGAGAGAGAAAGAGAAAGGAGGAGAGTGTAGATGGCAAAAATGGCATGGGAACCCTATCCAGCAAAAAAATCAGATGCTGTTGGCATGGATTTTCTTGGACAACATGTTGCCAAGCTGAAATTGCAATGCTACAGTTGAAGAACAGACAATATTGCAGGCTAGATCTGATTTTTTTTTTGCTGTGTTCTGTAAACAGTTTCAGTGAAGAAAAAAACAAGCTCATTCATGTGTGCTAAGATGGCATAATCTGTATTCTCTCTGAGGTTCTTGGCTCTTAACAGAGTAAACTTCATGTATGACCATTTTTTTTTTCTTCCTTAATGGTTCTCAAAGCAATGCCACAAGTCTCAGGTAAAGTGGATCAAATTGATGTCTGTGGTTTTGAATTGTTATTGTGTATATTTTCTTTACAGCACTTGATCATGTTGGTTTATATCTGCAGCAGAGGCAAACCACTAACATCCCCCCCCCACATACAGAATTTTAGTGTACACACTGCATTTTTGGCATGCCAGCAGTAATAGCACAAATTGAAAAACTGCATGTTAACTTGGTGGAACCAGACAGGAGCAGTCTAAGAAAGTGTTTTCTAGTATCTAAGCTGTTGTAAGTTACTATTTTTAACTATTTTCATTTCTGAAGTGGATGTTGTTACACTCTACATTGCTCTTAAGCAGTAGATTGTATGGAGTATTGAAACAGCTTCACAAAATCTAGGTTTCCTTCCTTTGTAATATAATTTTGAATTCATCTTTGTAGGATGAAAACATGCTAAAGACTCTTAAAATTGGCACATGTGCTACAAATGTGACTGACTGTTCTCTGCCTTAAAACCTTTGTTTGCATCATTATTAACATCGTCAGGAACTAATTTTGCTCCAGAAATACTGCAGAAAGTGCAGTAAAAATAATCATAATGAGGAGTTTGAAAAAATTACAATTATAAAAATAAAACTGGGTCTAATTTTTATATTTTCCTCTCTTCTAGCTCATGATAGATACCCCTACCAGTCCTATTACCAGTGGATTGCCATTATTCTTTGTCATAACTGTGACAGCCATAAAACAGGTAAAGGGAAAAATACCTTGTAGCACAAAGACTTTCTAAGGTAAAATTACTTAAAGTTTGACCAACGTATTGTTTAGATACTAAAAATAAATAAAGTGTCATTTTTACAAAGGATTTTATATTTAATGTTTCTTGTTAGATGCTTGAACTTGAGCATTTTGGTTAGTTGTCAAGCACTCAGTGACTCACTATGGTACCCTTAAATGGACAGTGAATGACTGTCAGACAGCATTTTTGTCTAAGCATTACATGTCACCTGTTATAAGACCTTTTCTGAAAGCTCCTCACTTATTCTTTTGGCACACCTCGCTACATATTAAAACCAATCCTCACACACTGAGAGCTTGGGTAGATTAAGCAAACCCATGTTTGTCAGTAGTTAAAAGGCAAATTTTGCCCCAAGGAGTATGTTTCATCATATAAAATATATATTAACTGTAATCCTCTACCAGGTAAAAGTCCAGTTTAGAAAGCTTCTGGTTTTGTTTTCTTTTTCTTTGATTACATAAAACATTTTGGAGTGCTTTGTAGCACTTGAAATAACAGTAATTGTCTATAGGAATCTTATTCAAGCACCGTACTATATCCTGTTAAAGACCTAGGTGCCCTGGAAAGAGAATGTTAAAAAAAAAAAAAAAAGAAAAGAAAAAGAAAAATCTTCTGTTTTCTTTAAACCCTTAGAGGAAGAAGAGAAAGAAACAAGCACATAAATAAAGAGGTGATGTGGATAAAACTATAAGTTCTTCTGCAGGGAGGTAATTTTCAGGAATTATCCCTTTCCAAGGGTTTGACAACGCTGTCTGGGGAAAAGATGCAGTCATAGCAACTGAAAAGTAAGCAGGAGACCGTTACAGACCTACAGCTGGAATTTCAATTTGTTTTGTGCCAGTAAGACCCAAAGCCAACCTGAAATAGGGCAAGGTAAAATAACTCTTAGCTTTCAGGTGGATAGAATGGTGTTTGGGGCAGAGGGAATCTTAATCCTGGAGTAATAATTGAATTAACGTTTCCTCTTGTTTCTGTGCAGTTTGTATGTATAGAGTGCCCTAATCCTATTCAGTTGCATCATCACCCCCCCAAATCGCATGTTCAAAAGCTGTGGCAATAAGTAGGCAGTAGAAAATATCTGTTAAAGCTTTGTGAACTGAAATATTGTGCATCTTAGTTACAAGGGTTTGGGGTTTTTTTTCTAGAAAAAAGTTGGACTTGTGTAAGTGGACTTGTGTTGGGAAGTTTAAGTATCTTACCGTTGATTGTAAAGAGCAGATTCTGACATTCCTTCTAGGAGTTTCAAATCATTCATGACTTGCTAAGCATCACAGGTTCTTCTGACTGTCTTAATATCTCTGCAAGGATTATTGGAACCACCTAAAGTGGTGTAATGGACTCTAACCTTTATCCTACCTGCTACAAAGTAGGCAAACAGTATTCACAAGCTGTTATCTTGGAAAGACACTTCACTGTGCTATTTCCGACAGGCTGTCCTGAGAAAATGAAGAAAGATAAATCTGCTGTTGGAATGCAGAAGGGAAAATATCCAGTATGGTCTCAAAACCAGCTCCCAATTCCTCAAACCAGAAGTGGAATAGGAAACAGATTTTAGGGATAGAAACTCCTTCTGAAAGCTGCGGTGCACTGGTTCTGTATAAAGTTTCAGCAATATAAATGTTAAACTATAACCTTTTGGTATCTTAAAAGATGAAGGGGAAAAAATAGAAGCGTTAACTGTATGCAGGTTTGAGCAGCTTAGTAGTGGATATAAAAACTCTCCTGTTTCCAGAAGGCCAGTTAATGTGGCACCTCTAGCAAAGCTCAACTTTACTTTAATCTCAGCCAAGGTGATAGAACTTTCTCTTCTTAGCAGTGTAATTGCACCTTGGTCAGAAGGACGTTCAAGACTGCAAAGTGATGCAATTCATGCTGTGTCATTTTGTCGATCTTGTTAGGCAGAGCACTTTCCTCCTTACACTTGTGACGATGCCTGTCCTCAGAGGAGTCCAAAATTAGAAAATAAATAAAACAAAAATGAAAGTTGAAAATAAAACCACAAAACAAATTTGAACAAAATAAAGGTATTTCCTAAGGAACTTTTGAAAACTTAGTCCATTTCAATAGGGTCATAGGTGTTTAGCAAATAAGCTGATTGGGCATAGATGTTTACACAGGTGTCAGGTAAACTGCAAGTTTTGATTAAATACAGACCTAACTGAGAATGAAAAACCTGCTAATATAATATGCAGGCCTGTTTGGTTTTTTGTTTTGTTTTTCTCTAAGTACATTGAAGCAGTTATTCAAGTAGGAGTTAAGAATATAACATAATTGAGGGTTTTAAATCTTTTGTTTCTGTTCATGCAATTAAGCAGCATTCCCTGTACGCCTATTGAATATTTCTTTTTCACAGTGTTTTTTGCAGTATTTGCAAGTGAGGATAAAACTCTCAAAAATGCTGCAGTAGGTAAACTTTGGGGAGATTGAAACTGACCGCAGAAAGTTAAGAATTCCCTGGTGTGAGGTGTCACACTTGTGTTTAAGACGATAGGGGTCATATGGAGAAAACGCTGGAATCTGTACTTTCTAAAGAAGATTAATTTCAGTTCTTTGCCAAATGCCCATGTTGTGCAGCTGTTCAGGTTTATGAGACAAATGCCCCAAGGTTACTGGATGTTAGTTAAATCCTTGTTTTGTTCTGTCAGTCACCTTTAACAAGGAGCTGTAGGTAATGACTCTTGCTTTTTCATATTGATCAGGAAAGATTCTTGAAAGAGTGTTAGTTAGGGGTTTGAGGATTCTGACTTCCCAGTATCTCTCTGTGACTGCTATTCCTACACACTTAATTATTTATTTTCAAGCAGTTGGCTTATAAAGCTTAAAAACTTACAAAGGTAGAAATGTAAAACTTTTAACATGCTAAATTCATCATATAACTTTCTTACAAATTCCAGTCAACTGCAGAATTCTATAAACTCCATCTGCATTAGTACTCTATGTTTGTACATAGAGTTTGTAACATTTTAGGATTAATTTGAATTACGCACACTCCCAAGGAAGTGGTTTTAACTCTTTCACGTGTTTTTATACCTGCAGAAAAGCATTTTGGAAAATGTCTTTATAACTGCAAACATGTTGCAGGAGTCTTGACAGGACGTAAAAGTAGTTGAACTTCCTGCATAGGCTGATCCACTTCTTGTGCTTCCTCATGGGGCTTTCTAAACAGTACTGAGATTGTGACTGATAATCAGGCTACTAGATTAAATAAGCAATGTATTGTTTAGGAAAATTGGAGAGGAATAGTATTCCTGGATTCACTCATAAATATTTGCATGTGTGTGAGTGGGGGAAAGGGTGTTTAAAGACATGCCAGCTATTGGGTAAAGGAAAACTGCTTAACTTATCCACTAAAAAACTCACTTGCTGAGAACTGTTGCATTAGGAGTCAAAGAACTAAAACCTTTTCAGTCATTGTCTCTTGCTGTACATCATGTTGTACAAAATTAAGAAATCTTAAAATTTGATGCATAGGCTGTGGCAGTAACTATAGCGTTATATGGTATGATGTGAGGAAATAATTTCAGTCTGTTATTTCTCTTAAAAAAAATCAAAAACACCACAAAAACCCCCTTAAAAGTCACTGTTGCCAGTTTTGTATTATATTAATCTATACAGATAAAAGATTGAATTAATGCCTGTTCATCTCATCTACAGAAAATGTTACTGCCTATTTGTTTTGACAGAACATGGGACTGTTAAGTTTTTTCACTACTTTTGCTACTTTATTTGCCTTTACTTGTGTAAAGTGAGTGAAAATTAAGAGGTTTGCCGTATTCTTGAGTACCTGCTGTAATAGAAGCTCAACAGAAATAAGTAACTGTATTCAGGCTGTACAGGAAGTACTTTGAAGAACATTTGCTTAGAAGATACTTGTTATTCTTTATAGGTTTGTTGTTTAAAAAGTAAATTTGTTTGTGTTTTCCACAGGGTTATGAAGACTGGCTACGGCACAAAGCAGACAATGAAGTGAACGGTGCTCCAGTTTATGTTGTTCGAAGTGGTGGCCTTGTGAAAACTAGATCTAAAAACATTCGGGTATGTGCCTAAGGACAAATTGAAAATGGTGTTTCTGTTGCATAGCTAATGTTCTTCTTCCATTACTAGTCATTGTGGCCTGTTTCATCATGATTCAATAACAATGCTGAAATGACTTCTCTTTTAAAACTCTATTTGTATTAAAACCCTTCTCTTTTGTGTTCACTTTATTAGGTGGGGGACATTGTCAGAGTAGCCAAAGATGAGACTTTTCCTGTTGATCTGGTGCTTCTGTCATCTGATCGAGGGGACGGTTCATGCCATGTTACTACTGCAAGTTTGGATGGAGAGACCAATCTTAAGGTCTGAGTTACCTATATGAAATAGAATGTAGTTAATTTGCTATGCCATTTTTATTTCAGACTGTTGAAATAACTGCCCCCTCACACACACCACCCCCTCCAGCCCCATAGTCCTTTATATTTAATTTAATGGACACTGTTTTACAGACACATGTTGCAGTCCCAGAAACAGCAGTGTTACAGTCTGTTGCCAACCTGGACAAACTTGTAGCTGTTATAGAATGTCAGCAGCCAGAAGCGGATCTATACAGGTATCACCTTATTAGTAAATATTCTGAAATCAAATCAAAACAAGGTGTTTAACAGTAGGAATGTTATGTGTCTTGCTGGGATTAAAGTAGCTTCATAAATCTGCTTAAATTTTAGATTTTAATAATTAGCATGTTTATACATATGTACTTAGTGAAAATTGCAACTGAGAAGTCAAATTTGAGGATTTCAATAGTAAATCAAAATCATGGGATAATATTTACCTTTTGTGTTTTAATCATGACACTTAGGTACATTTCTGTTCTAACCAGTAAACTTGTTTCTAGGTCTTAAAAAAATTAAATGGCGTATGAATCTGAGCAGGTTAGAGAAAGAGTTGTATAACGTTCTTGTCTAGCAGTATATTTTTCTTAATAGAATTCAGCCAAACTGTAGCAAATTCTTGTAAGCTTATGTTAATTCTAAGGATATGTGTTTGTCACATTTATTTTGCTTATGGTTAAGAGCAGATTTTAACTCAATTTTTCAGCAGCAAAACTTTAGATTAAAAACAGTGGTATCTGACTGTGCTACATTTCGGCTTTTAACATCAGCAAGCAATGACCTAGACTCAGTAAGAGTGTTATAGGTAAAGAAGTTACATTCCCATCGAAATTTCTCCTGAATTGTGTAATGGAAAATGGTAGCAGTCAAGTAGCAGTTTTCAAGATCCAAGTGTACCACAGCAGCAGTTCTTAAGGAAGCTTTCAGATCTGTGAGAAGTATTAAATTTTTAAAAGCCAGGATACTTAATTTGAACAGGTGTTCAAATATTTGCCGGGTTCAATTTGTAAGAACTTCAAAGTACAGTTACTATAGAAGCTGGGGTCATGCTAAATGTTCAAGTGTCAGATTTTAAAAGCAAGTAGGTTAGCTTTGTTAAATGAAAAATTACTATTTCTGATGGCTAATATGCTGACTTGTATTTGTTGAGGAAGTTCAGGTTAGCTATAAGGAGAAAGCTCTTTACTGTGAGGGTGGTGAGGTGCTAGAATGGGTTGCCCAAGGATGTTGTGAATGCTCCATCCCTGGCAGTGTTCAAGGCCAGGTTGGACAGAGCTTGGGTGACATGGTCTAGTGTGAGGTGTCCCTGCCTATAGCGTGGGGGTTGGAATTCGATGATCTTAAGGTACTTTCCAACCCTAACTATTCTGTGATTCTATGATTATTTGTTATTGAAACATGAAGAAGTCACAATGTGTTTTAGTAAAGAAATATAATCTTTTGTGGCTTTATGAATGAAACCTAATCGGCTTCTCAGATGACTGTTCTTTTGAAGGATAAATGTTTCTGTTGTTAAATACCTTTTGCAAAATTACTGCCAGTGTTGCCATATTGGTTTAGTTTGATTGTTAATAAAAGTTGATTGTTTTGTACTTGTGAACCACTAATGACTTTTTTGTAACAGAGGCGGTTTTTATATTTTTTTGAGTCTTTGTGTAGGTATTTCTAACGCATGGCCATCTTTCATAGGTTTGTTGGAAGAATAACTATAAGTCAACAAACTGAAGAAATTGTAAGGTAATTAAAATTTTGTAAGATTAATGTTTAGAACTGATGGAGTTGATTTAAAATGACCATCATAAGAAAGAGTTACTGTTGAATATATGAAAGGAGGAGTATTTTTACTGTAAGTATCAATTGTAGCTGCATACTTAAATGGAGATGAAAAAAAATTAGTTAAGGAAAGTTCATTACTACATTTTGTGCAAAACTGTTGCTTATCAGAGTCACTGAGCAGTTGACATTCCTAAAAATTTATTTTGACTAAATTCCTGAAATGTGTTTTAAGAAAGCCTCTACTACAAATAGTATATGTTTCACACTACCATACTGGACTGTACAGTTAAGTCCTTACATCGGTAATAGTCAACACATAACTGTGTGGATTTAATCATATCTTCACAACCTTTTCCTGTCAGTCATAGCAAGTTGCGTACACCTAAACACGTGAAAATATAAAATACAAAAAAAGATGTGAAGCCACTTACAGATCGATTTATGGACTTCCTCAAACATTGCTAATTGTGGTGGGTTGGCTCCAGCTAGCAGCCAAGTATCTACACAGCTGTTCATTCACTTCTCACCATCACAATAGAACAGGAGAGAAAACAGGAAGAACAGGAGTAAGGAAAGTCATGGTTTAAAATGAAGACACGGAAATCACTTGGAGGAAATGACCAGACTTTCAGGAGTATTTAGCATTCAAGTTAATTAATTGGTTTGTATATTGGGTTTTTCAGACTGGCTTTACAAACTCAAAAATACTTGAATCCAGAAATACACATTTAGTCCCTTTTAGTTCAAATTCTCAGTTAAAGTTTGAGTCTTCCCTAAAATATTCACCTAAATACCAGTGATTTAAATAGCCTATCATAATCTGTGTGCAGAATTCATGTATTGTATTTGTAGTGGTAACTGTCACATTTGTGGTAATGCTTAAGTTAAATATTTAACTGTGGGGGGTGAAGTGTGGGTTTGGGTTATTTTTAGTAATTCTGGGTTATGGTTTCAAAGAAAATTCAAATAAAAGTGCTTTGTTAAGATAATCATGGACTGCTTGTGGTACAGCTAATGGAAAAGTAAGACAACCCAAGGGCTTGTATGCTGTAGCACTTGGTATATGAACTTGAATTCTTTTGCTTATACCCAGTATATCACCCTGGCCACTGCAGTTCAATTTCTGCTTTTATTTGAAACCCTGGCAAAAGTAGTGAATTTTTTTTTTTTTATTATTTCAAACAGTTTCTAAAGGTGATACAGCCACTGGAGTAGAACAGATCGCTCTAACCTAATATGAGCCTTGATTCTACCTGGACCTTTATTTTCGCATGATTGTTTACAGCTAACTTGGCAAATGGAATGAATGTAAATTATGATAAAATTATGTTGTGACAGATTCCCTCCCCCCCATGTTTAAGAAATTTTACTCTTGTATTCGAAAGCAGCACTGTTGTGGTCATTTAGTGTCCATCCAGTTGTTTCTCTGGTATGAATAACTTGTTAGATCATTTCAGTTTGACAGAGGGGTAGAAGTAAGATAGATAAATAAACCAAACCTAAACCAGCACTCCTGCACTGTGAGCTTGACTTTTTTTTTTTTTATTCTACTGGCTTCTCAAGTAACTTGCAGGTATCTCTAACCCAGCTATTTGTTATATTCAGCTCAAACACTAATTATGGGATACTGAACAGTGGTGGGAGAGGATGGCACTGACCAAAGGAGGTGTGAAAGGAAAGAAAGAGCACTGTGGAGATATGTGGGTGAGATATGGTAAAAGGGGTAAGAGCATTGAAGATGGACCTAAATGAGTGTGAGAGTATAGTTGTTGCAGTGGAAATTCATAGAGGATATAGGGCAAATTTGCATAGGAAACTGGATTTCGCATAATGTAGAAGAACTAATTTTTTAAGTGCTGATATTTCTATTTCTTTTTAGACCTCTTGGGCCTGAAAGTCTCTTACTTCGTGGAGCAAGATTAAAAAACACTAAAGAAATATTTGGTTTGTAGACATCTAAATATTTAAAGAGTATTCTCTTCTTAAAACATGGTTTAATTCTACTTGCACTGAAAAAAATGCCATAATCTTGCTGTTATCTGAAGGGATATGATTATAGATGAAAGTAATGATAGTATGCTGAAGAATCTCTAGGGATATAAAGTTCCGGCTTTGCTCTGTGAAAATACTTGATGTGGTTTGATAAAGGAATAACTTAACTACAATGTGTAAATGACTGTTTTTACTGTTACCCATTTTTCAACACTTTCTCCTGAGACTTACCATTCTGATTTCCATAAAATACAAATTGAAGAGCAGTACAGTCATAATAACGAACAGCATTTTTGTAGGTGTTAAAATTAGTTCAGTAGTACTTTTACTATAATAGAGTATTGCAAATACTTAATACTGTCTCACTATTGTACTGAAGTAAACACAAAAGTAGTATCGCCTCTTGATTTTATCCTGTGTTCCTTAAAATGAAAAATTAAGCAAACTGTATATATGCAGAAAATAAGGTGTAACTCTTTCCCCTCCCATTCCTTCCCAGGTGTTGCAGTGTATACAGGTATGGAGACAAAGATGGCATTAAATTACAAGAGTAAATCTCAGAAACGGTCAGCAGTAGAAAAGTATGTTTATGTTCTAATATCTTTCTTATTTGTAGAGTTTTAACTTAGATTTTGCTTGGTAGCTTTAAAACCCTGATGATCTTGTCATTGGGTTGTAAGGAAGGGAAGAGAAGCTAATTGCTTTGCGTTCAGGAAGCTCTAAAGAGCTTCTTGATTTTTCATCCTTTATTGATTCTTTCACTAGCATATGAAGTTGAAATACCCGTACTTAAAAGAGGACTAAAGTGGGAAAAGTTCAGGTTTATTTTTTAGATGTGGAGATTATTTAATGGTAGGTAAAATGCTTTTTGAACTAGATGCTTAGAGATAGTTTTCACAACAGGTCCCGGTCTCCGCTCTTCTCTGCATCCTTTACTGTAAAACTGCATCCTGCCTTTAAAGAGGATGGATTGAAATGAAGTCTTAATTACTTAAAAATCTTTGTTCTGAATTTGATATAATGGAAAATAGCTTTGTTTCACATAGTCCAAAGGATATAGAGCCTAGCCAGATACGTTTTGCAATGAATCTTGCTTCTAGCACAAGTTGAGGGTTCAGTTTAAAATATCTTTGTGTGTAGTTATAGGATAGGTGTTATTGTAATAGATATTTATATGTTGAACCTCATGAAATATGTTAAGAGGAAAATGGAATTCTGCTATGTTGCCTTTATTCCAGTTACTGAAAAACTGAGATAGCCCTCCAGCATTCTTTTGCAAACACAGTATTGAGCTATAGAATGCACAGGAAAAGTTCAGTCATCAAAGCAAGGAGTGGAGAGGTGGTCTGGCTAGCATTACAGAATATAGAGGCAAGTTTGACTATATCCTGGTATAGCAGTGCCTGGGTTAAATAGTCAGATGAACATGGCAGTACTCTTCTAACTGAAGAAAAAGTTCCAGTGTGTTGTTTGACCTGCCTTCACAGCCTTGCTAGATACTTGTGGAAGAAGAGAAGGATAAGTCACTCACGAAACTCTTGGACAAGTGTGACACAAGTCAGCTGTTGGGGTATTCTTGCACCATAATCTAGTCTACATATTGCTGTGTGTAGACTATACCTTAGTCAAATGTAGGATTTCTTTTTCACTTCTGTCACTTGCTTGTGATGTAGAAACTGTCCATATTGGACACAGGGTACTTTTTAATTATTTTTTTTTAATTGTCCAGTTAACCTCAGTGTGTCAACAGATTAAGTAAAATAAACTGAAATTGTTTGGTTTTGTTTTTTTTTTTGTTTTGTTTTTCTTCTTCGTAGGTCCATGAATTCCTTTTTGATTATTTATCTAATAATCCTCCTCTTTGAAGCCATTCTGAGCACTATTTTAAAGTATGCATGGCAAGCTGAAGAAAAATGGGATGAGCCTTGGTATAACGAAAAAACGGAGCATGAAAGAAACAGCAGTAAGGTAATGTAGTTCTAACCAGTTGCATATCTGAGGAACTCTCAACCACTATATGCTCAATGTGATATTATATCTCTGTTCTTGGATTTAGGCGTAATTGCCACATAATCTACTTGCAAATTTGTGTCCTATTGTCTCAGTATTTTTGAGAGAGTTAGTCTTATGTAGCCTCACTCTTGTGTAGAAATATCTTACCTCTGTTAATGGTTGGACTTTTTCTTTCTTTATGAAAAGACCAAGCTTTTTGAAAATTTTGGGTCTTACTAGGACATATTTCTGATGTTCTGTGTTCTTATTATAGATATGTTCTTTTGGGTATCTCCTGTCATTCCTTAAATAAAAAGAAAATGATTGTTCTTGTGCACATTCCATTGCAGTGATTTCACAGTCCAGACTTTCTGTGATGTTGAGCTTGTTCAGACAATTTTGTAAGGCAGTTTTATTCAAGCCTCTGCTTGCCTTCTCACTTTTCTGTAAAGATTGGAGGGACACTTTGAAGTTTCACAGTTCTGAGAAGTGTCCTTTTTTTTTTAATTATCTTTTTTATTTTTTTTAAATCATTCTGTATTTTCCTGTATTCTGCATTATTTTTTGATTTCTGTACAAGTCTGCCTTCTTCCAAAGCAGCTCTTGAACTGGCTAGAGCAAATTCTAGGAAGCAGAGAGGATTTTCAAAGCACAGAATAATGGGAAATCCAGTTTCAACATGTGATGTAGTGCCAAATATTTTAATACCCGCACCCTCTTCTTCTCCAAGAGAGTGGAGAATTGAATGTGCTCACTAGGTGCCATGTGTGCAGAGAGGTCCAAATCCCAAGTCAGGAGAGTTCTGTTCTGCTTCCCAAGTAGAGTGCAATTTACAGTTAGTACATAGTGGTTCAGGAAGGAAAAAAAGAAATTCGAGAATGTCTTTGATTCAAGGAGAGTTACAAGTTTACTGGCATTTTTGTAAAACATGCAACTTTCTCAGAAGCTTTGTCATGCAAAGTGTTTTTGTGGTTAAACCACAGCATTGAGATGTTTTTCCAGTTAATTTAGAATTACTAATTTAGGTCATCCCTACAGTTAACAAATACTTTTCAATAGATTCTAAAATTATCTTGTCTGAAAGTGTCACTGTTGAAGAGTACTAAATTAATTTAAAAGTTTTCAAATTATTTAGTGACTTCATTTTTAGCACCTCCACCCATCTAGCACACTTTCAACTATTGAAGTGGTCAGTAAAGTAAAATCTTGGTTTCTCTTAATTTGAAGTAGTTGCTATGTCAGTTAGACTAGCCTGTGGAGCTTTTTCAGTTCTGAATAGAACGGGATATACTCAATCTTTCCATTCCTTTACCTTTAGGAGCTCGCAGAGCCATCTGTGTTTCTGCAGTGTCACTCTCCTTCTACCATGTCTTTGTTTTTCTCTCTCCCTTGTTCACTTCCACAATCTGCTTTGCATTTCTCAATATGCTGACATCCTCACTTGGAGTGCTTTCTCTGTTCATCCCGTCTGTATCGTGCAGATTGCTATTTAAAGGACAGTGCTTGAAGAAACTTGCTAACCTTAGTAATTGTCCTTTGTTCTCAGTTTATCTTCTCTTAAATGAACTACTGCTCTTTGTCTGTCTTTTTTATTTAGTTTGGAAGATCTCTTAAGGCACAAAACTTCCTTAGTTTTTGTCAGACACCAGAATTATTGGTACTGATTTTTACTAAGTAATTATAGCAGTGTTCTAATTCAAAAGAGTAGACATTATTTAGCTTTGCAGACTGCAAAGCTTTATGCACCCTTTCTTCTTCAAAATGTTCTCTTACACTAGTATAAATCTCTTCCCAAAGTACAATTTAGATAGTGTTTTCTTTGCAAATCAGAGACTTCAAATATAGACTAATATTACATTTCAGAGGTTTTTGAAATTATCGTACCTAATAAATAGAAATTTCTATCCTATTATGGAGCCTTTTACTTGAAACATCTATGTTGTACGCAGTGATTCGAAGAGGCATAAAAGAAGCCTGTGCCATTGAAGTCCACAGTCTTGTGATGTAATCTGGATCACCCACGTCACTGGGAAATGCTAGTAGACAGGAACCCTCTTGTCTCTTTGCTCTCTCAAACCAGTACAGAATACTTGCAGGTTCCTCTGACAACATGAAATGACAGTTTGCCTTCACCAGTTGTGGTTACTTAGAAAAGCTGTTTGGTGGAATGGGGAACACACGAGTTTTTTCAGACTGAACTCTTTCTAGATACCTGTCTCAAAACAGAATCACCATGACAGGTAATATTAGTCAGCAGCCTTCCTGACAGATTGAGTAGGAAGGACAAAAATTAATGAACTTGAGAATAGAAACATCCAGTCATAGCTTAAGGCAGTCTTCCTGCATCGGTCTGAAGGCACATTACTGGGGCAACCTGGAAATGCCTGCACTGTCACTGTGTACTGTCTTTCTCATGTATACATGGCAGTTGGTCTCCTCCAGCTCTGTTAATTTGTCATTTTTCATGCATATTGAAACATAACTAAATAACCATGTTGCACCACATCACTTTAATGATGCAATCTTTACATTTTCTCTTTTTTTTTTTTTCTTCTAGATTCTTAGATTTATTTCAGATTTTCTTGCTTTTCTGGTACTTTACAATTTTATCATACCTATTTCACTTTATGTGACTGTTGAGATGCAGAAATTTCTTGGATCTTTTTTTATTGGCTGGGATCTTGACCTCTATCATGAAGAAACAAACCAGAGAGCACAAGTAAATACTTCAGACCTCAATGAGGAATTGGGACAGGTAGAGTAAAAAATAAACTGTTTCTTTTCTTTTTCTTTTTCTTTTTTACCTTCTATTTTCTACTCCTTTCTTAATATTAAATTCATTACTGAAAACTTTTTATTGGTTGCAATTTGATTTCAGATTAATTTTAAAATAAGGGATAAACATCTGATGGCAGAAATAAAAAATTTTACGTGACCAGAAAAAGGTGTCTTGTGGAGAGTATGAGTTGAGATATTTACTTTTTCATTCTAATACGTACATGCAACTCAAAGTCTGTTTTTTGTTTTATTTTACAAAAGGTAGAGTATGTGTTTACAGACAAAACCGGTACCTTAACTGAAAATGAGATGCAGTTTCGGGAGTGCTCCATTAATGGCATAAAGTACCAAGAGGTCAATGGTAAACTAACTCCAGAGGGGTTTTCTGAAGATTCACCAGATGGAAATATACATAGTTTGGTAAGACTTTTTTTTTTTTTTTTTCCCATTAGACATCCCAGACAGAAAGTGGTTTATTTCAGAGAAATACTCTTCTAGCATCAGTATTCTAAGAAAAAAAAATAAATAAATTTGAACTTATCAACAGTTTCAAGCACTTAAGTATTACTGAAAAAATATCTGTTAAACATGTTGAGATGTGATTATTTAACATGGAATACTTGGCAGATTTTAAAGTAAAAACATTTTTTAAAGTATATTGAAAACTGGGTTGATATGTGTTACAAATTAAGTTTCATCTTTCTTATAGATGAAAGAGGAGGAGCTCTTCTTGAAAGCGGTTTGTCTTTGTCATACAGTTCAGATCAATGCAGATCAGACAGATGGTGCTGATGGCCCCTGGTATGCCGATGGAATAGCATCTCCATTGGAGTATTATGCTTCTTCACCAGATGAGAAAGCTTTAGTTGAAGCTGCAAGCCGGTGAGTTGTAGTGACAAAGCTATCTAATGTAGAAAATGCCTACTAGGGCAGGCAATTCATGGTAAAAGCAACCTTAAAAATTGCTCATAAAGACCTGTAAAGCCCAGGGCCTGGCAATGTTAGTTCACTATGAAATCTTAGGAAAATGAAATACACAAAACCCTACGCGTATTAAAAAGTGACTGTTTAAAATATTTATGGGAATTCTTGATTATTACAGTGAATTACA
The DNA here is from genome assembly GCF_034315485.1 of Pezoporus occidentalis. NCBI lineage: Eukaryota > Metazoa > Chordata > Aves > Psittaciformes > Psittacidae > Pezoporus > Pezoporus occidentalis. Next base: position 13,267,607 of record NW_026916158.1, read on the forward strand.
GTCCCAATAATGGAGAAATTATAGTTTCTGTTTAAATAGTGCAGAAAGTGTGCTTTTTTTATTGTCTCGAAGTGAAGAGCAGTAATGGGTTCTCTCCTTTTTTCCCCCTCCACATCAACAGACATTATGTTTGATGATTAAATGTATATTTTCTTTTAATTTTAGGGTTGGAGTTGTATTTGCTGGAACTACTGGGGACAGTATGGAAGTAAAAAGTCTTGGAAAACCAGAAAGGTAGTCATTTTGATTGTTTCTTTTGAAGGACAGAACAGTAGTGAAAATTAATGTTCTCTTAATCCTCTCTGTTTATAAGAAAACTTTGCTTATGCACAGCGTGCTGTTTTTAATGCTTTTCCCTTAATATCTTCAAGACAGCTCACATCTTATTTCTTACTAGTTGAGACTGAGATGCAAGAATTCTGTATGCATTAGTTGCTCTGTGTAGATGTGTATTTAACAGTTTACCTTTGCCCATTCCTCAAAGGTTGAGACCGTAGTAGAATTGGAAAACTGGATTGCGTATTCAGGTCTTATTGTTTGTGCTTTCAGGTCCAGAAGTTCTCAGAATCAGTGTCATACATGCATAATCTAATTACATATTTTAAAATTTCCCAAAATGAGTAAAAATATTATTGATAACTGTATAGCTGCAGTATGCCATAACACCTTATATCTGTTGGATCTGTTTCAGTTATTTGGCAGTAATTTAAACTTAAATGTCTGAAGTTAATTTTCTAAATTAGTGGTAACATAACAAAAAAATAGTTGAGTTACAAGGGAACATATACTCTCCTTTGGCTGTGTAGGTTGTTAACAAGTGTAAGAAACAAAGTGTAGTTTGCAAAGTTACAGCTGAAGGAATGATAGAGGGGTAAAGGAATAGATGGGAGGTGATTGTAATCTCCAGATGAAAAGCTCATATTCAGAAAACTATTCCTGTTGGTGGGAAAACCTCACAGTATAAGGTATATTTATGAGTAACTGACTCTGGAAGTTTACTTCTAAAAACGTTTTATTCCTTTTCCCCCTTCTGTTGAAATACAAAATGCAGGTATAAATTACTTCATGTTTTGGAGTTTGATCCAAATCGCAGACGAATGAGTGTCATTGTAGAGAGCCCCTCAGGTAAGTGATCAGAAGTTGCGCAAACTGCAGTGGAGAACTTCTTAAATAGTATGTATTCTTAATTTCTGTTCCATTTTACTTTTTAGGGGAAAAGCTTTTATTCACAAAAGGAGCAGAATCTTCCATTCTCCCTCGTAGTAAGAGTGGAGAAATAGACAAAACAAGGATACATGTGGATGAATTTGCTTTGGTAAGTGTAAATGCTTGCCCAGCTCGTCAGAAGAAAATACTGGTGCAAGTTCTCTGACTTGAACTGAACAAATGGCAGGTGGCACCTTTTTGTTAGATCAGAATCTTATCTACTCTGAATGTATTCTTTTATTTTCTCACAGAAAGGGCTAAGAACTTTGTGTGTAGCCTACAGAAGATTCACACCTGAAGAGTATCAAGAAATTGGCAAACGGCTCCATGAGGCTAGGACTGCCTTACAACAACGGGAAGAAAGATTAGCAGATGTATTCAACTTCATAGAAAGGGATCTGGAATTACTTGGGGCTACAGGAGTAGAAGACAAGTATGCAATGGAGTTTCTGCTAATTACATTCAAAGCCATATTGAATTTAGGTTTTATAACTGAAACATGATGTATGGCATGAAAAACTCTTCCACAACAACTGAAAGTTCTTTGGATTGAGGAACATTCAAAACACATGTTGTACTACCTGTTTATTGGCTTAATAATGATGTCATACAGTAGTATTCATCAGGAAAGATTTAATGTATGTGAAACAGAATAGTTGCAGTAAATATTTAGAGTAATTGCTAATTTCATGGGAAAACTTATATACATAGCTACTTTACAAAGCATTCTGCTTGCATAGCATGTATTCTCTAAGTCAGAGGGTTTATTGTACACTGGAGCGTATAGATGAAGCACTTAAAAGCTTTTCATGTACTACAGAAGATAGTAATTACTGTGGACTGTTTTAAAACTTCTCAAATGCAGCAATGGTGCCTAATTTAAGTTAAGATACAATTTTTGGATCACTTAGCAGGATTGAAGTTCAATTTTATTTCATCAAAGCCTTCATTTTATTGCTGGTAACAGAATGTCATCTGACAGACTGATTCTCTGAAAAGCAATGTAACACTGGAAATGCAGTCTTAAATCATCATGACGGGAGTAACATGGAGTTACAGCATGAGCTCTGTTTTTGTGAAGTCTTTGATCAGTTATTTAAGATTTTCTTCTTTCTAGACTGCAAGATAAAGTCCAAGAAACTATAGAAGCACTCAGGTTGGCTGGTATCAAAGTGTGGGTACTCACTGGAGATAAGCATGAAACAGCTGTTAGTGTCAGCTTATCATGTGGACACTTTCATAGAACCATGAACATCCTTGAGCTTGTGCAACACAAGTCAGACAGTACATGCGCAGAACAACTGAGGCAGCTAGCCAAGAGGTAAAATACCTGAGATGTCATTATCTCAGTGATGATCTTAGCTTTGTTTTCTTTTATGCTCAGATTTTATGACAATCTCTTTGATGTATGTGCCAAACACATGAAGTTACCTTTTAAAAAAGTTTATTTAGTAGTATAATACGAGATTTAAAGAAGCCGTCTTTCTGACAGGCTAACTTCTTTATCTGTTGTATGGGCAACTGCATAGTTCATAACAAAATTTAAGTTTTTCCATCACAGTGATACAAAGCCAACATTTTTGTTCCCAATAGAATAAAAGAAGACCACGTTATCCAGCATGGACTTGTTGTGGATGGGACCAGCCTCTCTCTTGCACTCAGGGAACATGAAAAACTGTTCATGGAAGTTTGCAAAAACTGTTCTGCAGTGTTGTGCTGTCGCATGGCACCCCTTCAGAAAGCAAAAGTAAGTGAGAATATAATCAGGGTTGTCTTGTATTTTTGTCATGCTTTGAAAGAGGCAAGGACATCAGGAACTGCTTTGTTTCTCGGTCTGCCCTTCTGTGTGACTTTTGAATTCTTTTAAATTCTGTTGATCTGTAGTAGTTTGCTACTAAGTTTCTAAGTGCATTTGTGAAAATTTGCAGGCAAATTGGGGAGATAGTCAAACTGCTGCTACTCTGCAACAAAAAGACTAATCTTTAATCAGCCTCTTAAGTTTTCTGTAAGGTGGTAGTTATCCTGATCACCTGCATGCTTTGGCATTGCCTGTTCCATCACTTCTTCAAACCACAATTGAAGATTCATGAAGCTATATGGAAAAGTGTGCTGCTTTAAAGATTTAAAAGAATACCAAGTTTGAGGAGGAAGTAGAAGGGAAGGGAAAAGAAGCTGGGGCCTAGTTTCCAGGAGATTTGCCTTAATGCTATCTTCTGAGGCGATTTTTTTCTTCATGGATACTTAATTTTACTTAAATACAGGTCATATAAAATTCAAATTTAGACTGTGATTTTTTTATTTTTTATTTACTCTAAAAAGCTAAGCTCTGAAGAGCTATATTCTTTTTTATAATTTTAATTATAAGATTGATATTATAATATTAGTATTATACCTTTAGCTTATCTATATGCTTTAAAGTCTTTTTGCATGTAATTCCAGTAATATTAAGACTCTGAAAAGGCAGTTGTCTACTGTATTTTTACACCTCATCAAAAAGAAAAGGAAAAAAGACATCTCTTTACCTTAAAGACATAAGAAATGTGAGGTACTAGATTTGCAAAAGAGACTGTTTTACTGTAGTACGAGTAACCTGTTTTGAGGTCGCTCTTCCTTCTTCCAACATTTAGTCAGTCACTTAATGCAGTCTTTAGAATTACTTCATTATAAAACTACTCAGCTGTGTATAAAACTTGGTATAATAGTAGTTTTGGTAAAATGTTAAAAAGAAGTTGTTTGTAACAGCAATAAGAAAAATCATTTGTTGGCTATGTCCACTTTATGTACACTCTCTTAGGTGAAATTTTTGCTGTCCTCTCTCTTTAAGGTATAGTTATTTGCTTATGTTGTGTCCTTGTTCTTGCTTTGTCATTTAACTTGATTTATAATGTGTTTTGTACTGCCAAATTTGTCAGAACAGCCAATAGCGCTTTCCTTAATTCTTTTCCTGTCCATCAGATAATCTCAGTTATTTCCTGTATTTTGTTGTAAAGTACAACAAAACCTAATTTTGACGGCAGTGGCTTTAAACACCGAAGTAGATAAATGACTGAGATAAATGCTGCACACCATAGGAGGGAAGGGTAGGGAGGGAATTGTACAGCAGTTTAATCCTTGGTTTTGGTTTTCTACTTGTCCTGGGTTCAGCAGTAGCAGTCATTTTTTCTCCTTCTTAGTAGTTGGTGCAGCGCTGTTTTTGACTTTTGGCCTGTGGACAGCACTGATAACACCGATGTTTTTAGTTTACTGCTCAAATGTTTAGTCTGACCAAGGACTTTCTGAGCCTCATGCTCTGTCAGGGAGGAGGGGAAGCTGGGAGGAAGCAGAGACAGGACACCTGAGCCAAACTAGCCAAAGAGGTATTCCATACCACAGCACGTCATGCCCAGGAGGTAACTGAGAATTACCCGGAAGGGCTAATGCACTCCTGGGTCTGGCTAGGTATCGGTTGGCAGGTGGTACTATATTCTCTTTCCTTGTTATTTCCCTTATCATTATTATTATTGGTATCGGTTGGCAGGTGGTACTATATTCTCTTTCCTTGTTATTTCCCTTATCATTATTATTATTGGTGGTAGCAGTAGTGATTTGTGTTGTACCTTAGTTACTGGACTGTTCTTATCTCAACCTGTGGGAGTTAAATTCTTTCAGTTCTCCTTCCCATCCCTCTGGGAGCGGGGGGAAGAAAGAAGGGGGGGGAGTAGACTGCGTGATTCTGATTCACAGCCTGGGCTTAAACCACGACACTGCTGTAGGCACCCTTTTTGTGAGGTGTATTCCAAGGTCAAGATGGAACTCAGTATTTCCCACGTATTTTCCTGTAATTTTAATGCTTGTCAGTATATGGCTAGCAGTCTCACTACTTATTTTCCTATATTTTATGGCTCAGAAACCTTTTCAAGCATCTTTCATGTCAGTAATTCAGAGTTGCTGCTGTTAATATTTGCCAGAGGATTTGTCTTGACCTTTTTGTGTAGATGTTTGTCTGTCTAAATTACCACAGTGGTTGGTATCTCGTGAAAACTGATCTGGGTGACATACTGCAGCCATGCAGTAAGGCTGCTTAATAAGATCTAATGCTAAATTTACTTGAAATAATTACCCCTTAGGAATGGGGAGTTTTAAAACTTGAATATTAATACCTGTAATTAAGGAATGTGTTCCCACAGTGATGTGGATTTATCTGAATTGTGGACTGTGTTTAATCACTGTTGTGTTCCTTGCGTGAAGCATTACTGGTCCTATGAATAAGCACAGTGACATACTAGCTAGAGCTCAATTGTTTGAACTTCACTTACTTCATGCAGTTGTTGCTCTGTTGATTATTTCCACTTTGAGTTTTCTGGAATTTGGGGGGGGAATACGCAGTATTTTTTTGTTGATAAATATTCTTTGTTTTTAGAAAGTCTTCTGGATCTGCATTCTCACCTTTATCTCTTCAGCCCATTTATGACTGAATTAGTGAAGCCTTTACCTTTAGTTAGAGCTCTCTGGGAGGTTAATGAATTGCTAACTAAATCCTTAACTAGAAGCCTCATCTAACTAACTCCTCTCTATTAAGAATATTGTTGGCACTTACATTAAAGATTAGTTTCCTTTCTGCAAAGAGCAGATATAACTGCTCTTCTTTTGAGTATTTTAGAGACTTGTAAACAGTTTTTTATTCCATCTGTCATATCTACTTTGTGACTTTTCCAACGGAGAATACCCATTGTTGATAATGGAGTTACTTTAAAAAGAAGTTATTTTTTTGAATAACAGTATGTATTGATCTTTGATCTAATATATTGTTTTTTTTTCAGATTCCTCTTTTACAATGATTAGTTCCATTAATTGAAAGTGTGAACTATCTGGGCACATCTAATAAAGGATGTTAAAGGATGGATTGCTCCCTAAGTAAATTTCAGTTCTGACTTTTACTTGACTGTCTTGTATTATAAACCACCAAATTAAGAGTTGTAAAAGTACATCTAAATAAGAACAGCAGAATAAGCTGAAGGCAGTCATAATATTTAAATAAGGCTTGTGCCCCAAAGAGGGAGCTTTTCTAAAGGAGCAGTGAATTTGCGCATGTCATATGCCAAAGATGTGTTTTACCCATGTGCATATTCATGGAACATATTAATTATATTTACAGGTAACTAAAGTCCTTGGGAATTAGTGGCATGCTTTGTTGGTAGACTGCCTAATCTGTAAAATTTCTGCCCTCCCTCCTTTTTTTTTCTCCAGGTAGTGCGACTGTTAAAAACATCCCCAGAGAAACCTATAACATTAGCGATTGGTGATGGTGCTAATGATGTGAGCATGATACAAGAAGCACATGTTGGCATAGGTAATTGTCTTTTGTCATAAAAAATAAAGGCAAATAACATGCAAATTTCAGTAGTGTTCGATCATGAATAGTGTTTATAAACAGATAAACTTACAAAGTTTTTGTACCTGTGAATGACAGGGTGTTTATCTGAGTCATTCATTGTAGCAGAGTTTTAATGAATATTAAAATCTAAGGCTGTTTGCTTTCAGAAATGTTAGGTTTATTGTGTAGTCCACCAGTAATCAGAGGTCCTGTTTTATGCTGAGGTAAGTACACCAAAGATTCTTTCTAACTAGAATCTCAGAAGTACCCCATGTAAGGTATTGGAAGTGGTTATAACTAACTTCAGACATTGTCAGGTTCTAACTTCCTGTGTAAACTTGACCTTTAAATCTTTCTTTGTGCTCAAGTGACACTGTTTGCACTACATCTGTATTATTGTAGAAATGCCATTTGTGTCTAGTTTGGCTTTGACGAGAAGAATTTCTTTCTCTCTCTTGAGAGACTGTTATTGATTTTCAGGTAAACTTGCTAGATTTCTGTTATCTGGCCAGGACTTTATTTAAACTTTTTTTTTCTATGTTATATAACTGAATTAACAAAACCCAAACATACCTAAAACTGAATTGTTACCCATTTTGAAGTGTTTTGATATTTCCTTTACTGACTTTGTTGGATGGTGTTTGTTATAGTAGTAAATCTGAAGGTATTACCTAAGGTATTAGTACATAAGGATATTCAGTCTGTCACCCTGTGTGATTTAAAAGGTGTACGTAATGTTTATCATGTAAATCACATGCCCCTGATTTTTAAGACCAAGGGTCTTAAAGACAATGGGTATAGCCTGCTTGAGAAGGTTACGGGCCAATGGCAAATGATGCTACAGCTAGTTTGTCAAATAACTGAAGCTTATTAAAAATTATCCAAGTTTTTATTGTAATTCATGGCATACATGTACACTGGTCAGAACCAGCGAGTCTTTGCTCTTGAGAGTGACTGGACCTTTAGACTGTTTTCTGTTCAAAAGCAACTAGCACTTTCAAAGGTCTGGTTTTCAAGAGTCCCAGACCATTTTTCTTGTATAAAAGAGCAGTTTGTCTTCTCTGTGTATGTTTTCCTAACATCAGTAATAGGTTTTTAGAAACTAATTTGTGTTCAGCTGTGACAAGTGACAAGCACTTTCAGCCCACCAGACTGAGTAAACTGTTGCTGCAAGAACAGCACTTCTTTTATTCTGCTGTTGATATAGGTCATATTATTCCCAGAAGATACTGTAAGAAAAACCTCTCTGAAGTAAAATGTAGTAAGTAAATTGGTGACTAAAGATGGATAGATAGTGGTTTGCTTGGTTTGGGAATTTTGGTTATGTATGAGTATTGTTGTTTTGTTTCTACCGATAAATGTTTTCTTAAGTATAACGTATGGAAATAGTTGGTGGGTGAGTTTTCTAAATTATTTTATTTTTATTAGTTCAAAGTGTCATGACTAATGCCTTCTTTTGGAACTGAAAGTTAATGAAGCCTATAATGTTGAAGTGCAGAAAAACAGAAATGTAGCTTCAGTTTTTTTGTCACTGGTTTTTTTAAGCTTTATTTTAGAATGTTTTACCTGTTTTCTATTTCGTTTCCCAAATATTACAGGAATCATGGGCAAGGAAGGAAGACAAGCTGTAAGAAACAGTGACTATGCAATAGCACGGTTTAAATTCCTCTCCAAGTTGCTTTTTGTTCATGGACACTTTTACTATATTAGAATAGCAACCCTTGTACAGTACTTTTTTTATAAGGTAAGTCTTCAGAGAGTGCCAGTGAAGTTCATGGAAAATGTGTAACTTCTTTCCCACCAATAAATTTATTTCAGATCTAAGATTTTTTTCTGGCAACAGATTAAATATCTCTTTTCAGACATGATTTTTCAACTTTCTTTTTTTATAGTTTACAACCCAATGCAGTAGCTTCTCTGTCAAATTGTTCAGTACTTCCACCTAGAAATAGGTTTTAAATACCACAATGAGTTTGCCTAGGCTGAGAGGCAGACATGTTTGCTCTCTGAAAGAAGCATTACTAGCTCAATATTAAATGCATTTTTTAGCAAGATGTAAAAGTATAACCTTTTTTGTTTATTGATTTAATATGAACCAAATCTGTTCATCTATCTTAAAAGGAAAAAGGAGCATAGGAAGTAGAGAGAGGAAGTAGGAGGGTGTGGGGAGAGAACATGCTCTTTGCTGGCAGGCTCACCTTAAAAAATTCTAAGTCTTCACTTCAGAAACAGTGCAAGGGACTGAGTTATATCTGGATACCTCTCGGGGAGCTATGGGTATGGTGCAACAGGGTGAGCTTAAGCCAAATGCTAGAAGGAGTTGGGGGGCATGGGCCGGGAGTGTCCTGAGAGCTCAGTCATGGGCTGGGGTATTTGAGCTGCTCAGAATGTCGTCGATCTTACTTGAAATTTATCGGAGATGCTAGCATTGGCCACCAAGCCACATTTTATCTTCGATTGTTTGCTTTCTTTTAAAGATCACAGCATCGTCTTCGGTTTTGGTTTCTGTCTTTCCTACTCCCATGCAGAAAGCTCACAAGCAGGAAACGTGATTTCTTGAATGAAATGTAGAAACTATTTCACAAGGAAATTACTAAAAAGAAACTAAGGGGGAAATGAATGGGTTTCTCCTCGTTTAATACTATTTGTACTCCTATAAAGAGTTGTGTTCATCAAGCACTGCAATTAGAGTTTATATTTTTCAGGTTCATTGTCCTAAAGGACAAACAAAATAGGCTCTTAATCAGAGCATATTACTTCACTTTGCCAACTAAAATGCTGAAATGCTTTATACCCTCCCTGTGTATTTTTGCCAGCATCTAAGAGTTAGCAATTTCTTTCAGTACTGTGAGACATATACTGAGGATTAACTGTTTAACTATTTTCTTCGCTTTTTTTTTTTTCCAGAATGTGTGCTTTATTACACCACAATTTTTGTATCAGTTCTTCTGTTTGTTTTCACAACAGGTAAGTATTATGTGCTTTACATCATGGTAAATGTGAATTAAACACTCAGGGTAAATAACTAGAAAAATGGGAAAGAACTAGACAGGAATGGCAAGATTTTACACTTAACAAATATTCATCTTCATTTTTTTGTATTTGATAGCTTGATGTTCCTGAATGGTTACATGAGCATAGCTTTTTTTCTAACTAGTGAATTCACGTAATGATTTGTTGCTGCTATAATGTGCTGATAAATTTTAATAAATACAAACAACTTTTTTCTTTACAAGACTCAAAATAATTTTTGTTTTCATTTTCAGACACTCTATGACAGTGTGTATCTGACTTTGTACAATATTTGTTTCACTTCCTTGCCTGTCCTCATATACAGTCTTTTTGAACAGCATGTGCATCCGCATGTATTACAGAGTAAACCTGTGCTCTATCGGTACGTATATTCTAATATTGTCACAGTAGAACATCATTTAGAATAACAGCAGCATCTGCAGAAGTCTATGAACTGTGCATTCCTACAGTATTTTTATCTGTAATTTATACAATTTTTAGTAACTATTTTGAGAGAGAACTGCAGCTACAGTTTCCATCCTAAAAGTTAATTAACATGAGTATTTTAAGAGAATCATGTTAAGACTGGAAGAGAATTGAGCACTTGGTCTGCTTACATGATTGGCAGCTTTCTCTTCCATTACATGTAGGAGGTGAAAATCAATCAAACACACAAATGAATCACTAGGACACTGTGGTTGAGGGAATCACCACAAGATGTGCTTTACTGGGAGGGGAAGTGATTTCATGTAGAATTAGATGTCCTCCCAGTGGTAGCATATTGCGCTGCATATAGCTTTTTGGACAAAAAAAAAAAAGCAACTGTATTTTTGTTAAAAAGAGAAGTCTCTTAGATGTTTCTGTTTTCCTGAAGGTCTTCTAAATAGATCAAAGGGCAAGTGTCAGGAGATCTGGCTTTTTCTTCTTGCATAGTTTGTGCTATCCTACACTTGACCCATTTGAGGCCCTTGCCATTGGCGATTCCTGCATAAAGTATAGGCAAATCATGAGTTATGTATTTTTTTTTCATATATCAGCATGTGTATTTTGTTAAGTATGTCTTGGTGCAGTTGAAACCTTTATTTATTCAAAGTAGTAGCAATCACACAATGGGAATAGCTGATGGGTACATAAAGACAATCTGAAATTCTGCTTTATTTCTGCAGAGATATCAGTAAAAATGCCCAGCTGGGATTTAAACCATTTCTTTACTGGACCATCTTGGGCTTCTTCCATGCATTTGTTTTCTTTTATGGCTCCTATCTTCTAATGGGAGAAGATACTTCTCTACTGGGAAATGGCCAGGTACCATATCATAGAAATTATTCTACCACTGTATTTTGGTGATATTTCTTACTGTCTTTTTTTTTTTTTTTAATCTTGTATCAGAAAATTGTATGTTTTTTTATTTTTATGAACTACATAATTACCAAAGATACTTTGCCAATATTGATGTGTACTCTCAAGAGTAATATTTCTTAGTGTGGAAACTGTAATGTTATCAGAAAGTGTATGTCCATGAAGAACGTATCTTTCAAGATAATAAATGTATTATGTTTGTCTTAAACTTTTATTTTGTATACTGTTTTTGTCAAAATCGTATGTCATAACTTCAGTAAATGAGAATTTATGTTCAATCATTCAAAACTCCTTTGGAGTTGGACTTAATTGCTCTGTCAAACAATGGCTTATCTTTTAGCATCTGTTATGAAGTTAGGCTTAAACTGAAAGTTGGCAAAAGTCTTAAAAGCTTTTCCTGAAAATGCATTATTCTAGTTACTCAGAATTTTAAAAAATGAAGTTGTGCAAGCTGCTCTTAAATTACAGTTTTTATTCAAGAAATATTTTTAGGACAGTAACTTAACGATATTGTCCACTACTAATTTAGCACTTTCTATTTTAAAGATGTTAAAGTTCACTGGAAAAATCATATACAAAAAATTCCTAAAGCTTGGATAAAACCATTACAAGTCTGCTTCCTCATTCACACCCCACCCCCCCCCCGAGGAAAGTTCAGAGTTAGTTAAGCCAATTAAAACACTTAGATACTGAATTTTTCTCTCATAAAACTTACGGGTAATGATGCAGAAATACATTTGGTTCTCTCATTGTGCCATTCATACTACTGACATGAAGTGCTTTCTGATTCTTGTCTAGTGCTTGTTAGAGTTACATATTGTGGCACAAGGTACAGCAATAGCATTATACTGTATTCACAGTGGTCATGGGGGAATTGGAATGTGCATGAGCTCAGGAAGTTTAGCCAAAAAAAGAATTTCCATATAATGATGTACAGGCAATGGCCAGACTTGTCTTGAGTGACTAAAATCAGAGAGCATGTGAAAGGAGCAGTGAAGAGGGAGTGGTGCAGCTAGCTGGAGTACCTGTTTTGTTTGGGAGGAACGTTAAAATAGTTGTGCTTTAGACTAAAATGTCTCTTACAGCTGAGGTATGAATCTGCCCTCTCCTGTCATTATTTTTTACAAGTTGTGTGACTTCATAGTTCCTGTGAATTGGTAAAGGGCCTTCAGTACTCCTCTGATGAAATAAGTTTGCACTATGGAAATCTGTGCATCCGTCTTAGTTCTCAAAACACCTTGCTTTAAAATTGCTTACTTAAATGTTCACAGGGCAGAAACAGACTTTCTGCATTGTACTTAGTAACAGATGTTTAGTTTAGGGAACGGATTTTCTTCTTTGTCTACACCTGTATGTTAATGTAGGCTTTGTGGAGAAGGTTAATGGTTTCTTCTGTAAGCTAGCCTCAAGATTATTTAAATATACTTGGTGTACGAGCATACTGGACATAAAGCATTCAGATGCCCTTTGGCTTCTCGTGTTTCCTGTGATGTGACTTTAAAAAGTCTTAGAATTTATTTGGAGTTACTCTGCACCTCTCTTCTGAAAGATGGTTATTTGAACTGGTAGAACTGTGGTTTTGTTACAGTAAAATACCTGGAGTGCATAAAGTATGTTGCAAATTTAACATATGCCTGAAAAAGCCAGGTTAAGGGCAAGAGAAACTGATACGCTGCTGACGTGCTTTCTTGTAGGAAGTCTTCAAGACTTTGTGATCACTTTGTGCAAATGGGTGATGCGGTGTAGTGTTCATGCAAGGCTTCACATTTTCATTCCAAGTTCGCAGTTTGAAGCAAAGCAGAATAGAAGAGATTGTAAATAATTTGTTAATGTTGGTGGTTTGTTAGGCTTACCTCAACATATTGTGCAACAACTTGATCTTTTAGTTCTTTTTTTTTTCCCCCCCTTTTTCATGCTGTGCATGTCGTCAGATATTGAAACCTAACAGGCAAATGGTAAGAGTTTAGAAGAGGAGGAGATACAAAATATTGTATCCGTACTTTACAAGATTAAAGGATGCAGCATCAATAGTGTAAATGTGTTCAAAAATAAAATGGTGGCAAGAACCTGTTCATGTTTTGCATTCTAACTCTGTCACCTTTGAGAGCAGTGTTAGCAAAGACACTTTCTTTCACAGGTCACTCAGAAGCAGTAGTCTAGTTTTAAGATACTATTGCAGCAGTTAACAGCAAGCATGTTGCTTGTTAAGTATTACTATCAGTATGAAAAGTAAACACAAGGCTTCCGAAGATGTGTTTTAACAAACACCTTTCAAAGTATCAGCAAGTCCAGAGACTCATGGCTGCTTCATTTTTGTACCTTGAGTAAAGATGAGAAAAGCAGTTGTGAGATCTGTCATCGGGCTGTTGGGCTTTTTTGTTTGCTTTTGTCAGAGCTCTGTAACAAGGACTACAACTGTGCGAATCCCAGTTCCATGCCTCTGTGCTGTACTAACAAATCAGCTCTAGGATAATTTTGATTGCCTGTCTGCATGTGGTACCTTTCTCCTTGCTTGCTTAGTTTCCTATTGGTTAACAGAGTTAAGGATTTGGTCATTGTTCAGTATTGTAGTGGCACAAACAGCTACAAAACAGCAATGTCTTCTGCTTCAGCACCCAGACTGCTTCCAAGGGCAGAGCAGTTGGACCTGTTGAAGATTCGCAGTGTGTGTCTGAGTAGCATGTATGTCGATACATTACAAACTCGGCATCCCTGCTTGATTGTCAGAGCTGAGATTTTATTGTTGTAGAACTTGTTCAGAGTTTCAGTAGTTTAATTTATATGGGCAAGAGAATATGGAAGTGACAGATCCTGCATTGTAGAATTAAAGTTTCATTTTGTGTTTATTAGCCTTGAAACAAAGTGTCTTTTCCTTAGAGTTTTCTTACAGTGGCGCCATTATTTTTGAATTTTAAATTGTGTTTGGGGTAAAAAGAACTTTCAGGTGATGCTGCATGTTGAAAATGATCTGGAAATGTTTAAACTCAGCGTGGTTTGCACTTACGTTAAAGTGCATACCTTTCACCCAGTATTTGATTTCTATTGGATGCTTTTACTTAATTGATCAAATTGGTATCTTCATATTCCTGTCATTTTATGTTACTGTTTTGTACTTTCTTCATATTTCATGTAGCCTTTGTGGTGATCTGTTTTGAACCAAGGAGAAAGATGACTTGTGGGCTGTTAATTTTGCTCTTAAAAGCTGTATTTCCTAGTAGTTTGTGTTGTATCCGTACTGTATTTTCAAGATGATTAGTTGTCATAAGCTTATGTCCACAGACTTCTTTCATTAGTGTAGCTGACTTGGGAGGAATCTGACTTACCATGAATGCTCTTAACTAATTTTTTTTTTTCTTCCGTGACTCTTAGATGTTTGGAAACTGGACATTTGGTACTTTGGTCTTCACTGTTATGGTTATAACTGTTACAATGAAGGTATGATGTTATACTAATCACTTTTTGTGTTTGGATATATAGGCAAATATGTAATAGGGAAATAATATTTATTCATAAGTTATACCAAATTAATTGATTCTTGAGAATTCCAACTAAATGATTTTTATGTTTGGTTTCAATGGTAGTTAAATTTTCTCATAGTTTTTGCATGTTACGATGTTTAGTGTTTGAGCTGGAAGTTCATAAGCACATTCAGACTGGTATTTATCATTTTCTGTGACATGAGGGGGAAAGGAAGTTCACTGACATTATTTTTCTTATAGATGGCACTAGAAACTCACTTCTGGACATGGATTAACCATTTTGTTACTTGGGGATCCATTGTATTTTATTTCATATTCTCCTTGTTTTATGGGGGAATAATCTGGTAAGTGGTTCCTTCCCACCCTCCATTTCTATAGCACATATGATAGATGAAGCTATGAAAAAAACATTGAAATATTATGTTCTACCATCTTGCTCTGAATTTTGTGACAGGTGTTGGAAAACAAATTTTTAAACCTAGAGCAGCCACTTGCTTTTGGTGGTTTTTTTAGATATTTGAGCAATGCTCCTAAGCTGTCCTGTGCACAACAGGTATTATTTGTCTCTGACAGCCTGTGGCTTTAAAGGCATTTTTGTTTTTAAAAAGTATCTGTCTTCCCAAAGGTGTTTTGTAATAAGTAAATGTTTGAAACAGAAATAAAGATGCTAGAATTTGAATTATTAAGGGGATGTATTTCTGCTTGTATTTTGGGGTCTTGGAAGGATAGGATGGCAACAGATTTCCTGCAAGACAATTTAAAACTAATCCAGAACGTTGCTCTCCAAAGTTCAGTACCCTCCTTCCCTAGAGTTTCTTTGCAGGTCAAGTCCAACAGATGGCTAGACTCCATGGACACCAGGCAGTTGTAACTGCATCCTGAGAGACTTGCTGCATGATGTAAAATAGGATCCACTTGAGCCTGCCTTCTTCTGTTTCTAGAAGTTTCTTCTTGTAATTGCCACTTCTTTTAAATTTTCAGGCCATTTTTACATACACAGGACATGTACTTCGTATTTGTTCAACTGTTGTCAAGTGGTTCTGCTTGGTTTGCCATAATCGTCATAGTAGTTGCTTGTTTGTTTATTGATGTTGTGAAGAAAGTGCTGTACAGACATCTACAACCAACAAGTACTGAGAAAGCTCAGGTAATGTTATGCCTTTGTATCCAACTTTATCAATAGTTAGAAGGTAACATTTGTTAAAATCTGTCTTGTAAAATAATTAGTTTCCTGTGATATTTAATGATCCTTTTATGTTTGTCATGTTTAATGCGTAAAAGAGTTTTAATTTTGAAAGATAACTGTTCATTTAAAGCTATAAAAATGAGGACACCATTTTACAAGGAAATAATGTTTAATTGGTATTAGCAATAGCAAAATTATGAAGAGGATCGCTGAGTCTTTGCATCTCAACTTGAAACTGTGTGAGTATCATATTACACATTTTTGTACTTCTTTAGAGATAGTAACTTATTTTCCTTTTTGTCTACGTATCAGAAGCTCTCCAACTGCAACTGGCACTGAATAGTTCTTAAACTGTGATGAAAACAATTTTTAAAATTTGTAGGACTTGGTTTAGTTAGTATTTCTTAAATCTTGATCGTGCCATATGCCACGTATTTGATTGTTGATTATGTAATTAATCACCCATGTGGCATTTTCAGAAATTTATAGAAGACGTCAAAAGATATGCTGTGATAATGCAGTCTCCCTTTTACCAGACACAGGCTACAGAAACTCCTTGAAATCATGTTGCAGTTTGTCTGTCTGTTAGGTAAATATCTATGTTTGAGTGTTTTCTTTTAAGTAACAACTATGGAGAAGTCATCCTGACCCATTGTTCTAATAGTTACTGTCTCTGGTTTCGGTTTTCAGCATTTTGTCTTTTTGTACTTCTGCTAAACTGAAAAGGCTTCTATTAACAGGTTTTTAGGTTTTTGGTCAAGTTAATTTTCTCACTGATGAATAAATTGGGTTTGCATCTTTTGTCAAAAAGGTTATTTTCCTCTTAATCATTCTTGTGGTTCTCCTGTAATCTTCACCATTCTTCAACCTGTCTTGAATTTCGGATTTCACCAGTGGACACAATATTATACACAGCATACATCACTGCCAAACATGGAAATAAAGAATCCCCGACCAGTATTCAGTTTATGAAATCATATGCATCAACAACCTATTATCTTCTGCATCTCTTTCTCATCTGCAAGTGATTAGGTTGATTTCTTCCAGGTCATTGATGACAGGTCAATTAGCATAGGGGAAAAAAAAGAAAAGAGTGAATGCAGAATCCATTTGACAAAGATATCGTATATACAGTTATGTTCTGATGCCTGCTAGCAGTTTTTAGTCTGTTTGTGTGCTGTATTGACTTTGTTGCGTTCTAGTTGCTTAATCCAAATTACGCTGAGCTGTGTGCCTTACGTACGTCATAACTACTTTACATCAGTAGCTAACTTTAGCATCTAACCTTGTAATTATTTGACGTACATGCATGTTGATGTACTTATATTACCCTTCTAATCTGTGTGTTTAAAAAAAATATCTGAGACATTCTCTTGATTTGCCTAGGATTGACATCATGCAGAGAAACCTGTTGCAAACCAAAATATACCCTTAGTCACTTTTCAAAACTGGAATATTAGCAGTTTTTTCCCATTTTTGAATTTAGTACCTAAAAGCCAAGGTAAATAACCACTAGCTTTCAGAAAGCTGTTCAACTAGACCTGATAAGACTCCTGATTGCATATTACTGCACTCTTTGGATTAAAGAGTCTTAATTTAGGAAAAAATCTGTAGGTAAGGAGAGTAGTTACTTATCTTTCCTTCCCCCTCCCTTCTTCCCTCCTCGCCCTCAAAAACTAGTGGCAAGATTTATTGAACACTTCCCCCTCCTTCCGCCCTGTGCATCAGCTGTTGCGCAGTGTGTCAGTATGGTTGTTGAGGTTTCTCATGTTCTTTAGTTGCTTCAATTAAAAAAAAAAAAAAATTATGAATCAATTCTAAACAATTTCTGGCAGCAGTTTGCTTCCATTACAGTTGTGTCATCAAGGACACAGTTGGACTTCTTTTTTTTTTTTTTCTTTTTAAGAAGGAATCTTGATGAACATCTGACACCTTTCCTGTGGCTATTGCTTCATTCATAGCCACAGGATTTTGCCTTGCACATATCTGTTAGTAATCTTTTTTCTTCTTTTTTTTTTCTCTCCCCTTATTCCGATTCTGCTTTGGGATTTGACAGTGTCAGAATTTGTGTCTGTGTTTACCAAAATACTGTCTCTTTCTGAAAACATTTATTTCCTGATATTGCAAACCTGAACTCTAAATCCAAATCCTAAAATCTAAAATCTGATTTGACCAGAAATGCATCAGCAGCCATTAGGTGGTTTCTGTCTTTGTGTCTGATAGTGAAATCATAGTTTAAAATGTATTTGCAAAAAGAAGGCACCTCTTTATTCCTTGTTTGAGGTTTAATCTGTTGAGATTTTCCCACTCTTACTTTAGATGGAACAATCAGCCCCACTGGATTTCATCAGCTGTTCCTGTAGTGAGGAACTAGACATGAGGAAAGACGAACACATGACCACTTTAGCACATTCATTGTCAAGAAGTGACAGAATGCTTCTTTCATTATTATATCTCATTAGAGGTACCTCATTAGGTTTGTTTAAAATTTCTGGTAAATATTTTTCTTTCAGTTTCAAAGTAGAGGAGAGGACTCGTGACTTTCAGATAGAAACGGAGTTTGGAGAATGTCTATCTGAAATGCTAAGGATATTTTTTTGAAAGTCATTGAAAGACTGAATATGAAACTTTGTATATTGCCCCTTTAAATGTATTTTTTTGTAGTGTAGGTGCACCCTCTGTGTATGTAAGAGTATTTTTAATTGTAAGACTAAATTAGTATATTATGGGAAAGAAGAAGTTTAGTTTGCAGTTACTAAGTGTTTATGAGGGCAAGACGAATTGTTACATGAACTAGTCAGTGATTTTTAAATTGCAGTTATTTATTTGTTTCTGTCCACCATTATTTAAATTCTAAAATATTCCCTGGAGCAGTGATCAAAACACAAGCTTCTCAATGGAAAATGCTTTCTGCCATTGTTCTAATTTTTCAGAAACTAAGAGCACACTAGCTGTGTGAGTTGCCCAACCTAGTGCTCTGAATTCACTTCAGAGTAGAATACTCAATGCTTGGGTAGGCATCTGCCTTACTCAGGAACTTGATTTTATATCTTTTATTTAGTTTACAGCATCAACAGTCAGCCTTCATCTCAGCAGTTAGGTGTTATGTGTAGCTAAGGTATTCATAAGAGAGCAAAGAAGTTTAACTGGTATGAGAGAGAAATACTAAGAGATTCTGCTAAATATAAACTAAAAAAATTGTTCTGTCACAACAACTTAAAAAAAATAAAAATCTCTGTTTCATGTAGGAAGTCAGTATATAAAAAATTTTAGAGGCAAGCATGGGTTGACTTTTACAGAGGGATGGATTTGGTTAACTTTATCTTCCTTAAATGCACCGAAAGTGCATGTATGTAGAATTTCTTGTTTTGTTTGTTCAGGTTTTTTTCTAGGTTCCCAAGTGGGTTTTGCTGGCCTTAAAGAAAATACATCTTATGTTTGACGTCATTCTGTTGCAATGAAGCAGCTTCTAGGTGATTTCTGACTATAGGTCACTTACAGGATCATATAAGAGGAAGTGGACAGTAAGATACATCTAAATAAAAATATAAATCTTTGGGTAAATACAAATCACAGCACTACTGAGGGGAGAAGGTAATACTGAATAAAGATGTCTGGTAAAGTATAAATGTAAAAGTGTATAGGCCTTTTTTCTCAGTATGAAAGTTAAGGTATACTTAAGAATGGTCCTACCAAAGAGTTAACTGGCTGCGATGATCCCAGGAGCTGTCCTGAAGGTACCAGGCTTGTGTTCTGTATATGATGTGTATTCCAGATAAATAACAATGTCTTGTCCTGTGTCTTTCTATTAGAAAATTACTGCTGCTACTTACTGACATGTATGTTCCATCCCTTCTCTGTCCAATTGTAGATGTACTCCAACAGAGTTGCTTTAAGTGACGAGTTCATCGCACTGCAGCCATTGTCCAGGGCAAGGAATCAGCTGAGCAAAATTAGGTAGAGTAGGAGGGACAGTTCCTCATCAACTCTTATGCATGCTGAAGGTGAACTAACCAGTGCTGAGAGAGATGGAAAGAGGCATGAATATTAGTGGGTTGAGAGGGCAATGCCTCTAGTGTAGAAACGTTCAGTTTGGTTATTTCTTGGCTTTGCTCTGTGCTTTTGAGCCAAATGCTTCTCCTAAGTAGCATGCATTGGACGTGCTTTTTTAGGAAAAAACATCCCTAGCATGATGCTCAACTTTCAGAATACAAATCTAGCTCTTCTTGCATCCATTTTTATATCACAGTTTCTAGCATGGTTAGAATGCTTTTGATTTCATTATGATCAAAATTTAACAGTGCTTTTTGCATGTTGGATAATTTCAGCTTCGTAAGGCTGTGACAGGAAGGTCCATATATTCCAGGCAGCAATTTTTGTGAATTGCCTGCCCATTTTAATTTGCTTTCTCTTGTGTTGGAAGAGCAGAAAATGTTTTATGTTTGGGTATGTACATACACTTGTGCGCCTAAGGCTTTTTGTGTTTGTTTTGTGCATCTGTAAAGTGAGTGTTGTTTGTTTTCAGTGTGTATAGATACATATTCCTAAAGACATTTGGCTATGAAGGCCTAGAACATGATTTAAAAACATGGACGTGTACATGTGTCTGTGTAGGTGAACCATTATGATTCTGAAACTCTTCAAATGCACAGAGTTCAGTACATGAAATGCTATTAAATGCTGATCCTCCTTTGTGAGACTAAAACATTCATACACATCAGTAATGTTGTAACCTGTTTGATGTTTTATCCCACCCTTTTTTACTTCTATAGGAAGAATTAACGTGAAGAATTGCATTTTGCCTTTTAAAGTATTTTTTTGTTTAAGGTGACTTGCATTATTTAAAAATGTGAGAATAGGTGCTAGGAAAAAACAACCAACCTGCATATTTGGGACATAATTGCTGTTTAACTGAGGGAAAGTAGGAATCAGGAAGCTAACATTGTAAATTATTAGCAGAAAATTTTTAGTGGCTAATTGAAACAGATGATACAAGTCCTTTTAAAGAGAGAGGAAAGAAATGCTTTGTATTTCTTCTAAGAATGTGCTACACCTTTGCAAGGCAAAACTTGAAATGTTGTCCCACTGTGAAACATATCAGCTTAGATTTCCAAGCACCAGAAGGAGGTAGTGATGGGGTGGGTTTATTTTGGTTTGTTGGGGTTTTGGTTGGTTGGTTTGGGGTTTCTTGGGGTTTGTTTTGTTTGGTTGGTTTGTTTCTTTCTTAATTTAGCCCTTACTAACTTTAAAATCAGCAAACTGCAGTATACCTCTTGAATTTTAGTAAACTTAGCAACATATTGGGGAGATTCCGCTGTAACAGCTTTCACAAATTAGCTTTTAAAATTCTTAGTTTATCAGTGTCATGTAAATAAGTTACCTTTTTAAAATTCTGGTATAAAAATAGAATTGTAGAATTGTTTGGGTTGGAAGGGACCTTAAAAATCATCTAGTTCCAACCCCCCTGCCATGGGGGTGGTTTCCAGTAAAATTCTCTTTTCTAAGTGAATTATGTGGTGTATGATATCTACACCAAAGGTTTTATAAGAAAAGATAGTTAAACTTTCCCAAACTAAACACATTTTAACGGTTATGCAGCTGGATGGTGAGGGGAAAAAAAAGCACTGTCATTACTAAAATACTAAAACCAGAACACTTGCTAACTTGAGGGGATTTTCTTTGTATTAAGCTTAGGGAAATGGTTTGGAAAACTTGGAAATCTGTTTTGTCCGTGAGTAACAAATAATTATGCAAATCCAATTCTCTTGTATGTCAGAATTCTTGCACTTGAATATCTCGTAGTAAGGTACCTGGAATATAGGCACTGATTGCCTTATGCTATGCAGTTGAAGTTGTAAAATGTGACAAGGAAGAAGTAAGGATTTGAGTTTCTCTAGCTCTTTATTTGTAGTCTTCAGACGAAGTTCAGAAGCTGTCCTGTGGACCCTTAAACAGTATAAAAGAAAATCGTTTAATAAACTACTTGCTTCACTATACAAAATCTAAATAAATAAATAATAAAAAAACAAACCCAAACCAAACCAATTTAGCGTGAAGACCATGGATTAGTCTCTGTAGTTGTCCAGGGCAGCTCTATTCCAAAAGCAGCAGAGCAGAGGAAGACTATAGGAACATGAAACCAAATAGCTGGTTGATGAATGTAGGTGTAAGCTAATTTTGTCACACCCCTTTTGTACATGCCCACCTGGTAGCTTTGTAACTGCAGAATGTATGTATATTGATAAACAGACTTTGGCAATTTGTTGTTGTTTGTTAAATATGTATTAAAACCTCAAAATTATTATAGCACCAGCAAGTTATGCAGCCTTCTGCAGATGTGCTTACTGTTCTGTTGCTACACAAAAGAACACCTCTACGAATGCAAATTAAGTCTGTTATAATAAATTCTAATGTCTATAGGCTTCACAGTGTGCAAAAAATGTTCAAGTTTATATTAAGTAAATTTGTGCTGTACAGTCAAGAGCTTTGAGGGGGGAAGCGTGGAGGGTTTTCTAAGTGCCCATGTGATTCCAGTAAGTCAGAAACGCAGCCTTGTGTGTGCCTGTTAAACTCTTGCCTCTGAACTTTTCTGTCACTTTAGTAACTTGGGAGGAAGAGGAGATCAGTCAGCACAGGTCAGGTGCAGGGTTTATGCTTAACTGGAGACTGTCTCAGTGCTTCTTCCTTCCTCTGTAGCTGCCTGTCCTGTTCTTGAAACATGTGAAATGTGTATCTTAAGATACTAACTGGGCCCCATTGTATCTTATTTCAGTTTGTTCTTTGTAAATGAAGTTTTGTGTGTATATGTATGTATATATGTCGCTGTGCTTTATAACAACTGTCAGAAATCTTAAGCCACATGTGCTAAGTGTTGCTAGGACAGATGTTTTAATTCTACTTACAGACGGGATTAACTGTGTTTATAGAGTTCACCTTTGGAGAGTGTGTTACAACTGTACACAATACTAGGGAAACATAAAACGCAAAGGTTTTTATTTACAGGCAAGGCTATGTCTGCATAACATTCTATCTGAGACTCTCAAGCTGTAGTATTTGACTTAGCACAGCCAAGACCCTGTTCTTTCTCCATCTGCAGGCCCATGAGTCCGTTGTTAGCTTGTTTTTCCTTCGTCTCTGTTCTCTGCTTGCTTTAGCTGTCTCCATAACTCCAGACTCCTGGCCCTGGCTTTACAGCCTTCATTACTTGTTTGTTATTTTTTCCTCTAGTTACTGTGTCATAGGGTTCCCCTCCTAATAGCCTACATACCTGATCCAGATATGAAAGCTATACAGAAGTCAAGAACAGGTTTCTGTTCCTTTTATACAGCATCTGTTTTCTGTAAGGAGCATATAGTTTCCAAGAGGACTGTTTAAGTGCAAACTTGCATTTGCACTAGTGGAATATACCAGAACATCTTAATATGTTAAACTTTGAACAAGGGTCATCTTCCTTTACAGGGTTGTATATTGTGTTAGCATAGTTTGGTGCTGATCTGTTAGCTAGTCCATAGAATTATCACAGCAAGAGGGAATAAATGAGAGAAGAGTGGACTATTTTGTGTTTATCGTCAGTCACAAAAGTGCACATATTTACTTGCAGATACTTTTGTCTGATGACTTTGAAATAATGAAATAGTTTGGCATTTTTAGGTATATTTGATTCAAAGAGATGAGGAGTAGAAAAATGTTGAAAACATAAGTGCTAGTGAAGTTGTTAGATGTCAACAGTCATATATTTTCTTTTAAAATTTTAAATCTAATTGTTTGGGATTTTAATATACATTATATTAAGGCTGAAAGAAAGTGAACTTTACAGTTGGGAGCAAGGTTTTAATTTAATTGTGGAATAGTAATAACCATCTCATATTTTCTGAAATACCCTTGTGGCTAGGACCTGGGCTCAGGAAAATATGCTGCAGTGCTCTTACCTTGATGAACAGGGTTAAATATGTTCCCTGTTCAACAAAGTCCCAACTGTATATTTCAGTGTGATTAAATGTTTAATTTAAATGTCTGTCTTGTGGCATGCAGAATACCCTGTAATAAGACAAACTGAAATTACCCTTTCTATTAGAAGGGGGAAAACCAAACAAAACTGCAAAATCTGAAACCAAAAAATGAAAAGTTGAAATAGATTTCAAGTTTGTTGAGTTCTTCCCTTCTGTAGTGTGTGGTGCACAGAAGGAACAGACACTTCTAATACTTGTGCACTGGTAAACTGTGTTTGATCCAGCAATTAATTTGAAAAAAAAAAAAAGCCTTTTTACCTTGTGAATATGCCTTGTTCTCTCAAGAGCAGATCTGTAAAATGAAAGTTCATGTTAAAATGGTAACTGTTTTAAAGCAATGCAAGCATGGAGCTTTATAAGACTTGTTGCTTTTTTGTCCTTCTAGATGGAAGAAGATAAGGGTTCAGTCAGCTCAGCATGTGACTTTGCTGAAAGCAGGCACAGAGGGGAGGACAATAGGCAACTGCTAGATCCATCTAGCCTACCCGACAGTACTTACATTCACTAGGTAGTACTCCTGCTCTACCCTAATGTGTGTGTATATATATTTATACGTATCATATATAGACAGTCATGGAGCCATCTCCAAAATACCCATATTTTTGGTATCCATAAGAAAATTTGCATCATAGTGTGTGGGTTTGATTTTTGTACACCACCCCCCCCCCCCCCCCCGATCTGAATCATTCCTTAATTCTGCACTTCAGTTGCTTTTTGAGTTATTACATTAAACGGGCCATTATCATATAAAGTGTGATGTTTGTTGCGATCCTAGATCTTGACTTATGAAAATACTTGATTTGCAGCCCAAATATTACTAACATAATATATTTCTCTATACTTACTATTTGAAAGCACTGTGTCATCTGCTTTTTGTTTTGTGAAGGTTGGTTTCAGGTCTTCAGAGACCATTATGCTGTACTGCCTTATCATGTGAGATTTTTACTTTGATTTAAAACTATGATCATGACTGTCTGCCACAGAGAAAAGTGAGAGAAGGGACTCTTTAGCATTAAGTACCTTCCTTACAGGTAGTGGATATAAATGTAAAAATCCATGTTCACCAGGCAGAGAGACACTATATATCTACACATAAAATCAAACTTATGTTGTCCTTAATGCTCTCTCCCAGTGTTACATTACAGTTAAATGTGAGTTTGATAAAACATAAGTGTTGTTCCCAGACTTATGTAAGGTCATTTTTAAAATTACCCATTTAAAAAAAGTTTAAAAATAACAGCTTTTCCATAAATTGTGGTTCAAGCATGAGCCTAGATTTTTATGAGTATCTAACTTGGGAAGAACAAAGCTGATACTAGAAGAGACACCAGACCTCCAAAATCCAGAGCTGAGGGTTCATTCATTGGAAGATTGTTTGGGTTACTCTTGGTTTTTCTTTCTGCCAGTCTTTGAATAATATCAAGGAGTGCTAGCTCTCAGGTCAGCAAATTCTAGAGGAGGTGGGGAAATGTCTGGTCCATCTGATCCTACATACATCCAGTTTATTATGACCTTTAACAGCAACTCTAAAGGTATGACTTGGTTGTCTTCAAGACAATGGATGAACTAAATATTCTTCTTGAAATTCCAAGTGTAGGAATGTTGATTGTTTTGTATTGCTGGGAACACAGCCGCAAAGATCACTGCATATGCAGCAGAGAGCTTGTTTTCTGACCTCCTAATAGGAATTCCTTCTTCCCTGTGCCCTGTGTAATTTCTTGTCTGATACACTGGTGAGTGCAGTATGAAGTGGCTGTAAAGGTCATATTTGCTAATATTGCAGTGCTACAAGTGGTGCTGTTCCTAATTACGTTATCTTACTGACAGTACAATTGTGACCAGGTGTGATGGTCATCAAATAAGGGCATTCAGAGATCCAAGTTCTGTTGGAGGTGTATTTTGTTTTAACCAAAACCCTCTTAGTGTAATGTTTCTGCTCCTGTCTGTTATTTTTACAGAAGTTCACTGTGGTAGTAAATGCTCATTTTGTGTCCAGAAGACCTCTCAGATGAGTGTGAGTTAGTCAGAAGTGTGTGTTCTGACTGCACTCATTCACAGTTTTTGAGGTGCAGCAACTAAATCAGTGGTTTCAGCTTGTATGCTTTGTCTAAATTCATCCAGTTTTAACTGACAGTCCTGTAAGCACCACTTTAAGCAGTGTGATGGGAGTATCTGGAGGTACCATGGGGAATGCAGAACAGAGCTGATAGAAGGAGGAGGCAGAGTAAAAGATGCATGGACATACTAATTCTGAATCCCTTGATTGTGAGTGTGCTCCCTTCCTGTCCTACCATTTGGGATTTTCTCTTGGATTTCCAATGCCTCTTTTTTCTGTTAGCAGCTCCTCTGTAGTATAGGACTTGTTCTGCTATGCAGCAATAATTTGTGCAGTTGCCTGTTTGGGGGGATTAGGAAGGAATGTGTCCACTCACAGTAAATTGTTTCCCTAGGAAACTCTGAGGTTCTTTGCTTCCCATGCAGTGTTGAGCAAATGGAGATGTCGTGAAAGAAAAAGGGGTTGGAAACTGAAGTCTTTAGACCAACAGCCAGTGACCTTCATGTGATGAAAACCTGGGGGGAAGCTCTTAGGTGAGCTGTGTCCTATCATAGACTTAAGATGCCTCCACCCAGTTTTCTTCATTCACTGGTGTCTGAGAGTGAGCTGAGGATAATGAATGCTTAAATTTAGCCTGTGTGTTCAGCATTTGTTTGACAAGGTGCTGTCATGGAGAGGTTCAAATTAACTTAAAAGGATCCCCACACTCCACATTCTTTGTTTCCTTTTGGAAAGGATACTGAAATTGGTTTTGGATATTCTCTCTCCAGCAGTACTAGATTTCAGATTTATTTATGTTGTGGTTGACTAGTGTGAAGAAGTAATACAGAGGAGCACAGCGATAGATGACGCTTAATTAACTTCAACCATACATCCCTGTATTACTACTTTCATTTTGTTTGGGTCTTTTTCTCACCTACAGAGAAGGAACAATAGAAGCTTATTGTGCTAATGTTGAATTATTCTTCATGTTGTCGTGAACATGGCTGTACCTTTCTAACATCACCTTTGCATTTAGATAAAAGATACTTGCAAAATCAGGAATGTGCTTTTGTTCCCCATCAAGCTAAGGGTATCTGTGGTAGTGATACAATGTAAATTATTATAGGGAGTTACATTCTACACTTCCTGAGGAAAAAAATACTACTCTACAGTCAGGTTGCTGCATTGTATTCTGTAGCCCTGGTCTGAAGATTTCTTTTGATAGATTTCCCTTAAAATAGGACAGACCTGCAGCTTGTATAAATTGTTGTAGCTCCGCTGGGGTGAATCAAGGCATCATGGCTTAAACTGCATAACACTGTGCTCCACAGATTCATTATAGCTGTAATGAAGAGAATTGCTGACTGGTTTGTTTCCAGCATTAAGCAGAGTTGGTGCTAAAGGATTTTCATATGCTCACCAAGGCTGTATTCAACCCTTGGGAAGATCAAATTTTAGGAAGGGAAATGGTAGAATTATTGATCACTTTAGTTCTGTATAAAATTGAAAAATATTCAACGCTCTAAGAAAACCTGCTTTAGCCACATGTTTTCTGGTAACATCTTCACTGCTAAAATCTGCAAGTACTGATTTTTTTTTTTTTTTCTTTTTACTTTCTTTTTCTCCCTCTTTCCAGCTTACTGAGGCAGGTTCAGGTATCAACTGCTTGGACTCCATGTGCTGCTTCTCAGATGGGGAAACAGCATGCACATCTATTAGAAGAATGCTGGAACGACTAATGGGAAGATGTAGTCCAACCCGGGTCAACAGGTGTGGCATTTCTCTCAATAGCCTTTGCTGCAGACGATTCTCCTATAAACTGGAACCTGATGAGCCTGCAGCAATAGATGTCTAGCAAACCAGCTGCAGGTTTTGCTTATTTAAGTAGCAAATGCAACTCTTTATTGTACTTTCTTCATCCTAAAATATTAGTTTCTT
The DNA here is from genome assembly GCF_034315485.1 of Pezoporus occidentalis. NCBI lineage: Eukaryota > Metazoa > Chordata > Aves > Psittaciformes > Psittacidae > Pezoporus > Pezoporus occidentalis. The sequence continues at coordinate 13,295,187 of NW_026916158.1, forward strand.
GTTTGGTTTTGAGTGTTTTCTTTTGGGATGGGATGGGGGGGGGGGACAGTTTTCAAATTATTTCTGTTAAAATTTAGTTTGGCTTACTGCAAGTTCTTGTGTTGTATCAATCCTAATTTCTCTTGATTTGTACATTCTTCACTTTAGAAAATCATACCTTGCTGCTGTTTTTGTTCTTATGATTTTTTGTTTTTCTTAACTGCCTTCACTAATCAGGAGTTGTTTGTAAAGTCAAAAGATTTTTCTGTTTTAGTTCTTGATGTACAACCTCCGAATATTTTCCTTGGAGCTTGCATGACTCCTGAAGATATACAAAAGGCTCACACTCCCCCCCTTAAATATAATTTTATTGTTAGAAAGAGAGTCTTTAAATCTTTGAGCCATTGATTGATATGAAGATGAAATATTTTTGTAGTCTAACTTTTATAACCTATTTCTAAAATCAGAGTAATTGACAGAACAGAGCCTTCAGATTATAAGAATTTTACTTTTTTTTTTTGTTCTAGAAGGTAACGTTATCAAAATCGTGTGCCATTCCAAAGTATGTGCTAAATAAATCTTTTTTCTTTGCAAACCACATGTAAAACTTCAGTGGCATAGAAGCATGTTAATGTAATACATCGAATGAGCAATACTGCTCTTGTGGTCAGCATAACCGTGAGAGAAACTCTTACTAAATGTGCTGATGTGCCATCTCCCTATTTCCAGTTAAGATGGATAGCTAACAAGCATGGAAATATTTGGGGGTAGAAATAAAAGTAGTCTTCTGTATATCGTAATCTCTCAGTCCCTGAATGATATCATGGTCAAAAGGCAAGCGTGAAAAAGTTGCACTTCAGACATTTCAAGGAAACTCGTTTTGTATTTGAGTAACTTTGTCTCTTTTGGTTGTGATAATATTCATTCAGTATAAAATCTTGTGTGGGTAACTTCACTGACAAGCTTTGTCAGTTCTGATTCTGCCTTTAGGTATTGACTTGGTATATAGTACATCTCTGTTTTGAACTCACGTTGAACACAGTGTCTGTGGTTTCAATAAGTTTCTTCTGGCTTGCTTGTGAAATTAATTCAACATTTCTACAAATTCTAGGGTATGATTTATGCAAAATGTTTCATTCTATATGAAAAATGAAATGTTATGATTAAATACATTTCTAATTCAGACTCTTGCTGTATAGAAAGCAGGCATGATGTATAAAATAAACAATTTAATAGCATTTTTAATCTACAAGGTGAGCATTGAATTGGTCTTAAATCAACATTTTGGTAGCAGTGAGTTTTTTGGGTGTTTCCCACTTCTCTACTTTCCTAATGAGGAACTTCTCATGCTACGTTTTAATTGACTTATTGTTATCTAATTAGGGCAGATATTTAGTTAACATTGCCTTAGTAATGTGTAGTCTTATAAGGCAGGCACGCTGTGTTTTCTTTTTCTGCAGTGCATTTACATTTTTACAATGTCTTCTTTTTTCCCCTCTGTTTTTCTGTCTTTGAGAACTTAGAAATACTTATTGAAGGTAACTCATATTTGACAGAATATTAAAACACTTTTTGAAGACTGCTTTTTCTCAGATTTCCTGTCTGCTTACCTCATGTAATTTTCAGATGAAGTTCCATCAGGCTGACTAACTTTAGAGTTGTTAAAACACAGAAGTTAGTATTATGTTTGAAGTATATGCAAGACTATCTTGGTGCTACATTAAGGGCTTGAAGTTCTGTAGTTTTTGCTTCTGCCTATGGTTAAAGTTACTCTGAACCATCTTTTAGTTCCACTTTATGTACAGTACAGCTAGATAAAAATCTCAGTCTTAAGTGCTTTCTTCAATGACTTTGGTTCCTTCCACTAAGCATTGACAATTAAAACCTGGTTTAAAAGTCAAGGTACTAAGACTGTTTTTATCCCTGCACTTTCCTGGAAATATGTGGAAGTCCTTTTTTTTTTTTTTTTAATGTACTAATTGCTTAAATCACATAAGGCAGTTACAAGTTGTGAAATTCTGAAGGTACAGTTAAGAAATCTATTTAGTGATGTAAAAATGCTTATAAAACTGTTCAGCCTTTGTTCACAAGCTTGAGCTGCCTTGATTTTTACCTAAATCCTCACAGATTGTGCAGTCACCAACAGGATGACCTTTTGAGTGCTTGTGCTTTATAAAAGAGCTTCTTATTCAACCAGGAGGTAGCTGCATATTATTTTTCTTGAATGAAGTGATGCTGATAAATATTGTTTGTAAGAGTGCTGTAGAATGACGAGCACTGTTTTAAATAATGTTGCTGTAGCTAGCATGTGTTGTATTTTGTGCTCTTGATATTCTGTCAAATATGATATTCTGTCAAATATGATATTCTGTCAAATATGATATTCTGTCAAATACAATAACTGAATATGAAATAAAACGGTATCAAATTTTGATAGAAACTTTGATGAATCAAAGTTGTACAAATGCTTGGAGTAGGGGGCCACAGGAATATGATCTGTTGTACTTAACCTACTGCTTGTAAAATGTATTCGAGAAGTATTTTCTATAGCTTCAATCACCAGTTAGAATATAAAATGTGTGGTGTGGTATGATAAAATGCATTTTGTCTGTCTGTTCCATTAAATTGTCTGTCAACTTGTCAGTCACTAAAATATTAAGAATGCTGGATCACATACATTTCTTGTACAGTAGGATTCATTACTGAATTGTTCAGATCTCCCATTAGTCGTATTCGTGTCAAGGCATTGCATGTTAAAGTTCTAAAGAAACAGCAGATTTCTGACAGAGGCAAACTTGGAGGGATAAGTTTGTTATATTTCTGATTTCTTGCCTTCCAACCTTCTGTTTTTCAGCTTTTCACATACAGTGCTATAATATCATTCAACCAAGAAGAGTATTTCTTCCTAAGTAATAATTAGTCCTTAAGAGAAAGACTTCGCAAATGTCATTCAAATCAAAAACTGACATGTTGGGTAGCTTTCCTGATGCCTTAAATTTTAACTTAAGGGATGAAGTAGATTCATGGTTGTAAATAAGTTTTGCCTACCCACAGTTTTAGACATCCTGGATGTTGAACATTAAAACACCAATATACAAGGTTACCACAAACAGACTCTGTGTTCCACAAGGCTTTACTAGAATCACTTTAGGCTATATCAGACTGAAGCATTCACAGCGCCTCAGTTTACACGTGCAACATTAAGATTTTCCATGAGGCATGATATTAAAACCTGAGTTGTAAACTGGTGGATAAGCCCCTGGTCATTTTCATAGTGATGAAAATATCTGTAGCTGTAAGTTTGCTAGAAAGGTAAACGTAGAACAGTTAATTACATAGTTGGCATGATTAATTGTAGTCTGTTTTCAAAGGTTTGAATGAATTATAGGTGCCTGAAATTAGTAGATGGAGTTACATTTACCTAATCTTCTAACACTTTTATCTTTTGCTTTCATAGACTTTTTTCCTTACCTCTAGATTGTAAGTTCCCAGTCAGCCAAACTTTTCTTTTATTGTTACTTTAGATCATGGAGTTCATCGGATCCCTTCTATGCCAACGACAGAAGCATCTTGACTCTCTCCACAATGGACTCAGCCACATGTTAACCAGGGCATTTGTAAATGCCTTGTGGAAGCTCACACACCTATAGTAGGTTCTGAAGCGAGTTCAGTGCTACATCCCTGTCCTAGGAAATACTAGTATCACTGCTAAATGCAAACTGTGGCTTGTCTTGTGGCCTAGTGTAAGTCATCTGGACAGTAATCACTCACAGGATTTTTTTTCTAATTATATCCACAAATTGCTAACTATATATGTATATCTCAACATATATATATATATATATATTTTTTTTTAAGGAACACTTTTACTTCTGACCATTTAATCTTTTTTGTTACTGTATGAGCAGATTGGAATCCTGCATTTGATACTTCAGACATCGCTGTAGCACAAAAACTCCCAAATTCAAGTGATCCAATAGAACTGAATTTGCACAATTAAACTTTAAAGTTTCATTTTTCATGATGACCCTTCATTCAAACACACATTCACTTTGACTTGTCTCTTACAGATGCTGCCTTAGCAGTTTGCAGATCAATTTTGTTATTTCCATGGATGGTTAGTGTGTTCTGTAAGCAATCTGTTTAGTAATTTTTGAGAGTTAAATACAATTCAGATATTTATGCTGATTGCTGGTGTACAAATTGCAGTGGAAATATATAGGGATAGAGGGCTTTGATAAAACACTGTTAACTTTGACAAATCAATAATTTGGAATAATAAGGGATATAACAGGTAAATGTTTTCTTAAAGTATAATTCTGAAGCCAGTCATCTTCTTATGCCCTGTGTGTTTTGTTAACAATTCTTGATCCTTACATGGGGAAAAAAGTATGTAAGGATCAGTGGATTGTGCAGAAGTACTTTGAATTATTAACCCTTTTAAAGTTGGGGTTTTTTTGCATGTTTTGTTCTTTTTCATGTGTTTATATTCGGTCGTATTGTACTTTGAAGATACAGTTAATGCTTAATTATCTTCATATATCTGAAGAGTCTGAGACATTGATGGCTATGTTTTGATACCTAAGTATTCCAATAAAAACAAATTGCACAGATGGAGCTTGGCATGGTACATCTTAGACATACACCTGTTGTCCCAGTATAAATGTGCATGCTTGGGGCTGGGTAGCAACATTCACCTGTTTGCCCAGCTGGGATGACTAAACCTATGGTTGTCTGCATATGTGGGAGATAAAGTAGATATCCAAATGTTAGCCCAGAAGCAGCAGTATTTTTACCAGCCTCTAGCCATAAAATCTGCTGTACCTAAGGCATGTCCCTGGGGGCAGCACCTGCATTTCAAATCAGTCTTTGACACTGAAGTCCCATCAGTAATTGGCAGAATCATACTATCGGAGAGTAAAACATGTAAAGCTGCGTATTAGGATTATCTCTGGGTGGCATTAGCTACAAATCAAAGACAGACTGCAAATACCTACAAGAACTTCTTTAATAAAGATGTGGTTAAGCATAGGATTTGAACAAAACCAGTACTAGCTGCTTTCACCCTGCCTCCACAAGTTTCCACTTTTGGCTTAAGTACTGTCCCCCAAGCAAATTACATGGCAAATACTCTTTATTTCGTAATTCAGGCAGCCACATCATATCCTCCTGGTATGACATCTCAGTGGGCCCTGGCCTGCTGCCAGAGGAGTGTATCCCTCTTATTATGGCCGTCCCAAATCCTCCTGACTTCAGTGAGCTGCAGGAGAGGAAGTGTTCAAGAGGTATTTACTTTCTTTGTATCGAATGTTTTGGATGTTCCTTACCTGTAAACAGTTCTGCTATTCCTTAATTCTTATTCATGATTTAACTGGTATTATTCCAGTTCTCTTAATTCAAAAATAAGTTTCAACAACTGGAAGCTTCACTCTGAAGTGATGGCTGCAGGTGCTGCTGGATTTTCAAGATCCCATTGTTCAAGGCAATGTATGGAAATTGTTACTGCAGCCTTGTTTTGAAACTTGTAGTGATTTGAATGTGCAGTACCTGAAGTTTTTGTCTCACTGCTATAGATGAAGACGGACCAGTTCACAAATTAAAAAGCTCTTAAAAATTAATGATGAAACAGAAAAAAAAAAAAATATAGCAAAATTTCCTTTTAAATAACTGTTTAGTTCGGTGTTCATAGCTCATATCTGTATTATGCCTTCAGATATATAAGTGCAGTGAAGGTTAAGCTTGAGAATTTCAATTGTACAGTAGATCCCCACATTGAATGTCCAGACAATGAAGATTCACTGAAAATTGAGTCTTTGATACCTGGTTCCTAGGCAGAAAGGCTATAAACTGATTGTCAACTCTCCAGTCCCCAAGAGGACTTTTATCCACATAAGCAATAGTAATGAGAGATACTTGAATTTCTTTCACCTTCTCCTATAAATTAACTATATATTGTATATATCATACTAAATCTGTTTTTAAAATAATTATTTTCTTCTTAGTTTCTCATTCTAAGTTTGTACTGCTATGGGTGCCTAGGAATAATTCTTCTAAGTACCCTAATCAGGTATCTGCTGTTTATCTGTATCTTTTATGTCGAAATCAGTGTTCCATGTTTCAGAAGTACTTGTTTGTCCACCTCAAACACAGCATTCTTATCATCCCTTCAATTTGTGTGCCATGCAACCTCATCACTCTGTGTGGTTAGTGTATCACGTACTGAAATATAAACTGCCATTTTATGTAGTAGAAGGCAGAGGCTTTGGATGTATGACCCCACTCCAAGCATTGAGACTGGCTCGGCTCTGTACATAGATAAGCTTTAGGCTTTTACCACACAAGTGTGTTAATTTTATTTGCACACAAGAAGCACCATCCTGTATTTGAAGAATAATTTATGTTCATTATGTGTTTCTTTAAAACCTTCCATCTCCTCTTCTCCCTCTCCCCCTGCTTTTCCTTTTCCCAGTGTTTGTAAGGTCACCGAGGAAACATGCATTTAAACAATTCAGGAAGAACTTAAGAATCCATCTGTCTGCCAAGGTATATTTTTCTATTTGCAGTAAATCTAAATCCATAATTTCTCATTTAGTAAGAACTTAGGAGTGGTTTGCGTAGGACCAGATTTCTTGGTCTGACATATTTTGGATGCAAGAAGTGACTGGTTTTGTCCTGATGTCAGAAATCTTTTAAACTTGCTTCTAGTAAAAAGACAGATTTTGTGTATTTCTGTGGCAGCTGAAGTGTGTGAAACCATTCACTGTGCGTTGGGTACAGTGTAGAATTCTTCATGAAGAAGACTGAACAAAAGGCAGCTAATTCACTAGCATTCATCTCGCTGATTTACAGTAGGAATGGATGAGGAAGAATTTGCCATAGAAAGCAAATGTTTTAGAATTACCTCTTAGCCTCGAAATCTGTAATGCACGGCAGAAAAGCCTGGAGTAGATGTTTTAAGAATGGTGTGTCGTCACTTTACTATGCAGTGTCTTTACAGAAGCACCTTCTCCTTCACCTCCTTCAGAATGGGACTGAGTTCTCGGCATATTTTAGTTCTTGTTCTGTGAAAAATAGGGTTTGGGTTTGTATACACAGTTGCCAAATTTGTGCTTTTTTTAAAAGGTGCAGTGGAAAAGATGAAGTACGAAGATGCTCTGAATTGTTTCACAAACTAAAATGTAACTATTATGCTTAAGATATTCTGTGTATTTTTTAAGGTTATGAGGAGGAGTGGGAACAAAAATGCAAATGAAGGAATGCTGAAAACCGGCTTTACATTTGCAGAATGATTTCTTGTTTTCTAGTGCAAAAGCTGATTTGAGGAATGATTATGCAACTTAGAATGCATATTAGGCAACTATAATTTCTTACTGGAAAACTTTGGTAGTACTTTCAAGCAGGTTTTTTTTATGACAGTGCAACTTCTATATTGAAAAAAACCCCTCATTTTTCTAGTGTTAGAAATGTCTCAGAGCTGTAGTCTACCTTATTTTTAATAGTTTTATCTGATTCTTCTGTACTCTAAATATTAGTGATTTTGGTGAAATTCAGTGTTCAAAAGTGTTTGATCATAACATGCTTCTGAACCATTTGAGTCTTGTTTTCTTGGTATAAAATACCAAGTAAGTAATTCCCACCAGCACTGCCATTTACAGCCATCACTACTTTAAAAGAATTATGCCTAGAGCTGGGTGAACCCATCATTATGGACTGATTTTAGACTTTTTTTCTGCTCATGTTTTTTATTGGTGGTTGTTCTGTATGTTCTTTGCTTCTGTCGTTTGCTTCCAGTGGCATGATTTGTCTGGTTTCTGCTCTCTATTGGAATGACTCAATTTATAACAGGAGGAGGAAAGATGGGATGCTCGTGGCTGTATCAGCTCTGCCAGAAGCGCAATTGCATCTGTATATTTGCAAGGCTTCTGCTTTCCATAGATTTATTTTTTTTTTCCTTCAGCTAAATACTGCTCATAGGGGCATCAGAAATAGCTTGGTAGAGACCTTGTGTGCTGCCCAAGCTTCTGTGGCTTTTGTTGAATGTTCTCACCACTTTGAAGTACATGCCTTTTCTCTAGCTGTTGCCACACTATGATGTTGATTACAATAAGTACATACAATTGTCATTACTGTAGATATGACTTTTTTTGTTGTTGTTTCCAGTTAGTATAAATGCATAGACATGAATAAAATCTGCAGGGCCGAAATGTTAAAGACCTCGGCGTCTGACATTCAGGGGAAAAAATGTGCTGCTGTTTATCACACAAAGTATGACTTGACATGTCTGAAAGAAACCCTGAAGTGCACCTAAATGGCCTGTGGTTTGTATTGATTTTGCCTCAGCCATTTTTAAAGAAATTACAAGCATGTTCTCAACCTTTTTATCTTTTTGCAATGGGATATAAGGTCCATAGAGTTTAGGAAGGGGAAAATGGTTAAAAATGAGACCCGTTTTCAGGTATAAATAAGGCCTCATTACTGCAACGAAGAATAGATTTTTCCCAATTCCTAATTACGGTCCCATGACCGTAATGAGAGATTTCAGGTCCTATGCACACTAAAATAACAAAGTGTCTAGACTCCTGGGTTGTTTTTTTTTTTCACTGAAGCGTGATCAAATTCTGCTTCCTTTTTTGAATTAAAAAAAACTTGAATGATATCATCTCTGTAGGAATTACCTTTGAAAGAGGTTGAGCCTTAATTTTAGGCAGATAAGGGGCATTGACAACTGGAAACTGTAGCAATAATTAGTACAAGGCATTTTGGACCTGACACTGTGGCTGCCTCATGTTATTTTTGATTCTCTGACAGCAGGTCTGTGTGCTTGCTCATTGTACAGCTTGGTCAGTAGAAGTTGTTTTAAAAATGGTTTATGAAAATTATATTTATTAAATAAATCTTTCGCTTCTGAGTCTGTTTTAATTATGTGTTTGTTAGAAGAAAATACTCCAGAGTAACGCAAGGCTTGCTGCTCCATTTGAGAGCACCGACATGAGCGTGGAGGGTACCTCTTCCCCAAGCTTGCTGCCTTCTCTGTCTGGAGAAGTCCACTTGTAAGGTGTGGGTGGGAGGGGGGATCCCTGCAGTAGCTGTGCTTGGCCACAGTGGTCACAGTGGAGACAACCACCAGGTTTACTTAGTGATCAGTTATACCACAGGCTTCATTCTTCCAACAGCACAGGGCAGTGAGCCTCCAGAAGGCTACCCAGCCTCTCCGACCCATCTACAGCTCAATCATTTCTCTCCCTCACAGGCTTCCTGCTCCTTATTTATCTATAGGGTTGTCACTCTGGCTCCAGCCAGTTGTCCTTTGAACTCTTCAAGGAAGGGAGGGCTTGAAGTTTTATGTTCTGAACACACAATTTTAAAAACAGCTGTAATTTCATGAAAAACATTCATGATATTTGTTAAATTGAGAACCTGAAGCCAATTAGTGGATGCACTTCCAGACTGGGGGAGGGAGGAAGGAAGAATTTTTTGTACCAGTTTAAATGTCCAGACTTGTGTTTGAGTTACAGGTGTCTGAACAGTCAGGCTCAAAGTCTTTAATCCTGCCAATACTGCTACATATTGGTACCAAACCAGTCAACTACAAAGAGTTTCAAAGCTAAGGCCTATTTCTGACAGATAAGGTTACCAAGTATTCAGTGGAAAGTCTACTCTTTGAGAGCTCAGAGGCCTGAATGGCACCACAGGTTTAAAACCCAAACTTAGGCAGTGTATCATACTCAAATAAAATCTACAGAGACTTCTGGCAACATTTTTTAAATAAAATGTGAATGACAAATTTTATTAAATGCACTCTTAAAAAAGTATATCTTTCTTAAATAAGGATTTCTCAGTATGGATTTCAATGTAAAACAGTTTTAAGTCATAATAATTAACAGGATCAATAAAAAAAGTCACTTATGTACGGTAGTCTTCAATCATATTTAAACATATGCACTGTGTGTGGTGTCCTCTTTCACATGCTAGATGATGTCTGTGCAGCATGGCTGGACAAGATCAGCTCCATTTTGTACTTGCACACATTTAGAATAAGCAGTAGGCAAGGGGTTGTAGCAGTTTTTAGAAACCCTCCCTCTCCCCCCCACAAAAAAAAAAAAGGCTTACCAATACCGTGTATTTTATGCAGAAGAGCATGCCATGCTGCTTTTTTCCGCTGCTTAAAAGCACGTTTTAGAAATGTCTTACAAATAATACACTGAAACAATGCATGAGAAGACTTCACCATGGCAATTTCACTGGAGCTTTATTGCCTCTGTTGGTAATGAGAGGGATTGTAAGAAGTTACATTGGAACTTACAGAGATATGTAAATGATGGGGTTTTTACTAAATATAATCTTGTAATTAAGTGTTTTATATCAGGGCACTTCTAATTTTGTACATATTTAATGTATAAAACCAGGTTACAAACATGATGTTTGCTTTTTTTTTTCCTTGACATTTGGCAAAATTAAAGTGATTCATTTAAGGGGAGATCATCAAATTGAAGACATAAGCACTTACGAACGAATTAAAGCAATCCAAGTAAGTAACTGGCTGAATTCTTAAAAAAAAAAGAAAAAACACACAAATATAGAAGGAAAAAAAAACCAACAAAAAAACCACACATGGCCACATTGAGCACATTTCAATGCAAAATATTCTCTGTAACGAGGCATTTTGTCCTTAGAACAACACCCTGTTAAATCAATGTTTCTTTCAACTTCAGTCACTTGTTTTGAAAAACTTTTAAGATGCCATCATAGCACAAAATAACCCTTTCCTGCAACATAATTAGTCAAAGTTTTATGTATTTCTTTATAATTACACAGTAATTATAAGCATGTAGTACCAAACTGATGACAACACTATTTTGTTGAAAAGATCTTGCATTCAAAAGGAATATTCTTTAAAACACCACGGCATTATGCCACTACCCAATCTCAGACTTTTTTGAACGACAAGTCTGTACTGGGATGAAAAGCAAGTCAGTTCTCTCCAAACACAGCATACTTGAACTAATCAATCTGAAACTGTACCAAAACCCTCAAGACATAAAAACAGCACGCATAGATACCTCGTAGAGCTTTTCCACCCTCCCGCCCTGCCCCCTCCCCCCCCACACCCCCCAACCCCCCCCAATTTCAAGTCCCCATTTATATTTACACAAAATTGAGAAAGGAAATACTGAAAGCAGCAAAACACACAACTTTTGGCATAGCCAATTCCAGTAGCCGGAGAATGTTTGCAATGCTTTTGTGGAACAGTATTCTTCAAATAAATGCACAACTGGAGTTTCTTAACAGGGCACTGCTGCAAGAGGAGTTCGCCTTATGCTCAACTTCAGAGAATACAAATATTCTTTTAGCGGTTCTTTTAACATCTGCATAAAAGCATTCTGCTGTACAAGGCAAATGCCAATTACTCATCTCAAATATAATTCTGGCCTTATCATGGGACTGTTTAGAGCATGGACTTAAACTTACCTATCCTTACTAATGATAGCCTATCCTCTCCTGGCGCCTGTTCTTTTCCAGCTTGTTTTACATACCAGTATTTCTCAAGTATCTTCATAAGTAACTGAGGCGTAAAAGACCATGTTTAGCACAAAAGGAGATCTCAAGTTCTTGTAATATTAAAAATAAAGAATGGCAGCTGATAAAACTTGTTTTGAAAAAAATGAACTTGATTTAGCTAATGTGATAAGAAAATAAGAAGTAGGATGATCAGCAAAATAATTTAAGCAGACAAAGCCAGTATAGTATTTTATATCTATCTGATCTGTGCTTGTTTGGGAAAGTTTGACTCTCAGTTTCTATATTTGGCAACCATAGTGATAAATCAATTTAAGGAAAACGCAACAAAATAAAAAAATAAAAAAAAAGAAAAAGGATGTCATCCATAATGGCAGTACCTCTATGTTATAAAGAGTTAACTTACTTTTCAGGATAATGGATTTGAAAACTAGATTCACATCAAACTCGCCAGCTTCTTGTAACAATAGGGCCATTTGTTTCATCATATCTCAACCATAAAAATTACGTCTCAATTTAAAATACTGTATTGTGTAGCAAACATTTAAGACACAAATTCAGTATATTCAAGTTTTAAGATTTCCACAGAAATGAAAAACCTTCCTTTGACAGACAGATAAGCATTTCAAAACTGTAATGAAATCTGATTTCTTAGATAATAACCTAGAGAATATTAGATTCTATCAGGACGCACACAGTTTATCTCAATGACACTCACTGAAGGCTGACTATAACATTACACACGGGTGCTTTAAGTGCACAGTAGTTGAGTCGTACTTCAACTGTTCTCACAGTCAGCTGATGTACAATCAAACCATTCAAATAGGCACCTAGATACCCCAGTATCAACAACCTTGGGTTTTCTTGGTTATTTCTGTAATTCTTTTATCAGATACTCAGACTCACTTAGACAATACCTGTACTTTTCCAGAACAGAAAAAAAAGTTATCGGACCCAGTACGCTTAAATATATCACTCTTACAGGAAGTGCTATCAATAAGTCTTTGCAACTAGCCCCAAGTGTATATTTAAGGATGCTTTTAGAAATTGTTTTGATGTTGGTCTGTATAATTCAGATGCCATACAACAGTTGCCTGATGATGACCAGCATTGTGCTTTATGTGAAACCAGAAACCTCAAAATAATTATAAAGCTTCTAGGATTTATGGGAGATGAAACCAGGGTGGTCCACCAAAAAAACAAAAGCCCACAAAACCAAAACCCACCAAAAAAAAAAAAAAAATAAAATCCATGATGAAATCCACAATGTTGGAATTTCAATGGGCAAGCGCGGTCCAGACTAGAAGAAAAGCCCAAACCACCGGTAGAAGAATGAAATATGATATGGTCCAAGATGTATCCTTAAAGGTTTCTCTCAACCCTCAGCCATACTGTGAGGATTGATCTTCAGTTCAGTCCAGCCAGCAGAAATTGACTGTGCAATTTTCCATTTCAGGTATTTGTACAGACTATGTACACTCTAGAAGGGTCCTTTAGTGCTACACTGTCGTACTTTTTGTCCCAGCAATTTGAGGGCGTGCAAATTCCACAAAGTCATCAATAAGCACTGGCCATGCCCCTAAAAGAAAAAAACACCACACCATAAGAACTAGGTTCAACAAGGCAATATTTTTAAAGCTTCAGATCTAAACAAGCTATTTACTTCCCAGTCTTAACTAAGCACAGTTTTCAGGAAAAAAAAAAACAAACCCAACAACAATTAACACTGTAGTTTGTTTTTCTTGCTTAAAATTTGAGAGCTGGTTAAAGACCTCTACTTCCTCTGGACCCAGTTAATATACATCCCTTTCGATGGTCAAAATTCCTTTGTCTTTCTGAAAAAAACCTGACAAAAATTCTAGCTTAAAACTGTCCTGGGTTTAGCACTAGAACTCAAACTTGACCTCCAGGATGGCAGCAGATGCTTGAAAAAAATACTGAACACTGGATGAAGCAGTCAGTCTATGTTGTAAGCAGCAGCACATCATAACATGCATTTCCTGCAGCACAATATGGTGCTGCATGAATGCAATGCTTATCTGTTTGAATCGGCATACTTAGGCATACCTGAGAACAGCAAAATGCTCTCCTACAGGCAGCAAGCGAGTATAACGCCCTAGAAGGCTGGTGTTACACTATATACTCTTTCGTATTTCTTATCAAGAGGCAATTAAAATGCCCATCAATATTTTACATATTACAGGCAGCCAAAGATGTCCCCAGCCATGTGCATGAGTGTCATGTGAAGGTTAAAAATTGTGGGTTGGTTTACACTTTCTCAGCTATTCATTTATCATGGACAGGAGCCCATTTGCCCAATGATAAGGGAATGAGAACAGCCTGTATTTATGAAATAAAGTTCCAGAAGCTTGCTCCCTCTGCTCTGGAAGTGTCAGAAGTTTATAGCTTCTTCCACTCACTGAACTGATCTGCCACCAATGACTGAAGGTAATTAGCTGGTCTTGGCTACAGATCGGCTGGAAGAGGAAAGATCAATACAAAAATTTACAAGAAACACATATGGTAGGAAATAACAGCTTTAGCAATCCCTGTATGCTGCCACCTTAACTTCTACGTTATTATGTGTCTTCACATAAACTGAAGCAATCAAACTTAAAAAATATCCTCAGCTGAGAAATGCAATAGCCAGAAGACCCTACGAGAAAGCATACAGGCCATGAATCGGTTACTTAGTTGAAGATGCCAAGAACTGTGCTGACAGAAAATCTGCATTTTTCTAAATAAAAAATAGCAAGGTTTGCCTCAATAAGAAAGAATTAGAGTCTGAGGTCAGACAGAAGAAAAAAAGAAAATGGATTTAAGAAAGTTTCAGCATTTATTTTTTAAACCTGCAGTAACAAACAGATGATAATAACATGCATTAAAGTAGCTCTATCCAGACATTACATTACCAGTGATACTTTAATTATGCTGCTATTAGACAGGTGTGCCAAAGCAGATACACAGTAATAAATGTAGTATAAAACACAGAAGTTAATGAAAGAAAATGGAAATGTTTACCTTCCTCATCATAGTTAGACATATCATCTGCTATCATTGTACTAAAGTCTAGAAGAAGGTTCCAGGTATCCTTAGGAATTGATCTTTTATGATGTTCCTGTTTGGAGGAGGGGGAAATTAATATTTAAAAAATAAATAAATAAATTAAAACCCCTTATACACACTTGTCTTCACTATCTTGGACACGTTCATATTCCCAGAACATATTTTGTTTGTATACACTATGTAAAGTGCAACATCTGGGATGTGGGTCAAAATAGTCTATTTCATCTACTCAGTAATTTAAACGTATCTTCCAAGTTTTGAAAATACGGCAGTATTATGTAAAGATTTAAACTTACCAACAAAAATTTGTTCCACAAGTCTAGAAATTTAAATCTTCCATTAAGTACTAGATTCCAGTAGGCAATGGCCATTTCTAAATCTGTAATATTAAAATATTAATTTTAGAGATATACATTTCAAATATATAAACTCCACAGGTATCAAACACTAAGATGAACCATATATTCACAAAGGTGAAAAGATTCATCATGCACATATACTAATGGACCCTTTTCAAAAAGGCAACCATAAATAAAGCATTATACAAATATCTTCTAGATTTTGATACTATCACTTGAATACAGAAGAACTGAAAATTGCCTACATTAATATCTAACATATCCAAAACATGCAAGAATGTCATATGCCTTTTGATATCTAATGATACTTTAGTTAAAATTCAGTGAAATACTATGTTGTAGAAATGCTGGTGACTTGAAAATTTGTAGTGTTCTATAGCAAGATCTTTAACCTTTTTCTGATATATAAATTTACATAAAATAGATTTTTTATTATTGCATTCTTAGAGCAACCTTGTTACAGCTGCTGGTTTTCTAACATGACTTCTGTCAAGCGTTTATTCAGGTTTCCTTTTGGAAGAAGTAAGTACTGTACAAGCAGATGGCTGGTTTGTTGTTGGTCTTTTTTTTAGTTGGGTTGGGGTTTTTGTAACTGACACAGTTCAGGAACAAGAACAACCTGCTTCTGGTCAGGCAACTGCATGCTGTTGTCAGCAGTGGGTGCTGTTATAGTGTAGCAGTTAGAAAAAGAGACTGGTTAGTCTAGCATGTAAGGAAAAAACCCCTCACCTCCCTGGTACTTGCCAAAGGCTAAACTGACATGCATTTACCGTTTATTAGTGGCATACAGCAGCTTGTTAGCTGATAAAAGAAACTTACATATCTGAGTTCTAAATCTTTACCTAGTATGATCTCCATTACCAGGCATTAACAAGGACCTCTGACTGTGTAACAAAATGCTGCTGTGCTCTTACTGAATTCAGTACCCATCACCAAGTACATAAACTCCAAAAGGCTACCTAGTCAAGTGACTAGGTTTTTAACAAAAGCTCTTATCTATTTTGTAATCTTCCATAAGCAATCCTCTTGTGAGAGCAGAGAGAAGCACATGATCAACTGCACCTCAGAAAAAAAAAAAACTAAACTTAAAAAACCTGACAACCCAAGATGCTGGAACTATTTCCAAAAACAGCGAGGTGGATCTCAGAGATGAAATCAACAGCAAACAAAACAAAGCATGAACTCTATGTTGCTGGAGGGAAAAGAGATGGTGATGGGGGGAGTTCCAGAACTCTCTACCATTTCTGATATTAAAAGTTCTTCTCAAACAAAATATTCACATTATAATGCTTCCTGGCCAAAATAAAGAATGTAATTACTGACTGATTTTCCAGCAGCTAAAAAGGGGTGTGATTTCAGACAAAAGTGTAAGCAACGTACACTAAAAAAATGTAAGTTTCAAGAGCAGAAACAAATTAAACAGAAGTCACTACTCCCCAGGAAATGAGCTGTATGTGAAAATGTAAAAACTAGGTATCCCTTTTTAACAGAAGATTCAGATACAAAAATATGCAATTCAGCTTTCAACTGAAATGACTGTCTTTCTAAAATGAGATACAAACTTCAGATTACGCTGATCAATTTCTCAAACAATTATAAAACTAAGTTTTACTTAATTGTGATGCACTAATAGCAGGCATACGAAAACATGCAAAATCCCTGCATATTTACAGTGGTTTATAAACAAACACTATAAACAAACTGTGCATTTTGACAGGCTTATACAATTTTGAGATTATTCTTCCGGCTAAGCAAAGGCCTTTAAAAAACAAATCTCAGGATGCTGCAACCTCAAACTCATTAGTGTGAATCCAGGAAATATACGTAAAGCACAAAGACATAATGCCTTAGGACAAACTACAGGTTTTGAAAGAAATTTTATGAAATAACAAAATTGGAAAGATAAAATTTTACATTTTCACATGTGAATGACTACTCAGGAAAGTCCTCATAAATCGAATATGAAAGTCTCAAGATATATGCTCCATTTTGAGTTTTATCCAAAGAGATGCAAACAATGTTTGACACGAATATCAGCTAAAAGGTATTCTCAACTGATATGCAAATATCACAAGAACTTTTAAAACAACCCCAGTACTGACAGGGTAGTAAGCAATTATGCAGAGGAAATGCATTTCCAGAACGATGCCTGAACTACTACACAATGTTTGGAAGATTAGAGACCAATATACATTAAAATCAATTTGCAAGTTCCTACAAGCTGTTATTTAGACACTCCAAAATTAATTGCCTAACAAGAAGCATGCACTTTTCAGCACTGTATTTGTCCCAGTATTTTTTTGCTTCAGGGTTTCCAGAATTATTCTGCCATATTGTTAAATTCATGCCCGAAACTGTGTATTTACTGGCTCCAAAAGGGCCCGTAAGCATCCAGATTTTAAGCACAGTTCTACATCACTTCCAAACCCGGATTGAAAAAAAAAAACCCAAACAAAACCAAAACAAAAAAAAGCCACGCAACCAAAAAAAAACCACCTTGTACTATGAATATGGTATATGGATCTGAGAAAACTGTGCTTGTCTTTGTCACTGTTAGAGCTTAAATTGCATAAAGCTTTCATATGAATGAGAAATAAAGCAAAGGACTTAGTTTTCCTGGTAAATAATTTTTACCAGTCTGTTCCATCTGGGATACTCAGTCATTTCTATATAGGATTAGGGGGAAATAATTCAGAGAAAGAATACAAATCTTATACCTCAGAAATGTGAAGAAGAAAATAAAGAGGTTAAGTACAACTAAATGGTTCTGGTATTCTGAAACTTTGAGAATATTAAAAATGACCATTTAATTATATCATTGTAATTTCTTATTTCACTTTTACCACCTTACAAGGGTTTTGAAAAATACTCCTTGTGGTGTAAAGGTGTTTAAAAATTAAAACCAACATAAAAATGGTAACCATAAAAACAAAACAAAACCCTGCAACCATTCATATTGCAGAATTGATTCTACACTGACACTCTCCAAAACCTAACTTCTGTCTTCTCACAATTCAGTTACTGTCCATATTTTCCTTGTTCTAGCAGCCAAAACGAATTAATACACCTTTTACAAGAAATGAGAATCAGCCCTTTTATTTATTTGCAGGATTCTGATCTGACTACATGCACACACAAGAATTTTCAAACAGTTTAGCAGTGCTCTTTTAGCTTCTTCGAAGACAAAGAAACTCATAATTCAATTGAAAACAAAAACCAGAATACAGAAAGATGTTAAAAATGACAGAGTCAAAACTAAGACATGGAGATTTTGCTTATTTACTTATTTTTCAACATTTATTTTAAGCCAGAAGTTGGTCTACATATAGAAAGAAGACAACAAAATGAAAACAGAAGGCTTATTTTTTCACAGCACATGAATGCAAAACTGGTCAGTAGCTGTCGGTTTAAGGCTTTTTCATTACTGAAAAAAATCACAAGCTGCCAAGTAAGAACCTAGTAGCCTTCAGTATTTTATTTCTGGTCAAAAGTAGAACAGTTAAGTTAGCATTTAGAGAGTCATGACATACTGCTACTTGTAAGTAATATCTGAACTACTCTCTATATAAATTAATATGCATTCTGGTTGGTTAACATTACTGCTTCAAAGAAATTTTTGTTCCCTCATTTTTGCTCTTTTGAATAGACAGCTCTACAGATTGTTCATTCAGTTCCATCAGAACTGTGTTGTGCCATTATTTTTAATAAGTGATTCTTTCACTTCACCTGTTACACAAATCAAAAGCAAAATCACCAGAAGAACCATAAAATAAGGGGAAAAAATAATAATAACCAGTGAGCTGAGGAGGAGGAAAAAAAAAAAAGGAAAAAGGCTGTAAGGCTGTAGGGAGGCACCTATCACCAATGGCACAACAACAGGCATCAAGACCAAGATACAGAAATTTATTTTGTACTATTCCACTTCTATTTTTCCAAGACATCTGAAAGCATTTTTTGGTGATACAAGAGACTGTACAAGTGCATTTACATGGAAATCAGTTTTACAGCTTAAACTTGTCTTAAAAGTGAACATTCAATTAATTTGTTCAGTGCTGTAAATTCTAAGTAGTATAATTATGCCTTTAGTGTAAGGTCATAATCCACTGTGCTTACTGAGAGATGCACATACTCTCTGTGAAAGAATAAACCTTCTCTCATAAAATTTTGTAGAATATAGTAATGATGAAGATATTTCTATCAATTTTAACACCTCAAATTGACATCCTTCACAACAGACAGGTGTATTTTATCCCAAAGGTGGTAATCTTTCGGACTCACTGGATCACAGTAATACTTTCACTTACTGCTTTAATCAGTCATTTCCCATATTTATGAACAAATATTTACAATTAAGAATACATACCTAAACCTTTCTGGCCCGGATTCTTTGCAAAGTTGAAAGTAAACTGATAAAAATCCTTAAATCTTCCTGGCTCTTTTAATTCTTGTTCCATTTTAGGAATTTGGGCCTTCAGTTTTTCTATGCTGTCACATCTGCATTTTAAAAAGCATGTTTATTGGTGTATTAATTCATTTTTCCATAAAGTACAAGTTATAACTTAAATAATTGTGGGATACCATATAATTATTTAAAAAAATCAGGAAGCCATTAATTAGTCTGCACCTATACAACTATTTCATTTCTTTATTACACTCCTATTTGCATATTCTAGCTCATACACCAAATTCCATAATACAACTGATTTTAGGAAAATGTGATAAAGACTATTACATTTTCATAAGGCAAAGAAAACACAGATGTTCTAGACTGCAGACCGACATCCTTGCCTTACCCACCTGAGTAGCTCTATGGCAAATAACTGAAATACACAACCAAGGCAAGTAGCACTCAAAGCTGCCTCCCCTTTTTTGGTCACTAAGCATCTAGGACAAAGACAGCAGATGCATTTTTACAGAGGCAGATAAGTGATGCTAGACTCCAAAAAGTCTCTGAAGTCTGAAAGGACAATGTGATTGTGAATTCCCAAAAACAGGGCTGTTTCACTGTATATTCCAGTTTCTGACACCGGGTTACACTATCCATGTCTAATACTTGCTGCATACTTACCCTAGCTCAGTCATTCCATCCATGAATTCCACCTTTGAAAATTCACACTGTGTTGCAGCTCGGAATTTCCATGCAATGATGAGTACAGTAATGCTGGCTGGGTCAAGAGCTAGATCATCACAAAACTGCTGTATACCATCTATACCAATTTTATTTTCATCTTGAGGATCTTTGGGATATAAAAGTAAGTATCAAGAAAAACAGATTTTTGAAAAAGCCAATTTATTCTATAACTGCATTTAAGATTTTCATGACAATATATTTCAAACATTTTCATGACAATATTTTGGGGATCAGGCCTTATAAATGAGTATTTTAAAAGCAAAATTAAATTAGTATTTTCAATGGTTAAGCTTTAAGAATTGAAGCAGTTACTACAATAAAGCCTCCCATACAATAAAGCTTATGTTATTTTCATTGAGAGACAAAAGCATCACAAACATTTGTTTTCTGCCTAATAATATGCATGATACTGCAACTCACTCCATACAGAGAACAGCTGTCCTTTCCCACCAGCACACTTAATTATTGGCATCTTTGGTAAGACTGCTGATCTGCGTACCATTACAAACAATTCTGCAGTGTCCATTTGTAAACTGTACTGATACTGATTATGGTCAGAATAATCAAATCTGACCATAAACTAAGTTAATCTTAGTTTTATGCATTTTATGGCAACGCCAGCATGCATGAGATTGGACCAATCCAAGAAGAAAGTCCAATCCAAGAGGACAAGAGGAAAGTCACGTTGCCCTATTACTGATTCCAAGTCAGCCAGGCACAATCCTTTTTCCACAAATGAATCAACATCTGGTCTGGAAGTGAGATGCTCACATTTCAAGTGCACTAACAAAGATCTACTAACTTAAGCCAACAAAGACTTCAGGAAAATGGTATTTGGATTACACGCACATATGAAAAATGACAGAAAACATAGCACTCATTTTTAAATTTTTTTTTTAATTGCTAAACCACAGAATTTGTTCTACTGTACTGAGTCCCCTTTACTATTTGTGGTAGGATATCATCAGTTCAGCACTGGCTAAATAACTTTGTTTTCTTTTCCTCTCTGTTTGTAACTATTTGATAATAAGCACAAGGTGAATAAAAATCAAGGCAGAATCCATCTTTGGAATGCAACCTATCACTTTGTCAGGATCCAGTCCCGAGTGATGTGCTTCCCCCAGAACAATCACCTAAAATCTACATTAACCATTACTCACTGTACACACAATTCCAGTCCCAAGGCCCTATCCTTTATAAATGTGTGTGTTTTAAGCACGTAAACCAATCACACATAATCCTTGTGAAGCAGAAGCCTACATATTTTCCCCTTCAAACTTACATTAGTAATAGGATAACCAAAGCTGAAAGAGTCAAGATTTCAAGCACAAGAGCACAGCTGCAATGATACACTGTAATTAAGAATACATACATACAGCTATGAAATAAACCTTAAAATTCAGGGTACTCACCTTTGTATCTATTATATAGCTGTTCTAGCTTCTTTCTGTCCAATGATCCTTTAACACTCTCTCGTATATAAAGTTCAGGATTTTGGAAAAAGTTATCTGTTGCAACATCTAACTTCCAGTCATTTTGAGACAGACAACTCACAGCTGTCTTTTCACTAGATTGTGTGAAGACCATGAACTGACGCACTTTATCCTTCTGTGATGATTTCAACTTGTTCTAGTAAAAACAGACAACACTGTAACTAGAAATGCTTTACTGGACACACAAAAAAAAAACCCAATACCTAAACCCCAAAACCCAAACGAAACCAAACAATTTTAAATTAAAACAAACAAACTCACCTTACCTTCATTCTAGGTACTTTACATTATATCCAAACTGAGTTAAATCATCACAAAAATCACGCTGGCAAAGCAATGACAGAAATAAAAAAAAAATGGATGTTCTTATTGCATATTTGGTGCAAGAGCTGAAAAGCATTGGAAATTCATATGCAGCTGTAGGCTGGGACACCTTTCTATTTAAACCAATTTTTGGTTTTTTTTTAATTAAAAAACCACCCAAAACATTCTCCTCTTAATAGAAGAATGCTATACTATCAATAAAGGAGAACTGAGATGCCTAAATAGAACCCATGGCTATCAAACTATTTGACAGGAGGGCCACGAGCATGGTCAGGGGACTGGAGCACCTCCTGTATGAAGGTAGGCTGAGAAAGTTGGGGCTGTTCAGCCTGGAGAAGAGAAGGCTGCGTGGAGACCTCATAGCAGCCTTCCAGTATCTGAAGGGGGCCTACAGGGATGCTGGGGATGGACTCTTCATTAGGGACTGTAGTGATAGGACAAGGGGTAACGGGTTAAAACTTAAACAGGGGAAGTTTAGATTGGATATAAGGAGGAAATTCTTTCCTGTTAGGGTGGTGAGGCAGTGGAATAGGTTGCCCAGGGAGGTTGTGAATGCTCCATCCTTGGCAGTGTTCAAGGCCAGGTTAGATGAAGCCTTGAGTGGAATGGTTTAGTGTGAGGTGTCCCTGGCCACGGCAGGGGGAGTTGGAACTAGATGACCTTAAGGTCCTTTCCAACCCTAACTGTTCCATGATTCTAAGAGAATAGATATGTTTTGAGGGTGTTTTAGAGATTTTTCACTTTGAAGGTGCTCAACTCCACCTACATGATTTGCACAACACTCCTGTGAAGAGGCATTGTTTCAACTCACAGGTGCAACAACTGAAGCTAAAAAAAATTTAAAAAGAGGGTAAGTAATTTTGCCAGAGGCAGGCGGGGGAGTGAGTAGCCAAGGTGAGAGCTCTGGAATTTCAGGCCTCCAGCCCAGACCAAGACACATCCCTCTCTGCTCTAACGCAGAACTGAATGGAGAACTTGCTGCCAGTCATTTATCAGCATAGAAGGATTCCCAAGGGTATTTTCTTTTATGAGAAGCACACTCACTATTTCAGGGGTATTAGTTACACAAAACTAACTGCTGATCAGGAGAAGGCCATCATGCAGCACTGAATCCAAACTCAGTCCTAAAGTATACTTGATAAAGCAAAAAGACTCCTAATGTTACAACTTGGTAAATAAAAGTTCTGACTTTTAACTTGGAATTACATTTCTTACATGGCACAAATATTTCATTTGCAGTTTACCTTGCATTCTAACCAAAACTTGTATATTTTCATTAGTGTAATTTCCAAGTGCATGGCTCCTTCTCAGGGACTATGGGGAAAAAGCGAAAAAAATCTCTGGACGTGATAAATTATCCTCAGCTAAAGAACAAATGGCTTAGGAGTAGTATAAGCTCAAGCTCCTCATTCCAAAGGATCATTAGTTTTCCATTAGAAAAAAAGAACTAACGCTTCAGAACACAAATTCATCTGTTCTAAAAGTCAAAATCAGTTTTCTGCTGCTTGATGACAGTGAATGTGAATGCTAGAGAATCACATCTGGCTTAAACTGACACCTCCACAGTATACTAAGGAGACCAAAACCCTTTATGATCCCTTAAATAAAAAAAAATAAAAAAAAAATATTAAAAATAAACTCCCCAAACCAAAACGACCCTGTAGCTACAATACTTAGCTAAAGCCAAAATTTCAGCACACACTCCAGACAAACAGTGACATTAGGTTAGGCTATACTACTCAAGTTACGAAGTGTTGCTGCACTATTTCAGTCTCTTGAATAAATTTCTCACATTGGACCTTTTGCTACAAATATGTTTCTGAAACTCAGATTTTTCAGAAATGGTTCCACGTAAAGGTAAAACCATCCGAGCAGGTCCTGAAAAGACCCACTGCTGACTACTTATGCTATTATGACTATTTCCCAGCAGACATTCAGCACCTTACAATACTGAGCTCAAGCTTCCACAAAAATCACTTACACTCACAAAGCCATGTGGAACGACTTCCAGTAATGACTAATGGATTTTTAGCTGCAGTTTTCAAAAACATATTGTAAACTCTGGTATATTAAAACAAACCATTGAATGAAATTCCATATGAAGATGAAACAATCCCAAGGCTAATCTTCTGTGCCAATTACCAGCTTCCTCAAATCAGTTCCACACAACTGGACTGCCACATCACTAAAGACAGACTCAGCTATACTTTACAAAGCTGGTGCCTTTAATCATTAGGTTTTTGTTTAGGTTTTGGGGTGGTTTTTTTTCTTTCTTTTGGTTGATTTTCTGACTGGTAGGCTTTGTTTGGGTTTTGGGGTGTTTTTTTTTAAAACACATACACATAAGTATTATTAAAAGGGCTGTGTATAAGTATTCTGTAGAACCTCAAGAGGCTTTGTTCTGCCCTACTTCTGCAAGGGTAAACTCTGAAAGCAATGACATACAACAGAAAGTCAATGACATACAACAAAAAGTCAAGGAACAAGTTTAAAATGGCTTCACAGCAGATGCTCAAGACCACAAAAGGTAGTATGTTTTGAGTACTGTCACTTAAAAGGAGAATACAATTTATTAGATAAAAAAATTGCAGTGTAAATCATTTTTATGATAAAATTTAAATCCTATTATGCACAAGAGATCTTCCTGTGCTTAGGACTCCCTAAGTGATTCTCA
Organism: Pezoporus occidentalis; assembly: GCF_034315485.1. NCBI lineage: Eukaryota > Metazoa > Chordata > Aves > Psittaciformes > Psittacidae > Pezoporus > Pezoporus occidentalis. Next base: position 13,319,730 of record NW_026916158.1, read on the forward strand.
CAATGTAAAACCTTTTTAAAAAGAACATTGAACTTGCCAGGAGTCAAGCAGTTAATGACACTAATCAGTACAGCATTCACTAATACATGAAGATGCAATAAATCACACAGCTCAGCCATAATCTTTCTCTGAAATAACTATATTTTTACTGGTCAAATACAAGTTTATTTTTAGTGAAGAAGTGCCAAAGCCCTTTCTTTATATTTGATGAATGTTTCCGCAGAAGCTTGCCAATGTAGATGAGACTCCACATCCCAAGTGACTAGACAACTATTTGAAGGCCTACTACAGGACAACAAGAGAAGAAAATACTGCTGAGTTTTTATTATGCTATTACAGCTCTTCTTTCATCACATTAAAAACCCACACTTCAAGCAGGAACAGGTTCCAAGCCCTCTGCATTTTTAAGGGCTATTTCTAGAAGCCAACCTCTAACAGTCTATTATTGTTTTAAGTGTGCAATACAGAAGCCAGAGCACCCTATAACCTTTAATCCTGTAGTCATCAGGCAACAAATATCGTACACTGCACTTGTACTTGCTGTATTGCAATGCAATCCATTTAAACTGCTTCAATTTTAACACTAGTAAGGAAGATAGAATTTTGACAGGTATCTACCTTGCTAAAATATACAAGTGAAACCCAATGGAAAACAAATGCAACAAATTTTCTAGTAAGTCTTATCCCTTGGGGTAAGGGGAAAAGGAAAAACTCAGATCTGCAAGCCTTTGATCAAGTCTGTGTGATAGCCAAGCTACCTCTCATAATGAGGATGTCACAGGAGACAGAAGGTTAACTTACTTGTAAAACACAGAGTAACTTCTCCAAATGAACAGCTACATTATGTATTCCTAAAACAACTATAATTGTATCATTCTAATGAATGTCTGATGCTGTAACACTGATTTTTAAATGAAAATTTGCCTCTTCCGACGAAGTACCAAATTTGACAATTCTAGTTGAATAACCTATCCTTGATCAGATAATTCAGTAAAAGATTAATAATGAAAATTAAAAAAATAAAAGTACTTGTGCATCCCCCACCCCAAGTTGTCAGTGAGGTGTTATTTCTGGCCTGACTGAAAGTCCCTTCATCTAGGGGAGGAAACTTTCCCAGTGTAAGGAAAAAAAAAACGGTGCAACTGATCTGCCAACTCAGACTACATGGTTGTTTTTCCTTACCTTCTACATTCAATTTTTAGTCACCTCAGATTCACCAAGTGAGACCCCACTTGGAGTACTGTGCACAGTTCTGGTGTCCTCAACATATGAAGGACATGGAGCTGTTGGATCAAGTCCAGAAAGAGGGCCACAAGGATGATCAGGGAGCTGGAGCCATAAGAAGGCAGGCTGAGAAAGTTGGGGCTGTTCAGCCTGGAGAAGAGAAGGCTGCATGGAGACCTCAAAGCAGCCTTCCAGTATCTGAAAGGAAGCTACAAGGATGCCAGAGAAGGACTCTTCATCAGCAACTGCAGTGACAGGACAAGGGGCAATGGGTTTAAACTTCTACAGGGGACTTTCAGATTAGATACAAGGAAGAAGTTCTTTACTGTTAGGGTGGTGAGGCACTGGAACAGGTTGCCCAAAGAAGTGGTAAATGCTCCATCCCTGGCAATGTTCAAGGCCAGGCTGGACAGAGCCTTGGGCAACATGGTCTAGGGTGAGGCACTCCTGCCCACGGCGATGGAATGGAACTCGATGATCTTAAGGTCCTTTCCAGCCCTAACCATTCTATGATTCTATGAACAGCTCTGCACAATGGTCATCAACATTTTCTGGATAGCTAACAGCTGTATGAGGGCTCCACTGTCCTGGATAACATCCATGGGAAACAGTAACAACCTTCATCTCACACTGCCTGGACTGGAAAGCTGAAGATTCCCACCAAAATCCCATTCATGGCCTTTGCTCAAAGGTTATATGCAGCCATCAGCTAGACAAACGGTGCATAATCAGTTTGAAGTATCACTGCTCAAAACTCCTTATGGCCCCCAGAGAAGACATTCACACAGTTACTCCTCAGCCACTGCTTAGAGATGATCTGATTCCTGCTAGTTTCACTGCTAACTACAGGAATTTGAATGACGTGATGATACCTGTGCTTTTGTTTCTGGAGTCAAAGAAAGCCTGTTAAGTTCTCATGCATGTGACAGGTAAAAGCCTATTCCAAAATAGTATCAACCTCCACAAACTCTAGGCTTTTATACTAACTGCATTTATACTCCAGCAAGATATCTGGCTGCGGGAAGCATACTTGCACTTTTTAAGGACCCCAGTGACGTCAGTTCAAACCCAGAATAACTTCATCTTGCACGCAGAATGGGCTTGTGCATGTAATAATAACCTCACAAATCATGACTGATAGTTTTGTCGCATCTTTATATGACACTAATGGTCAAGAGGATATTGTTCCTTTACAGTGTCTGAATCATTCCATGTTGGGCTGTAACCATGAAAGGAACATAGAAGGCACCTGGCAAATAATGTGGTTCCCCGCTTGTATTCAATAAATACATAGCTAAGCTTAAATGGCAAAATCATGAGTGTTTTTATTAGTTTACTAAGAAAACAAAAATTCACAACAGAAGTCATGAATACACTGAATTACATATGAATCCATTATCTGTGATGGCATACATGTATACTACCAAAACCGTCATAAAATCCAAGGTAAAGACAAAAACAATTCAAGTAAATAGCCACAGTTTCTGTATAATGTAACCAAACATGTCCCTCAACTACTTTATATTTTCTACAGCAGCTTCTTGAAAAGAGGGCATACAAAGTAAGATACGTAATTTTTAAGCTTCTGTTTCAAAGTTATGTGAAATCCATTTGCCTGCAGTGGAACGGAGCAAAACAAAGATTTACAAGGTCTGCTGACGTATAAAATCTAAGGAAAAAAATAAAATCAAAGTTGCTTTTTATGCCCTCTAATGTTCTTTTTAGTGGACGAAACAATTTTAGTACTTGCGTATGAGCAGAAAGTCTTTCTTAGAACATCAATATAAAGCTACCTAGAAGAATGCAGTAGTTGCAACAGTCTTTTTAGGTCATTCATATTAGCCCAAGAGGTGAAAAAAAAACACCAAAAATCTGGCCTTATTCTATTAAAAAAGGAAAAAATAAAGCTGTCAGTTGTTTAGCATTCTTAACTCTGGTCCAGGTCAGAAGCTGCACTCATAGCTTATATTTGCATTGGCACCATAAAACATAAGTAAAATATCAAGAGCTACATAATACTTTTTCACACCTTGTTCTCAAAGTAGTTCATATTCCTGAATAATTTTTTTCATGGCTCTAGTTAAAAGCGATTTTACAGTATAAGTTCAAAGGATTCTCTGGTAAACTAGAAGAGGAAACAAGATCATGCACCATCTTGCCTAGCACTCTGACTACTCCATCCTAAGCGTAATGCCAAGAATCTTAAAGTTTTACTACAGGATAACCAAAACTAAAACATGTAATACCAACAAACTGCTATAGACATCAATATTCACCACAAAAACAGCCTTATAGAATAGCTTGTTGAGTGAAACACTGCATAACAATGTCATGAGCTACAATACCATTACAGGAGACAGCGTCAGACATGAAATTCTTGTAATACTAAATTTTTACAATTTCCTGTCACCTCAGGTTTGCAGTAGGAAATTATGTATTTATCAGCATAGAAATACTCTTCAGAGACTATATTGTACAACGTAATAGGTAATGCAAACAGAGATAAGGTTAACATTTGGCTCTGGATAAATAAAAGGATACTCACACACTTGCCCTGACTATCACACATAGTTCTAAATTCATTAAATTATTCAAAATACTACAGGTAGTGGCTCTTCTCAGAGAGTACAATGGACCAGCTTGCTGCTCTGTCTTGATTCGAAGGCACATTACTTATCCTTGTGGTGAGATAAAGCAGTAACATACTAAAAGGTAAGGTGAAGGAGAGCACTTCTACAGAAGCTGCTCAGCTCAAATGAGAATGTGAGCAAGAGGCAGATTGCTATCAGCAACCCAAGGAATACTGCCAGGGTGGTGTACCTGAGCACTGGACAGAAAACACTTTCCAAGTTTCACAAATGGCCAGAGTGAACCTAACAGGCTGCTGTAATGGTGTCCCTCCCACATATTGGACAAAGACAGTTCAAAACCAGGAAACCTGTGTCCTGAAAACCACTGGACATACAAACACTGGCAAGACTAAGTCAGAGCCAGAACTGCTCTAACTGGCAGTGCTACATGGCAAGTAAGAGCCAGGCCTCAGCTGCAGAAGCCTCTTCCGTAGCATTTACTATGCCAGACAAGCAATTTAGCCCCAGGAACATGCCACAGCCACTGGAAAGACTAGCCAGGGCAGTAGTACGTATGGTCAGAAAAATGGGATGTTGAATCTTAAGTGTCTGGATGGACATCTTCAAATCTCTGAAGAAATCTCCCTACTCTTTCCCCTAATTAAATAGAGAATTTTGACATACCACAAGTATAGGTACAAAATCCTATGCCTGGCCACTAGAAATAATTCATACCTGCATTTACTACTGCTTCAGCTGCAGGCTGTCATTTCATCCCACTTCAGTGTCTATGTCATCCTTTCACCTGGGTGTTGGAGTCAATGAACAACCTGGAACATAGTTGTTTGCATAGGAGCTAAGAACGATGCCCAGGGCCATGACTAGAGTATTCAGATACTTCCTCCAATCTGATAAATACCAATCTATCAGTATAGTATTGTTCCACAGAATTTATCTGCTAGTTTTTCAGTGAATTATTTCCAAGAAGACTTAAGCTGATAGCATTCTGCTGTTTCTCACAAAAAGCTATTCTGAGGATAGCATGCGTCACTATTTCTGTTATCCTGCCACTTGCTCAAGTACTGTACAATTTACATTTCTAATCACATAGCCAGCCAATAATATCTGTCTGTACAAGACACCAACAGTGTACTTATTCTGCATACCTACATTTAATATATTGCGAGACAGTGCTAGGTGATTTTTATGGAAAAAAGTCTTTACAAAAAGTTGTGTAACATGGATGCATAAGTGCAATTTGAGACAGTCCCAGAACTACAGGGTTACAGTAAGACACCACTACGGTCTGAACTTCATCCAGACTTTAGTTTCAAGCTCCCATTAAAAAAAAAAAAAAAAAAAGGAAAAAAATCAAGTGAAGATCTATATCAAACTACTTAATTAAAAATTATACTAGTAACATAGCGACAAGTTTATTATAGAGGCACCATCTAGTACGGCACCACTAATTTAAATTCTGTGTAACCGAATTTTTATGCCAACATAACTCAATTCAATTATAACTCCACCAGTTAAAGGTGACTTTTTTTTTTAATACTCTTTTAACACTGCTGGCCAGAATAATATTAACTGCAGGTATAAGATATCTTTATACCACTAAGTATGCACCAGTAGATCTTAAAATTCCCTCCTACACCCATCCTAAGACAATACAGCTGCCACAGAAAGTACAACTTTTAACTGCACAGGTATAGCTGAAGCTGTACAACTCTCGTATACAGAGAAGGCCTAGAAGTATGACTATAAATACACTCCCTCGGGTGCATAAGACACTGTGCAAGTGACCAATAAGGAGTCCCCTTATTTAAAGCTAAGGAATGTCTTTTTCTTTGTTTAGGCGAACAAAAACATCATATTTTGTTCCAACCACTGCGGTTTCCCTCTGTAAGAGAAAAGGGAGAATGTCTGCCGACTCGAGGATCCATAGCAAATCCTCAGTTATAAGGAAAAAAAAATACTATGGAGAAAATACAAGATAGCTCTTCCTTTACAGCATTTATATGAACAGGAGCCTTACCAAAACCTCAAAACAATTATCCAGAAATTCTCCAGCATAATCCCAGTTCAAGAAGCACCAACATGCCCAAGTTCCCCAGTGAACTGACAGCACTTAATGGGCCCTGACCTTCTTAAAATCCTGAGAAAAAAAATCCAAGTAGCCCTGGTTTCTGGCAGCCTCCTGTACTCTATCCAGTGGGATGCTGTTCACCATCCCACACAGGACACAGACAAGCTGCCCACAGAACACCTCTACTGCCCCTGTCCTGTGCAAAGGCGCCTGGACGCTCATACAAGATGCAAGCAAGTACCTCGTCGCCGTGAGGAGGCCTGACAAACCCCCGCCCGCCGAAGGCCTTCGGAGGATCCCGGCGCCCCCCACTCTAGGCCCCTGCCCAGGGGCTACCTCCTGCCCGCCGGCCCCCACGGCCAGCGGCCCCGACCAGCTGCGCAGCCCCTCCCAGACCGCACACGCTCTCCCCGTCCTGCCTGGTAGGAGGACCGAGGAGCCTACGAACTCAAAAACACCATGCCCCTTCTGCAGAGTCCTCGGGACCGGCCCTTTCGCCGCTCCCGTCGAGCCGCTCCCGGACACCCCAGCCCGCCACGACTAGGCCCAGATGCCCCTGCGACGCCGCCACGGCTGGCCAACCCCGAGGCACGGGGCCGGGCAGAACCGAGGGGTAACCCGGGAGGACACGCACCATGTTGAGAGCTGTGCAGGCCTCTTCCCTCACGGCTCAGGCGGAGACTGAGGGCGGCGGCAGCAACGGCTTCCTCCGGCGGCGGCAGCTCCCGGCTCCTCACGGGCCCTTCCGCCGCCTCCCGATCATGCGCAGTGCGGCGCATTCCCCGCGCCGGGAGCCGACGCTGCGCGGCCGCGGCGCAAAGGGAGGGAGCCCGCCCGGCGGGGAGGCTCGGCGCGGCCAGCCCTGGCCCGCTCCTGGTGCCGTCCGGGTTGCCTGCGGGAGCGGCTGGCGCTAGCAGCGCGGCATTTGTGGCAGCTGAGGTGGGGAGTGCCGCGCTGGGGGAGAACAGGAGGTCCTTGGCTCGAGGAAGGGAAGGGAGACGAGCCCACCTCCGGTGTCCTCGGGGTTGGGAGCGGGGCGGACTCCCCTCCCGCGGTGGGCTTGGTCGAGGAGAGGCCGCGGAGCAGGAGCGGGCAGCTGTGGCCTCAGCCAGGAGCGGCGGGGTGCCGCCGCTTTAGGGGCGCGGGCCGCCCGGGTCTCTCATCCCCTCTGCCGCCTCCGACCCCCGGGAGCCGCGGCCACCCCGCGTCCCTTTTCTGTCGGGGAAATTCCTTATTTTCTCAGATACCTGAAACCAAAACGTTTCGCGAGGTGTGCACGCTCGTGGTTAACAAGGGCGCCGCGCTCGCAGGGGTGTTCCGCGGTTTCTGTCGAGGGCACAGCCCCAGCGCATGAACTTCAAAAGACGGAGGATGGAAAAAGCCCGTGGGGTTTTCAGGATGGATTCGGACGGCGTTTGCTGAGCAGCCACGGAGACTTGGGGAAGGTGAAGTCACAGGCTAGCAGCTTTAGAGGCATTTTCCTACGGGACCATCTTCGTAGTTGTAAGATCCTCCTGCTGGAGGTTGTAATCCCCTTTGGGCAGCTATTGCTTCCAGGGGGCTGTTGACAGATGTAGCTTTTTCTGCAGTAGCATAGACATGCTAATAAAAGAGGTTGCAAGCATTAAATCACAGATCGTACCAATATCCGAGACAGTTGATTTTTCCCAAGAAAGCTTACTTTACCTACTACAGATTTCTGGCAGCTGAGGAGGTTTGGGGAAGCAGAGTATTTGCTGATAAAACTCTCAGTGGTGGCAGACTGCTAATTGCGAAGGACAGGTTTGAAATCTCATTCTTGTTCTCTCATTTCCTGCTGAGCTGGGACCTATTAAAATAAGCTTCTGTATTTGTATTACATGACTGATATGATGGGACACACACGAAAGAAATTAAGACTTTAGAAAACCATTCTCCATGATTGAGGTCCAGGGTTTATGTTTTTTAAAGAAAAGGGCCTCAATTGCTCCTCACTTATTTCACTGAAAAGCAGAGCTAAGATTAGATGGGAGTGTGAGGAGTTAAAGCACTATTTGGAGAGGAGAATGAGGCCTGACCTGTGGAGTGTCCAGTTTTGCTGGTGTTCTGAAATGGTAAATTTAAGAGTTTCTTCATATTAAGTATATGGTAATATGTGTGAATTCAACTATCCTGAGAGACGCTAGTTGCCTGGATACCTTAAATCCCACTGAAAAGCCTGTGTTTTGGAATCAAGGGTGGCTGCAAAATGGCCAGTGTAAACAGCCATGAGCACTGCACACCAGCCCAGTCCACGTGAACCAGGGCATGGGAGGCAAAGCCAAACCTGAAAATCTGTTTCACTGAGTTAGCTAATTGCCATCACTATAATGTGCTGTGACAGTCCTACAATCTGAAGAAACAATTTAGAACTGGAGAATTACTGTGACATGTAACAATAATCTGAGAGATTACCTGTGATTGCACTGGATTCCACAGGACAGAGACAGGATTTATAAATGGCTTGTTTTTCCCTAGTATCTGTGAATCTTCCTGGTTTTCTTTAGTGCAGGGTCTGCTGGGTTGTTTTTTTTTTTTGAGTGTGTGTCTGGGGACACACTGTGCTTACTTACTCTTCTAAGAAGTTGTACATAAGGTTATTTTAACTTCAAAGAATGTTGAAAAAGTCTTTAATTTTGCTTCTTTTGTTCACTAAATAATGTACTAAAGCATATTTTGAATGTTTTCTTGTTCAGGACCTAATTAAAAAGGTAGACCTGATTTTATGCATTCAGCGTATGTTTAAAAACATTCCTTGAAAAATTCACCATTGCTACACCTTTTTGTTCAATCTATTATTTTCTTTGTCAGCCTGGGTTACTAATTAGCAGTATTTAAATTAGCTGCAAGTCTGGTGGAATTTATTCTCAATACATTAATGTTCAGAAATTGTTCCTGCCATACCATTTTTTTGTCTGGGAGTCAGGATATTTGAAGCCTGCTTCCAACTTTGACTGACTTGTGATTTGATCTCTCCAACTTACTAAATTACCCACATTATGAATTCCTGCTGTATAAAACATAGAAAATCATATTTAACTGCTTTGCAGGAGCTTCTTATTAGGGCAGATAAAAGCATATGATTCAGTAAAATGCAAATCAAATAAAACGTGTGAAATGCAGATTAATGCTATTCCTATTGTGCATGCTGCTGTTTTGTTGTTGGCTTGGGTTTTGGTTTTTTGTTTGTTCTGTGGTGGTTTGTTTTTTTTTTTGATTTGGGGGTTTGTTTGGTTTCATGTTTTTTCAGTTTCAGTTACAAGGTGAAACTGTACACAAGAAAATTAGTGGCTTTCTGCTGCCATTTAAGCTGTAAATCCAGCGTTACTGATTTTAGTGGGAGCTACAGTATGCTCTTCTGTCTTGTTTATTACAGTACTTACATGGGTATGCCTGAATTGACAAATCAAATGTAAGTTACGGTACCCAGAGCTCTTTACTACCACTGCCAGGCTATCTGGTGCCTCAGCCTGAGCCGGTTTGATTAGACTGCTTGAGTTATCTTCTCCATACATGGCACACTGCAGTAGGCATATCCTGCACAGCAGATGCTTCAGGACACAGTCAGATGGCCCCAATTCCATTCATGTCCATATGCCTACTGGCAGGCTGTACATCTGCAGATGTAGATCTGCAGTTCAATGATGCGTGTGCCATCTGAATTTCAGAATTTCTGAGCAGAGGAGATGCTTTATAAAGCAAGAGGCACCATGAGGCTGCCAAAAAGTGTACATGTATGTGTTCAGAGTAAGTTGTCTAAATTGGGCTTTTTAGCTTTTGTACAACTCCATCCAGGATGGCACACCAAGTCAGACCAGTGATAAACAGCTCTGCTATTTGTAAACGTGACACACATGCAGCGATACAGACTAGGAGGAAATATTATTCATTGTGCAATCTGCATGCAGCATAATCACTGTGACCACAGTACATAATAACTTGTTTAGTTTATGGTAACGCTGACATGCTTGCTTTGCTTTGTTGTGAGATCCAGTGATGTTTTACCATCTCATGTGAACCCTAGAACTAGTCAGTGATTTTTATGAATCCAGATGTGTCACATGCATAGTTGTGAATATAACATTGCTCTCTTTTACACTGACTTGAGCTCTCTAGCAGGCAGAGAAGAAGGTCTCAGGTGGAGTTAGTGCAGAATCCATTTAGTGTAATCCCCTTGTTGAGAACTTCCAGTTAGAGCAATTTCTGAGGAAGAAGCCCCAAGCTTTATGAAGGATAACAGTAACAGTAACCTGGAACAGCTTGACTTAGAAATGTCTTTCTAACCCACATATCTTTTTGGCAGCTACTTTCTACTCTAGAAAGTGAAACCACCAATTCAGCTTACGCTAATGGTATAGCTGTAAAGTGGTTACAACTATGTCCCTTTGCCTGCAAATGCTGACCCCATGTTTAAAAGAGCAAAGTCTATGAACTGTTCTGCACAAGGAGTTTTAATGCCACTGTAACCTCATGAAGTTCCTTAGCATCCACAGGTACAGACACAATGGTCTGCTCCTATCCACTTGTTCAGCTGATATGGTTAGAACGTCTCATCAGTCTGGGTTTTTTCTGCATTGAAATAAGCACAGAGGAAGTAAACAGTCTAAGAACTCCTGTAGTATCTGAGCAATTTAACCTGCAAACTGGCACATCACTAATCTCTGAAGATTATTGTTAATAGATTGCAGGGATGAGTGTTCAACTTCCATTAAGTTTTTCATCCTTCATGCATTACACAAGAGGCTAACACGTTACTATGCCCAGTCCATGGCACTGTTCTACATGGTATTATCTGTGGAAAGAAGCAGGACAGGTTTATGTGACAAAGGAAGAAAAGTCAGGTCAGGAAGTCTAATAAAGTGTCATAGTTTAAACCCAGCCAGACAGCTCGTTCACTCACTCCCCCCCCTTCTTGCCCTCCCCCTACTCCCAGAGGGACGGAGAGGAGAGTCAAAAAGAATGCAACTCCCACGGGTTGAGATAAGAACAGTTTAGTAACTAAGGTATAACACAGATCACTACTGCTACCACCAATAATAACAATGATAAAGGAAATAACAAGGGAAGAGAATACAACACCTCACCACCAGCTGACCAATAACTCACCCCCCCCCAGCCCAACCAAGCACCGACTGATACCTCCTCCAACCCCGCAGTCTCCCAGCCCTTCCGGGTAACTCCCAGTTACATCCTGGGCATGATGTGCTGTGGCATGGAATACCTCTTTGGTCAGTTTGGGTCAGGTGTCCTGTCTGCTTCCTCCCAGCTTCCTCTCCTCCCTGGCAAAGCATGAGGCTCACAAAGTCCTTGGCCAGACCAAAACATCATTGTTATCAGCTCTGTTCCCAGGCCGAAAGTCAAAACACTGCACTGCACCAGCTACCAAGAAGGAGAAAAATGACTGCTACTGCTGAACCCAGGACATAAAGTCTGAAAGTTTCTCATGTATGTAACTGTGTACCCTGGCAGGCCTGAAAAAACTGAGACTTGTCCAGGACAACTAATGGGCAACAGTCTGCAAGACTCCTGTTGGTTTTGCTGGTTTGGGTTTTTTGGTTGGTTTGGGTTGGTTTTTTTTGGTTGGTTGGTTTGTTTGGGGTTTTTTGTTGTTTTCTTGGTTTGGTTTGGGGATGGGGTTTGGTTGGTTGGGTGTTCTGGTTTTTTTTAAACTCATCAGGATAACTGAGATACATGTACTAAAATTAAGGCATTTTAAGTAATATGAATTAAGAAGTCAGAGGGCTAAAAAATTGAGCTAGCTAGTTGACATTTCCTTAGTTCACAACTTTTGTAAGCAAGGTATCATCTTTATAAACAGAATGACTTGAAATTTCCCAAGCTATGAACCAGACAATGCCATCATAACTATGACTTGATGATTAAAATCTATACCTTTGAACTATAAGCAGTTTTCCATTCTCACTACAAAGAATTATAGGCAATTTTAAGAAACCAGGAGACTGAAACACACTATTTCCCTATCACGGTGTGTGATAGGGAATTTTCTATACATGCCATCTTTAATTGCTTATCTTAAAAATAAGCTATGCTAATTCAGAGCACATTCTGCTATTAATATATGAAACAAGATTTAAGTTACATATATGGGAGTCAGAGCCTTTTGTCTCAATATAAGCAGTCTGCAAGAGTAATGCAGACATACAAAGCAAGGGTAGTAAGAGGGTTCTTACCTCCTGTCATATCTGTTACACATTTAGCTGTTTCCACTCCTCACAGTGTCATAGCAGCAAAATAGTTTTTGGAAACATGTCTAGAAAACCCAGCCAGTATTCATTTTCTGATATCAAAGTGGCAAATTGAAACATCCATGCCCATGACTAGCTACCAACATCAGTACAGTGGGTAAACTTCAAGGAGAATATGCATTAAGCACATCTGTACGTAACAGTTCTGGTTTTAAATTGGTTCATTCTAGTGCACGCTTGATAACAACTCTAAGAGAGGAGCTATGTCTTATGTTTCTGGGATGCTCAGCAGAGGACACTGAACACGCATGGGGTCCTTGCCTGCAGTTACTGTTCCAGTGTTTATCACTGAGTGCTTCCATGTGTGCCATAGCACGCTGGTGAGTGAGAAAACAGTACAGCCCAGGGTAAGATGTCCCTTTACAGAAAGGCAAGAGAGGGATGCAGCTCTTGGCAGCAGTTGTTTTCACCAGTCTTCAGAGCTTTACTGGCTCTAGTAGGTTAAGAAGCAGGGAAAGTGGAAGATGTTAAGTGATTATGTTGGCTGCCATTCACAGAGACCAATTACCATTTCAAAAGCAACTTTTTGGCCTGAAACTGTTTATACTGAAAACAGATTGTCCTGGTTTAACCCCAGCTAGCAGTTGCTATCTCACACCCTGCCCAGGTGGGATGGGGAGGAGAATCAGAAAAAAAAGTAAAACCTGTGGGTTGAGATGGGAACAGTTTAATAATTGAAATAATGACAAGGAGACAGCAAAGGCACAGAAAACCCAAGGAACACAAGTGATACACAGTACAATTGCTCACCACCTGCTGACCAATGCACAGCCAGTCCCCAAACAGTGATCAGTACCTCCCAGCCAACTGCTCCCAGTTTCTATAGGGAGCATGGCAACCTATGTACAGAATACTTATTTGGCTCATTCTGGCCAGCTGCCCTGGCTGTGCATCCTCCTGGCTTCTTGTGCTCCTCCTCACTGACAGAACATGAGAGACTGAAAAGTCCTTGATCAGGGTAAGCACTATTCAGCAACAACTAAAACATCACTATGTTATCAACATTATTTTCATTGTAAAGCCAAAACACAGAATTGTACTACTTACTAGGAAGAAAATGAACAGGACACAGATGAACACTAAAATCCAGCTAGTGTTAGAATTTCAAAATCCAGTAGGACTCTAGACAGGCATTTTACTTGCTTATTACTGCTGTGATAAAAATTGTGGGGTATTCAACCATAATATCGATGTTTATTTTAACATCGATTCATTGTATAATCAACAGATTTTAAGCTAACATCAAATTATATCATTACATTTACTGCATTACTTTTGAAAGAAGAGAGCCTGCATTCCAAGAGATCCACATCAGTTTGCATAAAAATAAATGCCAAGGTTTCAACTCTGAATTTCTGCCTTTTTTTTTTAATAATACATTCAGTTAGGTATATTAATTTCCAAATGGAATTCTTTTGCAGAGGGCTATGCCCTAGTATCCTAAAGATACTACGTGGCATTTACCGGTGAAGCAATCACAGCAGTTGAGTATCTGTTGAGGACACACCTTGTGTAAAAGCTGTAAGTTCAGACCTTAACCCATTGCCATTGACTGCTCCATGAACACATTCAGCACAGCACTGCTGGGCTTTTTACATCCAGAACAGATAAAACACAGTCAAAAAATTCTTGATCTCACTGAACAGAGGAATATTCAACAGAAATTAATGATAAATGTGCTGGTTGATAAGCCCTTTAAAATAGGTACAAGTCTCTTCAATAAAAGTAAAATTTAAAAAGAGAGTAGTATGCTCAGATCAACACCCCACCCCCACCTGACTGTGTTTTAAAGGTCCTGCCAAACACTTATGTATTATTTTCTTAATCCTGAAGACAGAAAGTAGGATTTTCTGGTAACTAGGTAGCATAACCATTACAACAAAGGACTCAATACACACTGGAAACTTTGAGGCTTTATAATTCATTGGTATATATATTTACTGTATAAAAGGTTAAAAAAAATAACCTTACAAGTAAAAATAGTCTACACCTGAAACTATAGTTTTACCAGCAGGCATGGAAAAATAAGTATTTGTAAGTCACTCTATCCACAAATTTTGCAGTGTTTTGATTAACATCAACTTTATTAAATAGGAGGAAACACAGGCAAATATCTATTAAGTGACTTGTCTGAAGTCACCATGAGTCAGTGGCTGAAATAAGAATGCAGACCTGCTTTCCTCTTCCTGTGTCTTAATCACTGATCCAGCATGAAGTCAGGCTCCACACCACAGATCTTCACTGGGTATAAGTTATAGTAATTAACAGCAGCTGAAGAGTGCAAGAGAGATGGAGATCCCACAAGTGGGTAACTGAAGTTTATGAAGGGCTGTCCTTTTGGTCTAACATTCACACTACCAAGCAGGATGTTCTGTAACTGGTATAACCAACTGACCAGTAAGCTCACTAAGTGTTACACTGATCCCAGCTCACAAAAGCCAGTCTGGAATACTAGTGCCCTTGTTCTTTCCTGTAGGCTATCAATTGTGGCTGAACTACACATCCCATGACTTGGTCCCCTCTCTCTTCCAGCAGCAAGAGTAGGTATTAACAATCAGAATCAGTTCAGATTCCTTGTTTCTATAACATCTGTTATTCTTGTATCAGAACTACATCACTATTTGAAAAAGGTACATTAATAATGAACAACTGGCAGAGATTATCGTTTTAGCTTGAATACTAAAATACTGCATTTTACACAATTACCAATTTTTTTCTTCCTTACTCTATCACTAAGTGTTCTACAGACAACAGTTTAGTTACAGCTGTGTTAGCATCATATGGCTCTTATCAATTCACATTTATAATAGAAGGATTTATCTGTGTCATTTCTGAATATTCTGTAAATTAAAATCCTGGGTTACAAGAACAACCTACATTTAATCACTTTGTTATCTCTAAGTTCAGTTAAATCACATTATTGCAAACCATTTGAAGTGTGCAAATTCTAACAGTTACTTCTGCAAGAGATTTTATGCTGAAATAAACAAAGCCTTCACTGGTTGAAAAATCAATCTCAGCAAAAGCTTACGGGGGGGGGGGATGGGACGGGACGACAACACCCCCCCCCAACAAACAAACAAAAAAAAACACACCCAAAAGAAACCCTGCTAATTTTCAGAAGTGAAGGAAAATTAAAACTGGCAAAATTATTTGTCTCCATTTGTAAGGGAGGACCTTTTGTCACATTCTTGTTTCGCTGGCTGGCTGAAGGAAGCAGCGAAAGCTTCCTGACAGAGAACATCATGCTGTGGGTTTTAATGTTTTGCTACAGATTCAGTGTAGCAAAGCAAGTCTAGAAACACAGCAGTGACATGTAGAAATTAAAAAAATAAATGCCAAGCTGCAGCATCTCTTCAGGACCGAGTTCACATTTCTATATGTAGATTCCATTTTTAGATAAAACAAGTCACTAAACTTCCTTGCAGTGAAACCCATTACAACTATCTGGATTACTGCCGCCTAAATGTGATCTGCAGATTCTGGTCTATCTATCATCATATGATATCTCACAAACAGTTCCTTAAAACCCTCTCATGCATAAACATAAGCAACCAAGGAAAGAACAAAATGAAGAAAAATGAAAACAAACCTAAATTCAAAGTTAGGCTTAATTTTTATTTGGCAGTAAATAAAAAAATCACTATGGCAATATTCTACATGATGATCACTCATTTTTTTGTCAGATCGCCATTGGATTACAACGAAAACTGAAAAGTATTACAGTATGCTTTTAACATGTAGACCATCCAGAGACATTAGTTTTACAATTTTTGTCTGCATTGCAGGCAAGACTACACAGTTACAGCATCAGATCAGAGAATCGCCTACGACATATATTGATTAAAAAATGAGATTTCATGTTAAGTATAAGGATCCATTTGCACAGATGTAACTACAAGTTTGGGATCACTGTAGCATCTGTGGGCATTCCTTTCTGCAGTATCAATTATACTATTGTCTTAAATTAGTATATCAAAAGTCCATATGACAAGCAGAACTTAACTAAAAATGTGAAAATATTTTGCAACAATTAAAACACTTTTTCTTTCCCTTTTCCTCTTAGGTGCTTTTCAAAAGAAGTTACATTTATAGGAAATGATCAGAATACTGTGTCTGAGAAATATTTTCTTTGCATATCCTACCAACAACCTACTAGTTTTCCCTGTTGCAACACTGCAGATACAAAATATACTAAGTAATATACTAAAATATAAACAATATGGGAAAAGTAATAAGGATTTTGAAGTCAGTATTTTGGCACCTTAAGTACCCTTTAAGTATTAAAATAAGATTACCATTTTTCTATGCTACTTTATGTTTGAAGATAAAGTGATTTTTTAGAAAGCAAATGTTCAACTGATTACTGCTGCAAATGCTAATATGTACTTGAAAAATGCTTTGTATCAGATATTTCAAGGTATATTTTTGAAATGAAAATTTTCACTACTCATTGAGGTAAATAGGAAAAAAGATGCACCGAAAACTTAAGAGAGATCCTGGGCTAAGGAACAATCCCAAATTCCCTATTCAGGCAAAAATGTAAGGCACAAACAGGAATTTTTCTAGAGAAACGGATTCATAAAAAAATTGTCACCTTTCAGATTTTCTTGAAATCAATGCTGTCACTTCTCAGGCAAAAAAAAAAGCAGCTGTGAATGAAAAAACAGGCAGAAGACCCCTGCTGTGTGCAACTTACAGTCCTAACTAACCTCTCCCATACCGTATGAGTTCCACATCTTCCAGTGTAATGCCTTTTCACAGACAAACATAAACACTGAACAACAATCACATAGGTCCACAAGTTATTTATACGATTACAGTACAGTGTATCCAAGTTTCAGTAAAGTCACCATAATTTACTGTCAAATTATGCAGGAAGTGCTGAGGAAACCAATTCCCCAATCTACTACGCAAAACAGTTTGCTCAAAATATGAAGAAATCTCCTCCTGAAAGAAAATCAGCAAAGTAGAAAAAATAAAATGCAGCTTCCTTGAACTTCATTTTGTTTCTGCCTCTTCATCCATGAATTCAACTAACGGAGCATGTCTGTTGGCCTGGGCACCTTCTTGGAAATTAACCTTTTTTACCACTCCTGCCTTCGGAGCCCTTATGGTATGCTGCATAGAAACAGATCAGTAGTGAACAAACGGAGTACTTTGCACCTCACCCCCCAGCAAATGCTAATATTACTCTTTGGTGCAATTAAAGCAGAACACAATTACTTCATCTGACATGTATATTTATTTTAAATTGTTGTTGTTGTTGTTTGGTTGGGTTGTTTGTTTTTTTTTTTTTAAAAAGGTTATCCTAGTCCTTTTTCAAGTTTTATTTTCTCATCAATATTTATTTTGATATTGATACTGAAGATTAAAATACTATATGTTGTTGTATTTTGAAGCATGAACAGCTGAATGTTATTTACTTCTGTAGCATTTTTTGTTATTATAATAAATGCCAAGCAGAGGTAATTCAGTTTTAATCCAAAATGTTAATGATATGGCAGATTTGTTCCCTTAAGTGGTATCTACAGATTACTAAAGATATTTTTGTTTGCTGGCCAGGAAGGCTCTTAACTGAACAGATATTTGGCTAAATCCAGATGAAATACAAATACAACTACTAGTGACAGTAATGAAATAGTATGTTTACATACAATAACAAATAGACCAATTTGGGGATTGGTATCAGGTTAGTTTTCCACTGAAGTTTTGTTTCTTGGTAGTTCTCTACATAGGGTTAGTCTAATATCAAATATTAAATAATAGATATTAAGTCTAATATCAAATATTAAATATTAGATATTAAATCCTCACATCTAAGCAAGTATTAATTTAAGTAACTGTTTATTCAATTTAACATCTTTTATTTCAATACCATTAAAAAAAAAGGCAACTCAGATAATGTCTGTCTATGGTATCATCTGGAGAGGCACAAAAATTTAGCATCCAATTGCAAATAATTTCAGGTGTAATTTTTTTTTAGTGCACAGTTACATTTCATGCCATTTTAGTGTCATTTATAAAAGGACATGGTAAGGGAAAGGCAATTTTTCTCAACAACATTAATTCTGCTATCACAAACTGAAATTTAAAATAAACTAATAGCTTAACCAAACCAGTACAGGGCGCAAAAACTACAGTTCAAACAATCTGAGCCAGAGTCAAGCAATGTGACAATATACAGTGGCCAAAATGCTAGTTCACTGAATGTCACATGGACAATTACAAAGGATCTTTAGCCTACTCTTGGTAAAACTTTATGTAAACAACAATAAAAATATTATTAAAAAAAAAGTCCTATGCGTATTTACAAGGTCACTTTTAGCTAAATTTCTGTATAAAGTAGCTGCAGACATTACATTTGCTTATATCACACAAACAGTGAGCAAGAGATTCACCCAGACAATTTTCTGCAAGGGAAGTGAAAGGAGGGAAGGGGAGAGAAGGACTGAGAAAGCTAACCAAATGAACATCAAAACATCTGCAGAGTACCATGGATTATATAATCATCATTTGTTAATAACAGCAAATATAATCCTCTAAAATCTAGTCAGACAATGCTTGCTTTACAGCACATGAAGTGATACCGACATCTGCAAGCTACTGCACCATACTTCAATAACGCTACCAAAAATGACTAAATTATGACCAGAATTTTATTTTCTCAGTAATTAGAACCTTTTACATCTCACCTACCTCCATTTTCATAGCTATCATAACCATCAGAGGGTCTCCAGTCTGAACCTTATCCCCTGCTTTCACAAACACCTATAGTTCCAGAGAAAATTGAGAAGAAATCATGCATATCTGTACCATTAAACATCAGCAGCTGACTTTGCCTAGCACAGTCTACTGAGTGACCCTGGTTTTGCAAAACAGCCTCATATCTTTATTACTGTTATGTTGGGTATCGAAGTTCTCTAGATAATACTCAAGGGAAGTCAGAAGCTATAGATATAGGTTCAGTAACAGCCAACAGGATGACCAGGAAGCAATTTATGTGTCAAAGAAAAAACACTAAATAAGACAATGTACATTCCACCCTTTTTGGGTTTATGAGCGTCTATTTTGAGGGAGAAAGTGCAGAACCTTTTCCTGGAGTCCCTAAAGTCTTGAAAAGAAAATCCATACAGAAGATTGCAGGATCCACCTAGTTTTTCTGCAGTAACTGATTTATATGTAAGAGACCCATGTTCACTGTACTCCACCCTCTGAAAGGGTTCATGTCTTTTTGTTGTTTATGCCTTTTTATCACTAGCAGAATTCTTTTAACTGCTAAACTCTCCTGGAAATGTTTTTTTTCTGTTGAAACTTTGTCAATGTACAGAGAAATACACAAGACTTCCTATGCTAAAGAAACAAAAACATAAACAGAAGCAGCAAAACACATAGATTAGCAAAAAAGGCATTTCTAGTTCTCTTTTTTGCAAGTACATCTAGCATCTCACTCTTTTGGTTAGATATAATGGATCACACTGCAACACTGTAACTGAACAAAACCTGTAACATTTCAGGGAACTTTGCCTTAAAAAGAAATTGAGATGAAGAAGAAATAATTTAAGCAGTAGGGGAAGTTAAATATTCAGATTTTCCAGAGCTCTAGAAAAAAAAAAACAACTAGAAGACTGAAAAACTCTTGGGTGGCTACTGAAAACTCAGAGTAAACAGGGCATTTTCCAATTGGAAGAAGTTACATAGCACTGACATTTCTGATCCCGATTCTTTCTTTCCTGGCAGTACAGAAGCAAACACCATTTCTGGAAGAGTAAACTTGTACATATATTGGAGAATTCATGTCCTACCCATATTATTAAAATTACCTTTTCAACTGTGCCTGTCATGGGTGCTACAGCACCACTTTGCATTCCCACTGAAGTCACGGCAGATAAGTACTTGGGTACAGGAAGGCCAATCTGAACACTACCTTCCTACAGAAATAAAATCAATGACATATGAGTTAACAACATAAAATAATACTACTAGTGCAATATGCTAACATACAGTGAAAGAACAGATCCAGCTTCAGGGAAATGAGTCAACTGTTCAGGGTGGAAGAGGTGTGGGGTCAGAGCAGCAAAAGCACTGTTGGTATGCTTACTACCTCACCAGTATCCAAGTCCTCAAAAGCCATGGTGGCAGCTGCCAAGGATCGGTAAGGAAGGAACTACCCCTGGGAAAAAGAGGTTCCACGTGGAGCTATGTACCAAAGCCACACCTTCCCTATTCATGCAGCAACAGCACAGAAGGTTTTAGAAAATGTGCAAAGGCAGGTTGATGCAAGAAAGACAGACATTGGCATCTTCATTGCCATGCATTATCAATGCGTTGCAATGCATTATCACAATTTACAATGAAGTGGATTCAGTGCCGAGTTTACTGAGAAATTCTCACCATTATTCAGAATTCCCCAGTTCCTCTCAGACTTGCTACCCAGAGTTTCCCAATGACTCATTCTCCCACACATCCTACCCATACCCTAAAACTCCTGTGATTTCTTCTAGATGCCCCCATCCTAGACTCCACTCTGATACTATGGGAAAACTGAGCTTTGCCATTCCAGCATGAATTATTTCGTTCTCATCAGTGGAGTAGCGAAGTTCTCCATGCAGTCTGCTGGAAGTCTCAGAGCTAGAGGTTAATTACTGAAATTAATACATAATAATTTACATATTTAAATTACATTTGTATTGAGATACATTAAGGGCCTGTCAGCTTTTTAACTAAAAATAAAAAATTACAAGCCTGAAAATGCAAATTGGGGCACCTCTTCTTTCAAATGTCATTATTCATGCAATACAAATAAGGCTATGGTAACTCATAATTCAAATTTTTTAATATTAGCTGAAGTTACCCTTCCTCAGACCAATATACTTTTTTTATTATCATTTTAGAAATGTAACCGAAGTATCAGTTACAAGCACATCCAAATAATTATCCATTTAAAGTAACTGCTACTGTTCATAAATCTAACAAACTTAGAAACTTAAACATTTTGATATTGTGCTTTCCCCTCCCAAACCATTACTTGTAATTCTCATGCAACTAATTACATTTTATCTTTCTAAATGTCATTGATTTTTTTACTCACTGACCATAACAGCTAACTTCTAACTATAGCTATAAGCACAATACGTATCAAAACATTATGGGCCAACATACGAACTTGAAGTTATGATTCTCTTTCACATTCTCTTGCAGTTTATATTGTTCATTTACATGGATAAAGCTCTGAAATTTTATACTTGAATAATAAAGAAAGGAACTTTACCGGAAAGAAGAGATAAATTGTGTTGTCCAAAATGACCAATTTGGACTTACACACTGTTCCATTTACTGAAGACCTCAAGTAAACTGAATCATCTTCATTGAAGATCTCTCCAGAAATCAAGAAAGTTTCATCTTGAATCTGGAAGTAAAATACTTTTATAAGGACAAAAGCTAACCCTTCATGAACAATAAACCAAAAGCTAGTATTTGTAGTATACACTCGTAACATGCGATTCTTCATAGATTTTAAAGATTTGATTTTTTTCCAAATTCCGGAATTATCTTACATATCCTTTATTTTTCTGTTAACAGTCTGTATTCCATAACCAATGCAATCAGCTCTGAAGATCAGCTAACATGCTCTCCCATGACATTTTTTTATCATAAACTATGCAATAGTTCAAATATGAATAGCATTCAAAACACAAAGGTATACTACCTCTCAGGAAAAACAACAGCAAAAATCAAAGTGTTTTGTTTAGCAATATTTTTAATTTACTCTAGCATATTGACTTCTATCAAGTTGAAAAATCCATACTATTCAGCTGACATAGTAAGATTACACAATGCTTTCCAAAAGATGAGCAAGTTCCTCAGTCTTGGAAGCTTATGATACAGAAACTACAACATATTCAGCAAGCCTACAAAAGGAGTAGTGGAGAGCAGTAATGGAAACAGCGTCAATTAGAAACCAAAACTGCAAAAGAAATACCAAATGGAAAGGCTATTTATTTGTAGGAAACCTTTTCATCTACATCAATGGAAATTGCACCTCTGCAACAACTTCAGAATACAAAGACAGTAAGAATATGAACTTAAGTGCATTACATTTAACTGATATTTTTATTTCTAACATCACTGAGCAAAGAATCAAGAGACTTGCTGATCTTTCAGGATGTTACAAGTTGAGATAAAATTCAGTCTTCATTTATATAGTCCCACACTACTTTTCCACTGAACGGAGACTTTAACATGCATCAAAAGGATACTGTTCATCTCATATTGATCCCTGAGGAAAAAAAAATAAATTTCTTGATCAGCATCCTGAGCAGGGGTGCAAATCGGGGCAACACCCTGGTCAGCACTGTGAGGGCTTGTCAGTTCCATAGCCCAGCAACCTGCTCTAGTTGCTTGGTCTCCAGGAAGGTTTTATAGCCCTCCAAAGGCACTGTCCTCCTCATTATCAGCTCCCAATTCTGTTTCTCCATCCCTTGTCTCCAGCTTTTCTCCATTTCCATCTCAACACCCATTCTCCTTTCTTCCCTGCGGGTCTACATTCTGAGCTGTTGCCCTTGCCCTTCCCCTCCCCGAAAGGCCTCGCTTCATTTCACTTCCAGCCCTCTTTTTACTTTTCACTGACATTACTTATGTAATGTGTAAAAGCTCTCCTGCATTATGTATGTAATCTGTAACACTCAAAATCATGTGGGTATTACTTGATGGATGTGGGTTATCTCATATCAGTAGAAATAAGCATTGGAGTTACCTGACATGGGGTTATACACATGAAAGCACAATAATTTTCTCACTATTTTTCTCATATGCTTTTCTCTATATAGTCTAAGCAGTTCATAAATACTGCCTTATTCTCTTAATTCCCCTTTTCTGAATATTGGAAACAAGAAGCTGATCTACAGAGAGACTGCATTCTTAAGCATACACTCATTCTGGGTGCCAAATATAAGAGAAAACCCATTTACCTCCAGGTGATGCAAGAAGGGTATTCCACACTCAGCAAAAACACAGCCCCCATAAGCCACACAATTGGAGACTATCATACATGCACATACACAAGTATCTATGTTTAAAGCATCTTAAGTGGTATCCTATAGGATCTCTAATAACATAGAGAAAGAAGCCAATTCTATGTGGCATCATTCAATCATGTAACCAGATTTACTAGTCTCATTCTTAATCTTGTTTGGTAATTACTTTTCAATTTCCATCTTCAAAATAAAAAAAAAAATCTTACAGGTAATGCTCTAGAAAGCTTTTATTTATCCCTCAGGAGATCCATTTCATGCACAGAATAAAGCAGTAGTCCCATGGAATAAAAAAAACAAACCAACCTTTTTAAATGCAGATTTAAACGTCTCAATGTTTTAGAAAGACAAATTTAAGGAAGAGGAAAACAAAGCCTGATCTTTAAACACTGGAAAACCAAATGCTTTTCTTAGCCTTATTTTCAGAAGTATTTTAGTACCTCTTCCATGCCAATCCTGCATCTAGCAAAGATAATTTCAGGCCAAAATAATACAACTGCAACACCAGCTGCAAGCAAACCAAGAACAGAGTCCTGTATCAGTAATTACCAAGGAACTTCGGTAATGGTTAATACCAAGAGAATTTTACAAGAAACTTTCTTCTTTTACCTAAGGAAATATCTGGGAAACAAAAAAATAAAATATGGCCTTGTACCTGCATGTTGTATGACCCTTCTTGATTGTAAGTTACAGCTACTTCCACAGCTGTTCAATTAAAAGAAAAAAAAAAAAAAGGTGCATGTGAGTAGATTTAATTATAGGATCTAGAGAATAACAACGTATACACAATATTTAGTGCATCTTTCTTGATAAAAAGAGAGACCTACCAATACTAAGAACAAGTATTTTCAGATTAGCTTCGTACACACTGAATTCTAGACAATTTGTTTTTCAAAGATGAACACCTGAAGTCATGCTCTGAAATCTGTATTAAGTTACCTGGACAGAAAGCAGGTTTTGATGGGAGAAAATGCTGAGCACTTTCATACAAAATGAAGTAAAAAAAAAAGTTAACCTCATCCTTATTCCTTTAAGTGATAAACATTGGTTGTGTTGTTTTAATTTGGTTTGCATTTCCTCAAGAAATTTCCTCAAGTAGATTAAGCATTAAGTTCTGTGAATTCCCAGCTGAAACTGCTTAAAACTCATACTGCTTCTATTTGCTGTTGGTCAGCCTGAATTCTCAAGCACCAGTTGAAATAATTCTATCCATCAAGTACCTCCTCTCCCTCCACACATTTTATTAACTTACTGTTTTCCCCATCCAGCAGAGACAGCTTTCTAGTATGACATATATTTAGTCTCCTACCAGTGCTGGATGCAAACGGTGAGAATTTATCTAAAACACAAAATACATACATATTTTACTTCAATTGTACTTTAGCAATTTACACAACAAAAAAAAAAATCACTGTCCTACTATTTCTACCATCTTACTTACATATTTATATTGCACATTAAAGATTGAGGAACCACTGTAATAGTAACAGTCCCTCACTAAAGCTTCAACAGTGAATAAACTGATGCTGTGTAACCTACAGAAAACATGACACTAACAGCACTTACTAAGAAAGACATTGACTGTTCTCCATGAAGAGATCCTTGAACAGGAAAGCAACATGGGAATTCAACTGCAACACAGCTGGTTCAGATTAACCTTTAGGTGAAGGTTCCAACTGTAAGAGCAGTCAAACATGGCAGCAAATTGCCTGGGAAGATGGAGGTGTTTTTGAGGATGGATCAGATATACAGCTATCAGATATTGTTCGATTCGTTCATCATCTCTTAAAGCAACAGTGCATGTGAATCTTTCCAATCCCACTCTCCCATGTTTCCAGGATAGTTAAAGTGGAGAAGAAAATTAACAAGGGTGTTGGCAGCATGTCTTAGATTTATATGAAGTCTTTTTTAACAGCAATCACATGCCCAACTGGTATAGCCATTAACAGCGTCAGAACTCAAGAATGTCCAGTTCATTCAATTAAACCCTATTGCCTCTCCCAGTTCTAGCAAGGTCAATTTTATCTCTGAAGACCTTGGGCCAACTGTAAGAATAACAGTGACAGATACTCACTGTTTATGCTTGTAAAGAACAAAGAGTACACAGTGACACTAATTATGCATACCAAGGTCTTTCAGATAGTGCCTATCTGAAGTGCTGTCAGAAGGAGTCTGTACAGTACAGTGCTGAAATATTCAATACCTGTCCCTTAACAAGAGTTATAGTTTGCTGTCTGGGTAAATATCTGACAGATGCCAGAGTGCAGAATTTTGAGCAGCACAAAGTAAGGAGCACACAAATTAAATATTGCACATGAGCTCACAGCATTGTCTCATCCAGTCACAGGTAAAATAAAACAAAAGAATGATCCTTACCATCTGACTGATCTCTAAAAGCTTCAGTTAGCATTTTCTCTTTCAGTATGAGTCCTAGAGCTGCCTGACACATAACTTCATGTGGGGTTGCCTTTTTGGTTGGAAATAGTTCATGATGGTGTTGAGGAATGAAATTAGTGTGCACATTTCCAGCCTCAAACTGTGGGTGTCCTGACAGACTCAGTAAAAAGTCAATATTAGTGCTTAATCCTACAATCTGTAAAGAAAAAGAAACATATTGCCAAATTGAACTGAAGTTATGAATGAGTATATAGATTTCTAGTTAACTTACGAGTAGATAAAAGATTGATCTTTCTTCAGATAGCACTAGCAAAATACAAAGTCTGTCAATAAAATGTAATGAATTCAACTGGTCTGTTTTATTACCAATGAAAACATTGCTTTTAAAAAGAAAAACGAAAATTAAAAAAAAAACACAACAAAAAACCCAATATGAATACTTTTTCAAAAGCACTATTTTTAAAATGCTACCTTCATCCATTGTAAAGTCAAAGAAAGTTTTCTAGCAATGATAATGGGAGGTTATTCAGAGAAGGAACACCCCCCAGCAAAAAAAAAAAAAACAAAAAAAACACAACACAAAAACTACAGAAAACCCACCAAAATCCCACCCTACTGCTTCAGAAAATCATGCTCTGAGTATTTAAAATAAGATTATTAGT
Organism: Pezoporus occidentalis; assembly: GCF_034315485.1. Classification (NCBI taxonomy): domain Eukaryota; kingdom Metazoa; phylum Chordata; class Aves; order Psittaciformes; family Psittacidae; genus Pezoporus; species Pezoporus occidentalis. The sequence continues at coordinate 13,345,989 of NW_026916158.1, forward strand.
ATGAAAAGTGCTTCTTACTAAAAATAAGTTAAAATAGTTTCAAATATTCCTTATTTGATCTTTAAAGAGTAAGAAATGGGAACAGTGACTTTTACTAGATACTACTTATTTCCTGTACTGCAAAATTACCATCCAACCAACATGAAATTAGAAATATTTTAGAGAAATCAGTGAAACTTGTAGGTGTATTGTGCTGTAATATTTATTGACAGAACTACTAAGAAAATTCAGGGGAGGGGAAACCCACAAAAGACCCAATAGATTCCCCCCCCATCTCTTCATTTGCAGTAATGTTTTAGCTAAAACATTTTCAGTACCTCAACCATGTTTGTTTTTCATTTAAAAGTATGAATTAATTCTGCACAAATAATATTCAGTCTCACCTCAAGTCAAACCTCCCGAATTCCTCTTTTGAAAAGAGATACACACCTGTAGTTTTTATAGGGGAAAAAGGGACCACTTCTTAAAAAGAACTAACAGCATTAAAAATTCTCCGTATTTCTTTACCACATGTGTCATTTAAATCTTACGGGTTTTTATAACTTAGAAGTTACAAGCAAACATCATCTGATACACATTTTACCTACAAGTTCCTTTAGGTTTCAGAAAGGTCACACCACAATTGAAAGTGTTATTATTCAGCCTTACTCTTCTATAAAGTCCCAGCTGCATCACCCAGCTCAAGATACCGCAAACTTAAGAGAAATTTATGCTTAAAACCAGACATCACAGTTATCTTTACTCCCTCCACCAACTGCAAATTAGATAAAAATACAGCTTCTCCAAGGAAATACTAAATCTTAACTGCTAGTGGCAAAGCAGGCTCCCTCTTAGCAACCACTTTTGGTTTACTGTAGTATTTTATCCATATTTTGTTTGCCTGATATCTTCACAAATTTGGTTCAATATCTGAAATCATACTGGGTTCCTTCTACTTACATTATATTGATGCAAACTGTATCGCAACTTTCTCAGTGCTGCTTGACGGTCCTCAGCCCAAACAACTAGTTTTGCAATCATTGGATCATAATGAACAGAAACTTCATCACCTAAAATATATTTAAAGTATGCTGTAAGACTAACCCAAGTATTTCTGAAAGTTGGTAATGCATAGTACTGCACACCATATGGCATTAAACTCTGACACAATTGATGGCCACATTTCTGTGTCCTTAAAGAATATTAATCTTTAATGATGTGACCTGGCATTTCAGTTCCAAGGACAACTTCAGTACAGACTTTTCAAGAGGTAACATTACTCAAATTCAGTTTTCACTGTTGCAGTCAGAATGAAGGATTGATAAATTGTGATGAGTATACAATCAGCGTGATCCAATGGACAATAATTTGGATACAGATAAGTAAGTAAAGAGGTAAATAAAATATTCAGTGACTGGCCAAAAGTAAATGGTCAATGATAAGGAAGAATAATTCTGTAGAGATTTGTCTTTATAACAACACCCTGACAGACAAACTTATTTAGGCCAAAGAGGGAAATGCTGACAAAGCAAAGCTTTTGATGTAAAGCATTTCTGCCTTGGTTTTACCTTGTCTGACTCCAGTTTCTATCCTGGTGAAACTATCTGGTGGTGGGGTGGATAAGTGCAGCAATGGCCCAGCCCCTGGCATAAAGTTATTCTTAGGGTCTTCAGCATATATTCTGGCTTCAAATGCATGGCCCCGGAGCAGAATCTCTTCCTGCATTAGGGGAATCTTCTCTCCTGCTGCTACCTGAAAACAATATATTTTTTCTTTAATGTGGGATCAATATTCTGGAGTGCCAGTGTACTAAATAGTAAGTATCTTTCTTCTAAATATGAATGCATAGAAAACACATTCAAAATGCACAAGGAGAAAAAAGTGGTACATCATAAAAAGTTAGTTCTGAAGTTACTTCTTGCTTTTGCCTGGGGGTCACCAATCAAAGGATTTTGAATTGTTATTGTGTAATTTGACCTCCTAGTATTTCACAGATCCAAAACACGACAGAAAAATAGTGGAATTTTTTCCTACTAGTTATGTCAAAAGATAATTAAATGTTTAAGTTAAAGCCTGGTCAACTAAGACAATATTTTATTAGAGAAAAATTGCTCCAAGAGCAGATGATAAAATGGATTACTGGCAGCCAGCACTACTAGCATACACTGTTGATTTTTCTGTATACTGTCAGACCTGCACATTTCAGGGAATGTTTCTTTAAAGGGATTACTAACAATTTAAGACCCTTTAATGGGGCAGGAAGCATCATTTTATTACTCAAAGGAATTCACATTACAAATATAAGAATACCAACAAACACCAGCAACACACCAGTTTGAAAAAACACGGCTTTTAGGGACAAAATAATAACAACAAGTCTGCTGCAATTAAGCACAGAGGAGACTTTACGAGGAAGCTACACAGTTTTCATCCACATGGGAAAACACAATTTTTTTATTGAAAAAACAGCAACAATTCATCTTTTAAGTGTCAGGGGTTTTCCATACCCTGCCTTCTGCCACCAAACTATGGATTTCAGCATAGACAGCAGAATATAACTTAGTCTTCAAAGAAAAAGTAGTACTATACAGATTCACAAAAATAATCTCTCCAAGCACTGGTAGACATTTTTCGTCTATTGACTAATTAAGCCACATGCCAACAGCACCGTATCTTTCCACCTTACCTCTTTCTTCAAGTATTGTTTGATCCCTGTTCCAACTCAGCACTCAAAGCTCAGTTTCCATTTCCACATCAGGAATCCAGAAGTTCCTCTTTCTTGCAAAAGCTTTTGCCATTTTAGTTTTCTGTCTGGTTACAGAGACCTCCCTGCCACCTACTTAAGCTCAATGGGTGCTGCTGTCCTCACTTTTTGATTTATCTAACAAAAATTGTTTTTCATTTCCAGTTCCCTAAGGTCCAAAACTTCCTGTTATCATTTGAATGCATGAGTAATCCCTCTGCAAATTGGGTGTGTGAGGAAATAGCCTGCTTCCAGTCCACACAACTATACATTTATTCTAGAATGTGACTATACTGGTATAACATCAGACACATGTTTTTCTTAAGATTTTTTTTTCTCCTACAGCCTGATCCAAGAATTTTTGGGCCAGAGATACACTTCAACTAGAGTTTCCAAAAAAAATCAGCATGGCAAGGGAAAGATCAGGACCCTACTTCCTCCTACTTCCTGCATTCTCTATAATCTCTTTAAATATAATTTTTTTAAATGCTTTTTATTTACACAACTGGAAGAATTTGCTGGAATTCTGAGCATCTATACAGTGCTCTACAAATACAGTAATACAAGATGTTCCTTTAGAGCAAAGGAAACTCTACCCTATTAGCTGAATAAGAGATGTGGATCTGAAAACTTACCTGGTTTCTCACAGGCAATATCAAGGAGCACTATTCACCAGATAAGAGGAATCTACATAGAAAATCAATTAACACTCACCCTAAGCTGCCATTCAACCAAGTCTGTTCCAGTGATCATCTCTGTAACTGGGTGCTCTACTTGCAGTCTGGTATTCATCTCCATGAAGTAAAAATTATGTTGGGAGTCCATAATAAATTCCACTGTTCCTGAAGTAATAAAAGGGTACTTTAAACCAAGACTTCTTCAGAATGGATACTTAACACACCTAATTTATGTCAGGACAAGACCATTATTTCAAAATCAGATACCATGAGTTTCATTAAATTCTATATAAGTTATCTTAAAGGGTCACACAATTGAAATTTGAAAACAGAAGTGTTGTTTCCTTGCACATCCTGTGCTTAACCAGTTCAAACTTGAACAGGGGAAGTTCAGATTAGACACAAGGAAGAAGTTCTTTATTCTGAGGGTGGTGAGGCACTGGAACAGGTTGCCCAAAGCAGTGATAAATGCTCCATCCCTGGCAGTGTTCAAGGCCAGGTTGGATGGAGCCTTGGATGACATGGTCTAGGGTAAGGTGCCCCTGCCCACGACAGCAGGGCTGACAGCAGGGCTGGAACTAGATGATCTTATGGTCCCTTCCAACCCTAACTGTTCTATGATTCTCTTCTACAATAAAAGATGCATTTCATTACGAGCTGTAAAAAGTGCATCAAAACTCTTTAACTTACTGTGTTTATGTGTAAGACATGCAATTATAAATAAAATAAAATTCCAAGGAAATAAGTGAGAAAAATTCACAAATAATTTTAGCAGGTTATTTTTTATTTGGGAAATAGTGTGAAGTTCACAGACAGTGAGCCATTTTTCTCTTAAAGGCTTTACTGTTTGAATATAAAGTATTTTTCTTTGTTGTTGGAGAGTGAGCATTATGAATGTTAGTAAGTTTGATCAGAGCAAGGGAAAAATAATTTCTCTTTCATCAGACAATCTAGCTGATTGAATTATCTGCTCTGAAATTTTTTCCTTCTATTCTTCAGCTGTCGTTAGTCTTAAGCTCAGACCAGGTGTGCAAATTTAAATTTGTAACTGCATCAAATTTAACCATGTGATTACTTCCTTAAACCTCAAAAAAAAAAATAAAAAAATTGGGGGATGTGTATCATACTCCAAAACAAACAGATGTTATTTGCCTTGAGTCTTATAGTCTTACTAAGTTAAAAGCATACCTCTGGAGCAGCCATACCTTTACAGACTTACCTGCTCCCACATAATTAACTGCTTTAGCTGCTTTGACAGCAGCTTCTCCAAGTCTCTTTCGAACCTCAGCATTAATTCCTGGCTGTAAATAATGATAATACAAAACGTTATAAATTATTGTGAATCTTGGTGATACTAAACCTACTATGCATGAACATTTTGCAATATTTAGTAACTGTAGTGAAATCCTTATCCATGAAATCTACATATTTTTTCCCCCAAGAATCATTTTCCTAAAGTAATTTTTTCATTTAGAACATTTTCTGCAGCAAAATTAAAACAGGTACTGAGATTTAGAAATAAATTACTACCTGCTAAATAAATTTCATGAGGGTTAGCAATTATTTAAAAAATATGTAGATACTGTAAGAACTTTCTGCTCACCCCTGGTGCCTCTTCAATGATCTTCTGATGTCTCCTTTGCACACTGCAGTCTCTTTCAAACAAGTACACTGCGTTGCCATGCTGGTCACCAAATACTTGGACTTCAACATGCCTGTTCCATAATAATAAATGTTTCAGTGAATTTCAGTAAAGCCCCAATCCTGCGACTGACTTCACCCCAACAGACTTTGAACTTGTATATAGTCCTGTATACTTCACTAGGACTGTATAGGTTTAAGTGTCTGTCTTCAGATGACCAAAAAATATAGAAATGTGGCTGCTATTATGCAGGATTTCAATTGGTTTAGACTTCCTCAGTGTCCTAAATGAAACAGAATTCTAAATGCCAGCTACTGTTGCGAAACACCATAGGATAAACAAGCATCCTGGTTTTGGCTGGGATGGAGTTCATTTTCTTCCTACTAGCTGGTATAGTGCTGTGTTTTGTCTGTACTATAAGAATAATCTCGATAATACACTGATGTTTTAGTTATTGCTCAGCAGTGCTCACCCTAAGTCAAGGACTTTTCAATCTTTTGCCAAAGGGATATTCCACACCACGGATCATCATGCTCTGTATAAAAACTGGGGGGAGTTGGCTGGGAGCCACTAATCACTGCTCAGGGACAGACTGGACATTGGTGGTGAGCTACTTTATTGTATATCACTTGTGTTTCTTGATTTTATTCCTCTCTCACTCTCTCTGTCATTACCATTGTTATTTTCATAATATAAAATGCATTATTATATATTAAATTATATAAATTGCATAATATACAGTAACATATAACATATATTACATAATCTATAGTATATAATTATTATCGAGTATTAAATATATCATTATATTTTACTTTGTTTCATTTCAATTATTAAACTGTTCTTAGCTCAACCCATGAGTTTTACCTTTTCCTGATTCTCCTCCCCATCCCACAGTGGGGGAACAAGCAGCTGTGTGGTACTTCTTTGCTGTTTTGTTTTGATTTTTTTTAACATGAGAAGAAATATCACAGTGTTTATACTAAAACATCTATTTCTCACCTTGGATTATCTACAAATTTCTCAATCAGCATTGCATCATCATTGAAAGACTTCTTTGCTTCTCTCCTAGCTGATTCTAGCTGGTCCAGAAACTCCTTTTCTGAGTGAGCAATTCTCATGCCCTAAAATACAGAAAAAAGCATACCTAAATGTCTAATAATCTGGTACACAATAAAAATCCTTGTTGTACATAAAGAGCAAGAAATTTCAGAGTAAAATCAGCTTTAGACAGGGAATTCGCTATACACGGTGCCTTGACGGCAAATTCTTAAATGGTATTTCTAATCACTTCTTAGGCAACATTTAAAACTGTTAGTAAAAAAAAAAAAAGTCACAGAAACCATCAAAGTAACAATTTAAAGTCATCTAATTTTACATAAATCCATCAAATAACTTTTCTGCTTATGTGAATTACCAGAGATCCCTTGAAATAAACAAAACTCTTCCAATTCATACCAGCTTCTTACCTTGTGCCTCACCACACAACAAAAGGAAGTGAGATTTCATAGTGCTAGACTGGGTATTAATAACAAATTTTAAGGAAAAGCAGTTTTCTATTTTCTTTGGGTTTAGATTTATTTTAGAATATTCTGTTACAGACACTGAGACATGATAACTTTACACCATGTGATGAACAGATTAGTTTCTTTACCTTTCCTCCACCTCCACGAACAGCTTTAATCATTACTGGATATCCTATTCTTTTGGCATGTTCCTTTAGACACTCCTCTGACTGATCTTCTCCATGATACCCTTCAACAACAGGAACGCCAGCTGCAGACATTATAGCTTTGGAAGTGCTTTGACAGAACAGTTTCATGTTTAGAATGATAATATCCTTTTTTTTCTTGTTTTAAGCTCCAAACCTGTCTATGTTTTCAGTGTTAATTCTCATCACATAAGTAGTTCCACTGACCTCGACAGGACTACTTACACAAGTGGGTTACATACAATTGGATTGTAATTAATAAAACGCTTCAAATGTTTGTTTGGTTGCTTTTTATTCCTGCAAGCCCTCTACACAAAAGCATAGTCAACTTCAGGCTTATGCTTTTTTCTTATCTTTGGAGCCACATCATATAGGCCAAACCTAGCATTTTCAAATTACAATGCATCCTGCCAAAGCTATATTTAAAGTTGTACAAAAGCAAAACTCTTTTTATGACACAGGCTGGATTCATACCAGACATAAAACACCTCAGCATAACAGCTCTGGCTTCCAATATGCATGCAAAGTTAGTTAAGTTACAGAGTTAATTTACTCTCACATTAGGAAGTGATAAAAAATTAATTATCTAAAATTAGTATTACATAGTTCATGTGTTAGTAATCACCTTATTTCCATATTCTTGAGTTATACTTCATACCCTGGAAACGTTTCTTTGATTTAAGCAACTAAGAATAAGATCCTCTGTGATGAATAAAACTTATCACCCCATTTTAAATAAACAACACTAACCCCTCATGATATAGGTGTTTCCCTTCCACTGTTCTTTTGACCCGTATACAAATATCTGATCTGACTGCTGAACCCTTACCTATGTAACATTGCAATGCCCCAATTCTGGAAAACTAGCATCAGTTACATACTTAATTACCAAAATTTTACTTACTGAACAATCTTGACTGTTTCTAAGTCTATATGAATCTATAGATCTTACAGATTTATAGATCATCTATAAACCTAGAGCTCATTCCTTTGAAGAAAGCCACAAAAGACAACAAAACCCGACAGAATAAAACAATTATGGAGCAGCTGGTCATTCCTTAACAAAATAAGCTTTGGCAAACTGTAAACTGCATAGCCATGTAAAAAGCAGAAATAGATACCTCTTAATACCCATATCCTTGATAGCAGACGAAGGTGGACCTATGAAGATGATTCCTTCTCGCTTGCACAGCTCTGCAAACTCTGTGCTTTCTGACAGAAAACCATAACCTGGATGAATAGCCTACAACAAAATAATGTTACCAGCCTATTTTTATATGTTTACCTTAGAAAACCCTGAAACTTCCACAGAGTTTCACTAAGACAACACAAGACGGAAGCACCACAGGCAAAAATAAAGAACTAAAGAGCATGGTAGTGACAGAAGATTTAAGGTCATGATCTACTTGCCTGAGCTGCTGAGGCCTTAGCCACCTGCATTATTTTTTCTGAGGCCAAGTAACTCTGCTGTGAGGGTGCTGGACCAATGCAATATGCTTCATCTGCCTGTTACAGAAAAAATTTAATACAGGCTGTTTAATAATAATAAGTAAATTTAACTGAATTTCTGAGTCAATTACATTGTTTATCAGATTGCTAGCATGCAACAGTTTACATCACTGCCTCTCTTCATACTCAACTGGGTGAAACAGTTTCGACTTTTTTCCCAAAACCAGAGTCCATTGTCTTAACTTCCTGACTACTTCAGCATTAGAAAGCCAAACCTTAATGCACTTCCTGTAAAGCTGTCAAGTGCTGAGACAGAGACTACACAAAATATTCAATGATTCAAGAAAAACTTGGAAGTCACTCTACAGAGGTGAAAATCAACTGCATTAGCACATAAATCTACCTGCACATTGAACTTATCAATGAGAAATAGTGTTGTTAATGAACAGTAATCAAAAATGAATATACTTCACCATTGCTACATGCATGGAATTTCTGTCTGCTTCACTATAAACTGCTACAGACTTCACACCCATTTTCTTTGCTGTTCGCATCACTCTGCATGCAATTTCTCCTCGGTTTGCGATAAGAATCTTCCTTATGTTGTGACCTCCTGTTTGAAAAGGATAAAACCATCTTAAAATTCAGATTTCTTTTTAATCATTTACAGCATTTATGCATTTCTTCCAATAATGAAAAAAACCATGCTTCACCAAAAAGCATTTCCATGCTAGTCTTCAAATTTTATCCTCAGAGTCCTTATGCAGAAGTATGCTTAATTCAACTTTTCTCCTTTTTTTTTTTTCTTTCTAGAACTAAGAAATATTTTCTAAAACTAAAATCCTGAAACATAAAAGGTGATGCTTATATTTTTATTGTGTACTTTTTGGACCAACTAGGGAACAATTAACACCTGTCCTCACTGGCTCCTCACTCCCCCAGAAGTAATTCACATTTCTTTGATGAGCACAGTCACAGTCATAAACTAATAACAAGGCAGGAAGGCTTTGGGGGTTGGCTTGTTTGTTGGTTTTCTTTAGGTTTTTTTTTTAAGTACTGACTCACTAGCTTTTATGAAGTCTCATGACAGTTACAATGGTACAGAAATATGCACAGGCATAACTAAATAGCTTAAAACTAATTAATATAATCAAAACATACCTCTGAATTCTGAAACATATCTTTTTAGACAACTTGACAACAGGGTCAGTTTAAATCACCTTGCTATATACTTCTTACTTGCCTTCATATATTATTTAAGTACCATTTTACTTAAAAACCCAATTCTCTCACACTTTACAACATTTGTATCAGAAAAGGACTCGGAGGAAAACACCACAAAAAATAAATACTTTTCATTGAGTATACCTAAATATGGCAGACAAAATTAGTCAAAATGTTGTTTACACATTAAAGAATATTTCTGTTAGATCAGCTACAGACTCCTGTTTTCAAAAGCTATACGAATATTTAATATTTATTTTTAAAGTGTATAGTTTTTCAGCAACTAATGGCCTAAATCTAATTGTAAAACCACCCACATTACGCAAGCAGTTAAACCTACTGGCTAAAAAGTTCAACTTCATACCTATCGTTGAGGCACATCTCACAAATCTTTGTACTTGGTTCCATCGCCTGTAAAATTAGAAACACACAGAAGTGTTAGAAAAGTGTATGAAGAACTGGCCACCACTCTACTTTCATTTTCAGGTAAGAGAAGAACAGAATTATGATACAACTATTTACACAGAACACACTCAAGTTCAAGGAAGGCTTGTGCAAACTTCACTAGATATCTCCTTAAGTGCTTGCATTTAGACACAAAACAAATTATTCCCTTGCTTTTCTACCAGCATTCAAAGTCTCTTTTAGTGGATAGTGGTATTTATTAGAGACAGCAACTTGAAGTATTCAGGCAAGAAGACATGAACAACGACAACTTAAAAAAGCTTAATGGGAAATAGTTGTTTGTACAGAGAAAAGCTGTAGAGATAAATAATGTTAAAGATAACAAGAAATAAGAGCTATGAAGAGCTATTTATGTTCTGAAATTGAAAATTAAACCTCAACCAATTAATACCAAAGAAATGAGATTGTGAAAGCTTATGTGTCTGCGAGAAACTGTAAATTCCTAGAACTGTTTTCATTTCACACATACATCAACTTTGGAATCTTGGATCCGGTCCAGCAATTCTTAAACAGTATTAGACAAAAAGACAAGAGACGCCCTTGACACCACATAACCAAAGGCTCAATTCCAATAACAAGAGAGGAAGTTATGCATTTCCTATGCCTCTAATAAACCGCCGTCGGAGTCACCAATTCCTATGGCACCGGCTTCCAGCTGGCGGAAGGTTGGCAAAGAAAGTTTTCAAACCCCGAACACCCTAGACAATTTCATGGAACCTGTATCAACTACTAACACTATGCTTGAAAGCCTGGGTGATTTCTTTGCTCTTTCTATCCACAGAGGAGCCCAGGGCACCAGCATCCCACGTACGCACACACCGCCCAGCAGCGGGACAGGCGGCGGCCCAGCTACTTCGCTCTTCCCACGGCGCAGAGCCTCTTCTTCCCTCCCTCCGACAACCCAGCCCCAGGCTCGGCTTTCTGAAGCCTCCCTGCGCGCCAGGCCCAGCACCTACCGCCGGCTCCCTCCCGGGGACCGTCCCTGTCCCTGTCCCTGCCCCTGCCCGTCAGTCCCCGTTAACAGGCTCCACGGACCGCGCCACCCCAGCGAGGAAGGCCACCCCGGGTAAAGGGCAGATGAAGCGCCCACCGCCCCAGAGAAGCCTTGCCCGCCGTATACCACGTCCCCCGCGCCGCACTCACAGACGCCACAGAGCCCAGAGGCAACAACTACACCGCCCCGCTGCCAGCAACAGAGCCATGTCAGTAAGCGCGAAGGCCGGCGGGACGGGGGTGTGCGCGCCAGGCCTGCCGCTAGTGGCTGAGCGGCAGGGGCGTGATGAGGCGGGGACCGGCGAGGAGGAGCCGGTGGGCGGGGAGCGGGCAGAGAAGGCGCGCAGGAAGGTGGGATGTGAGGAGGAAGTAAGGGCCGAGGGGTCGTGTGCTGTCTCCCGAGCGAGCCGGGAAGGGGGTGTGTGAAAGAGCTATCAGGTGGGGGCAGACCAAGTGAGGGCTGCAGGGGTTGCATGACACAGAGAAACAGGGCAATAAAACGGCAGATCAAGTAGAATGCATATAAATGTGAAATGCGGGCTGCAGGACTCCTGGCTTTATTTGTGGATGCCTGGGCTCAGAGCTGACTGCGTTCCCTCGGGAATGACATCCAGAGTGGTAATGGAGCAACAACATGAAACGTGAGGGTGGCTGGGAAGGTCACGGCGATCCTCAGAACTTGTAAGATCCTATGCCCAGGCCCGAATCCCCAGCACAGAACTGTGTCCTCTAAATGGAGGAACACATCCCAGCCCGTGGTGAGCACAAAGCAAGCAGGATAGGCTGGGCTGGAGTAGGCTGGGCTAGGCTAAACTGGCCTGGGCTGGCCTAGGCCGGGCTGGGCTGGGCTAAACTAGGCTGAGCTGGGCTGAGCTGGGCTGGGGTGGGGTAGGCTGGGCTTGGCTAGGCTAGGATGGGCAAGGCTAGGATACGCTAGGCTGGGCTGGCCTGGACTAGGCTGGGCTGGGCTGGGCTGGGCCTGGACTAGGCTGGGCTGGGCTGGGCTGGGCTGGAGTAGGCTGGGCTGAGCTGGGCTAGACTAGGATGATCTAGGCTGGGCTGGGCTAGGCAAGGCTGGGCTGGGCTAGGCTAGGCTAGGTTAGGCAAGGCTAACCTCAGCTCTGCTAGGCTTGGCTCGGCTAGGCTAGGCGCTAGGCTAGGCTATGATAGGCACTAGGCTAGGCTAGACTAGGGTAGGCGCTAGGCTAGGCAAGGCGCTAGGCTAGGCTACGCTAAGCTAAACTAGGTGATAGGCTATTCTAGGAGCTAGGCTAGCCCAGGACAGGCTAGGGCAGGCTTGGTAGGCTAGGCCAGGCCAGGCAAGGAGGAGGAGCACATCCCACCCTGTGGTGAACACAAAGCAAGCAGGCTCTGCTAGGCTAGGCTAGACTAGGCTAGGCTTAGCTGCACTAGGCTTGGCTCGGCTAGGTTCTGTAGGCTTGGCTAGGCTAGGCTAGGATTAGCTCCGCTTGGCTAGGGTCTATTCAGCTTGGATCAACTCGGCTGAGCTAGGATAGGCTCTGCTAGGCTAGGCTAGGCTAAGCTAGCCTATTCGTAGGAGCACATCCCACCATTTGGGGAACACAGGGCAAGCAGGCTAGGCTAGGCTAGGCTGTGCTATGCTACGCTAGGCTAGGCGGAGGAGCATATCCAGCTCTGTGCTGAACACAATGCAAGCAGGCTAGGCTAGGCACTAGCCTATGCTAGGCTATTCTAGGGTAGGCTTGGCTAGGCTAGGTGGAGGAGCATGTCCTGCCCTCTGGTGAACACAAGGCAAGCAGGCTAGGCTAGGCTATGCTACACTACGCTAGGCTAGGGGGAGGAGCATGTCCCGCCCTGTGCTGAACACAATGCAAGAAGGCTAGGCTAGGCACTAGGCTAGGCTCTAGGCTAGGCTAGGCTAGGCAGTAGGCTAGGCAAGGCTCTAGGCAAGGCTGGGGTAGGCTAGGCACTAGGCTAGGTGCTAGGCTGTGCTAGGCTATCCTAGGCTATTCTAGGGTAGGCTAGACTAGGCTAGGCTAGGCGGAGGAGCATATCCTGCCCTCTGGTGAACACAAGGCAAGCAGGCTAGGCGGAGGAGCATATCTTGCCCTCTGGTGAATGCAACGCAAGCAGGCTAGGCAGGCAATGCTAGGCTAGGGTAGGTGCTAGGCTAGGATAGGCTAGGATAAGCTAGGCGCTAGGCTAGGCTAGGCTTAGTGAGGCACTCGGCTATTCTAGGACCTTAGGTAGGCCAGGCTACGCTACAGCAGGCCAGGGCAGGCTAGGCCAGGACCGAAAAGGAGAAGGAGCATGTCCTGACCTGTGGTGAACACAAGGAAAGCAGGCTAGGCTAGCCTAGGGGAGGCTAGGCTATTTGGAGGAGCACATCCCACCCTGTGGGGAGCACAGGGCAAGCAGGCTAGGCTAGGCTAGACTATACTACATTATGCTAGGCTAGGCAGAGGAGCATATCCTGCCCTGTGCTGAATACAATGCAAGCAGGCTAGGCGAGGCTAGGTGTTAGTATAGGCTAGGCTAAGTGCTAGGCTATGCTAGCCACTAGCATAGGCTAGGCTAAGTGCTAGGCTATGCTAGCCACTAGCATAGGCTAGGCTAAGCGCTAGGCTAGGCTAGGCGCTAGGCTAGGCTAGGCTAGCCCTAGGCTAGGCTAGGCTAGGCTGATGCAAGGAATAGTAATGGACTAAGGAAAGAGTTAAGAGTTTTATTCAAACTATGCATTGTCTTAACTTAGAATAGGAACAGGTATGTTCTTGTTCTTGCCAGTTAAACTATAACCCAGAATAAAATAGGTAGCTGAAACACACTATTTAAAATCAGAGACCCTTTTCCCTCAAGAAGATGAATGTCTGGTAGGAATTCGTTTCAACTAGTTTCTATAACACTTGAAGTTGCCAGCTGGGGAAACTGTGTGAAGGGTGAAAAGTGCACCATGAGGAAGACTGCTTACTTCCTCTTGAAGTCCTCTGCCCACACCCATCGGAGGGCATTGTGCAAGCAACAAAAGGAAAGAGACCTAAACTAATTGTAATATCCCCACAGAACTTTTGGGAACCTAATGAATATGTATGTTTGTGTATAATAAATATCCAGCTTGTTGAGCTCTCAGTGTCCGAGTTAGGAGGAGCGATCCTCCTTGCACCCGGCAATAAACATACCTGCTTTATAACTCTGAGAGTTGTAAAGTTCTATTCTGTAAATCAAGGCTAGGCTAGGCTAGGCTGAGCGCTAGGCTAGGGTAGGCTGGTCTAGGCTAGGCTACTCTAAGCGCTAGGCTAGGCTAGGCGCCAGGCTAGGCTAGGCTTGGCTAGGCTAGACTATGCTAATTTATGCTAGGCTAGCCGGAGGAACATGTCCCACCCTGTGCTGAACAAAATGCAAACAGGCTCGGGTAGGCTAGGCTAGGCTAAGCGCTAGGCTAGGCTAAGTGCTAAGCTAGTCTAGGCGCTAGCCTAGGCTAGGCTAAGGGCTAGGCTAGGCTAGGCGGAGGAGCATGTCCCACCCTCTGCTGAACACAATGCAAGCAGGCTCAGCTAGGGTAGGCTAAGCACTAGGCCAGGCTAACTGCTAGTATAGGCTAGCCTAGGCACTAGGCTAGGCTAGGCTAAGCGCTAGGCTAGGCTAGGCTAGGCTAGGCTAAGCACTAGGCTAAGCGCTAGGCTAGGCTAAGCACTAGGATAGGCTAGGCTAACCGCTAGTATAGGCTACGCTAAGCACTAAGCTAGACTAGGCTAGGCTAGGCTAGGGTAAGGGCTAGGGTAAGGGCTAGGCTAAGCGCTAGGCTAGCCTAGGCTAAGAGCTAGGCTAGGGTAGACTAGGCTAAGAGCTAGGCTAGGGCAGACGAGGCTAAGCACTAGGCTAGGGTAGGCTATACTACACTACACTAGGCTAGGTGGAGGAGCATGTCCCGCCCTGTGCTGAACACAATGCAAGCAGGCTCATCTAGGCTAGGGGCTAGGCTAGGCTAGGCACTAGGCTAGTTTAGGCTAGCCGCTAGTATAGGCTAGGCTATGCTCCAGGCTAGGCTAGCCGCTAGTATAGCCTAGGTTAAGCACTAGACTAGCCACTAGTATAGCCTAGGTTAAGCTCTAGGCTAGCGCTAGTATAGCCTAGGCTAAGCGCTAGTCTAGGCTAGGGTAGGCTAGGCTAGGCTAAGTGCTAGGCTAGGCTAGGCTAAACGCTAGGCTATGGTAGGCTAGGCTAGGCTAAGGGCCAGGCTAGGGTAGCCTAGGATAGGCTAAGAGCTTGTCTAGGCTAGGCTAGGCTAGACTATGCTCAGCTAGGCACTGGGCCATTCTAGGAGGCAGTCTAGGCTAGGGCAGGCCAGGGCAGGCTTTGCCAGGCCAGGCAAGGAGGAGGATATTGTCCCACCCTGTGGTGAACACAAGGCAAGAAAGCTAGGCTAGGCTATTTGGAAGACCACATCCCACCCTGTGGGGAATACAAGGCAAGCAGGCTAGGCTAGGATAAACTAAGCTACATTACGCTAGGCTAGGTGGAGGAGCATGTCCTGCCCTGTGCCAAACACAATGGAGGCAGGCTAGGCCAGGCTAGGCTAGGCTAGGCTAGGCTAGGCTAGGCCAGGCCAGGCCATGGTAGGCCAGGCCAGGCAAGTTGGAGGAGCAAGTCCCACCCTCTGGTGAGCACAAGGTCAGCAGGCTAGGCTAGGCTAGGCTAGGTGGGGAGCACATCCCACGCTGTTGTGAACACAAGGCAAGCGGGCTAGGCTAGGCTAGGCTTGGGTATTCTAGGCTAGGCTAGGCACTAGGTTTGGGTAGGTGAGACTTGGCTAGGCACTAGGCTTGGCTAGGCGCTACACTAGGCTAGGCTAGGCTATGCTCAGCTAGGTGCTAGGCTATTCTAGGAGCTACGCTAGGACTGGCTAGGCTAGGGCAGGCCAGGGCAGGGTAGGCCAGGCCAGGGGGAGGACCTGGTCCTGTCCTATGGTGAACACAAGGCAAGGAGGTTAGGCTAGGCTAGGCGGAGGAGCATGTCCCGCCCTGTGTTGAACATAGTGCAGACAGGCTAGGCTAGGCACTAATTTAGGCTAGGCGATTGGCCAGGATAGGCTGGGGTAGGCTAGGTGCTACACTTGCTAGGCTAGGCACTGGGTTAGGCTAGGCTAAGCTACGCTAGGTGGTAGGCTGTGCTAGGATATTTTAAGCTAGGCTAGGCTTGACTAGGCTAGGCTAGGCTAGGCTCTGCTAGCCTAGGCTAGGCTCAGTTAGTCTAGGTTAGGCAGGGCTAGGCTAGGTTGGGCTGGGCTAGGCTAGGCTGGGCCGGGCTGGGCTGGGCTGGGCCGGGCTGGGCTGGGCTGGGCTGGGCTAGGCTAGGCTGGGCCAGGCCAGGCCAGGCCAGGCCAGGCCAGGCCAGGCTTAGCCCTTTTGCTCCTTCAGGGTTTGTAGGTTTATGGAACCAGCTGCTGCGTGGTCTTGCACACCTCCTGTCCTCCGTAGTGCACATGGGAGCTGGGCCTGTGGTCTGGCATCATTGGACTGTTGTTAGTGTCCCTTTTGACCTGGATGTTGTAGCGCAGCAAGTTGAGGGCAAATCACCAAAGTCATGTTATTTGCCTCAATCATGCCAATTTACTGAACTCAGGGTAACAATAATGTTCAGGCAAACTGTGATAATGATTGACTACAATGAAGCATTTTCAAAGTAGCATTTCCCATGACAATGTTTTTAATACTACTTATTGAGGAAAAAAAAAAAAAAGAAAAAAACACAACAAAAAGAAAACACAACCAACCAGCTCTTAGTCAAAATAAGTATTTCTAGTTGCTGTTTATAAACAGCAAAGCAACCATGTTTTTTACAAAAGGAATACACACAGTATCTGTCATAATAGTACTAGTATTTCACATGTCTATATGTTTTCCATACTCTAAAGCATTAACACAATTCCTTCCATACAGATCTTTGTTGGCATGCAGGTTTCTCTGCTTGTTCCACCTTTGTTTTTTTTTGTGATATGGCATGGTGATCTCTCACACCAGGACTCAGTAACTATAGTAGGTTAAACTGACACAGGATCAGCTTGGGGATATAATATGTTCCCTTGAACCTGACTGCATGAGTCTGTGGGCTCAGCACTTGCTCTAAAGATGAAATTTTGAAAACTAAATTATTAAGTGAAGCTTCCACTTTTCCATAATTCATTCACTTCATTTTTCTTCAACATAATGTGCTGGCAGCATAGATGCTATCTTCGTCTTTCAAAATTCAGATCTAAAAGAATACTCAGCTTGTTTAATTTGTCTGTAAACACAAGATGGCAGCATTTTATGTAGTTTCCATTGAATGTCGGGAAGAGCTACAGGTCTTTCACAATGCGTAAATCAGAGGTGGTGGAAGAGTCTATGCTTTTGACAGTAGAACTAATGGAAGTTGCAAACTCATTTATATTGCAAATCTGCTCTTGGTGAAGGCATGCTGCAAGCATGGCTTTTAGGGCTTGCAAAGTCAAGTGGGATCACCGGATTATATACACATATTGTTGAAAGTGCAGTGTAATAAACTGTAATGCAGAAAGTAGTAATTTTCTCACTGCCACCAGTAATACTTTTAATGTGCATGTACATAGGTAGAGGCACTGTGATGAACCTAATGATGTATTGGATAGGTTGGATTGGCAACATTTAAATTTTATTGTGGAACCTTGGCCTGTCTTGAAAGCTTCTTTAGGTTAATAATTTGAGTACTTTTCTCATTATTATTTTTTTCCACAAGCAGGTTGTGAACATCATAATTTGTTTGAAATACAAATTAGTTTTCCTTGAAGAGATGAAAACAGGTCATCCCATGACTAAATTAGCGAGGTTAAACGTTGGCTGGACTCATGAATCATATTCTTCAGAAATTTCTGAGCTATAGGAAAGCCCCAGCAAAGCTGACGTTCAAACCCAAGAGCTGTGTCTCCAGTCTGCACAGATTTTCTGACTTAAACTGAACACTTCCCTTTTTCTCAACAGCTCTGTTTTTTCTTGTGTGTTTTTTTCTGCATGTGGGAAATGCCACCTGCTCCTTTTTAAATTTTTGAAGAAAGAGTTAAATAAGAAACTGATCCAATTAAATTATAATTTAATAAAACACTTGGGATCTACCAACTTCTTAGGCAACAGGACTTGCAGAAAAAGTGAAATATGGGGTTTGTGACATTTTGTGGCTAGCTGGGGAAGCCCAGGAGTATGAGCATTGCTGTGGCTGATAAACTTTAGACATACATACCCCTGCATTATTGACATGCAATGGCCACAGCCATGGGTGTAAGGAAGAAAGTGTAGTCTCCACGTGTCTTCTCACCTTATTAGTGACGTTACCTTCATAGAAATCTTTCCTCACCCTTGTTATCTTCCTCAAATTAATGCTTTCAAAAATACTCTTTTTAGTTCTAGACACTTTGATGTCAAAACATTTCTTCTGTGAATTCTCAACCAGTGCTTCTGGGACGGACCATGGTGTGACTTACAGGTGGGGCTTTTTGCCTTAAAAGGAGAAATGATGGAGTGTTCTTCCATCCGCTATTAAAGCTTGTCAAGCAAGAGAGAATTTTGAGACATCCAGCAGCCTTCTAAGGCTTACTTCAAACTCCTAACCCACAGGCAATGAAATGCAGAAGGCCCCATATAAATCCTAGTTCTTCAGCTGAAATAAATCTCCCAAGTGTGTATTTACCATCCCAGCTTCAAAAACTAACATGAACAAGCCAGGCACCTTGTCTACTTCAGTGAACCCGGCACCAAATTTAATATTGTACCAGGCCAAGCAAGCGTAAAAAAGCAGAGCAAACTGATTCTGGTCTCCCAGCAGCCGTGCTTTTCTACTGAAGGAGCTTTTGAAGTTTTCACTTTGCAACATGGAGGCATTAGATTATCCATCATGTAGGGATGTGCACTGACACTAGAAACAGTAGTAGCAAGTGAAACATAATTACGGTATGTTATCACTGATATACTTTCTCTCCTCTGCCCTCATTGGCACTTCTCTAGCAGATAAGTTCCTTAACCAGCTGCTGGCAGCAGAGAGGTTTTTCTCCCCCAACTTTACCATGCCTTCTTCTTTCCTGCAATCCATCTAAGAACCTTTGCTTCTTTAGCCGTGAAAAGCATCCCATGTGAGACTTCTTCAGCCATTTTAGAGCCTTGTCTCACTACAGAGAAGATAGTGTTCTGTTCCCACATCTGCCCACCCCTCTCCTTCCTAGGCAGAGAGCTCTCTCGTGCCACATGCTAATGCCTTAGAAGCATTACAGGAGCCTGCACCCAAAATAGGGTCTGACTGCAGTTATTAACCAAATGTAGATCTAGACAGATCTAGTTTCAAGTTTCTTTGAAAAAGCCTTAAAGATGAAGCTGAAGAATTTTTGAGTGCTCCTCTTTATTGAGAAGTTTACCTCACACAGTTGTCTCACAGTTTGGATATTTTAAACTGGCTGTTGACATGACAAACAGCAAAATCACAGCAAAGTCACATAGAACATATAGACTTATTGGGGTTGAGAAGGATATTTAACAATCATTTAGTCCAGCCCCATCCTTTGAGAAATTCCTTTGACCAACTTAGAAGCTGTTGAATTCTCGGGTTTATGCATGGTATTTCCCTAGCTATCTATTTCCTCTAATTTCCGTAACTGCACACTGGAAGGATGTATTCTCCTCAAAAGACTCTTATCATAGTGCCTAAGATTATTATCTGTGAAAGCAATGTAAACATGAAGTAACAAGCATCCATCATATCTGCTGTGAGATATGGTCTGTGGGGTTTGGTCCAATAGGAAACAAAAAGATTTGGTTGTATAAAGAAATACAGTGAATTTAGATACTCTGGAAGTTGTGCTAATGAAACAAACATAGAAACTTTAAATGAGCTGTCTGAGCAACGAAAGAAATATTCATCAAAGTTATATTTAGGATATAGGCATATCTGTGTCTGTGGCTTGTGTCCAGAGCTCATAGGACCCTTCCAGTTTGTTAGATTGAACTTGTATTTTAAACAGTTTAGGTGAAACAGCACTTGAGAGATAAAATAATTGCACAGCAATGCACACTTTCATGATTAAGTATGACCTTTATTATAGAAACAACAATAATAGAAAAATAAAGAGTGTCTTCTCATAGCAAATTATTTTCTAGCAATCACATAGCAAGCTAGAAGTGATCAACAAAACCACCTTCATACACTCAAGATGCCTATCTACATCTCCCTCTTTCAACCAGAATTAACAGCTGTTATTTTAATTTGTCCACCAGAGAGCAAAAAGAACTGAAAGAAAATAAATCTTGCTTTATAAACTCCTTGGTGATTTGGCTAAGTATGACATCATCACACCCATGGGATACCCTTGGTCTACCTTGGGTGTGCAAGAGACCACAGTGAATGGTCTGGGGTGAGAGTTGCATCAAAGGATCAGGATGCTACATGGACGTGCTCCCCTCCTAATCTGTGTGGCCCCACTGTTTCCTGACCAGCACATGCTTTCCAGTGAGTTAGGCATAACTTCCCTAATGGGGTACATCATATCATCATTCTGGTTCAGGGATGGGTTGATCTCAGCCTGCAGTTGGGGGAAGAAGTGAGGTGGGGGTGCTGAGACCAACACTGCTGGTCACTCTGGGACCCAGCTGCAACTTTGTCTCCCCCCTGTGCTCTTCTCTCTACTCTCTGGGTACATGGGCTCAAGCTGACTATATGAATGGTTTTGGCATGCAGATTTTTAGGGCAGGTTGGTAACTCACTGTTCCAAGCAGTAAGCAGGTTGTGAACAAGTGTCTGACTATGGCAAAGAGCAGCCCTGGAAGGGAAGCAATCTGCCAGGCTTAGAAAATAATATTTTCATTTACATCCATATCAACAGGAAGCAAAAGAAACTGTCCACTGCTCCCCATGATGTAACTATTATGGCTCACTTAGTATACAACTAGTTTATCAGAAGATCCTCTCCTTTGTGTGGTGTTTTTTTAGGAATTTTTGCTCAAAATCTTTTCTCAGACAAGATGTTTAAAGACCAATTACACCTATAGTCTTCCCACTGGGAGGAGGACCTTAGAGCAACTCCATTAAATAAAAAAGTGCCAGCCAAATATCTTCCTAAATTCTGGCAGAAAGTAGAAGTCAGCTGTAAAAGCTACACATGGCAACTCAGGGAGCTGCTGGGCTGTCTAATTCTCATTCAATGCTAAATTCAGAGAGGCAGCACTCCGTGCTATGCTGGCATGCTGACACACCTCTGACACAGGCTACTTGTGTGTTTTGTGATCAGTAAAGGAAGTGATGGCATGTAGCCTGACCTGCAGGTGAAAGAAAGGCTGAGTTTAGTGGCTGGGATCTCCTGATGCAGTAGAGAATTCTCCAATGGATCCTTTACCGCTGTGAAGCACTAACCTCATTGGATTAATTTTGCTGCATGTTGGCAGCATTTCACGGGAGTATCCAACTGTTTCATCAGTTTATGCCATGAGCACTTCCCCCGTGCTGTTTAAAGCAAGCCCAGAATGTTATTCATCTAGAAAGGACAGTATGCAGCTTCATAAAACCAACAAATAATAGCAATAAAAAGCATAAAAACAAATCAGGTAAACCTGAATCCAAACATTGCTCAATACCAAAGTTTGATTCACTATAGAAAGAAAAAAGTGTGGGGGAAAAAACATTAACCTTGCATTATTGGCAAAAGTGCCAGAGGGCATCACAAGATTAAACACAGAATTATCAGTCATTAAGAACAGTTTTCGCTCTTCATGTTGATATCATATGTTAAAAGACTGAATATTAACATAAAGGGATTTTTCAGTACAGAACATCACAAGAAAATTCTATATCCATATCTGTAGAAGTAACAAACTCTATAGATCATGCAACCTAACAACCCAAAGAACATGTGAAATAGGTTTTAGTTTTGAGTGGGAAAGATATCTATTGATCTCTAGTCAGAACATCTTAGGGTCAGATCATGTGTGGTGCTGAGCTTTTTATGCAGTGTTTGTTGCTAAAATGTCCACATGTAGCAGTTTGGGACAGTAACATCACTACTGAATACATAGGCTCGCTTTCAAATGGAAGCTCTTCATAGAATCAACAAAGTTGGATGTATTTACCTTTCCTGCTTGACATGTTATAAATTCTCTTGTTTTAAAAAAGTGAATGTTTTAATCAAGTACAAAAATTTGCTTTCTAAACAATAGATTAACAGTACTAACTAACCCTAAGAACCTTATTAAGAACCTTATTAAGATCTTATTAAGCCCAGGGCCTGAACCATGCCACTGAGTTCAGTGGGCTGCTTGCCCACTAACAGGGGACGAAGGAAGAAGAGTGAAAATAAGCTAGGTAAAGTTCACTGAGCAATATTAAAAGTGCTGGAGCCTTTTACAAAACAATAATTGAAATATTCAAATTTAAGGTTGAGTATTTGGCTGAATACAGTTCAAATCACTGTATCTGTATTAAAGGCTTGAAAGTTCAGTATTCTGTTTCTTGTTCTACTTTACCCCATCATCATATTCAACTGCCTCCCTTGCTCACAGCTGGTTCTGTGCAGAAATGCTTCAAAATTGTCTTTATCTTTCTTACTTATCAGTTTGTTCAGACTCAAAGAGACCATTTCTGGATACATAATTACTTCCACAGCTACATATTCTGTCAATTATGAAACAGCATGACCATGTTTCCTGCTTGAAGGAGATCAGCATCTTTCAGTAATTGACGGAATGGACAGATTTCTTTTTTTTCTTAATTTAAATAGGTAAACTCTCAATGATTAAACACTAGTAAAATCTCAAAACTATTTTAAAAATATTTAAGGGAAATTAAACTCACAAGATATCATCATCAGTTTAACCCAGTGAAAATCCAGTGAGGTTCCACCACTATTAATAACTGGTCAGGATGTGGGTCATTATTTGTGCAAATTAAACAGTTCCCAGCATTTCTACTTTGTTTAGATCCAGATTCAACTGTCAACAAGGATTTTTTTTCAGATTACTTCAGTCTGTCTTTTTTTTAATGGATGCCATTCCACAGTCCTTTTCCAAGCAAAACTTTAACTGGTAAAATTTAAGCCATTACCCTGACTCCTAAGGGGAAGGTGTGCTCTTATTTAATATTATTTTCTCTTTTGGCAAATTTTCAGATATGATTTCTTATAATTTTGATGTTCTGCAGTGAACAGATTGTGTGGTGCATGCACGTGTGTCCTTGTGCACATTTGTGCATACGTTTAGCTTTGTAAATGTTTTGTGACAAGGAGATTTTTCCTTGTTACAGCAAAGAGCATCAGCTGAACTTAGTTGCAAAAGCAAGTGTGATGCCTTTATCACTTGCTTAGCAGGAAATAGACTACAGAGTGAATCAATTAGTGTTCTTTAAAACAGCTCCAAATTATTTCCATATGAAAATTTAGCTCCTCAGATGTAAGGATGCTGAGTAGCATTCACATTGGGCAGAGAGTTTGTCCAAGGGTTGTGCATGCTTTTATTTCCCACAGAAGTCTTGATCATACCACGTTATAGTGGATTTCTATTTGTTCATGGACCTTGTGCAGATCTACTGCAATTGTGGCCACTTAATCCCTGGCATTTTCAGTGACCATAGTATCTTCCTGGATTAAGAGAGATCACAGTGCTGCTGCTGTCTCAGTAGAGGGAGTTACAAAGTTCAGTGGCAGGCACTGAATCAGATCTTTGAATAGGTGAAAGGGGGTGATTTATGAGCTCTCACAAGACCACAAAATATTAAGCTCTTTGAATTTATCATGCAAAATCATCAGCCCATGTGTCACAGTGTTTTCAGACCCTCATGTTAGTTTTCTCCACATTGTATGGCAAACATGTTGCAAAGGGATGCTGTGCCTTGAACACCAATTGACAAGCAGGGCAACTTGGCCTGATGTGGCAGACAGATGCAGTTTCTGCCTCCAAACTCCCGCCCAGTTCTGCTGCATACCTCAGCTGCTTGTCAATCAGCTCCTGAATTGTGCAGTTTGCAGGAGAACATTTCAGGATAAATTTACCATTGTCAGATCGCTCTAATGTGCTGTGCTTTATGAGGCTGCAGCTCAGGAATTATTGACAAGAAGTTCAGACATTTTTGTAGCAGTGCTGAGACAAGCAATGAGAAGTGATAATTTAGGCACATACTGGTCAGGAAGCCCCTGTATGACCTCAGCTGGGTAATCTCTTACTTGCATCCACAGTCATTGCAAACTGGATTTTTTTTCCTAAAAACACTGCCTCCAGAATAAGAATCACATATTAGTGCTCTGTCCTTGTCAAGGGCTTAATAGGAAAAACAAGGACTTTCAAAATGTAACCCTGTTACATACAAGACTGGTGAGAACTTGCAAATGGAAGTCACACACTTGCCTTGAGACTTCAGCATACAGTGTTCCCACAAGGCTTTCACTGAGCTCTTATTCAACAAAGTTGTCTGTAGCTGTGGATCTCTGGTTTAGTCACTTGAAGGTTGTGTTACTGGAGACATCTATTTTAATAAATCTAAATGCTATCTCTAACAAACCTGATGGATTTTCTGGGGAATAGTGATACTGCTTGCTTTAAGCTATTTTTTGCATCTGACTTGGATTGTATGAACTGCCTACTTTGTTGATAATATAAAGAATTTAAGCTCCTCACTTTGGTCCTCTGAACTACAACTGAATTAGATGATAAGAATAGCCTAAAGCAGATGGTGTGAGTTCTCTCCTTCCCACCTTAAAGAAATCATTTCCAGAAATATTAGCTTTAAAGACATGGTGTCATCCCTTAAAATCACTTAAAAATGTGGCTTCAGGGTAGTGAGATTGCTAGGTAGAAGCTAAAACTCCTGTGACTTCTCTACTTGCTGTGTACATTTGGAAGCACAAGTGCACCTCAAATACGTTCATATCCTCTTTGTGGCTTTCTTCTGGAAATCAGGAAAGTGGCAAACACGACGACTAACAATCCCAGGATACTTAGGCCCACTGCGATGGGAGCCACTTTGCTGTTTTTATCAGGAAAACATTCTTCTTCTGAAAGTAAAAGCAGGTCAGGAAATATGTTACAGAACAATGTACTCCTGGACTATACATCTGCATTCCAGAAAAGATAAAAAGTTGGCAAATACAAGGCAGAATTTCTCAAAACCTTAGTTTTTTGGTTTCTTTTTTCGTTTCCTCTTTCTCCTTCCTGAGCTTTACTTACTACACTTTTATCTGTAGTGAACCTTGCCTAAAAAAAACAACACTCACCCCATTCAAAACAGCTACATGCTTCACTGGAGAATGACTCTGCTCTTTCATGTCTGCAGTAATTGTTTTACCACCAAGACCAGTACATACACATGTAGGAGTAGGAGGCTTTCTTTCTGCTAGCAGATGTGGAGCATCCCACTACAAAGTGTAAGTCTGAAAATAAAGAGCAAGGCATATACTTCATGGACAAAAACTGTTCCTTTTTACCATCTAATGGCTTCTGCCCAGTAAGAAGAGTCAGACCAGAGAAGGGAGCCCAGCACATCGCTGGTGCAGCAAGGATCCTAGTTAAGTCAGTATTTCCTAAGAAAAATCAAATTCTAATTGTTCTCTGTGTTTAATTCAGGATATTTGTGGATAACTGTGGCTGAGAACATCCAGAGATGCCAGGAGCCTTGGACTTAGTCCAGGGGGTTGCTTTAGTAGTACCATTGTAATCTTATTGCACAAATGATAATATCAGAAAAAGTTTTCATAGAATGTTTATGATTCTTTTTTTTACACAAATAATATTTTTTAAGAACCATCCAAAGATATACTCACTCTAAACATACCTGTTAGCTACAGAGGGGGAAAATACTGACTGTCTCAACCAGTCCCTACCCAAATGAATATTCAAGTTATCTTCTAATTAAATGGAAACTCATTACTTAAAAATCAACTTCCAGCCTGGGGTAAATTGTCAGCTTTCTTATGGAGAGACTGCAACATCTGCATCACCAATATAAACAGAATATTTATGGAGTGACAATGGTAGAATCAGTCTCAAATTCACAATACAGCAAGTGTAGCCTTGGGAGTGAAATCAAGGTCTGGGAAAGATCACTAATGTGTTATCCCAGAACAGGATCAGTCCTCCATCTTCCATCTGATCTATAGGAAGGGTCCTTCCTTGGGCTCCAGGGAAACCCAGATCTCTAGCATGATGCTTTGAGTGGCACCTGAGTAGAAAACTATGCCTTTTGCAGGGTAGCTTGATCAGCTGAACCCCACAGTATATCCCAGCATAGCGATGAATCCAGTTTACAACCATAGAGATTAATCCAGTTTATGAGGGAGATCAAACACCCTCTGCCTCTTTCACTCCCTGTGACTATTCCAAAGTAGATTTCAACAACACTTTAAGACAAAACCCTCTATTGTTATTGTCTAATTCTGATGACTATACTGGCACAGATCATAGCTTTTAGCTTGCTTTTTGCCAGTGGGAATCTTCATGCTGATGGTGGGCAGTTAGCCCAGGGAGCATGTGGAGTGTATGACATCACGTCACAGCTCCAGAACCTCCACATGGCTCTGCCCAAAATCTGATCCTCTTCCCATTTGATCCAGCTGATGATTTTACGTGATGCAATGTCCCAAAGCCAAAAGCACCAGCATTCTACTAGATGCTGCTTTTTAAAAGCTTTGTCTGGTTAATGTAACTTGCTGTTAAGGAAGTGAGCTGAAAAGTATCTGTATTTTAAAAAATTGCAAAAGCAGGACATGTTTGAATTGGCCATTTTGCCTTGACAAAACCTTGGACTATGAACTCTAGGAACCGTTTCTGACATACAGAAGTGCAGTTCAGTGGACGCTTTTACAGCTTTACAGACTCAAACAAATAACACTGCTGCAGTCTGTACAAAATTGTAAAGAACTTAAAACCGATGATCACTGGTGTTTTCTTTTTCTTCCCCTTTTAAATATAAGCAAATCAGGAGCAACAGAAGTGAAACTAGCAGTCTTGAGATATGTAAAGGGAGGAGGCTAGTGAAAAGTCATTCCTTTACTGGGGATTTTGTCTTTCCAAATCTGCATAAACAACAGAGGTACGTAACAGTCTCATAACCATTTTATGGCCACTAGGGAATTATTTCAGAGGTGGAAGCTGCTTTCTCAGCCTGTTGGTTAAGAGCAAAACTAATTTAATTTTGTATATGGTACTGATTAGGTGAGATTAGCCTGACCCTGGGATGGGGAAGGAGGAGCAAAAGAGAGTCTTTCAAAGCTCTGTCCCTGCTAGAGGTGAGGCCCTACCAAAAGCCATAAATGAACTCACTCATGGGAATGTGGGGACCAGACAGGATCTCATGATTTGTTTCAGATCAGTGTTATCCCTTGAAAAAGACCTTGATGAAAATGAGAGCATGAATTGTATTCTCAGTGTGGCTTTTAAAGAAAAGCATGCAAAAAAAGGAAAAAAAGTCTCAAAAAGCCCCATATGTTGTTTCCCATTATATTCCTTTCAGAGTAAAAAAGGCAGCCAAAATGGTGACTTAACAAAAGAAAGAATCAGTCAAACAGAGCCAAACTGAGCCAAAAGTCAGATCTAAAGTAAAAAGGAGACTATAGGGGCAATATTTTTTAATGATGCAGAAAGTCAAATGTCAGAAGGGAATGTTTTATTAGTGCATCTGAAGGGCTGGAGAGCTGATGAGCTTGTCTGTCCACCTGAATTCTTGTATGGAAATGCCCTAAAGGGAAGGCACAGAAATGAGAAGATGCACAGTTTGAAAGCGACCGCAGGGTCCCGTCTAGTCCATCTCTCTGCTTTTGGTAGGATCTTTCATGCATCTCATTAAAAGTACGGCAGTAGACCGTGAGAGTATCCATAATGTGGGGCATGGGAGTTTCCTGGTGCACCCAGCAGCCTTGGACCCACAGCCTGGTCAGGTCCTGGCTGCATCGCTGGACAAGAAACAAGGATGACATCTCATTTCCCTGTGGAAAGAACCCCAGGTGTGAGTGTAGGGAAGAAGTTGTTATGAGTCCCAGTACATTCTCCCAGTGTAAGCAATCCAGAGATTAGGGAAGTCAGTACTGGTCCGTCTTCGTCTTTTACTAAGCTACATGGTTGCCTCTTTGTGGTGCTGCTCAAGAAGGGACAAATTGCAGAGATGAGCGTTACACTCTTTCTGAAACTGTGAGCATGCCAATCATGCTCCTCCTCAGAAGAACATTTCATCATGTCTAGACACAGCTGCTCTGAAAGTATGATCCTGCATTCACAAATATTCCTTATGAATTGGCAGTTTTGCTGCTGCAGCTGTGGGACTTCATGAGTGTCAAGAACCTTGCAAAATAGATAAAATCTGACTATATTGAGAACAGTGTCCTTGAACTGATCTGTATATATTAGAGGTTTGGGCATTGCAATTGTAGTGAACACACCCCTGCTTGCTCAGGGAGAAAATGCATGAAGAATAAAATTGTGGTTGTAGAGCTGAACGAGAAGGTGAAACAGAAGTTACTTAATGCAGGAGGAGAAGATACTTTTCCATCTTCCATAGTTACTAGCACTGTGTTGAAAATGATTCAGAAAAGGGTGAGAAAACAGTATCAGGCAGGTTTCACTATTTAAAACCTATTACAAAGTTGTAATTGCACTATAGGTATTAACAGGATCACCATGTGTGTAGGGTTATAACCTAGCAGATTATATCTATGAGGCTACCAGAGTGCTGACATGTAAATCCCAGAAGGGTGGAAAAGGTGTCCTCCTTACCTTTTCCAAACTGGTTACCAACAATATCAAACGCCTGCAGCTGCATATTAACAAAGAGTAGCTGGAAGTTCTTCTCCAAATTGAAGGTTTGCTTGCTGGCACACTTAAAGGAATTCCCCAGCTTTGTTGTAAACATCTTCTCTTGTATAGCTCCATAGTAAAGCATACCTGGAGGCCATAAAGACAGATAAAATGAGAACCCACACCAACTATTGGAACCCACATCTTTCTGAGATAAAATGGAGGATCCATGGTGCTTTGGTAGAGCAGCAGTCACAGATGTGACTAAAGCATGGACCCTTCCCCCCTAAAGTATCAGTTACATTTCTTCCATGTTTAAATGAGTCCAATTCAGCTGAGCTTGGGTCTGAAAAGGTGGCTAAAATTCCAGATGCTTTTTCAAATCATATTTTAACAACTTGAGTCTGCAAGAAGGGGTTAGGATTCTCACAGGAACAGACATCTGTCTTAGGTCTCCAGCACAGCTATTTCCAGACAAAACAGAGATACCATCTCTCTCTATATATATCATGTATAGCATGGGAATACCTAGTCTGTATTGCTTTATGCATTAAATATGTTTTTAAACGTATTCCCATGTCACAGTACTTTATGGAAATACCGCTCAAATTAAATGCATGAAAAGATCTCTAACCTAGGCATATCCTTTATGCATATCCTCCTTTATAAGCAGATATACCAGTTTAAAGCAAAATCATCCACATTACCAACTCTGCATCACTGTATCTCAAGCAAAACTGCTGGCATAACAGCATGCAGCATACTTCTTGGTCCCCTTCAGTCAAAATCAGTACACCAGTGTGTACTGATACAGATAGTTCAGTGATTTTTATCCCTGAAAAGATATGGGTTTCCTCAGCGCAAAACGCTGGCGGTGTTCAAGATCAGATTGGACGAAGCCTTGGGTGAGATGGTTTAGTGTGAGATGTCCCTGCCCATGGCAGGGGGGTTGGAACTGTATGATCTTAAGGTCCTTTCCAACCCTAACTATTCTATGATTCTAAAAGGACTGCTGGTGGTCTGTGAAATGGCAGCATCTGGCAGAGAGGCAGTAACAAGCAGGCAGGGATAGCAGTGGTTCTTGCCAGCACCACTGGGAGGACTCAAAGTATATTTGAAGATTTTAAAACTTATGATTAAGTGGATTAGTTTGTATTTGCTGCAGTTTGCACTTAGCGATGCACAGGAAAACTGATCATTTAGACTGAGAACATCCCTAGGAGGCATGTCATCTGGATCAGCTTTGCTTTTACTTTAATTGCTGTAGATTAGAATAGGCTCCACTTGAGTTAATAGAAATACTCATCAGTGAGAAGAAAACTAGGCACTGAGCTTCCAAAAGCTCAGTGCTATTAGGACACACCTGCTCAAGCTCCTGATTTGCCTTTTTTCTTTCAGGGACAAAAGTCAATCCAAATACTTATGAGTAACAAATGGAGAAGTGACATAACATAGTTGTTAACCTGTCACAGATTTGAAATATTTGGAAGAACTTGTGCAAAATTAATGTCAGATAAAATTTGAAGTGATGGCTTAGAATTTTTCTCTCTGACCTAAACAATGTTCTCTTAGCAGTTCTTGGTATGTCACATCTGGAGCAGCTCCTGACTGTTCAAATGATGAGAAGCAGGGTTGTATCAGAAAAAAGAAAGAAAGAGAAGAGCACAGACAAGGTCTAAGACTTCAGGATGAAGAATCTCACCCTGGGTCCAGTTCTCATTTCTACAAAATCAAGACAAGCCTCCTCTTGATACTGGTGTATTTGAAATCTGGATCCAGCTCTGCATTTCTGTTATCCAGATACTGTATTCATTTAGTACGCTTATTAGATTGGAAAGATGCATCCAGCCAAACTGGAGTCACAGCATTTTTGTGGTTTTGAGGGCTGTTTTATATATTAAATTTAGGTTTCAAGTAATCTCTATTCAGAGAGAGGTGGGGCAGGGACAGTTTTGAGGACAAAAGGAAAATTGAACAATTCTGATAACACTGCATCCTAGTTCCTTCTCTTGCATTTTCATACCATAAGATTTAGATGAATGACATGTTGAAAGCCTGATAAAAAACGTAATTTGCAAAAATCCAGTGTTTTAAAGATATAAAAGCCTATCTCACACCCAGAAGAGTTTAATATGAAATTAAGACAATGCAAAAATCACTAACCTTCAGAAGATGACTGTAACCTGGTCTCAATTTTACTGACATAGTAGCTTGGAGCTTGCTGCAAAAGAAGGTGTATCTTTATTCACAATACGTCCTCATATTTGTGGGGGAAAAAAAAAAAAATGCAGTTCACCACACCAAAATGGTCACAAAGTGTTTCCCAAAGAAACACATTTTTAAGCTCCACCTTTAGGACCCAAAACCCAACATGCCTGGATGTATTGTTTTTTTGTTTCCAGGTAACTCCATCTAAAAGCTAAGAAGCTGGTGTCATGCATCCACTTCAGCTACATCACCACCTCTGCCCAGTTCAGTGAAACTGAACCATACAGGTGTAGTTTACACAGACTACTAAAGCTAGATATTTGTGTGACGCTTGTGGCAACCAAAAGTAAGAGGGAGTTAAACAAATAGTATACATTGCACAAATTAACAGGCATGTTATAAGGACATTTTATTTTTATTTGCCTGTTCTGCTTTACTGAGAGTCACTACAGTGGTCTCCTGAGCGATCCTGCACTGAATGAATCCATGCTGACCCGCAGTCTGACTGCTTGCAGGATTTAAGCCTGCACCTTCAGAAGGACTTGGGACTCCCAGTGCTGCAGAGCACTTTATGCATAGATGCCCTTTGCATGAGCAAACTGCAGAAAGCAAAAGAGCTTCTGTGTTCTCAGTAATACTCCTACTTAAAGGAATAAAAAGGTGAGGTTAAATATTACCCCTTTTTTGGTGGCAGCTCTAAGTTCTGTTTGGCCACAGTTAGTAACTTGGCTTGGGGAAAACACCTGCTCCTACTTCATGTCTTGTGGGCTGGTTACAAAACTTCCTTTTTTCAAGTTCTTTGCAAAAGGCAGCTGCAGTGGTGAGTACTGAGCCAGCCTCCCACCTCCTGCTACCCTGCACCAGCACCCCAGCCCTGTGGCCTGATCCAGCTCCTCTTTCACCTATGAAAATCAGAAGTGCCACCATGGGAGCACTCCTGGTTCAAAGCAGTTAGAGAGGCTGCGGAGGCCAAACACATAAAAACCAGCAGCAAAATGATTTCATATTAACTTGACTTTCAAAGAAGTTTGAGGCGAGCCCTGCTTTTCTCTTGAGGCTTATCTTTAAGTGAAGGGCGGATTGTCTAATTCTGTGCCAACAACCACCTTTTTCAGGGCAACACAGGTCAAGTATCTCCTAAAGGTTCATGTCACTCTCCTTAGCTCTGCTGCAAGCTGGGGCTTTCATGGGTACTTGAATCATCGGACTTTTTCTAAGGATCCTTGTAACGCAGAAAATGCTCACCTTGTTGCAGGAAGCATACATTTAAAGCAAACACTTACAGTCTGAACTGAGCCTTTGTTTTAAAACAGCTCCTGGATTTTTTACCTTACTTTTCCTTTGTAGCTTTTAGAAAACACTCTGCCATAAACTAAAATCAAGACGATTGTTAATTGAAGTCTTTTCTCAAGCATTAATGACTCAGGAGTGGTACAATTTGCTGTTGTCTCTTGGACTTTCTGTGGAAAAGACTAATTAAGTGCTTGTACTTAATTGTGATTAATTTGGGCTTGGAACCAGGCTGTAACATTGACATTTTG
This sequence comes from Pezoporus occidentalis, assembly GCF_034315485.1. Lineage (NCBI taxonomy): Eukaryota > Metazoa > Chordata > Aves > Psittaciformes > Psittacidae > Pezoporus > Pezoporus occidentalis. The sequence goes on from NW_026916158.1 coordinate 13,378,359, forward strand.
GCTTGATTAATTGAAGGACACAGATCAGCACTGATGGCCAAATTACAGCTCTGAACCCCTATGGAGCTCCAGAACATGGCCTTAATGCGTCACAGAATCACAGAATCCCAAGGGTTGGAAGGGACCTCAAAAGATCATCTAGTCCAACCCCCCTGCAAGAGCAGGGCAACCTAGAGTACATCACACAGGAACTTGTCCAGGCAGGCCTTGAATATCTCCAATGTAGGAGACTCCACAACCCCCCTGGGCAACCTGTTCCAGTGCTCTGTCACTCTCACGGTAAAGAAACTTTTCCTGATGTTCACATGGAACCTCCTATGCTCCAGTTTACACCCATTGCCCCTTGTCCTATCACTGGACATCACTGAAAAAAACCTAGCTCCATCATCCTGACACTCACCCTTTACATATCTGTAAACATTGATGAGGTCACCCCTCAGTCTCCTCTTCTCCAAGCTAAAGAGTCCCAGCTCCCTCAGCCTCTCCTCATAAGGGAGATGTTCCATTCCCTTAATCATCTTTGTAGCTCTGCGCTGGACTCTTTCAAGCAATTCCCTGTCCTTCTTGAACTGAGGGGCCCAGAACTGGACACAATATTCCAGACGCGGCCTCACCAAGGCAGAGTAGAGGGGGAGGAGAACCTCTCTTGACCTACTAAGCACACCCTTTCTAATGCACCCTAGGATGCCATTGGCCTTCTTGGCCACAAGGGCATATTGCTGGCTCATGGTCATCCTCCTATCCACCAGGACCCCCAGGTCCCTTTCCCCTTGACTACTGTCCAGCAGGTCAGCCCCCAACCTGTACTGGTACATGGGGTTGTTCTTCCCCAGATGCAAGACTCTACACTTGCCCTTGTTGAATTTCATCAAGTTTCTACCCGCCCAACTCTCCAGCCTGTCCAGGTCTCACTGAATTTGCCATCCTCCAAACCTCAGGTACCTCTCCTGTTTCCCACGGCTTACCAAAGATGATGGAGAGTGGCTCAGCAATGACCTCCGCCAGCTCCCTCAGCACCCGCGGGTGTATTCCATCCAGACCCATCGATTTATAGATGTCCAGATTGCTTAACTGATCCCTAACCCAATCCTCATCTACCAAAGCGAACTCCTCCTTTATCCTGACTCCTTCTGGAGCTATAGGAATCTGGGTCCCCTGGGGAGAGTCTGCAGGAGTAAACACAGAGGCATAGAAGGCATTCAGCACCTCTGCCTTCTTTATATCCTCTGTCTCCAGGGCACCCACCTCGTTCAGCAGTGGGCCTATATTGCCTCTTGTGTTAGTTTTATCCACTATGTATTTGAAGAAGCCCTTTCTATGGTCCTTAACCCGACTCGCAAGATTAAGTTCCAAAGAGGTCTTAGCTCTCCTAATTGCCTCCCTACATTCTCTAACAACTGTCCTATATTCCTCCCAAGTGGCCAGCCCCTCCTTCCACAATCCATAGATCCTCTTTTTCCGCATGAGTTTGCCCAGCAGTTCCTTGTTTAACCATGCTGGTCTCCTGGCTCCCCTATTTGACTTCCTACCCATTGGGATACTCTGATCCTGAGCTTGGAAGAAGTGGTCCTTGAATGCTGACCAACTATCTTGAGCCCCTTTACCACCTAGTACCCTTTCCCGCAAGACTTCCCTTAGCAATTAATTGAAGAGGCCAAAGTTGGCCCTTCGGAAATCCAGAACTGTGGCCTTGCTAGGTATTCTATTCCTCCCACACAGGATCCTAAACTCCACCATCCAGGAGTGGCATTGATCCTAAACTCCACCATCCAGGCTGCCATTGACCATCACCGCTTCAACCAGACCCTCCTTGTTGGTGAGTACTAGATCTAGCAGCGCTCCTCTCCTAGTTGGTTTGTCCACCATTTGCATTAAGAAGTTATCAGCAATGCACTGGAGGAACCTCCTAGACTGTGAATGATTGGCTGTGCAAGTCTTCCAGCAAATATCGGGGTAGTTAAAATCCCCCATGAGGACCAAGGCATGTAGTTGTGAGGCTGCTTTCAATTGCCTGTAGAAAGCCTCATCAACTCCTTCGTCGTGATCAGGAGGTCTACAATAGACCCCCACAGCTGTATCACCCGTACCAGCCTGTCCCTTAATTCGTACTCACAGACTTCCCACTTGCTCCTCATCTGCCCCTGGACAGAACTCAATACATTCTAGTCTCTCTCTCACATAAAGAGCAACTCCACCACCTCGCTTTGCTGACCTATCTTTCCTAAAAAGGACACAGTCATCCATGACCACATTCCAGTCATGTGAGCTGTCCCACCATGTCTCTGTAATTGCCACCAGATCATAACCTTTAGACCGCACACAGACTTCCAACTCCTCCTGTTTATTCCCCATGCTGCGTGCATTGGTGTACAGGTATTTCAGGGAGCGAGCTGAGCACGCTACTGGCACCCTTGGGAGGCAGGAGGCCTTCTGGTCTTCATTAATACTAGAACAATGCCCCACTGGTTCAAACCCAGCTACACCCCCCTAGCACTTTGAATCTAACCTAGAGCTCTGTGAGTGAGCTCTGCTAACTCTTGCCCTGGTACCCTTTTTCCCCTGAGGAGCAGGATCTAAACAACTACCCTTTCCCTCAAATGAAACAATAGATTGAGAGTCCTCCCTAGTCCGCCATCCTTCAAGCCCTAGCATGTTTCTCTTGGGCTCGTCCCTAACAGGCCCAGTTATCTCTCCTTCCCCCTTCCTACCTAGTTTAAAGCTCTGTCAATGAGCCCTGCTAACTCCTGCCTCAAAAACCTTTTCCCCCTCTGGGACTGGTGTATCCCACCTGCCACCAGCAAACCAGGTGTCTCATATAGCAGCCCATGACTGAAAAACCCAAAACCCTGCCTTTGGCACCAGTCACGCAGCCATACATTAATCTGCAGACTCTTCCTATTTATCTCTTTACCCTTGCTTGTAACAGGCATGGAGGCAAACACCACCTGCACTCCAGACCCTCTAACCAGCTGTCCCAGGGCCCTGAAGTCTCTCTTCATCACCCTTGCCCTCCTTGTAATAATGTCATCACTGCCAACCTGAAAAACCAGCAGCGGATAGTAGTCAGAGGGCTGCACCAGATCAGAGCTTCCTTTTAACATCTCTAATCTGAGCCCCAGGTAGGCAGCAGACTTCCCTGTGGGATGGATCTGGTCGACAAATGGGCCCTTCTGTTCCCCTCAGAAGGGAGTCACCCACCACAATTACTCTTCTTTTCTTCTTGGTTGAGGAAGTTCTAAGGCATGGGGGTGAGTGACAAGCCCTAGGTGACTCACTAGATGGATCTACCCCTCCATCTCCATTTACCTGGCCCTGTAGTTCCAAGACCTCGTACCTGTTATTCAAAGGCAACTGGGAGGGAGAAAGGGATTGCGAGAGTAATGCATGTAACGTTCATTCAGAGTTTGATGGGATCCAAACCACACTGTATTCCTCCCTGCCCATTAATAACTTTATACATAGTATTAATTTCTGTTGTTAGCTCTGCTGGCATTACCACCCAGCCATATTAGCTTTCAGATAAATAGTACTGCACACTGCCTCCCAGAATGTGTAAACAATGCAAATGTCTGAGGAAGCAAGAGTATGGCTGCACTCAGCCATTTTCTCCTGTGGTTACCACAATAGCACCAGCACTTTTGGTAGCTTATGTTAAAGCCTCATCCACGTATGATGCAGTCCCATTGGGAACATGGTATCAACAGACACAATGTCAAAAACAAAGCTCGTTTTCCTGCCATGTAAGTACGGCCTCTCTCTTGCCCAAGTTTCTCTGTGCACTTATAAGTCTCCTTGGTGTGGTACATTTTAAGGGCACTTACCTACAATTTTGCTGTTGTAGTTCACTTGTTTGGAATTTTCCACTGAGTAATTAGACAAAATTAGTCCCTTTCAGCTGTGGATGGGCTGTGGCTCCTTGACACTTACAACGGCACAGACTGCCCTTTCAATTTAACAACCACAGTTGGCTTTTGGCTATGCAGATGTGATACTTGGCGTTTATGGGAAGCAAACGACTAACCTCACCTGTATTCAAGTGGTCCTTGAGACACCATTTTAGAGGAGCAATTTGATAGTTTGAGTCAGAGTTCCCAGCACACATACCTTAGTCATCTGCAGGGACTACAGTCCCAAACCTGTTCCCTCTGTTTTGCTCCAATTCAAACAGCACTTTCTATCAGAGAATGGCAAGGCACTGTACTTACCCTTCATTGCATGTATGAACCTTTCCAAATTGAAAGTTCAACTAGATGAGACATGATTTAACATTGAAGTTAGCCCTGCTCTGAGCAGGGGGTTGGACTAAGTGGCCTCCAAAAGTATTTTCCAACCTGAATTACTCTGTGGTTCTGTGACTCTAGCCTCTTGGGAAGGACAGGAATAATAGTGCCTTATATACAGGTCAAAACTAGCATAGAGACAGATGAAATGCCTTTCACACAGTGCAAACTGGTTTAAAGGCAGTCTAAACTCCACCTTACCAGTCCTAAACACTCCATCTCTCTAAATGCAACAATTACCTTTACAAAGGTGAAGTTTACAAACCCTCCACTGAAAGTTATGTTCAGCTCAGACTGCACCATTCCACAGCTTCCAAATGTCTGTGTCACATTGGGGTTGACAGTCATGTACTCCATCTGCTTCTGTGGAGAGAAGAGACATTGCAGGGCTGCTGATGAAAAGGAGAAGGGAAGATTAATAAGAAAAAGATACTTATAGCTGCATTTTTTTTTCCCCCAGACAGGCTCTGGGGTTGAATGAACAGGCCAGTGGTGGTAGCAGCTTAATTGCTGTCTGCCAGGGTTGTTCCCTGCTCCTGAGCCAGCACTAGTACTTGTCTGACACATCACCAACCTGTTCCAGTGTGTAAGACAGCAGAAACTAATAGTTTTCTGCTCATTCAGTGAACTGATACAATTCAGAGCAGAATTAGGTGAGTACCAGTGGTAATTTAAAGAGGGGGAGAAGTAGGAAATTGTGCCTGAAGGCAGAGGAAAGATCAAGACAGTGGCAGATAAGGGTTTAATTGCCTTTGACATGTGCTGCTCCTTATATCACTCTAGCCTCTTATGTCCTGCATAGTTCATCTCTAGCACCTATCAATCCACACTGTAGTCTGAAAGGAAAGCTCTGCAGCCCTGAATACAGTTTGGCTCCTTCAGTCTCATCTCAAACACACATTACTTTTGTAATAAGCATCTCACCATGGTCTGGTGAGGTTGGGAATCACGCTTTCCTTCTGGCTACTGTCATGAAGAGGGATGAAGAATACTTTTACCAGTATTAGATATGTAAGAAACTTTCAAACCCCAAATATGTAATGGGTTTGGCCCAAGGCATATGAAGTTCAGAGCCTGAGCCTGTAACCCCACATATTGTATTAATGGAGGCTACAAAACTAAAGTCTGACTGACATAATCACACTTTCAGGTTTTATGACATCTTTTGCTGGACTATTCATGCCATTCACCACAGCTAAGAGAAGGTACCAGCTGCCCAGCACCCTGCTCCGGTCCAGCCTGGCAGTTCCTGTGATCCTAAAATCTTCATGTGTCAGTACCAGGGCAACCCATCCCTGGATCCAAGTCTGTGAACTGATAATTTCTTGCTTTCATTGCAACTCACAATGTCAAGCCCTTCACTGAAGTCAACTCAGATTTTAACTAGTCTCCCATTCTAGAAAACACAAATAATAGAAGGCTGATCTACTCTCCCAGTACTGCTACTGCACATACATCAGTGAAAGAAGAAAGCACCCATATGACCCACTGATATCATCATACAAGCCAAAGTGCAGCAACCAAGATTCTGTGGCACAGAAAGGCCTTAGACTGGTAGCAAACCACTTATTTTTATCATACAAGCTACCTCCTGAAAATTGCTTTGAAAAGAATCAATTCCAGCTAATGAAGAAACTTTGTAATTAAGTCATCACAAAGCTCAGCCTTGTGCTTCCACCTCACCTTCTGTGCATTTTGAGCCATCAGCTGCAAACCCATGACTGCTTTGATGCAGGTCCTGTTCCCACTGGAAACGGTGTATATGCCAGTGGGGATGGGAGAAGGCTGAGGTGCAAGAGTGGGTCTTGTTGTCATCATAGTAGATGGGATGGCTGTTCGAGTCCCTGGATGAATGGTTGTTGCATTTGTCATGGCTGGGGCTATTGAACTTTCAGGTAGCGTTGTTTGATTTCCAGATCCTGTGGTGGGCTTTACAGTTTGCATGGTGGCTGCTGTAGTATTTATGGCAATAGCTGTCGTTTGTGTATTTGGTGGTGTATGTTTTATGGTTGTGTTTGTGGCTGATGCTGTTATTTCTGTGCTCACACATGCTCTGTCTTGCTTGGTGGAGGACACAGGGTGTGTGGTTGCATTCTTCACAAGTGTAACCGTTTCCATTGCCTGGGTTGTAGTCTGACCAGCTGCAGTTGTGTTGTCTGCTGATACTGTGGTTACCACCATGGGAGATTTCTGGCTGATCACTTGAGTGGTGGTTGCTGCTGCCTGGTCTGTTGTGTGATGGCCTGGTGCTGTTGTTACCTGGCGCTGGTCTGTTGATTGCACAGTTGTTCTCATGGATGTTGTTTTAAGAGAGCCTGCGCTGTTAAAACGAACTGTGGTACCTTGATGGGATGACGAATGATGACGGGGGTGTGGCTGAGAAGTAGCTGTATGTGGGAAGGATACTGTTTCTGGAGACACCTTGACCCCTAAGGCCACTTCAGCAAAGCAGGAGGAAAATGCTGCAAAGAAACAAATAAGTCAGTAGTCTGAAAGCCTTTATGTTTAACGTTTCTGCTGATACCTACAACATAATTGCATTGAATTTTCTATCAAATGGCCAATATGATTTAATTCTTCATTTGGCTCCAGTCATGATAGGAGAGTAAAAGCAGACATGCTGCAGGACTATCTGTAACTTTTCACCACTCTCCCAATCTTCACACCTCTGAATAAACCCACTGCAGTGAAGCACATTGGCTCCCAGGTCCCTGCATTACTGTTACGGCTGAAGAAGCCAAAAGATGCCAGAGGTGTGAGCAGACCTTGCACAATCCCCAGACAGCACAAGAATTCTCTTGAAGGCAGTAGTATAGCAAGATTTGCTAGAAGCAAATTATTAGGACCTAAGGCAGATGAAGTGTGTGTAACAGGGGAAATGGTGGTGGGTTACTTACCAACAAAGCATGGGGAAACGGGACATTTATGCATGAAGGAAGTGAGGCAGTGTAATGGCCTTACAGCGATTCACAACTGGTCTGGGAAACTGGTCTGGGAGACAAGGAAAGTCCAGATATTTATTTATGGTTTTGCTGTAGCCAGGCCAGCTTGAACCCCGAAGTTCTTCCTCCAGGAGGTATCCAAGAGGATGCTCCAAACAAGGAAAGACTTTTTAGTGATGGGCTTTCAGCAGTGAGAAACACATTTCAGGGTCCAGCATCCAGGGGCATTTGGACCACATCTGGAAATAGTCACAGCACTAAAATTACACTTCCATCTTATACCATTTACAGAAACATGTCCCTTGCAGAGCTGAAAAGAAAGTATCTGGCTCCTAAATAACAAAGTGAAGAAAAATTGGGAAAAGTACATTGAAGAGTAGATGAAGGTCACAACTCTTCTGCTTGAGCCTGTCATTATAAATATGCAAGAAGACCCTGTAAAGACAAGGTCAAGCTAAAAGAAATCACAAATCACTGATTTATATGAATTCGCTGATGTGCATGAAGCTTCAGGTGTAGTTAAATGCTTTTCTAAATTAGCTTGAGGACAGAGCTGAATTCTCTCTTTTTGAGAGAGAAGGGACCTGTGCTGTAACAAACTTGACTGCCAGTGTAGCTGCTATCATCAAAGAAGTGCAACTTGATAACAGTTGAAAAGACACAAAAATAACAGGACAGATTCCCCTGATTGCAAATTTTATCAGAAGGAACCTAAAAATGCCATAATTAATATGATACTTTAGTTCTTTTTCTCACTTTCCTTTAGTCTTTACCACATCTTATGGCAGAGCTGAAATGCAGGTAAATTCTCTCTTTCTCTGTGTGCTGGTGGAAAACCAGAGCAGTTGCCGTATACCAGCCATAGGTAGCCTCAGCTAAATGTGTTACTCCAATAAAAACAAAAAAGAAGTTGCCATTTTCACCTTTTTTTTTTTCCCTGTAAGACTGCACAATAAACTACCTTTAAATTTACACGTCTTAAATAGTCAGTACTTCTTAGCTTTTTACTCAACAGATCGGTTTTGATTACTGACCAGATAACACTTATCTTAGAGACAGGGAGAGAAACATTATTTCACTGACATTTGGATGCTAGCCACAGCTTTTAAATGAAACTTTATACTCCCCAAAAGATCATTTCAACCTAACTAGTTTTCATTACAGAAACATTCAGCCTGATAGGGTCACTGAGGACTAAAGTCAGAAACGTCTTTGGAGTGGCCTATAGCTCATGGTCACCAGGTGACCTGCCAGCTCCTCCAGCCCCCCACAGCTCTCTCAGGCATTTGAAGTTTCTGTCAGGGCACAGTCACACTGCTAAACCTGTTGGCCTGGGTCATCTTCTCAAGAGGCATTCAGCCACACGAGCTCCCAGGGATAGGTAAGAATTGTTGACTGTTCTCTGGTTGCACCTAATGATCTTTGCTCTTCCTGGGTAGCTGTTGGAGGTAGTTGAGTAGCTCTGCTGAGTGAAGGGGCAGGTGGGCCTATGGGATCCCATTCCTACCCTCCTGATAAGGTCTGAAAGGTTTCACCATGGCTCCCTCATCATTGTAGCATTGCATCTCAGGAAGCCTGGAACATCTCAGAGAAGGAGCCACCTGAACAGCTCTTCATACCCAGCCTGTTTCACAGCTCTGCCATTAAAGAACAACAAATACTGGCAGCTCTGCATCCCAGATGCAGTTAATCTCCCCAGTTTGGTTTTGGTTTGCCTTTTTTTTTTATGAAGCCAGTTCAAAACGTCATACACCAAACATTTTGCTCAAGGGATGCATGCTCCCTGGGGTGTGTCTTCCTGGAGCAAGCTGCAATCTCCTCATCACACCTTGGCTTCAAAGTTGTAAGCTACAAATGCCGAGGGCTGTGTTTCTGCCCAGCAAGTCTCTTTGCATGTGATGCTCCAGAATAAGCCCCTCAGAAAAGGATTGGAGATTCACTGTTTCCAGTCTGTGCCTGGAGCCCTCATTTTTGTGCTCTGGTGAAAAATTGTAGTCAATGCCAGCAAAGGAATAACGGTGCTCTGCTCCCAGGCATTCAATGGAAAGTGGAGCACTCAATGCCATGATCTGGCTGTGACATTTCTCAGCCTGCTGTCCTGTAACGGAGTGGATGAAAAAAAATCACTGAGGGCTTTTTCCCCTTCTTCTTTAACCGCACACTCATGCTGCTCAGCCACCCAGCGGGTTTGTTCTGCTTTATGCTGCCCAGAAGGAATGCCCGTGTTTAGCTGGCTGGTTCTGTGTGGACACAAAAACCTGACCCAGCTCCTACAATCACTGAAAACACTCTCACCAGCACAATCTGCTTTGATCTGAGTCCCTGAGGAACTGAAAAAGCCCCAAGATTTCCTGAGAGGTTTCAGTACTGTCACAGTTTCCCTTTAACATGGGAGCCATTTCTTAAGCATCCAACCCATTAGACCTTTATCCTTTAAACTCTGACTATGTGTAATTCCCTACCTGCACAGAAAGGCTTGACTTTGTGGCATTAATAAACCTTTATAAGGAATGACCAAAAATGGATAAGGAGCTGAGGAAACAAACTCTTTCTGCCCTTTCTGGTCAAAAAGGTCCTTGTTGACACTAAGTTATTAGTGTTGCTTCCTTAGTCTGATTCTTGCTCTCCTTTCATGTATATGTTTGGAAGCTACTTCAACAGACTCTGACTGCGGGAAAGCAGAGCCGATAACAGCGTGAGATGCTTATGGTTGAGCCCCTGAGCTTTTTCCCTGTTCACTTCACTGGGAGGGGGACAGAAGTTGTTACTTGTTTGATCCCTGTGTGCCAATGGCAAAGCCCACTGCAGAAATCCAGTGCCCCACCAGTGAGCTCAAACCTTTAGCCATTACACAGATTAAGTCAAACTCTTTCTCAATCTGGCAGATTTTGTACTGCTGCGGGTGCTGAGGGATGACTTCACATGCTGGGTCACATCCTTTGTCAGGCTGGCTCCACAGATTCACAGAGCAGCACTAAGGATTGGAGGGTGACTGTGATGTGGTTTGTCACTGAAATAAGCCCCAGCCTGCCTTTTCCAAGCCTCTACCTCACTCTTGCTTTCCTGATCATGCTGTCCATCTTGCAATGCAGTCAAATTACTCAAGCAGCGCTTCCTTAGTTCTTATTCTGCTTGTCAGTTCTGCTGGTCTGGAAATAATTTTTAATTAAGAAAAGCAAGCCCAAAAAAGTCTGCTTCTAATACTATTTTGAACTCACTCCATCACACGGTCAGAGTTCATCACCACAGACTGCAAGGGAAAATTCACAGGAAAATATCAGCTCAACTATATCAGCTGCAATGAAATCTATTTCTACTTATTTCTTAGCAGTGGGACTTTACTAAAAGCCCTTAGTGCTAGCAACAAAACTATTTAAATTTTTCAGTCTGTTAGGTGCTGTCCTGACTGCAAGGAAACAAAGCCAGCATGGTCTACCTCATTTTCCTCATAGAAATGGTGGAGGATATTACTCACCACAGGTGAAGGCTAGCAAGATGAATTGCCATGTGCTCCTCCCCATGGCCAACAGGTTTGAGAGAGGCTGCTTCTCACTGTGGAGCAAATGGAAAGGAGATCAAGGTTTCCTGGGGACTGGAAAGTTTCACTTGGTGCAGGGAGTGCTCAGTCACATGGCTGGAAAGGAGGTGGGGAGAGAGGGGGAGACCGTGCCTCTCATCTGTAAACTACTGCAGAAGAAAATAAATTTGGTTAGTACAGGAAGTGAAAACAGAAGGGACTGCAGGGCTAGCTGCGGGGAGAACAGGCTCTCACTCTCCAGCTGAGAGCTGGGGCATTCTGCAAGCCACATAAAGCTTCATGCACCTCTCTCTGGTTTCATAACCAGGTGCAGACTGCAGCTGTGCCCCAGTGGAAGGATACAACCTGTAAATCAGTGATTTTCCTGTGTTCTTTTTAAAATGTACTTTCGTTAGGGCCAAATTTGTTCTTCTATATTAAGGCACAGAAGGGAGAGGTGTGATCCTGAGCCAACTCCACAGAGCACCTGCTAAAAGCAAGACAAGGCTGAGCAAAGCCCCAAACGCGCTTTGCCCATCTAGGGACTGTCAGCAGCCTTTGCTGTCTGGTTCAGCCCTGTTCCAGGAGCTAAGCTTGTAGAAGGTGGATCAGCTGTGGTGACTCACCATTAGTCTTGCATCCAAACACACTCCTTGGCAAATAGCAATGCCCCACCTATGACCCATGAAGTGCCCCCTGGAAACCACGCCAAGCTGGGACAGGCGCTGCACAGGCAGGTCCCAGCACGTGTGGCTGTGCACCAGAGATCTGCAGCCGGAGAATGTTACCCCCACTCATGTGTGTGGCTGGATTTCCAGCCCCCGTCTTTGCCATGGGGACTGCTTGGTGTGGGGAACTGCCCTGGGTTCAGCAGTAGCAGTCATTTTTTCTTCTTCTTAGTAGCTGGTGCAGTGCTGTGTTTTTGATTTTCAGCCTGGGAGCAGCGCTGATAACACCGATATTTTTAGTTGTTGCTTAGTCTGTTCCTTGTTTAGTCTGACCAGAGACTTTCTGAATCTCATGCTCTGCCAGGGAGGAGGGGAAGCCGGGAGGAAGCAGAGACAGGACACCTGACCCAAACTAGCCAAACAGGTACTCCATAACACAGCACGTCATGCCCAGGATGTAGAACTGGGGGCAGTTACCCGGAAGGGTTGATCACTGCTCAGTTGGGCTGCGTATTGGTCAGTGGGTGTTGAGCAGTTGTGTTCTCTTCCCTTTTTATTTGTTATTATTGGTGGTGGCAGCAGTGATTTGTGTTATACCTTAGTTACTGGACTGTTCTTAACCCGTGGGAGTTACATTCTTTTGATTCTCCTCCCTATCCCGCCGGGAGTAGGAGGAGGAAGGTGGGAGAGTTGAGAGAGAGGCTGCTTGGCTGGGCTTAAACCACGACAGGAACAGAGCAAGACCCACACATGGGATCTGGTGTGGTCCTAAGTCTTCATTTTCTCATACCAATATTGCACTGCAGTAACATGATACAGCCAATGACTCGAAAACTCAAGTGAACTGAAGTTTGCTCCCAGAAATCTGGGTATTGGATGACATTAGTTCCAATGTATTTTTCTATATTTGCATTATGGTTTTACATTCCCATTTTTACCTGCTTGTCCTTCTACATGATCCACAACATGCATTTGGGTCAACTAGCCTAATAAAATGCTGGTAGCCAAAGGTATGCAGAGATCTTGTAAGTTATCCTACAACTTCCTTGCCTTCTGGCTGCAGCATTAGCATGTGCAGCACTGAACTGTGTGAGCCTTTGCATTCTCCTAATAGTCTCAGGGATTCAGGAACATGACTAAGGGACATGGGTAACAGAAAAAAAACACTGTGCCTTTTGTGACATGTGTGTTGGACAAAGAAAGTTATACTGGACAGATGTGTGGATTTTTTTCAGCCATGATGATGTGCCTTTACTGACACTCCTTTATTTTGAGTAGAAAGCAAGCTCATGTGACTTTACTTCAGACAGAGACACCAACCACAACGTTTTGTACTAGTTATAATTTTTATAAATTTCAAAGTGTGGTTCTACACAGGTCAGAATGGCCTGGTTACAGGAAGTTCATTTGCACATTTTTTTCTTGTAATAAATTCATACATTCTGTCTTGACTGGGAAAAAAGAACAGGTAATTCTGTGCTCTTTCCCTGTCTGATTATCTCATCAGTCACAATATACAAATACATCATTATCAACACCATGAAAAGATGTAAGAAAAAAAAACACTTAGCTGGGGAGAAGAAATCTTAGCAGCTATTTCAGCTCCATCTGCAAGAAGAAATACACAATTTGGCTCTTTTTATTATTATTATTCTTATATATTTCTAATCATATACATATTTGAAGTTGAGTATTTCTGGAAAGGAAGTGCATGGCCTTCCTCATACCCAATCCTGTTTGAAATCTCAAGAGTCTAAGAAAATTACAAGTAATAAAATGGCTTTCCATCACATACACAACCAGAATATAAGACACACACACAGCTTTGTTGTCACTGGCAAGAAAAGCCAGCGTTCACATGTGGTTCGGCCGCAGCCATTTAGGATCAAGACAACGGCCATTGGTCTGATTCTTCACACAGTGGGGTTAGACGGGAGAGGAGGAGAGGGTCAGGCCTCATTATAGTTTAGCGTGGTTTACTAAAAGCAAGACCTGTGTATCATGGCAACTGCCCATCTACCTGTTTGTCATTACAGTACACAAGGAAAGAGTCTACACCCAGCTGAGCAGAGGCAGTTTTGAGGTTGTGAAGTTTTAAAAGTTTCAGAGAAGATGGCAGCAGAGCAGAGGAAGGAAATCCAAATCAAAACCTCAGCCCAGAGGGCAGGTGTCACTAGTCCAACCCAGAGAGAACAGCCAGACAGCAGGCACGAACTCACTGATCGAGCAGCAAGGGTACAATGCGCAATCATGAGTGCTGCTATAGCAGAGAGACACCTTGGACATTTTCTCTTCTACAACTGAAACTTAGTAGCAACCATTACTTTTAAATGACCTGTTCACTCTCTTCTTCGCCAAACACTGAAATGAAATCTATATTTGAAAACTATGACTTTTAGGTCTATTTACCTGAAAATTATGGTGTCAAAGACCTACATACAGAATAAGTATACCTTAATGCACACACTAGTCTTGCTAGACATCACTAAATCATATTCTAGGCTGTACATGAAGAGTCATTCCCTTAATTATCACCTCGTTTGACAGAAATACAGTCATTAAAAGACTACCCCATCTACTAATTAAAAGGAAAGAAAAAAAAATCAAACCCCATTTTGTCTCATCAGCAAAGCCACAGGGTTACTTCTTGTTGGCTGTTCTCAGACTTGTCAGCAGCCTGATCTGTCACAGAACTTCTCTCTTTAAAAACACAAAGCCAGCAGCGTGGCACTGTCTCACAGACATCTGCACCACAGGCATCAACCAGGCAAAGGGCCTGGGTTACTCCCCAGCAGCAGCTGCCACAGTTGCAGAATGGTCTGAGCTTGGAATTTGGAGACAGAAACAGGCAGAAACAGGTTTTGGCTCACTGGCACTGCAGGAAGGTTAAAGACACAACTAGTGATTGTGGGCTCCCTGCTCAGGTACAGTAGTGTACAAGGATAGCTGCGATACAACCCGCTCCCAAAGGCCACTGAGAGCCAGGGTGCTGTGTCACTGCTGCCCACGGCCATGGAGCAGTGAATTACTTGTTATCCTCAGGATATTCACGGTGCAGAAGTGACTCAAACTTTGGTCAAACAGGATAAAACATAAGACTGGGGGGGAGAGGGGGGAATACAATCCAACAAACCAAACCCCAAACTTTTCAAAAGCAAAGCAGGGAGGAAAATTGTTGTAATCCAGCCCATACCTTTGCAGTTGACATGACAAGATGGTGAGTTGGGTGACAGGATACATTTCTGTAGCAATCATCTTCCCTGTTCAAGCTCTAGGGTGCCTCACAGGATACCACTACTGACACTCATGGAGGGTACAGCAGGACACATGGGGTTGAATGTTTTGCTTTCCCCTGAAGGGTCCCCGATTTTTGAACACATGCTAAAATTTAGCATCATAATTCAATCAAACAGCTCCAATTTTTTTCCAGTTTTAGGAAGATATTGAGGCACCAGGGATACAGGACTAGCACACTGTCACCCTGCACACAACAGAGCTGGGAAATGGACCAGCAATACCTGATTTTCCATTTCCTACTCAAACAGAGCCTTCCCACTGCCATTTCACGTCATTAGAATGAGATTCCTGTAAAGAAACTCCAAAGTGCAGGTTTGCATCTTTCCATCTGTCAGCAATGTCACAAGTCCTATTTTTGGCAGTTTCATATATCCATGGTAACCCTTCCCTATCTTTCTCTCTCACATACATACACAAGCTTACTATATTTATCAATGTTCAATCAAAGCTCCCTACCCATTTCCTCTTCTATCAGGTCATGCAAAAATTACTCAAAGCGATACAGAAATCAAAATGAACTCATTTTGGGGAGATCATAAAGTAACTGCACTGCAAGAAAACATCACAGCGTATTTCCTTAGGGGACTGAAAAGAATCAATTCTTCCCTCGAGATGTTCATGACTACAGTAGACTAATAGGATTCATGTTCCTGAGAGGCCATGTGTCATTTTTAAGGTAAATAACCAGCACACAACAGACAAGCTTGTATGTCTGTAGGACAAAATTAGCTTCCAAAAGGGTACAGAACCCTCAGGTCCTTTAGTCATGAAAAAAATGTCAGAAATCACAGAATTTAGATATTGAGGGTTAGAAGAACCATGGGAATTAACCACCACAATACAACTCATAATTAACCAACAAGCCTTCACAGGCAAACAAAATCTGAGTAAGCCTTTACCTGCTGTAAGGCTTTTTCTTGAACGGGACTATCTGCCTTCTTCACAGCTATCCTGACTCATACACTAAGATATTTGTAATGCCAGCCTCCAGAGACACAAGGAAAAGCATTCAGGTCCCTGAAAAAATCATAGTAATGATACTGAGCCCTACAATTTGCTCAGAAGCTCAGATACTAAAGAGTGGGTTTTGGTTTTGCATCATCTCTATTTTTAGTGCTTTCGTCCCTCTTTGTTATTTACATACAGCACCATTAGTCTCAGTGTTAAACCAAAAATAACTAATAGTGAAAGCCAATCACTCACTCTTGAGCTTCTAGGGTAATTTTTACCAGGCTGATCTTTGCCTGTTTACAACCCTTAGTCAATACTTATCTTTACTAAAGTATCAGCAGCTTTTGTGGGACCTAAGGCCCAATTGCCATCAAAAGCCCTTCATGTCTTAACAGCTGCTCTAAATGAGCTAATGGCTTACAGAGGAATAATAACATCTGTGATCATTTTATATTATACATTACAGCCTTATGGCAGAGATTTTGTAGTCTTTTAATCAAATGTCCTGGAAAGAAGTATTTCACAACAAACTATCCACTCACTGGAGCATCTAATGCTCACTGCCTATTTGCAATGCTTAAGTATCTTCCAAATGGGGGATGAAACATATCTATTCCATAGCGTAGAACACAAAGAAAGCATGCAGTCTAATCAAACATATGACATAAAATGGCATTCGATAGAGTTCCTGGCACCAAATGGAAAGGATTGTGATCCAGCAACCACAGACTGCAGAGGGGAGAGGGGTATGACTTATATTGTAAAGAGTTCAAACGTTCTGTGTCACAGTAGCTGTTACACATCTTTGTTTCCCTAAGTCCTGCACCTCCATCTCATAGCCAGGAGTTGCTATCTGTACCATTCCAACACAATTCTCTATGCAGCAGGTCATTTGCTGTGCCATTCCAGAAGCAGTCATATCATTGCTGCAGGAAACCTCTCTGATGGTCGAAGTCAGAAGTTTTCTTACCACAACCACCTAAAATGGGATGGTTTTGGTGTTGACCATCAGCAAAAAGGGCCCATTTGTGATGTATCAGCTGGAATTAAGGAGGATGGGGAAGGCACAGCCAGAGGTCAGCAAACAGAAAAGCCTCCAGGTGACCCCATGGTAGAGCAAGGACTCATCACCATGCATGTGCCCTTCTGCAGTAACTTGGTGTTCAAGTGAAGTTGCCAAAAGGTGCGTGCATAGTAACTCTTCAGCTCTGCTGTTGACCTAATTTAGGCCACATCTTCTGAAATAGTTTGATAATCAATGTGAGAAGGATTTTTCTCCTCTAATACTGAGAATGGGTTTCAATCCTTTTTGGATGTTTAATGCTCATTTTAAGGTTGTGTTTCCCAGCTTGCCAGGTGGACCACATAGTTCTCAAATGTTCATGCTGATAATGTTTTAGTGAATGATGAACCTTGTGAGAAAGGCAACTTTAATCCAGTGTCCACCCAAAATTAAAGAGAAATGGATGAGGTCCTGAGGAAGGATGGTCCTGCTGTTCAGCTGCCAGCCATCTGTTCTGCTGGGAAGCTTTTGGCCACCTCGCTCTCCTTGGTGTCTGACTCTACTGAGGCTGTACTGCAGGAATCATTGTATATGTCTGAAAAGGAACACACGGGCATTGTCATGCGATTTGTCTAAAGGACATCCCATCTACATTCTTGAGATTTATTGTTAAAAACATGAAATAAAATAAAAAAATAATCACAATTCTACTGCTCTCCTAATTCTCTCACTAAAGGCAATGGAGGTTATTTTGGCATATAACTAACTGTAATGTGTGTATGGCTTTATTTTTGTTTTGAAGCATTAGACATGTCAAAGAAATGAAAAGACACAGTTAGGCACTGAGGGTAAAGACAGAACTGACCTGCTTTGGAGGTGAAGGAGCAACAATTCCCAAACTCCCTTTAAAGCACAGCAAAGAACCCTGGTTAACTTTCAGAAATGTTTTTTTTCACTTCAACAAACTGATTACAAATAAAAACCCAAATCAACCCAAAACTAAAATCAAAAGAAACATGTAACTCAGAATAAAATGCTAGTAGCTCTCTATCACAGATCCCATAGAAATGGCTATGCCAGGTTTTTCTTTCTTCTGTTAGCAGAAGAAAAACAGGACACATTTTGGTAAATCATACTTAAGGATGGGCAAAAATGAATCTAAAACTATAAACCTTTAATCTGAGTAGCTAAGATTCAGCTTTGCCAGTGCAACCTGTTTGGGTGTTAGGTCAGAACCAAAGCTGAAGAAAGGATGACTTTTAGTGCTGATCTGGCTTAACACTCACTAGAACAGCCCGTCTTCCAGCCTTTGGAGCTAGCAGTGAAATATGATGAAACCCATAATGGTTCATGAGATTATGTTTTCAAACCTAGACCAGAACCACAGCCCAGATGCTAATCTAAATTCAGAAACTACCCAAGTCAGGATGAAAGCTATGCTGCAGTTATAACATACCCTACCATATGACACACTTGGGCTAGCTGTAAAGTAGCCAGCCTCTGTACTGGAAGCCTCAGGAATTTGGTAGGAGATTCAAGTTCTTCCCAGGAAAGGAAAAACAATTAAACCATGCCAAGGTAAGCTGCTCTGACTAACTAGATCTGATACCCACATCATCAAATTTCAGGCTAGCTGAGCTGCAACACCAGGGGCTGCAGCACAGATGTACACTGAGGCACTGTTATAGACGCAGCATTTCTCACATTCTTCTTTAGTATGAAAAAAAAAAAAGAAAAAAAGAAAAAAACAAACGCCAGTAATACATTTTCTCCCTTACCTGCATTGCTGTTCTTAATTATGTTGTTACTGTCCCCCTCTGCTGGCTGCAATATACTGGAAGGAACCCAGTCGCTTTTCTCGGAGATGAGTTTCTTCACTAACCTGAAATTCAGAGAACAGTCATTGAATTTCTCCAGATACCCTTTCCCCGGGTTGTGTTTCTTAGAGGTGCACGTTGAGCAGCTATTTCCTAAACTAAGGAAGAAGGCAGAGGACCTGGGCAGTCCTACAGGTAGCCAGTGACTTAAGTTTCAGCAGTCTCATACGGTGATCCCATATCCCAGAGCAAGCACACTTGCAAACAGACTATATGACAAGGAACCAGTGGCCTTGGCCTGTGTTTGAGACCCTTGATCAAATTTAGAGCTGAAGAAAATGAATACTTTATATTACCTATCCCCTTTGCTGTAAATTCCATCCAGGATGGATGGGTTTAGCTACCTTCCCACCTACTTCACCCTGCAGGACTTGTTCCCATCTCAGCTACATGTCAGTTCTGAGTGAAGGGTCTGAATACATGGGCACTCCTAGGAGATCAGATCTTCTTCCTCCAAATTACCCATGGAAGGAAAATTCAGATGTCCAGCCAGGTCCATTCCTAACACTCACTTGTCAGCAAGAGAATACACTAAAATATAAGTAAGCTCAAGGGGGCCAGATTCATTCCACTTTGTCAACCACATTTTATATCTAAGCTTTTGGGGCTAAAAATGCTCTCTGGTTCACTGCTGCAGCTCAGTGGAAGGCATGGGGATTTTACCGATGTATCCTATGGGAGGGTGCTGCCTTGACAACTGGCTAAATGTCAAAAGCCCAGATACTCTCCTGTTTCCTTTATGCAAATTTCCATCCTCTTAACCCTCATATCACAAGCATGTGGGATGAAAACCAACCAGGTGAAATTAACAAAAGCTGCTTGTATGTTTGCCTCCAGCTGCCTCTTTTGTATTTTGGTCAATAGGATGAATGGATTTGGATTGATTTTTGTGAATATTTTCCATCTTTTCCAGAAAGTTATGGCTGTTCTATCTGTAAGATTCTGTCTCTCTTCTGTACTTACCGTTGACCGTTCTCTCCTTTCTGCACAAATTGCACTAAATCTCCATCCTCGAGTGTAAAAGAATCCGAGAAACAGCTGTCAAAACTGCCTTCTACCCGAAAAAGATTGGTCCCCTAAAAGGAATGAAATCATGCATCAGAAATACAGTCACTATGGTTGAAAGAATACTGTGCAAGAGACAGCGAGTTTAGTCAAATACTGTATTGGGCATTTAAAGATGGCAGATTTCTTCTGTAGGGAATTGTGTCACTTCTTTTTTTATCACGCTCAGGTTATATATTATTCAAACCTGGGACTGAACTGTGCTGTGCACTCAGGTTTTAGAATTAACCAGCCAGCCATTATTCCGACACAAAAATTGGGTTTGTGACACCAGGTCACGTTACCTGGAAAAGTCTGAAATAACTTTTTTAAAGGCTGAGAGGTTTCAATAACTCACTTCAGTAACAGGTAAAGCTACAGTTTACAAGCAGGGGTGAGTCTTTATGGTCCTGATCCACAAAGCAGTCTTGGAATAATCCCCCAATACTCCAGATGAGTTTCCATCTTCTTTATTCCCACACAACCATGAATTTAGGGCCAGTATAACCCCAAACTTTGCGCTAAATTGTGATCTTTAGAGAAGAGGAGGCGACACTGGGAAGAGGCAGTGCAATTTGAAAAAAGAATTACATTGTTAGGGTTGGTCTCTTCCTCCAAGTCAGAAGAGTTGGAAAGTTCATCTGTGCTGGAGGGGATGGCTTCAAAGTCCTCAAATGTGTCTAGAGATGGCATTTGCCTGCTGGGCCAACCTTTTCAAAGGAAGTAAAATAAAAAGAGTTAGCTATCAGTCATTAGCGTCTTTCAGACTCCGTCTTTTAAAAACAAATTTCAACTTCACTTCCCACTATTCCGCTTACTGAATTGCTTGTGCCTTTTTACAGCCATTAAAATTACATTGCAACCATTATTCTGTCTAAAAGCCTGTACTGCTTGCTGTCATTTGTGGGAGTGAAGACAGGTGGCCACGGTATTCACACCCAACAATACCTTGAGCATTTAGCATTGCTAAATCTCTTCAGTTCCGGAAGTATATAAAACAAGCACCAAGAATATTTCTGTAGAGCAAGCATCATAGCAAATGATAACTTTTGCTGACATGATTTTCAGAAGGCCACACTCATTCAGTTTCCACCTTACTTCCACATGTTTATTTATAAATTGAAATCTGAAGTCACTGAATTTTGGTTGACTTCTTATCTCCTTGACACCCTTGACAGGATATTACCACCTGACCAATTTACAAGACTATCCTCTGGGGCAGGTTGGAAGTGCAGGGAAGGGACAGAGTGAACAAGGCACAAAGACAACCAGACCTTGGTAGTAGGTAGAGAAGATCTCATTAATTTCTGCTGTGAGCAGTCTTATTGTATGATTTCAACCCAATACCACCCCAGCCCAGTGGAAGGGACTTAATGACAGATTTACAGCCCAAGCACAACAGCCAGACTCTTTACCTACAAAGGCATATCCAGAGGATGTGTCCTGAGGGAAATTTAGGCTAAGCCTTATAAGACCTGCCTGATGCTCCCATGGTGTAAAAGTAACTCAGACTCTTCTACACAGATGGCAATCATAATCTGCACTTTCCTTTACACTTGATACCTGTCCCTTTTCTGACAGGGATGACTACAGTCCAGCTAAGGAGGAAACCTCAATAGCCTTAACAGATTATAAAATGAATGGAGTTAGTCAAATCAATGTGCCTTCCTACTTAATTCCCCTGCTGTGCATTACTTGATTCACAGGGACTCAGCCTAAGCAGATGCTGAATCAAGTTGTTTACAGGCTGTGGGCTGCACTCTTGACAAGGGAAAGCACTGCTCTAACAACAAGGCACGAAGACAAATGCTCATGCAGTGGGATTATGCACAACCCAGCAGTCATAACCCACAGTAAAACCTGGCCTGAGACAATACAAAACCCAAGCCAGGCAGTGCAGGCAGTAAACAGAAAAGTGATCTAATCTGAGAAAAATAGGTTTACTCATCAATTTATTTAATCCCTCCCCATGCACATCTTCCCTGTTACAGGCACTGGTTGGTTCAACTTGTGGTCATGCAGTTCTGCAGCCTCTTCTCTCTCCTCTTATGCTGGGGCTGTGATGCCCCAAATGCCCCCATTCGGTTACAAGAGAGACAGTGATCTTCTTCCAGCAGAGCATCATCCCCAGTTATAACCCTGTAGGTATTGTTAGGTCATCTGAACTTTTCAAGGTGAAAACTAGCCACTGAAGTGGCATTAGTGTGCTAGGTTGTGAGAGTCCCTGCCAAGGTCTATACCAACAGAGTTTTGAGTCAGAAAAGGCCATTTCAGTTACAGATCATGCAGCATATAGAACTGAAACCCATATTCCTGAATCACACCAGCAAAATACCAACAAATGTCTAAATGCAGAGGAATACATTGATGCTATCTAGCTCCAAACCATTACAGCAATTTCAGTTCAAATTCACAGGTTGGGCAACAAAAGACAAAAGAAAAATATATCTCTCTTCCCCTTAGAAAAAGTTGAAGTTATCTTTTGCCACTGACATCCGCAGAAACCTGAGCAGCAAGGATTCCTTACAAATATATGCATCGGTCTTCTTCTTCCATAGAAATCGCTATTCTAATTTCAGAGACGAAGAAATAGCCTAAATATTGAGTACCTAATTCAAGCTATACAATAACACAGATCAAATTGTGAGCTCTCTGACATCAATTAAAATAATTATTTTTAGCTGTGCCTGAGTTACAGAAAACCAGAATATGGGGCATTGTTTCTCTACCTGCTAGTGATCCAAGCTTGTTCTTTCATTGCTTTCATGGGAAATAATACTCATTTAAAAAAAAAAAATCTCTTGAAGTGGGAGAGAGTAAATATTATCCTAAATTATATTACACTCTCAAATTGAGACGATAAATGTTTTAATTTCATTTACCTGTCTGTGAAGCAGATCTAGGTACGGGTCTCATGGTGGAACTGGTATTACATTTAGTCTGGGCCAATATGGTGTTCTCAAAAGCATCTGTGACAGGAAGTACAGTTTGTGTCTTCAGGGTGAAACAATTATCAGACAACCAGTACAAAGTGAATTCCTGTATCAATCACCTCTGCAACTGGCAGTCCCTTTAATGAACAGGTGGACTGGGGTCCAACAGTTATAAAAGAGGAGACATGTGACCAGCACAAATGAGTGAAAAGATGGCAGCATTCCACAGAAAAACTGTAAGTCTGAGAAGGACAGCAAACAGCCAACTGAATCAAACAGAAATACTGATGTTAATTAAGGAGAATGATTGTTGAGTGAACAGTGCAGTGTTCTATTTCAGTACAGCTTCCTTACACATTTTTAACACGTTTTCCTTGCAGCATTTTAAATAGTTCTGTAGGTGATGGCATATGGTTTTGATGCTCACCCATACAGCAATGGAAGTAGACCAGGGAGACTCTCCTGCTCAGCCAGAAATTAATGATTTCACACTTGATGAATGCAATGCAATTTTGTGGGGGAAGTTTTTATCCAAATACATCAAATCCTTTGTGTTATGATCTCTGTCAGAGCCTTGGCAACAGCAGCAGTATCTCCTGGTAAAGGGATGCTAATGTTAATTGTTTCCCTCTCAGTTTGGCGAAGGATGTTGTAGGGGATGGTGTAGGACCATGTTTTAACTACCGAGGATCAACTCAGCTCTGTCCTGTGGACAGTACTTGCTCCTTGAAATACTCCCTACCTCTGCAGCCACATGGTTTGCTGGATCAGAAATATCTGCGAGTGATGAAAGTGAGATATAAACAGCACAGTTTGAGAAACTCTGGTACGGTACTGGTACCAGGATGATTCAAAACATACTGCTGTGGTCACTGGCAAAAGGACATATTCTGCAAACAGCAAAACTATTTCCTCTGCTGGCTCTGAATTGTTTCTTCCAGCCTCTCTGTTCTATTCTTCTCTTCTGCTGAGAGAGACATAGAAGATAGCTCTGATACGTCACTGATTCCATCACTGATCTGGCCCCTGCCAAAGTTTTGTGCAGATCAGCACAATCCTAAGAAAGGATTCCTCAGCCTGAATCTCTCCTCCCTGTCTTGCAGCATGGGTTCCTGGCTGCCTGTGCCCCACAAGTCAACATGTGATTGTAAATCCCCATGTAAAGGGAAAAGCTGACAATGGAAGCCATTGATCTTCCACCAGCTGAACGCTTTGGTGATATTAAACAGTAACTGATGAATCTGCTGCAAGAAATAGGTAGAAATTCTGCTTGGCTGAAATGAAACACTGCACCTTAAATGGATATTAATGTACTGTCTAGCCTCTTCTGAAGTCTTCATGCACGTGGCTCCTCCTTCTGTTATTAGGTGTAAACACTAACAAGGGAAGATGGACGCAAGCAACCAGACTGCAGGTGAAAGTGAAAAGTTGCCCCTTGGCTCCCTGCTGCTGCACTCTATGGAGCGAGGCAAAGGCCAGGCAGAAAGTCCAGATCCAGATAATATTCTAGACATTACTTCTCCAAACAGGCAGAGAATTATGGCTTTCTTTTAGGCCCATCCCTAGGTGAAAGTTGGTAAATATAATATGAGTGCAGGGGACAGGCAACAGGGTGACAAGCTATGTTTATCACAGTTAAATAGATAACTGACACCAAGCCCCTAATGGACTCCAGTGTTTGTCTGCTAGCAGTGATGACATGTGAATCCAGCGAATAATACCAAAAGATGGCCAAACAGGTTTTCATGCAGGATAGAAACACTCGTACCTTCAAACCCCAAGGGAGTTGGGTCACTCTTTATTTCATGTCTCTTGACTTTAACTGCAGGAACAAGGGGACCTGTGTGAAGTTTGCAGAGTCATTAAGTCTGTAAATATTGTTAAAGGAGAAACTTGCTTTCCCATTTCCTAGAAACACTACCTGCCTAATACTTCCCATTACAACCAGAAGAATGACCAACCCCTAAATTCTAGGTGGTGAAGATTAACGCTTCCGTGATGTGGACAGGAAACAGACCCCTTTTTACACGACAGTGGACACTAAGTGTACCTGCTTCCATTCACGTTTCACAGATGTTTTCTCTCGCTCTTGCCCGGGAGATGGCACTAACCAGACTGAGTCACAATCTCAGCTTTTTATCCATGAAGTTGGCAGGGAAGAGCCCACAAAAGCCAGCATTTATGCACCACTGGGCTGGAAGGCATCCGTCATAGATCCTCCTCCAGTACCCTGACTCCACATGTGGAGGACTGGTGATGTGATGGAGCTGAACTGTTAGCAGTGAGGATCAGTGTGCAGCAGTATGCGGTAGCCTTGCATCTGATGATCCAAACACCCCAGCTAGACCAGCATTTGGCTGATGCTGAGACATGACTCAGGTTTCAGCTCTTTTTTAAACTGAAATACTTTCTTAAAGCAGATGCTGTAAATAAAATACTTAATAGAAAATCACTGATTTTCCACCCCCCTTTGTTTTTAAAATCATTACAAAAGCAGTTTTCTCAGCATTCAAAGAAATTGCCAACAGTCTTATGGTGGAGAGGATCCTAGGACAGGATTTCTTTATATGAAACTGTAACAAAGTTTGAATTTCAATGTAATTCACACATGCTGTCTTTGATAAACCACACTAAAGAACAACCTGTTTGCCCTTTGTGCATATGTGCTTCTTTCTGTGTTCCCCAGCTTCATTAATAAATAGTAGGAAATAATTGTGTCTTCCCGTAACTTAGCAACTGATCACATATGTCTGAAGTTGTTACTGATGACAGAAAGCTGTGAGAATGTCTTCTCCTGTTCTGTGCCAATCATTTCTAAATGGTGATGTTTTAGTGTTATGATCTAAAGAAGTTGGCAAAGAAACATTTGTAGGTAGCGGTAGTATCACATCCTTCCTCTGCCAATAAACCCCACCATGACCTTGTTTCATGACTGGCCCATTGCACAGTCAAGAATATGGTTCATATCCTTCACAACTATTTAGAATAAAATAACACTGCAACTTTCTTCCTGATAAATATATAGAAAATATTTTTATACAAATGAATTCAGCCATTTTTCCTTCTATTTTGGTTTGTGAATTGCCCTGCAAATCAGTTCCTCCACTTTGTTCCAGGAAGTGACAAAGGACAGTATATTCAGAATTTGATGTAAGAACATATGTTGTGTTATCAAAAGTAACTCTGACATGTAGGCATAGGTGCCTACAATCCCATGGGTTGCTTTTGAGTTTAAATGTAAGCACTAATGCAGTAACTTAAAGTAAATTTTGTAAAACTGACTTTTTTCAAAATAATTACAGCTCAACATAAAAATGATAAATTCCCACATAAACTGCAGAGTCCAGTGAGGTCTAGGCACCTACCTACCATGCCTATAAATGTCCTTGCAAACACAATTTCTAATCATAAATGTGATTATGCTAAATATGCTTAAAGCTGGCATCTATTACTACTCCATTTTTTGGCTTGATTTCAGGCCTGTTTACCATCTGACATCTGCTATGAAGTGAGAAGATTCTCTCCTTGAAAGCAAAATTCCTGAACAGCTTCAAGGAAATGGAGAAATAATTTCTATTGAATTTCAGTTAATCTGAACAAGGGAGAAGTTGGAAAAACTAGTCCCACATCAGCCAAAAATTAAGATAGTTTCCACGGAAACTAGCACCACTCTTTAAAGTCTATTATGGAGCAACTGAGAAGAGCCACTGTGTGCACTGGCAGCACACCTTGATGGACGTTCAGACTGTCGTGGCCTGCCTCTCTGCAGGTGTTATACTGATCCTAACACTCCTTCTACTGGAACCCCTTGCATATATAAAATTTGAGCCTGATGCACTCACTCTGTGAACATCATTTGGCAGTATATGTATCAGTCAGCAGGAACGAGAAGGGTAGCTAAGCAAGCAGCATGACAATACCTTTAGTCACAGCAGAAGCATTAACTGTGGTGCTGATGGAGGAAGCTAGGGAAAAGCGACGGGTAACTTCTCTTTCCTTAGATTCTGGATCTGGGAGAATAGACAGATGCAATGCAGGGCAGGATTAGAGGTTAATAAGCACTGAGGGTAAAAGATGTCCAAAGAAATGCAGCAGCTAGAAAAGGGTAAATAAAAGGCAGGCTGCTCCTCTAAAACAGCCTGGAAAAATACCCTCAACAAAATGAAAAGAGTTTATATGAACTTATTTTCAAAGCAATTCCAATTGCACCAATTTTATACTTCAGAAAAAAGACTTATGCCAATTAATATTTTAGCAACCAACTGGTGTCTAAGTACAGCTACAAAACACAAGGAGATGAGCATGATGGTTAAAATGGTGTGTTTGTCTACAGGTAAGGTTTGGATTATTTAGACATGGAACTGTTTGTTCTGCGATGACTGAAGTACACTGAAAACCAAGCAGGAATTGTTTGAAGTTCACATTTGTAATGTACAGAAATTAACTGTGTGAATGCCTGAAAGCACTCTCTGAGCCTCCATCCTTACCTAGGATGTGGTAGAATGGTGTAGATCAGCTGGAAGAAAGTGAAAGCAACAGAGCTAGGTTTTTTAGTTTATTCCAATTAGGATCCTGTTTTTTCTCCAAGTCCACTCAGGACTGAAGACACAGCTTCCCTAGATTTCACTATGAGATGTGAGTAGCATTTTTGACTCAAAGCATTTAATAATAAATGAACTGTCGTCTAGCTTCAGAGAGTACACAATGTTTCAAAACAATTCAGTGTCATTAAGCAGCTCTTAAAAGACTGCGTCTACACATCTCCAAGCACATGAGTACACTTCTTGCACCGACCACCTACAGCAGCACCACTTGGGAGAAAAAGTTTCTTGCTTACAAATATCTCAGGATTTTTTTTCTCTTCTTGCTGAAAACATTCTAAGCACATGTGCTGTGCTAGCCAAATGAGTATTTTCCATTGAGACATGAATAAAGCTATTCATGTGCTTCATGTCTTGGTTTCACTAAGGTACTCAAACACTTAACTCTACCAGGGCACAACCTCAATTGAAAATGGTATTAGACATGGCTTTAAATATTTTGTTGAAGGTTTTTAGATTTCTTAAAAACTATTGTGGTTTGATTTTTAAAAATATCAAATAAATATTTATGTAAAAATTAAACAGTTCTTTCTATTTTCACCAAAAAAAAAATCCTGGGATAGATGAAGAGGTATTTCACACAAAACTCTTGGTAGCACATGTTTACATGCTTTGTGGAATCTTAGCCCAGACGCTCTGAGATGGCGCCTGTGATTCAGAGGGCATTTTCTGTTCCAATTGTCTCCTTTCTCTTACCACATTTATCTTCCTTTCTCTCTCTCTTTTTTTCTTTTTTTGAGGATGGTAAGCTGGCATACAGCACTGGAGTAAACGGAGTTTCAGACAATTTTATATTTCTGGTAAAATGTCCTCTGCAGAACTGTATTACTGTGAAGATTTCCTTACCAGGGATCTTAAATTTCTCTCTCCCACCTCTCATCTTCACATTTCCTTATTTTAATGTTCAGTTACACAACATTCCTCTTTACTTTGTTTTATTTCTGCCTAGTAAATGTCACACTCACTATCTGTTTCCAGTGGAGCTGAAATAAATGTTCTTGGTTGAACTGCAATTCCTGCCTTATTATGCCAAAACGTCAGGAAACCGTACTAGCTCCTTAAAATCTCAGTGCAATTTTAACTGTAAAATGGCTGCCGTAAAAAAGCTGTAAATTCTGTATCTGCCAATGCACTTCCTTATCAATTTACTCATAAAAGCACATATATTCAAGTACATCCCTATTCACAGGTCCCCAAAAAGAGGAAAGAAGAGGTTAAAATCTGTTCGCAGTGATGATTACAGTAGATGACTCCAAGATTAGGTTGCTGTAGCTGCCTTCATTAAAATACAAAGAAATTTTCACTTTATAATTGAAGCACTGAGTTACATTTACGCCATATCATGCAGCTCTTAGAGACTCTGTGACAATGCCAAGAAATATGAACTTAGCTCTGCAAACCAAGACAGCTAATGCTGACCCAAGAGTGGGGAGATATAGAGTGCTATGAGTGTGAGGTTTCATACACCTTGGCGCCAGTTCTGGTATAGCTGCCTTGGGGTATCTGCACTGATGGTGTGCAAGATGGTAAAATTTCTCTTCCAGCAATTCTTTGTCCAACATGCCAAGGTGCTTATATACAGTATTTTCTACACCACCACATCCTGCCTGGGCAGACAGTTCAGCAATGCTTTGAGCATCCATACTCCACTACCAGCTGATAATCATCAGGCAATCTTGTTTTCCCTCTGGATAATCTTGTTATCTTATAGTCTAAATCTTCCCTTTTATTCTCATGTATTCTGGATATGACCAGACACAGCGGGTCTCAACCAAAGTATGCTCGGCTCAGTATACCATCTCCTACCACAGCCAGTAATGAATCCTCAAAGGAGTCAAAAGCAGGAAAAGATTATTGCAGTAATTTCCCTGTTACCTTCGCACAGCTTCCGATCTGCTAGTCCACATAATGCCAGCTTGGCTTTGTGTTGTCAGTCCCTGCAGAAATGACCACACTGCAAATCATCCAGCCTATTTGCCAATTCGTTTCCCCTATGCCAGGACCAGATTAGTAACTGAACAGCATAACAAAGTGAAATGAGACACTGTGTAATGGAAGTGTTTCACAGGAATCTCAAGTAACGAGACCCAGCAAGACTTGAGCTGAGAGTGCCTACAGATTAGGGGGTATGAACTGTGCTTTGCTCTCTGGGACACTGAATACAATGCAAGACATTTCACATGATAAGAAAAATTCAGATAAAAGAGCAAAAGAGGTCCAAAACAAAATTGCAAATTCACTCAAATTACATTATCCTGCATTTCTGAAATCTGTATTTTGTAATGTCCACAAGTCACAGGATCTGAAAGCCACTCCCTTTTTGTGTTCAGAATATTGAACTGGTTTGTCCATCTTGGATCTTACTACCAAGTGCAGCCTTAACCTTGCACTCAGAATCTTATGGCTGTGCTGCCTCTTGGTGTATTCTCATCTACTTTATAACACTCTAATTTCTGTATTTCTCTTTTTATTCTTTAATCTTGCTTCTTCCTCTTTGGATGCTCTAACACTTTCTTTCACATAAGAAACATTATTTATCAGACAGAAGAAAAGCCATATAACAACTATACAAAGAATAATTACATTATCTTTCCAGAAAGTAATTATAAATAGTTATTCAATTTAATTTATATTCACATTTCTTTCTTTCTTTTGAAGTCTCTTCCTTGTACAGCCATCACAGGAACATGCAATGCTCTCTACTGGTGGATATTAAGTATCTTCTAAATCTTTATGCACAAAGACTCCAAACACACCATTTTACAGTGTCATATAATTAAGCAGAAATGGCAATAAACCCCAGATCTTCTGAATTCTGGTTCTCTAGTTAGCCACTAGGCCATGGCTGAGCAACATGTGAAAAAAACAGAGAGGTCCAACCAATGAGCAATTTAACACATGAAAACCTCAGGTAACTCAACACAGAGATGATATTCTTCCCTTCAAGTCAGTAAATTGCTGAAGGAAGCTAGGTTGGTGGTTTAAAACAAGTTCACAGTTTGGCCCTTGAGAGAAACTGGAAATAAATCCTATTTGCACTGTGCACCAGCAAAATACCCAACCAGTCATCTCAAAGGTGCTTTGCCAACAGTGCCATGGGAGCAATTTTTGTTAACAGCATCTTTGAGAAGAGAAGCCATGTGTGTGCATCAGACAGGAGCATTTTGGTGAGATGTGGCAGCACTCTAGGAAATAGCGATGGATGGCATTATGGGATGGAGAGAACACTGTGGGAGTGCAGGAGACAGATGGCCAGAGACCAAATGCTGTGTGGGGTGATTTTACCTTTGGGTGGAGCTCTGCGGTTGGAAAGACCTTGCAATGTGAATCGCTTTCTAGCAAGCGCTGTGCGCTCAAGGTTAAGGCTGGTGGAAGCATCAACTAGGAGAGAGAGGGAGAGGGAAGAGAAATAAGGAAGGAAGGGTCAGCTGTTCAGCTTATGGGAAAGGAAAGGTTAGCACTAGATGACAACTGAAAATAAATAAACAAATAAATTTTGATTCAGTTCAAGCCTGAGCAAGAGCTAATCAATCAGGAAGGTGACATGGGGTCAGGGTGGTTAAACCAGATGAGCCAAACAGAGCAGCTGGGTTGAGTTTGGCTCACTGAGTTTTAATGGAGAACAACAACAAAAAGCAAAACCAAAGAAAAATAGGTGAAGGGATGTAGCTCTCATCAAAGGAAAATACAGCTTAACAGCAAGCTTATTAAAAAGGATCTAGTGTGTTTTAGCATGAAAACACTGGTTGGAACAACAAGGTTGTAGGAAGAAATAAGAGACGAATCCTTACAGTGCATGTACAGACACCAAGCGTTACAAGCAGTCCCACTTCTGCTATCCAGTACCAGCACTGAAGAGTCTCCCATTATCAGCTCTATGGCTGATATGCTCTCAGCCTTACCTGCTGAAGTCTTTTTAACAGCTTCTGAAACTGGCATATAGTCATGCATTTGCTTTCATGATTTGCTGGGATATAAGGATTGCCATGCCAGCAAAGCTTACATGCCAGGCTCACACATGGATAAGCCAGCCATGCTGCCTGACAGTTGCCTTTATAGAGGTAAGTCACAGATGGATTTAGGTCCTGAGACTCTGGGTTTGAAAGGTGCTCAGTTACTCACACTGCAGGAAACAGGTGGACCTAGATCACCCCCCCATATCCACGCATTCCTGCCAAATTCTGCATCTGCCCCTTTCTTTGTGTGGGCAGGTAACACACAGAAGATATACGGCAAAGGAGCAGGAAAAAAGCTATGTTTTGGCTGCCTGGTTCTGTGCCTTAGGATTTAACCAACAGGTTTTTCTTCCTCTTTATTTCATACACAGCCAAGTGAAAATCATCAGAGGGACAAATAAATACCAGAAGTACAAAGGGAATATGAAGAGACAGTGAATCCACCCTGACAGACAAGCAACAGACAGACAAGTTGTGCTTCCAAAGGAAAGCTCATCCCATCACTTCCTGATTTGCAACCAAGATAATCCAGGAGTTGAGATGCCTGCCTGCTTAGGTGGGTGTGAGGTGAACAGATTTTTAGTAATACAGAAGCATTGTTTTGGTGGGGTTCAGCTCCTCCTACCCACTGGCCTGACACCAGCTTTGGACCAGGCAGGTGCACCTGGTGAGGAACCACTATTAAGCAGTGGTTTCAGCAGTGGAGCACTGGGAAGCATTTGGCTTTCAGCCTGCATGTGTTGGCCTAAGAGCCGTTCCCTGCCGTGTCTGTTCCCACTGTGAGGCAATCTTTGTAAGGATACTGTAGCTTTTAAAGAATCCAGAAACTGGTGTATAAAATACATTTACTTTCTGCTTGCATAGAGCAAGAAAATCCATAGTACTTCATTATCAGAGTCATGTTGCGAGTACAACAGCACATATGTGGAGGGGGTGGGTTTGTATGTTGGTTCTTCAGCTATGCCATTATATCATTTCACTGAGAGACCCCTTAGGATTTCATAAGCCCCAATAGCTTCTCAGCACTAACCAATCATTAGACCTGGTCTCTAAAGACATGTTGTCTCCACCCGAGTTATTTCAAGTCTTATCCTTCATTCTGCAGCATACCAAATAACCCTGGAAACCATTTCCAAACACAATAAGGACTAGGCCCTCATGAGCAACTGGTTGAAAATGAGCGTGCAATGGGTACTTGTGACAAAGAAGACCAACAGCATCCTGGGCTGCATTAGACAGAGCCTCGCCAGCAGGTCCAGGAAGATGATGCCGAGACACCTGGAGTACTGTGTCCTGGCCTGGTCTACCCAGGACAAGAGAGACATGGAGATATGTGAATGAATCCAGTGAAAGGCCATGAAGATGATTAAGGGATTGCAGTAGCTGACATGAATAAAGAGTGAGAGAGCTGGGATTGTTCACCTTGGAGAAGAAAAGGCTCAGGGGGATCTTATCAAGTAAAGAAGATGAAGCCAGACACTTCTCAGTGGAGCCCAGTGATAGAATGAGGGAGGCAATGGGCATAAACTGAAATATGGAAAATTCCATTAAAAAAACATGAAAAACACGTTTTTACTACGAAGGTAGTTAAAGCCTGGGATGACATCCCCAACACAACTGTGGAGTCATCATCCTTGGAGCTATTCAGAACCCAACTGGACACGACCTTGAGCAACTTGCTCCAGCTTTCAGCAGAGTAGTTAGGCTAGGTGGTCTCCAGTGGCTCCTGCAGGACTTGGCTCCCACATAGCTTCAAGTCAGTGAATCTACCAATCAGGTCCACACGAAACTGTTTTATATGTAGATAACTCAATCATAGGCAGTTATCCATAAAAATAATGAGACTGAAATAGCTTGCCTATAGTGTCCTCCCCCTCCGTACCACAGAAAACAGTATTTTAAAATTCTCTGTTCACATTAACTACATAGACATTGCGAGCATTACAGTCAGTAGGTGGCACAAGAGAGACAGGTTTGGCAGAGCACCCGACCACGCTGCCTGGGTACTGCGGGTTAGCACAGCCATGCCCTCCCCAGAAGTCTGCAGCAGGATTGCTCTACACCTTTGAAAGCAGGACCTAACTGTACATTTTAAAGACCTCAGTGTCCCAGCTAGAGGTGCCTCAAAGGACACAAAAAGTCTCAGTGGGACATCGAGAGTCGGATAGCTTCTCCGCCGGCTCTCTGCACAGTGTAGTTTACAGCCCAGCATGCACAGGCACACCCTGAATCACAAAACGGTAAGTGACATGCTGCTCGGCACTGTAGGAGCAGCCACATACCAGAGGATGAGGAGGCTCTCGGCTGAGCTAGCAGAATTACACCGAGAGCCCTGAGGAACTGGTCATGGGAAAGCAGAAGACAGAAGAATGATAATCAGCATACAGGGTGATCCCAGTTCTCACACTGGACCGGTTAAAAAACATTAAAAGTTTTCCTGGATATTTTTGAAAAGAGGGCTTATGAATTTCAAATGAAAGCCTACTTTTCAGCTTGCTTAATTAAGAAAAAAGTTTATATTTATAAAAAATACCGAAATAAATACTGAAACAGGTTTTTAACATTGGATTTTTTTTTAATGAAGAATCCTTAACTTTCTCCCCAGAATGAAAATATTGCAATGAAAAATCATTTGGTAAACATCCTAATTTTCAAAGGAAAAAGTATTCAACTTTCTTTTTTTATTTTTTCTTTTTTTCATCTCTATTTATAAAGGGGCCTGCTGTTACTTCAAGCCTGATTTGGTCATTAATCGCTTCAGACCTCACAATTTTCTTTTTTCTATTATAAAAGTCTTGTTCTAATGTTTCAAAATACTACCTAAAAAAGAAACTGCTGCTGAAATATGTTCTGTTCCTGCTGCTACCAGATGAGATCCAGCTTCTTTTTAGTGTTCATTTTAACCTACGTTGTATAGAATGTATCTATTTTACTCATGCCCTCAAATAATGGAGGGACTTTTTGTGACCACATGTGCATTTATTTACTGTACACTAGAGGGGAACCTATACACAGGAGGCAAAAAATAATAGTTAGTAAAGCCCATAGAGTCTTAAATATGACTAGAAACTAACTTAGCCAGGATATAGAAGGTTAAACTATGCATGCTATTTGGACCCCAAATTTTTTTTTTAAAAACACAAGATGTATAAAGAGCACTATAATGCATCAAAACTCACATTTAAAAAATCCTGAACTAGTGTTCAGGAAGTTTCGTGGCACAGTCACTCAGCTTTATAGCACTGTTGTGGTTTCTTTTCGATGTTGTTTTTAAATAACACACTTTTAAAGTACCCTCATAAAACTTCAGAATTGAGTGTGCAAAAATAAATATATTACCCATTGCAAGCAAAGAGCTCTGTCTCGGAACTCCTACCTCTCTTTTGTCTTGCGCTGGGACTGGAATTCCTGTTTTTATTGTTAGATGCTTCCACGTTTGATGTCTCAGATTTGTTTTCATATATACTTGATGACTTCCTGCTATACCTTCGGACAAATGAAATACAAAAATAGTTACATTCCTGCTTAATACCTGATGGAGCACTGAGCAGTAAGTATTCTTTTTTACCCTCAGATATGGAAGCCAAAGGAATAAAGGGCAGGTTTTAAAATTCTGTGTGCGATATAAATCTGTATCTGTGGCATGTATGATGGGAAAAGCCATTCTCACCCTTGCCTCCTTGACATGCCATACAATAAGGGATGTGCTTAGCCATAGTTGAGAAGGGAAAAATGGAGGAACAAGATGATTCTCTGCAGAAGCCTTTTCTGTAAGTCCAACAGATGTGGACAGAAGGAGTGGGAACCAGGTTAGAAAAGTGGACCCCAGTTTTCCATCCTTTGCAGAAGTGTATTTGACTCCAGGAGAAAAATGGGTACCAGATGGCATGTAGAGGTCATACCATGTGTAGAGGAACACAGAGATTCCAGTGGCTCCAGGATCTTCCAGCTGCTGTTTCTTCTCTTCTTTGAAAACACAAATCCAAGCAGGATGTCTCTGTCTATAGCTGAACCACAGATGAAGGCATGCATCTTGCCAGATTGGCACAAGTACTGGCCTTGTAATCCTTAATGGAATCATCCCCCATCCCCCATCCCCCACCCCAGGTGTGTACCGCATTCAAGCTGAAAGGTTTTCTCATGGTTCTTGGCTTCATTGTTTCGCAAATGTCTGGTGGTTTAGTCTGGGTGTTTGACTGTTATCTTTGGCAGACTGCACCACAATTTCATTGTATCTACACACTCCAAATATTCTTTCCTAAAATGCTAGTTATTAACATATCAACAATTACATAGTGTTTAGAATTAACACATGAACAGTTGTACTTAACATTCATATGGTTTGTTTTGCTGTGAGGGAAGGTCCAAAATATCATTAAAAACTTTAAAACATTCGGAATACTAGAGATCTGTGAATACCTTTTATAACTACATGCAGCCTGGGACTCATTGCTTTTTGTTTGAACCTCTGACCTGTTTTTGGTGGAACCTTAACAGAGGTCTCTGTTACCTCCTGTACTGAATCCAAATGTGATTTTGCAGCCTGATGTCAGGTATAAAATGGGGCTCAAAATAAATATGGGAACAAATCCAAAGCACACTCATGTTTCCTTATTCTTTTTTTCTCTGTTCTTTCCCAGCTAGGCTGAGATAACGGTGAAACATGCAGCTGCCAGAGTTAAAGATTTACAGCTGTGAGAAAGACAGCAAGAAAACACACCTGCTTTTCTGAAACAGCATCTGTAGTAAAACCAAGCATTTGTTATATATCGTGCACAGGATATTTTTACATGGATGTATGACTGAATCAATCACTTCCAATAAAGCAGATAGTGAAACAGTTAGAACAATGGTCTGTTTAAGTTTCATATGTTTAACTAGATTAGAAAATAATACAAAGGGATCATTTAATTATCACTGAAATGCAGCAGCCATCCCTTGAGATACAGCAGCAATAAATACCACAGGACATTTCATTTTGGGATTAAAATGAAACTCTGGGGAAGAATTTACAGAGGGAATTTGAACAGATTGAACAGGACTCAGAGACATTCAATAACCACCTGTAGTAAGGGTACTGCCTTCAAGTGTCCCTTTGCCAACAACTCAGCTCCGGTCATGAGTCAGCCCAGT
This sequence comes from Pezoporus occidentalis, assembly GCF_034315485.1. Lineage (NCBI taxonomy): Eukaryota > Metazoa > Chordata > Aves > Psittaciformes > Psittacidae > Pezoporus > Pezoporus occidentalis. Next base: position 13,414,561 of record NW_026916158.1, read on the forward strand.
TGTACCTTATCTCATGGAAATACAGCTCTCAGTGCTTTGGTGGCACTAAACAAGGAGTAGTCTTTTTCACTGAACAAATGACAAAGGATGCTCAGGGAAGGGAGAGCATCCTGAAACCAGATTTCTCCAATGTTACAGTACAGGTTTGATGATTCTTAATTTATAATATATTATAATAAATTATAAAAAATAATTCTTAATAAGTAGAGTCACTCTTACACATGACCAACCCAAAAGAGGGTGTCTATTGGTTAGGTAAAATCTGAATAACTAATTAGCCTCCAACCACTGGCTGAGCACTGATGATGCTGGTTTCTAGTACTGTCTACCACTGGCTTACTTGTAGCACCTTTTGCAATTGGGGGTGCTTAGTCATGTCAGTTATAAACACAGACTATGACCATGTGGGTGGCTATAACAAGTCTAGCTTCTTCCTTCCTCTCCTTGCCCCCACCCAGCATCCCAAAACAGGCTGCAGAAGGAGCTCCACAGTCTAAGGAATTCTGGATCACTCCAGAATTCACAGGTGGCAAAGTCACCTTGTGCTGCAGTTCCCCAGTCCTTGCTTCTCTCTGAAACGCATACTACAGAGGATCAAGATGGCCTTTGGTCACAGCAGCTAACAGGACACCATGAACTTTTTATGAAAGCCTAGAACATTGTTCTTTCATGAAGACTTATGATATTCTTCCTGTCCCTATAATATTTGGAGCAGATGCATTTAACCTCTTCTTCTCTGGGATAGTTGGCAGAGTGAGGATAACAAATATTTCATCTTTCCTTTGGTTTAACTTACTCTAGGACAAATAGCTAATCACATGGCTTTTCTTCCTGGAGTTAATTAATTTTCTGTTGACATATTTTGTCTATAATTTATGCTCTGAAATTTTTCACTTTAAGAGTCTTATAAGAGGGATATACGTCTGGATTGATTTCAAATATTTTTGTGATTGCATTTCATATTTTACTGGAATAATTTTCTTCTATCCCTGAGGTAGTTTTGCTGAAAGATTTTTCATGCTTAAAACTTTTCAGCTTAAACCTTAAACAAAGCAAATGTAACCAAGCTTATAGAAAATATGGTGCAGGATTAGCAGCACTGCATCTGTTTAAAATTTCTTGCACTGAGTTGTATAGCTCTCAAAGGCTTTTTTACTTGGGATCTCTTGGTGTGGTTGATCCTGCTAAAATTCTACAATAATATCCCATACCAATTTACATTAAACTTGCTGAGCAATTGGGTCATTACAAAAATTTGCTGACAGCTCCTGGAAATGTTCCAATACATTTTGTCTGAACTCGAATTAATCTGGAGGTTTTGCTTTTGCAAAACCAAATGATCATGTTTGAAATTAATTCTGCATTGTGATTTTATTTTCCTCATGAGCAGAATGTTTATCTGTATTTACATGTGTTTAAAGAATTTGAAGATAAACTAGTAAGTAAGTCCTATCCAGGAAGCTAAGCACAGAAAACTGAGAATTTAGGGACTGTAAAAGCACAAAGGCAAGACAAATCTTGGTCCTGATATGCCTTAATAGCTGTGGTTACCTGCTTGCATTGGAGGAATCCATTGGTGCATGGTATACACTTTCAGTGATTCTTTGGTGCAGTTGACTTGCTTCTGTTAAAGAAAATAAAAAGATATTGCTCCAATTTATGTTGGAGCAAGTTGCTTCCTTGTTTGCATAGAAGGTCAAGAGAGAGAGAGAAATAGGAGAGGAGAGATTTTGACTGCTGCTGCAATAAAAACAGAACACTTGTACTTGAATAGAAATGCATATGGTGATCTTAAAGGCTGAAAATGTAGCCCACCCGTTTAGCTCTTCTACCCATGGTTTTTAAGTGCAGAAGAGGTTTCTTCCCCTACCACCTTCTCTTCCTAGCTCATGCACAATATGAATCCAGAGAATGAACATATTGGCATTTTCCTCAGAATACAATACAAGTTTTGTACAGCTTTTTCTGGCTTTAGTAACATATATACATCAGTCCTTTTACACATGCAGACTTCAGTAGAATATATCCCCATCCCTCTGAAGAATGCTTTTGCTCAGCATCCTGAATAAACAGCAATAATAAAACGTTGCTCAGATGCCACCTGTTCACTCTTTTGGCACAGATTCAAGGTAGCAATAGACTCATTTTTCTGGTAAATGCTGAGCAGAAAAAGATGTTCAGAAAGATGCTGCCAACCTGGCTTTCAGGGACAGAAGAATCTGACACTGAGAAGTGAGGAAGCAATGGAAGGAGCTGCTTTAAGCTCTAGGATTGAAGGGCTATTTCACTTTGAAAGAAGATAAAGCTCCTGTCAATGAAAGGAGAACAAAGGGACAGAGGCAGTACTGAAAGATTAAATTTAACAAAGTCTTTTGTGGGTGGGAATGCTGGGAGAAAGAAGCACTCCGGGTGGGGAGTCAGAAGTAGCTTTGTTCCTGGTTTTGGCAACAGATTCACAGCCTTTCAGAAATCACTTAAATTGCGTTCATAATTCCTTTGCCTTCGAGGGACAATTAATGCTCTTTGGTATTGGGGAATCAAGGTGTTACCCAAAGCCTTGTTAGCCTTTCATGCCCAATGCAATATATGATAGGGGGTGTATATATACTAAGTATTTGGACACTAATGACCTATATGTTAAATTATTTATCACATACCTTTGGCCTTCTTTGCCCTTTACTGACTACAGCTGGTTCCTTCCAACATTCCAACTCCCTCTGCAACTCCTAACAACAGCCATTAAAAACATCCCAGACAAACAAATGTGTCCCTCTTCCTTCTCTCATTACAATGCACAGCTGGAGAAATATTGGGTCTTCGATTAAGCATGAATTAAGGCCTCTTCTTTCATGAGTCATTGGAAATAGAAACAACTGTTTAAAAACACAGGACAAAGCATTTGCTTCCTGTCATCGGTATTGTAAGAAGGGCTTTGATTCATGTGATCATTTGGGAAAAGGCAATGGGAAGAGCTGCAATAACATATAAGATACTATTTTTCCTTTCTGACTGCTGTTAAGCTGGATTCACAATGAAGGAAAACTTGACTTTATTCATAGAGTAGGATGAATGTCATCTTTGAATTTTCTCAAGATCAGACTGGATAAAGTCTTGAGTAACCAGGTTTGACAATTAACTGACTCTGTGTTGAGCAGGATGCTGGACTCTGATGTCCCGAGATCCCTTGAAATCTGAAATATTCTGTGATCCTATGATCTTAAGGCAAAACAATAAAGAATATAAAAATATAAATGTTTTCAAAAACTTTCAGTCTTGATTCTTGCATAGCTTTCTCTATGCATAGAAAATGCATAGTAACTCTAGCATACAGGTCTTGTATGCTGCAAAGATTTCACAAATGCTCATCTGGGTCACATACAAGCTTCATTTTCTTTGTCTAGAAACACACATGGAGAATTAGCACTTTATCCTGTTACATATATACATTTTCTCCATAAGCTACTCTTTTCTTTGGTGGTATTCTACGTAAAGCCAGCTTTTATGCTTCAGAAGTAAATATTAGAAACTGTATCAGAAAGTCCCCAGATGGGGTCATGGAAATGCACTGATAAGAATCTTGAATTCTTTCCTCAGCAGTTCCTGCTGAACTGACCACACTGAGATTCAGAATAAAAAGGAGAAAGGATGAAGACAAGGATAGTAACAAAAGACCTGAGTAGTAAGCATTGTAAAAGGTGTATTGTTAGTGGTTGGATTAAATTGCTGAGGCTAATGTGCATAGCTGTTTCCCTCCACTTAAGGACCTTATAAGAACTCACTGTCTTTCTGAAACAGACAATTAAAATAAAGGTGACCTCTAAAGTTAAAGTACAGGCACAGGTTTCCACCTAGGGCAAAGTCTGCTTAGGAATCTGTAGGCTGTGGGCAGTGAGGCCTTGCTGGCATTGCTTTAAAGAGAGGCGTATGTATGAGAGAAGCAGGATATGACAGGTCAGGTGAGAAGCAATGCCAGGGCGCAGGGAAAGTCTTTATTGAGCACAGCTATGGGATTTTTGTCCTAAGAGCGCCTGAAAAATTACTTTTAGGACACTGTACATTCTTACTCATAAACAGAATATTACCTCAGATAGCTTTCACCAATATGTTCTCTTACTATCTGGAATAACCTAACTGAATTCTGTCTGTCTTGAGTTCAATATCTTAAAAAAAAAACAAAGAGGGTCATTATTTTAGGTACTTATGAGGCTTCAATCACTTGTGTTGTGCACATCACAAATCACCTTAATAGTGACATCTCTATGAGAGAGGGAGATGTCATTAATCATGTTTTACTGGGAGGTCACCTAGTAAAAAAAGATGGGATAACTGACTTACATTTAAAACATACGTGGGTGACTAGATTTGGGGTAAAAACACCCAACAAAGCAAAACAAAAAATGGGATAGAGAGGAACAGTTGCTGTGTCTGTCCATGTATGTAGGAGATCTTTCGTGTCACGTCTTGTGAGAAGGCACAGAGTGAATACTGGGACCTCATCTCACATGCTGATGTAAACAGATGTTTCTAGGGTTGCAACTTGAGAGGAAGAACAGAGGAACATCATGTTCCTCAGACTAACTGTGAATGGAATTATGATTTATGCCATTTCTGAAGTTCTAAGACATTTTCTTTGATCAGGACAAGAGTTTCAATGCCAGTAATGCTGCAACCACCCAACTGATCCTCACATAGAAGATCTGATTTTCCTGGTGATATTGGACAGCACAGTAACTTATTCCAGATCCATGTTGCCAAACACAGCTACAGAAGGAAGGCAACACTACCAAATCTCACTCTCTATGTCCTACCTCTACATGCTTCCAGTTGTCCTGTCAGGACTTTGCGAATCTCTGAAATCCAGGTGTTTTTCAGCTCAACAGAAGATGCCTGAGAACACAAGAGGAAAAGGCAAAGCAGATCTAGTTAAAGCATGCTGCTAATCACTCGGCTGCCCTGAACTACATTTGCTCTCAATTTTCACAAGGAATGGAACACTGTGCCCAGAGCAGAAGACACTCTTCAAGAAGGAAGATTTACCATGAATCTAAAATCCTGTCCTTGCTTTTCTGTTTAGCTTTCCAAGTAATTTTCCACTTTTTTTTCCTCTTCTACCCCAAATCACAACCATTTTCACAATTTAAAATGAGATAAATGGATCATTTCAGTGCCAACACAACAATGAGACTTCCAATGGCTATTGTTTCTTGAGTGTACAGTACAGTGAAAGTCATGAAACTGAAAACTTTCTTAAAAACAGTTCTACTAAAAGTAATATCGCCATTGGATGAAAAAGTATTGTTGTTACCTGAATTATGTAGACTTCTTCTCTGCCATTATACCAGATCTCAAACTTCTTATTATCCCCTTTTACATTTTCTGTAATGCCCACCGTGCTCATCTGTTTCAAAATAGTAAAGAAGCAGCTGGAATCTGGAAAATGTCAATAGTCTTTAAACTATTTATTCTCTGAGAAGCATTTTTAAAAGGCTACATTCACTTCTGCACCTTAGGGAGTCATCAGAAGTAAAATTCAGACCATGTTATTTCTCAACATCTAATTTATCATTCATGTTTCTGATTGTTTTAGGAAAAAAAATAAGTGCTCAAAAGTAACACAAGCTAATGTCTAATCATGACTTTATCCTCTTTGCTTTGCTTTTCTTGAACTGTGGGTCAGTTTTCAATCCTATCCTGGCTTCTGTCCACCTATGCTACAGTGACCTGCTGAGGTGGGAGAGGACAAGGGATGGAACAGGGCTTTGTGAGACTCATCTACAAATCCAGACAACGTGAAAAATTCAGTGTTGTTTCAGGAAAATTGAAAAAAGAGGGGAGCAAGCAGCTAAGTGCCTAACTAGGCAAGATGAACAGGGAACTAAAGAAAGTAATTCTAGATTTCTTAAGAAATAGACTTTTAACCACAATTTTGAAATCTAACTGCTATTACACTTACCATCTTCCCATCTTCTTCCTAATTTGTTCATCCCCCTTCTTCAGATTTGCCTCAGCATTGGATGTGAAGATTTAAATAGCTTTGATTATGTCATAATTCCTGCTGTCTCCTCAGAAAGACTTGAAACATTCATATGAATTTGTTTGCTTCTTGAACCAGATTCTATTACAATTCCTGTCTGGTTATCCTATAATAGGCTTGCAGCACTACACTCAATGATCCATGTTAGTTGTTTGAAGTCACAAGTGTCACACCAATGTGCTTAAAGAGAAAATTTGGCCTGCTTGTGTATCCCATCTTAACAGATGTCCTGATTCATATCTAGAAATGTCACTCTTGCAAATAAAAGGGCAATTCTACTGCACTGTGATTCATCTACAGCTATTATTGTCACAGAATATATCTGTTCAACTGATGTCAATAGTAAAACTTGCAATGAACTTGGAGGATGCTAATAGGAAGATCAATGAGAGATGCAGGTCCCTTGCTTCTCTTTATGGGACACTGGGAAAGATGCCCATTTGTATCAAATTGAAAAACCAAGCTTCACATCTGGAGTCGCAGGACATATGGCTGTATTTGTCTTCAGATCAAAACTAAATGGGAGCTTTCATTTACTCAGGAGTGTAAGGTAGCTCTAGATGTATACCTTCTTCAGTCTCCACAAGGAAGCATCCCTGTGTTGTGAGCACACCACATTTATTTCTCTTCCCCTACCATTACCACATTTATTACCTTTAATGAATTTTTGAAGCTGTATGAAGCCGTCTTCTCATGACCATCTGTGTTCTCCTCCCGTTTCTTGCAGAAAAGTAGCATCTTTGTATAGAGGAAGAGGTGTCTCTGCATCGGTTTGAATCTAGCCAAGTCCTTCACCTTGTTGTGTCCCTTCTTGTGGTCAGTCCACACATTGAAGGAACCTTGCATCAACAGTTTGCCAAGCTCACTAACATCACCCTAGCAAGCAAGGAAAAGAGACAGCCTGTATCACATTTAAACTAGGGCAATCCCAGGCACAGTTTTCCCCCAGTGGTGTTTAAGCTTCCAGGCAGAAATGTACTTTGGCATTCCATGTGTTGGACATGTTACAGCTGAAATCCCAGCTGCTTGTCTCCTTGCTAAATGCATGTGGTTTCTTGAAATAACCACTAACCTATTGCTTTCCATGCCCATAATTCCTCACTCATAATTAGTGTCTATGGTCTGTCTCAGGACCTCTTTGGGTCTGACACACAGGCTGCCCCATCTGATGACCTCAGAGGAAGCACCTTATGGCAAGAACTGAGTTTCAAGACTCCTGACTCCAAGACAGTATGAAGGCACAGTGCAGTCCAGATATCCAGTCAATGGGCTTGGCTCTGAAAGATCTCATTTCACTTTTTGCTATGCTATGAACTGCTTTTATTCCTTTGCAAAACCTTGAAGGATGGACGCTTAGATGTCTAAAGACAGATTGGTGCCTAGAGGTAAGTAGGTGTGCAATTCTCTCCTATTTCTTTAAAAGCTTTGTCAATAATTTCTCAGCTCACCATCTGCAAACTATGCAATGCTGTACAGCCTTGTGCAAATAGGGAGTAAATGTACCAAGAAGCCATAAAAGCACCTGAAGGAGAGTGAAATTAAGCCCTTGTCTGAGGACCACTGATGAGTAAATACTTCAACTGATACAAATATTTGGCTCACATGCCACCAGCACAAATTTTTCTAGCATGGTTCTCTACTAAAGAGTGTAGCAATGTGTGAATAGAAGGCATGGCAACATCCTTATGGCAATGGGCTTCATCAAATAATGACAAACGTAATTATCCTAGCAGCAAGTTTTTCTAGGAATGCTTTGTATAGGAAGTTGACAGAATAAATTCAGTGCCTTATTAAAACATTTATTTTTAACATTTTTATGTTCTGTTGATTATAAGGTGAAGATTTTGGCTCCAAGTGGGCATGCCTGATTTCTTAAACTAAGGATTGCAACCTGTTCTCCCTCTTGCTCTGCTCCCATCCTGTAACTGAGATCGTACTGCAAAAGCAGGGTTTGATGAGGTACTTTTCCACTCTGTATCAGGGTGTTATTAGACTCTCAAAAGCATTCAAAACAACTCAGTAATTTCTATAACAGTCTCTCATTTCTAACAAAGAAAAAAGAAAAAAAAAAAGTTGGATATTTTGATCTGTGCACACAGGACTGTGTGTATGCAGGTGTAATCTGCAAGCCTCTGAAAAGCATATTGGAAAGATGTAAAGCTAAATAAAAAAAAAACCAAACAACTAACAAGCATATTTTTGACATAGTTCTAACAAGGCTGAGAGGCTCCTGCCACTCTAAGCTCTGGTCAATATAGCACTGAGTTCCAGAAGCTCAGTTCAACTCTTGTGATAGGTCCGTGTCTTCAATCTTGGACCTAGGACTGGGATTACAGTAAGTGAAATGGGAAGCTACCACTGCAGAGTGAGAGAAGACGGACAGGGATGGCATTCTGCAGCAATCCCACAAAAGACTTTGAATATCAGCCCACAAGCCTTGGACTCTCTCTTCAGTGTGGGCTTCAGAGAAGAGTACACTGTTTCTGGTAACTTGTACAAGTGGACAGCAATATTTTGTCCCAAATGAAGTTTATTTAAAATCAAGAATTTGATCACTATCTCAAATATAATTATTCCCTGTTAGAACAACACACTGTATCTCAGGTTTGTGGAAGATGAGAGATACATATGAATGACTTGAGTGCTGCATAACTCATAAACAAACTATGCAGACCAGATTGTATACAAAGGTTAGGACCACAGGAAACACCTCTAAAACTTCTGCTCTTTAAGCTTTACCCTACTTTTTTGTGGCTATGTCCAAAAATAAAATCTAAAACCCAACCAACCAACCCCAAATTGCAATTTCTTACATGAGAGGTCAGCTCAAGTCTGCATGCACACAGCTCCAAGAATCAGAATATCCTATGCAATTAGGAGCACTCATCTGCTGCCACAAAACCTGCTTTTCTGCTGGCATAATATCCTTCTCTGAAAGGTGTTCTAGGCAAGTATTTCTATCATGCCTGTGTGGGAAAGACTCCACAAAATGGGACGTGGTTTCATGAGCTACAGGAGGTGTTTATCTGGCATCACAGCTGAGCTTCTGGGACAGATGGAACAGGGAGAAGAAATTATTGGGTTCATCCTCTTCCACACTTTCACCCCATTTAATATTGTGTAACAAACCATCTCAGGAATGCTGTCAGCATTGGGCTATGCAAGCCATGTTCCATTTAGTCATGTCTTTCAATTCAGCTAACAAAGCAGAGGCAAAAATCTAATCCTTGGAGCTACTATCTGGCATTTCATAGAAGACTGATGAATTTAAAGTAGATGCTAAAAAGCTTCTACTTTTGAATTTGCCAGGGACAGGAATGCTCTGTTGAAGTACAAAATTAATCTGAGAGTTGAAAATAAGGAATGGGCAAACACAAGTGAAAACACACTCAATTTTAAAAAGGGAAAAAAGGCAGATCTGAGGAAGTACAGACCAGTCATGAAGCAGATCCTCTTGGAAACTATGCTAAGACACAAGGAAAATAAGGATGTGATTGGCAACAGCTAACATGGCTTCACTAAGGGCAAACTGTGCCTGAAAAATTTGGTGGCCTTATATGATGGGGCCACAGCACTGATAGATAAGGAAAGCATGACTGGTGTCATCTACCTGGACTTCTGAAAGGCAGCTGACACTGTCCCACATAACATCCTTGTCTCTAAACTGGAGAGGCATGGATTTGATGGGTGGACAACCCAGTGGATAAGGAACTGGTTGAATGGTTGCACTCAAAGACTTGCAGTCAACAGCTCAATGTCCAAGTGAAGACCAGTGACAACTGGCATTCCTCAGGAGTCAGTATTGGGACCAGCCCTATTTAACATCTTTGTCAACAACATGGACAGTGGGATTGAGTGCACACTCAGCAAGTTTTCTGGTGACACCAAGCTGTGTAGTGCAGTTGACACACCGGAGGGAAGGGATGCCATTCAGAGGGACCTTTACAGGCTGGAGAGATGGGCCCATGTGAACCTTATGAAGTTCAGCAAGGCCAAGTGCAGGGTCCTGCACCTGAGTCAGGGCAATCTCAAGCACAAATACAGGCTGGGTGGAGACTGGATTGAGAGCAGCCCTGGGGAGAAGGACTTGGGGGTGTTGATTGATGAGAAGCTAAACATGAACTGGCAGTGTGCACTCACAGCCCAGAAATGTTGGGCTGCAACAAAAGGAGTGTGACCAGCAGGTTGAGGGAGGTGATTCTCCCTCGCTGCTTGACCTCTCTTACTCTTGTAAGACCCCATCTTTAATACTGTGTTCAGCTCTGGGACCCCCAACATGAAAAGGACGTGGAGCTGTTAGAGAGAGTCCAGATGAGGGCCATGGAGATGATCAGAGAGTTGGAGCACCTCTCCTATGGAGACAGGCTGAAAGAACTGGGCTTGTTCAGTGTGGAGAAGGTTCCAGGGAGACATTAGAGCAGCCTTCCATACCTAAACGAGGCCCACAAAAAAGCTGTAGAGGGACTTTTTACAAGGGCATGTAGTGAACTGAGAGAGGGTGGATTTAGATTAGATATTAGGAAAATCTCTTCACAGTGACAGGGGTGAAGCACTGGCACAGGTTGCCCAGAGAAGTTGTGGCTGACCTCAGACCTAGAAGTATTCAAGGCCAGGTTTGCTGGGGCTTTGAGCAACCTAGTGTAGTGGAAAGTGTTCCCGCCTGTGGCAAGGGGGTTGGAACTAGACGATCTTTCAAGGTCCCTTCCAAACCCAACTATTCTGTTATTGTGTCAAGCCACTCTATCCTGAAAAAAAAAACAAAAAAAAAAACAGAATAACTCCTCCCACTCAGTCAATATAGACCCCAGCACTTTCTCAGGAAGTCACATTCTGAACAAAATACTGTTTTTCTGGTGTACAGACTAATTCTTGTTACTCTGATCTAAAAATTCTTTGAGCCCAGCTTTTCAGTACATTGTTTCTCCTTGACATTTTCACCCTGCAGCTGTCTCAGAATGGGCAACCACATCACCCTCAGGCCTGATTTCACCAGGCATGCTTCCGCTTCCACTTCTCACTTAAGGGCTCATTTCATATAGGCAACAGTAGTTCTTGAAAGTCATGTGACTTCAACAGAGCTTCAGTAGAGAGATATATAAATTTGTGGGCCTTTGATTTGTACTGTGGTTGTTATATCATGTTTCAGATAATGAGTTTGCCAGTCACTGGGATGGATTCTATTACCCAGTTTAAATGGAAGACAAAGTTTCATCCCTAAGTGCAAAAGATCTGGAAACACTTGAGTTGCATAGGGGTCTCAAAGTTCCAGCAAATTTCTGAAGTTATGTCTGTCACACTTGCTACCTCTCACCTAAAAATGAGTTTTGGGTGCAATTACTCAAAAGGGCTGCATTTGTCCCACTTCCTCACCACACTCCTACCCCCACCTCCATATGACAGGTATGCTGACATGTATTTTTGGTCACTGAGTGGCATCCTTCAAGAATGTGGCACAGGCTCCTGCAAAGTGTATTAACCATGGCACAGCATGATCAGTAATGAGAGGAACATTGGATGGGTCAAGATCAGAGTAAAAGCAACAACAAATAGTACCTCATATCCTGTGATTGCTATCTGGTGCATGGCATCATTTACTGATTTGATGATATCAAGCATTGTGGCTAGGGCTTCTTCCAATTCAGCAGTACCCTCTGAATTCTTGCTGCATTTCAGCATTTCCTGATTAGAAAAAGACACCAAAACAGCTTGAAAACTTCTTATATCAGATGCCTCCATATGACAATCATCCCTTGAAATTTGTGCTGCCTAGACAAGTAGCAGAGCTATAGGAAAAACAAACGCCAAAAAAAAAAACACCAAAACAACACAAAAACAGGGCTTTCACTAGCACTGTCACTGAGGACACACATTTTGACCTTTCGGACATTTTCAAGTTTTACAGGTTCATTTAAGATGAGACAAGACCATTCTGACATATTTACAATTATTTTTTTTTTGACGTCACAGAATTACATCCAGGTGTCTTTTGCTCCATATCTGCTACAGAATAAACTCAATAATTTCAGGTGTTAAGATTCATTATTTCCCTTTGCAGTTTGTTCCACACAGTACTTCATACAGCTGTGAAAAATAAAAATTAATTTCTAGTCTGAATTTGGTGTATTTGACATTCCACTAATCAGGTCTTAGTTAACTCCTGTCAGATAAATAAATTCTGCATGGGAAGAAGTCACTTCTTTTGTAGATGCTTGTAGACTTATGGTCAAATCTCCTCACAAATCTCTCTTCCTATATTAAATGAGACTTCTTTAGTCTATAAGACAGGTTTTTCAGCTGTTTTTGTTGTTGTTGTTGTTGTTTTGGTTTTTTTTTTTTGAGGCGAAATAGGCCAGATTACTGTAAGTCTTTCCCACCTCTTATTCTCTACCTCTGCAGTCTACAAATTGATGTCCACAAATTTTAAAGTTTTTTTGAGAGCTAGTAATTTTGAAGAACAATTATGACGTCTAGCAAAAGCTCATCAAACATTATGTTCTGCTTCAAATATGGGAGGTTATTCCATCTTCCAACTCTTGCACAAAGAACAAGAAACAAAGTTCAGGACAAGTTCAGGAACACATACGCAAAGCAAAGAAAGAAACAAAACTTTTTGAGGGCTCCATTTCTGTAATCAATTCATACACAGAGATCCTACTTAAAGTTCCAAATATTTAGGTCAAACTACTTATATAGCCCAGTACAGGTCTTTATAAAGATGACTTTTCTTATTGCTATCACAGTATCACAGTATGCTAGAGATTGGAAGGGACCTCGAAAGATCATCTAGTCCAATCCCCCTGCTGGAGCAGGAACACCTAGATAATGTTACACAGGAATGTGTCCAGGCGGGTTTTGAATGTCTCCAGGGAAGGAGACTCCACAACCTCCCTGGGCAGCCTGTTCCAGTGTTCCATCACGCTCACTGAGAAGAAGTTTCTTCTCAAGTTTAAGTGGAACCTCTTGTGTTCCAGTTTGTACCCGTTACCCCTTGTCCTATCATTGTTTGCCACTGAGTAGAGCCTGGCTCCATCCTCGTGACACTCCCCCTTTATATACTTATAGACACTAATAAGGTCACCCCTCAGTCTCCTCTTCTCTAAACTATAGAGACCCAGCTCCCTCAGTCTTTCCTCATAAGGGAGATGCTCCACTCCCTTAATCATCTTTGTTGCCCTTCGCTGGACTCTCTCCAGCAGGTCCCTGTCCTTCTTGAACTGAGGGGCCCAGAACTGGACACAATATTCCAGATGGGGTCTCACCAGGGCAGAGTAGAGGGGAAGGAGGACCTCTCTCGACCTACTAACCACTCCCCTTCTAATACACCCCAGGATGCCATTGGCCTTCTTGGCCACAAGGGCACAGTGTTGGCTCATGGTCATCCTGTCGTCCACTAGGACCCCCAGGTCCCTCTCCCCTACACTGCTCTCTAACAGGTCGTTCCCCAACCTATACTGGAACCTGCGGTTGTTCCTGCCCAGATGCAGGACTCTACACTTTCCCTTGTTATATTTCATCAAGTTATTCCCTGCCCAACTCTCCAGCCTGTCCAGGTCTCGCTGGATGGCAGCACAGCCTTCTGGCGTGTCAGCCACTCCTCCCAGCTTAGTTCATCAGCCAACTTGCTGATAGTACACTCAATTCCCTCATCTAAATCATTGATGAATATATTAAATAATACTGGTCCCAGTACTGACCCTTGAGGCACTCCACTAGTTACAGGCCTCCAACTAGACTCTGCCCCATAGACTACAACTCTCTGGCTTCTCTCCTTCAGCCAGTTCACAGTCCACCTCACTACCTGATCATCCAGACCACACTTCCTCAATTTAGCTGTGAGGATGCTGTGGGAGACTGTGTCAAATGCTTTGCTGAAGTCAAGGTAGACCACATCCACCGCTCTGCCATCATCCATCCATCGTGTTATTTCCTCATAAAAGGCTAAGAGATTGGTCAAGCATGATTTCCCCTTGGTGAAGCCATGTTGACTGCCCCTCATAACCCTCTTATCCTTGATATGCCTTAAGATGGCACCAAGGATAAGGTGTTCCATCACTTTCCCAGGGATGGAGGTAAGGCTGACCGGTCTATAGTTACCCGGGTCCTCCTTCTTGCCCTTTTTGAAGACTGGAGTGACATTTGCTTTCCTCCAGTCCTCAGGCACCTCTCCCGTTTCCCAAGACTTAGTAAAGATGATGGAGAGTGGTCTAGCAATGACTTCCGCCAGTTCCCTCAGCACCCGTGGATGCATCCCATCTGGACCCACGGATTTATGGATGTCCAGATTGCTCAACTGATCTCTAACCCATTCCTCATTGACTAAGGCAAACCGCTCCGTTGACCTGACTTCATCTAAGGTCTCAGGGGTACAGGGCTCTTCAGGACTGACTGCAGCAGAGTAGACAAAGAAGGCATTCAGTAACTCTGCCATCTCTGTATCTTCTGTCACCAGGGCACCCATCCCGTTCATCAGTGAGCCTACATTGCCTCTGGTGTTAGTTTTGTCTGCCATGTATTTGAAAAAGCTCTTTTTGCTGTCCTTGACCCCTCTTGCCAGGTTTAATTCTAAGGATGCCTTAGTCCTCCTAGCTGCCTTCCTACATCCTCTAGCAGCAGCCTTATATTCCTCCCAAGTGGCCAGCCCCTCCTTCCATGACCTGTAAACTCTCCTCTTCCACTTGAGCATACCCAGCAATTCCCTATTTAGCCACACAGGTCTCTTGGCCCTCTTCCTTGACTTCCTACGTGTTGGGATGCTCCAATCTTGAGCATGGAAAAAGCAGTCCTTGAATGTCAACCAACTATCTTGGGCCCCTTTTCCTTCAAGCAGCCTTGCCCATGGGATTTCCCCTAGCAATTGCTTGAAAAGGCCAAAGTTTGCCCTGCTAAAGTCCAGGGTTGCAATTCTACTTGCTATTCTACTAGTCCTACCACACAAGATCCTGAACTCCACCATCTCGTGGTCGCTGCAACCAAGGCAGCCCTCAACCCTTCCTGCTTCAACCAGATCCTCCTTGTTAGTGAGGATGAGATCCAGCAGCGCTCCTCTCCTGGTCGGTTCATCCACCATTTTCAGGAGGAAGTTATCATCCATACACTGGAGGAACCTCCTGGACTGCGGCTGGGTTGCCGAGTGGTCCTTCCAGCAAACATCAGGGAAGTTAAAATCCCCCACGATGACCACGGCCTGTGACTGTGAGGCCGCTCTCAGCTGCCTGTAGAAGGCCTCGTCAACTTCCTCACCCTGATCTGGTGGTCTGTAACAGACACCTACAACAGTATCCCCCCTGCCAGCCTGCCCCTTAATTCTCACCCACAGACTCTCAACTTGCTTGTCATCTGTCCCTGGACAGAACTCGGTGCATTGTAGTTCCTCCCGCACATAAAGAGCAACCCCACCACCCTTCCTGGCTGGCCTCTCTTTCCTGAAAAGCACATAGCCCTCCATGACTATATTCCAGTCATGTGAGCTGTCCCACCACGTCTCTGTAATTGCCACCAGACCATAGTCTCCTGACTTAACACAGGTTTCCAACTCCTCCTGCTTATTTCCCATGCTGCGCGCATTGGTGTACAGACATTCCAGGGAGCGAGCTGAGCACACCGATTTCACCCTAGGATTATAGGAGGCCTCCCAGTCTTCATTAATTCTGGAGCGCTGCCCCACTGGGGCAAGCCCAGCTACAACCCCATCCCCCTTCGAATCTAGTTTAAAGCTCTCCAAATGAGCCCTGCTAATTCGTGCCCCAGCATCCTTTTGCCTCTGTGAGACAAACCTTTCTCACTTGTCATTGTCCAGACTGGTGCCCTATAAAACCAGCTGTTATCAAAGAATCCAAAGCCCTGCCTGCAGCACCAGTCTCGAAGTGTTTTTTGCTTGAAAAATTCTTATCATAGCTCAGGATTTAATTATCTTCCTGTAACCAATGGCTATGTCCTATGTAAATAATGAAAGACACTAAAATCTTCATTTTAAATGAAATTAACTGCCTTGCCTCTTGCTTTTCTGCCTACAGAGGAGCCTTGCTGATTCAGATACACAGATCATTTTTCCCCCACTCTGTTGTATAGAAAGCTGTTACCGCCAGTGAGAATCCACTCAAGATGAGAATCAAACTCTGTGTCTTTGCTAAAAGCATCTAGGGAAGAAAAGGTTAACAGATATAAACCCACACATGTTTTGTACAGTCTTTGGAAAACACGAGCCTCAAAGCATCTGGAAGATTCCAAGACTACAACACAGAATTTGAAACCAAAGCTATCAGAATTCCTACCATTAAACAGAAATAGATGACTGAAACCAAAAGTAGTAAGATAACTAATCATATATAGTGACCTGTAATTTTGATGCTTGGAATCTGCATCCATTATTCAGCTGAAATAATAAGTTTATTGGTTTTTAATGAGACAATAGTTCCATAATTCATAATCAAATAATCACTTTATTCGTCATTATTTACTCATCTACCATTATTTACCATCTACCAGTGGAATGAAAGAAGTGTTTGGCTGGATACAGTTTTCACTCCAGAAATGCAAGCCATGAAGAAACCAATTCTTGTAATAATAGCAGCTCACTAAGAACTGTACAGTAAGTGAGTTTCATTTTGTTTCCTTATGCTGACTACAATGTAAACGGAAACCATATTCCAGAAATATACCTAGAAATGAATCAAGACTCTAAGAACTTTAGTAATCTTTATTATAGTAAGAATGAGACCCCTTCATCAGGGAGGCCATTGACATGGTTTTCATTCAGGCATATCATTTTCAGACACATTTTGAGTTTGGAAATAATTTAATCCAAAAAATTGAGGCACTTATGTTCCCATAAACAGGACTGCAAAAAGGTAGTTCTTGCAAAACCCAAACTGCAGCAGTGTCTCCTCAAGTGCTTGGGTGACCAGGGCTTAGAAGGTAAAAGCATAATGCATTCCTGTAGCACCTGTTGCACAGTTTCTAGGATGAGGATGGATCCCTGCTCTCTGTAAAGTGGGCATGCTGCTTTACAATATTAGTTAAACTTGTTGAAACCATAGTGTTGCAATAATCATGACTCAGAATCATCACTCAAGTCACACAGCTTCTTAAGCACTTGTTTCTTACCATTTTCAGACTTCAATTTTCCTACACTTTTAAATGCTCCTACTGCCAGGGAAAGAGTACACCATCTTCATAGACTTCATAATTCCTGACAAAGTAAATGTCTGTGCCAGTGTGTTGTTGCTAAGTACAAAACTGGTCTGACAAGCCTCAACCCCAATAGCTGCAACCTGATTTGCCTGAGAATTTTACCCCTTGATCTAATCTTGGTTTTATTTACAGTCGTATTTCAAATTAAAAGTAGAATGTGGTTTACTCTTGTTCTTCTAAAGACCTTGACATTTTCTCCCTTGTCACAGAAGAGTTTCAAGAAATGAGACAAATTTACTTCTGGATTACACTGATGTAAATGTACTGAAACCAATGAAGTTGCATCCTTGTTAATATCCTCTTTCAATATTTGGATTCTACAGTTTTGTGTGAAGTCAATAAGCAGGTCACAGAAATACTGCACAAGTGAATGGCCAGCCAGATCCTCACGTGGCTTAAACTAACACAATTTGACCAGTGCCATGGTAGTTACTAGCTATTAGCAAATAAAATTGCAGCCTAATATTTTCACTGCAGATTTCAGGCTAAATTTCATGACAGTACACAACACTACATTAAGTCCAGAGGCTTGAGAATTGCCTGTAATTCACCTTCATGACCTTCCCATAAGGAAAGTCAACAAACATTATTTTGAAAAACTGAGGAAGACAGAAATTTAAGCCACCATCTCCAAAAAATGTTATTGGTTTGAGAGCACATTATTTCCTGTTGCCCAATTCAGACCAAAATTTCAAGCATGGACCACTCACAGTTGCAACCAAATCAAGATGGAAGCTCACATATTTATCCTGTGGAAAAGTTACAGGTTATTTGGTCCTAGCTGGGTCTTTAAAACAGAAGCATCAAGAGGGTAGGGCTTCTTCTGAAAGGTTTGAGCTACAATCATGGTAAAATATCAGGTTCAGAGAGCTGAGTTTTGTTAAACATGGACAAATGTCAGAGACAGGATTTAAGGCATCAGTTCCTGTTTTCAAACTGTAAAACCATATACTAATACAATAAAACCAAATTCAAAGGCAAATAATAACTAAGTAAATAAAATACTATATAAAGTATCTTGCTTTGTGTATATATAGAAGTACATATATATATGACAATACATTGCTATTGCTTAAGATGTAAGTATTCCTAAGTAACAGCAGTTCTTATTCTGAAGTGGAAGTCCTTTCTTTGACTGTTACCATTTTACAGCACAGCATTACAAAGTATTTGTTGAAGAAGTAGCAGAGTATTTATTTCCAGGTATTCCTTCAGAAAACATTGCTGGTACACAATTCTGTAAGTAAAACAAGCTATGCACTGGAATTGTTAGCACTCTCATGGAGAGCTTACCTTTAACAGCAACTGGTACTTGGTGATTCTTTGGACTGGCTTTAAGAGATAAGCATCTAGAGAGAGTTTATGATCCAATTTACGCTGGCATTCCTGTAAGAGACAACACGGAAGAAAAATACAATTGTGTCTTGAAACACAGGCAAGACACCGAGATCATTATCATTTTCTAATTTGAAGATTATATGTCTGTGAATTAATTGAAAGATAAATTTGTCCTATCTTCATAGGAGTTTCCAGGTTACCTATGCCACAGTGAAAACATATCTAAACAAGAGCAAATGTGTAGATTCGATTTAGTTTCTAAACTGGTATGCACTGTTTAGGAGCTTGCAATTATCTGGGGTTTGCAAAGAAGCCAGCAGTTCTTTGGTTTGGGTATAGCCTGAAGAGTCAGGCTCCTGTCCAGGAAATCTACCTACCTAGGAAATTCTGCCTACCTAGTCTCTTGTAGAGAACACCTTGACACATACTGAGCACTTGCCATCAGAATAAGAAGGGTGCAGAGAAGTCTGTTTATTGCTCTAAGTTTTCTAAAGAAAGAAGAGATACAGAAGGAAAACAAGCTTTGATGGTCTTGCACTGCAAGTCTGCAATGAAACTAAACTCCACCTGAAAAAAGATGCTGTCTCCACACTGTCTCCAGAGAGCTTCAGACCTTGGCTTGTTCTGACAATATTTTTCATATATTTGGAGGTCCTCTTTCTGCAAGACAAGGAGAGTTTAAAAGCAAGGTAAGAAAAAAGGATCCACAGAGCATCTGCCTTGAGTCACACTTTTTCTTACCTTCCATCCTAACACATGAAGTAATTAATACATAGGAATAACTCTATGTAAAAATATGCTGCAGCTACCAAACTTGCTTTTTACTCCTGTAAAGTTTAATACACCTGGAAAAAAAAGACTTTTCTCACTTTTTGCACAAAGCAAGGAGATTGCAGACTGGAAGACACATCATATAATTGCAAAACAGCTGTCTTCCAGAGAGGGGAATAGATGGTGTGAAAACAAACGAACAATAAAAAAAAGCATTAGAAATGTAAATTTTGTTAACAGTTCTGGCATAGACTGGTAATTGCTAACAGTGTTCCTCACTTAGCCAAGGTTCACATGTTCAAAACACTTTGAAAAGAGTGTTGGCTTTCCAATAGTGCAAGATTGAAATAAAAAGTAGCAAGTTTGTCTTGTTGATGTACCAGGCCAGGCAGGGAGTAGTACTTAAACCCTGTCCTATCCAAACTAAAAGTGGGTGGATTCACTTGATCTCTGTTTACCTATGACTACACCCGAAATGCTCTCCAGTCCATGGCAAAAATGTCACTGACTTTGGTGAGAAAAACAACAACAACAACAAAAAAACAACCCACAAACAAACACCAACCTCTATAAAAGCCCCGAGCGGTGTATTTTGAGCTCCCCAGGCTTTATGGGTGGGTGCAGACAGACAGGCAGGTGTTCCTGTGCCAGGTTCTCTGTTCACTGACTACACTCAAGGCAGCACAGAAGGCCTGCAGCTGTATGACCATGGAGCAGAGCCATAGAGATTCCAAAGCAGGACTGGCTGTGTCTGACCAGCTGGGAGCTTCCCATCTTTGCCAGCACCTATCCTGGGGGACATGATCTCAGTGCATCAAAGAGAGCGCTAAAAATAAATCTCATGAATTCCTGGCCCTTGGCTCTCTGCTTTCAGTCTACTAGGCAGTGTCTGGACAATATTGATGGAGGGAAAGCATTTTCTTTTGTACAGAGTTACAAGAAGAAATCAGTGTTGCTGCTGCCTTCCTCTGTAGACTTAAATTGACATCACTCTGATGAACTGGATGTGAAAGCAGAGCTATGCCATGCTGTGCTAAGGATTACACAATACAAAAAGCTTTGTTGCAACTTAATAGAGTATTAATGGAGCTATTTCAAAACAACTACAGAATTTTCTCCTCAAAAATAGAACTGCTTACACATGGTGCCTTGGAAGGAAGTGAGCAGGAGATAAAACACAAAGATACAAAAGTAGGACCAAAGTGTAATGAAGCATTACAATTTGTTTCTGGTCCACAGAAACCTAATGAGACTGGGCAAGAGCGATAGAGACAGCAACAGTCAAGATCACTAGTAGGCATAAGAGAAAAGTACCAATTTAAATTTAAAGAAAAGGTACAATAATCAACAATTTCCCAGTAATTTGTTACAGTGGAACCACCCTATGCCAATGCAAGTTTCTACTACTGCCCAAACCAGTGACGCCTGTTCAGGCAGATACTTACATCTTTAAATGCAGCTTTAAATTTTGTAACACTGTAAGGAATAGGAAATTCCTGATTAAATTACTAGGATCAGACTCTAAAATGTCAAGAAATAATTAATTGCCCGATTACTCGAATCACAGTCTTGAATGTTTCACACATCTCTATTTTCATATCCAGACGTTCTGGCTTCTTGCTGGTACTTTTACACCATGCCCATCTCTCCCGGAATGCTTTTCCTTTCCATGGTGATTTGTATTCTGATTTGTAAGCTTTCACACATATGGCATATATGCACAGTTCCAGTTATCTTTTTGACTGCTGCTTTATGAATAAATTTGTTTCAGATTAGAATTTTGCCCTTTGAATCCAACTCACAGGTTTCTGATCAGCTGCTACAGTCCTTTCAAAGATAGCTTCCTTTTCTAAAAGCTTCTTTCTCCCTGAACAAACAAATGCCCCATCTGCTGGATCCTATTCTATTATTCTCTCTTCCCAAGGTTAACAATATTAATAAGTAAACAGTGGTAATCCACAGTGAGTCACCTCTGCCAGCACTTCACACGCACATGTTGGTAAGCAGTCTCACACACCTTTTGTTTCTTCCTGTGCATTCTTGCCTTGGTTTGGTAAGCTTTCTTGCTTTGCAGCCCTGTGTTTCACACATCAGCCTGGAGTGTCCTTCTTGTTGCTCATAAAAGCACCAGAAGACCCATCCTGCAAAGCATTCAGTACACATCCCACCCCTCTTTGAGCATCTGTCACATCCTTGCCACAGAGAGCAAGACTCAGGCACCAGGGTGTCCCAGCTGCAGCTCACAGATGCTTTCAAGCAGCTCTGGAATCAGGCTGAAAAGTCACAGTGTGACTGGTAGCATTCTGTAAGTTTGAATCTAAAATTCAGTCTGCTCCTAATTGAAGGCCCACCACGATGTTGTGGCAGGATGGTTGCACCCTTACAAAGAAAGAGCAATGGAGAAGCGAATCTGCAACAATGCGAGTTTCCTCCCAGAATTCAGTATCAGCTCTTAACAGCAGCCATTTCAGTTTCCTTACATGCCAAAGCAAGCATAGTCATAACTCACAGGGCAAGCCAGAAGCCTCTGCTCAGCAGGAAGACATAAAAGCCTGCCAAATCATGGGGAGCACAAATATACAACCAGACTTTTGTTTGTGCCTCCTAAGGGCAATCCAACAGAAACAACAAATTTCTGGACTTTATGTGGCTTCTTCTAAAAACAGAACGTAAGGGCAAGTTCTTGAATCAAAGGTGCTACTGTGTGAGCAGAGACATCTCAAGAGAGGCTTTTGCTTTCTTAGTGTGAAATTTAGCATGGGAAGAAATCAAATGCATGATTTAACCTCTTATTCAATACGTTTAGTGTTCTTTGACTAGGCCAGAGAAAGTGATAAGCAAAGGTGACAGAGGGACCAATTTTCTTTGACTTCACACCTGGACCATAGCTTTAGTGCTGCTTTTATACTAGTAATGGTAGTGAGGAGAATTGGGCTCAATAGCTGTTTTTACAGAGAGAGACATAAGCTACAGTATTTAAGCATTGAATTTGAACTTCCTGCAGAATTACAGGATCAGTTCAGTGTCAAAAATTTCTCTTTATCTCCAAATCCAGGTATATTTGCAACATACACAGTATTTTATGCTTTTTGGGTTTCAAAGGTCTGCATTCTTCAAAGACCATTTATCCTGTTTTGTATAATGACTTCACCACAGTATTTTCCTGCTCAGCATCTGAACCTTAGAGTAACAACATACTGCTTAGTAGCATCATTTACTCAAGCTCTAAATGCTTTGCTGTTAAAAAGAAAATAATTCAGTGGACTTATAATCACATTTACACTCACATAGAACCACAGAATCAACTAGGTTGGAAAAGACCTTTGGGATCATCAAATCCAACTGTTACCTAAGGACTGCCAAGGCCACCACTAAACCATGTTACTATGGGCCTCATCTACACAGATTTTGTACACTTCCAGGGATGGTGATTCGACCACTTCCCTGGGAAGCCTGTTCCAATGCCTGATCACCCTTCAGTGAAGATTTTTTTCCAAAGCCTGATCACCCTTTCAGTGAATAAATTTTTCCTAATATCCAGTCTAAACCTCCCCTGATGCAGCTTGAGGCCATTACCTCATGTCCTATCACTTGTTACTTGGGAAAAGAGACCAGCCACCTCCTCCCTCCATCCTCCTTTAAGGTAGTTGTAGGGAGTGGTATGATCCCTCCTGAGCCTTCTCTTCTCCAGACTAAACAGCCCCTGTTCCCTCAGCTGCTCCTCATCAGACTTGTGTGTCATACCCTTCACCCTCTTCGTTGCTTTTGCTGCCTTTTGGTGCTCCAGCACCTCAATGTCTCTCTTGTAGTGAGGGGCCCAGAACTGAGCACAGGATTTGAGGTGCAGCCTCACCAATGCCAAGTACAGGGGATGATCACTGTCCTGGCCCTGCTGGCCACACTGTTTCTGATACAGGCCAGGATGCCATTGGCCTTCTTGGCTGCCTGGGTACAAGCTGGCTCATGTTCAGTTGTCAGTCAGCATCCCCAGGTCCTTTTCCACTCAGCAGCTTTCCAGCCACTCTTACCCAAGCCTGCAGTGCTACATGGGGTTGAGCCCCCATTGTTGTGACCCAGGGGCAGGACCCAGCACTTTGCCTTGTTGAACCTCATACCATTGGCCACAGCCCATTGATCCAGCCTGCCCAGATCCCTCTGCAGAGCCTTCCTACCCTCCAGCAGATCAACACTCCCGCCTAGCTTGGTGTCATCTGCAGATTTACTGAGGGTGCACTCAATTCCCTCATCCAGATCATCAATGAAGATATTAAACAACTCTGGCCCTAATACCGAGCCCTGAGGGACACCACTAGTGACTGGTCACCAACTAGATGTGACACCATTTACCACCACTCTTTGGGATCTGCCATCCAGCCAGGAAAGAACACACCCATCCAGTCCACGAGCAGCCAGTTTCTCCAAGAGAATGCTGTGGAAGACAGTGTCTAATGCTTTCCTAAAGTCCAAATAGACAACATCTACAGCCTTTCCCTCAACTACCAGCTGGGTCACCACCTCACAGGAGGAGATCAGGTTGGTCAAGCAGGACCTATCCTTCATGAAACCATGCTGACTGGGCCTGATCCCCCCATTTTCCTGCACTCACTTAGGATCTCACTTAGGATGATCTGCTCCATGACCTTCCTCAGCACTGAGGTCAGGCTGACAGGCCTGTTGCTTCTGGGGTCTTCCTACCTGCTCTTTTTGTAGAGAGGCATCATATTGGCAAACCTCCAATCCTCTGGGACCTTCCCAGACTAGGACTGCTGATAAACGATGGAGAGTGGCTTGGTGAGCTCATCTGCCAGCTCCTTCCACACTCAAATATGATGCTGTTCAGCCTGGCTTGTTTGTAAATGGGGGGCATAGCCTTTGGAAGTATCAGAGATTCATAATTCCCATTAAAATCTTAGTGATACACTCAACATGTCTGACAAATGAGGTGTGTATGTTTCATCCAAATTTGTATTTCATACATCACCTTGTTAAAAAGAAATTAACACATACTCTGGAAAAGCAGCAAATGCTAGATGTAGCATAGAGTAGAAACAGGAGGTACTTTTGACTATAGGGAAGAGGACAGATTTTCCCATTTCTCATGCCTCTTCCATCTCTCACTAAAACAGTCTTACTCAAGCAGTTTGTCAGACTATGAAAATGGTAGCAACCCACCAAAACTCCCACCCTGTCCCCCGTCCCCCATCCTCCCCCCCCCCCTCCCCCCCACTAGTGGAGCATCTGAATGAATGCTATAAAAACTATGTAAGTGCTATAAAATGAGTGCAGGAAACAGAACTAACAGTCCGTAGCTGGGGAAAGTGGAAGGGGAGGGACGTGACTGGGAGCTCTTGGAGGAGAAAATTGCAGAACTTAGGTACTGAAAGTCACAGAAAGTGAAGACACATGGATGTGACCAAAACCACCACTGCCTGTGGGCTTTGGGCTTTCCCATGAACAGAGATCGCTCTATTTTTTTTTTAAAAAAAAAGCTAACCCTAACTCCTCTAAACTTCTAGGAGAGTAACTCTCCTGAATGGTGCACAGAAAAAGAGATATATGATAAGACAGGAACAGGATGTAGTATCTGCACTCAGAGGAATCTGCTGTGACACCATTCTGTGCTTATTTACAGTAAGGTGCTGTCTGGGATATATTAGACTGCAGGTATACATTTGTCTGATATGAAAAGCACATTAAACATTTGGATTACTGATTATTTCTTTTTTAACCAGGGCTTAAAATACATTGGTAAAATGCTGGTAACAGACCTCTTCCTGTCAGTAAACAGGTAAAAGTTCGGGTTTCAAAAACACACTTGTTAGCTGTTGCTTAATTTGGGAATATCTGCTTATGTGGGTTTCTCTCATTCACGAAAACAATCTGAGTGAAAAGACAGGAATAAATCTGTAAGTACTGTATGATAAGACCATAGATATTCCTAGATATCTGCAAATTCTTTTCTGCAATCTGCAGAAAAACAAATCTGCAGAAGAATTTACTTACTCTTTTCAAAAAGCATCGGGCAAGAAGCTCAGGGTTTTCAATGCAATTTTCTATCTCCTTAAGGAAAATCCTAAGAGGGAGAAATAAAGCAAACAGTAATGTAACATCCCATTCCAACTGTGAGCTAGCTTCTCTGTAAATCCAGCTTTAAACCTACGTTTTCGTAGTAAGAGGATTCAATGGGGAAGGTAACAATTCTGACACAGAAAGAAATATATATTTTAGAAAAATGGGATGTGATTCACAGCTGATTGCCTGAATCACCAATAGTATCATGTTTTCATCTGCTCACAAGCATCTGATACATCTGGTTCCTCTGGCTGTTGAGATTTGTTTCCAATATGTAGCCCAAACACCTGCATCTCATTTAGTTATGAGGATTTTTTTAGAACAGCTAGAAAAGACAGAAAAGCTCTGTCAGATGCAGCAGCTTAATCAGCAAGCAGCGAAAATATGGCATGTGGTCCAAAGGCTTCTGCTGTGGAGGCCAATGAACTAAGCGTTCAGGGGAAGAAAGACAGGGCTTGCAAATGGAGGGGAATGTCATTCTTCAGATGAAGACACATTCTTTCAAAATAATACATAACCTAGAAAAGAATTTTTCTACTATGTACCAACTACTCTGGCATAATATTTAAATTTACGTTAAGAGGATGGTTTTAATTTTTTTGTTCAACCGTTTGTTACACCTTAGGGGTAATTATTATCCAAAATAATTCCTAAATTCTCACTTTGGCTACAGACAGTTTTACTTAGTAAAGGCTAGGAAAAGCAGGAAATATACAGAAGTAGCCCTAAGCTTTGTGTTTTGAAAGAGAATAAAATATAGATTAATCTTATTCATAACTGGCATTCTGTAGCTATGAGCACTAGACTACCTTTGTCCACAGCGTGGACAAGGCTTCTAGAAAGCTTTATGCTCATGTGAAAGATAAAATTCCTTTAAGAAGTGCTATCAAATATATCATGTCTTCTGATGTGATAACAGAAATAAAAGACAAATATGCTGAACACTAAGAAAACTTCCTTATAGAGAGTTTTGCCAGAGAAAGAACATTAGGATTTAGTCCACCACCATCTACCACTGTACCAAGAGAATTGGTAGAACAGTCAGCATGAGAAACATTCAAAATGGATATTGCCAGTGGAAATCACTAGTAAATGCACAAAAAGGTGTAATCTTTTACAAGAAGACAAAAAATACAAATAAGATGAAATAGATGATCTTGGAGGTGTTCTCCACACATGGGCTTTATAGGACACACACAGAGGCAAAGTGAGGATGACTTTTCCTGCGTGCCTATGTGTATGTCAAAGCACACCACACAAAGAAGTAGAAATGACAGTAGAACCCGAGGGAGCAGGCCAACCACCAGTTCCCACGTGCCTGTTGTGGAATTCGTAGATTTCTGGGAGGTTCCCAAAAAGAATTTCCTTCTTGTTCTGGAGTGCAGATGGAATCAGATGTAGTAAATTGGGATTGTCCATTTCTGAAGCATACCCCTAGAGAGAAGAGTAGAAAATAAAAGCAGCCTGTTTTTACCGAGGAAAAAGTACTGTGTCCAGGACACTGAAGAGGCCCAAAGTCTGTGTGCTTTTTATTCTCAACTGAGCATAAAAAGGATTCTCTTATGACTACTTCTTTGTTGCTTCCATGAATTTCTGATGCTTCCAATTTTCCCCAGAGCTTTTTTACCTGATAACTGTGAAAACACATTTTTAACCACAAATGGACAGATTAATGGATCAACAAAAGATCAACAATCTCCTTAGGATTCAAATGTCATTTTGCTCATGTAGGGGTAGAAAATGCTAAGTTTGATAGACACATATCTTTCTGCTAAACTGCTTCATTGCCAAAGGTTTATTTTGGATTTATTTGTTGAACTGTGGTATTTGGCTTGATTATTTAATTGTTTCTTGTAGAAACTGGATTGTGTTTCTTCGATAAAAACTATGAGAGAGCATTCTGAGTGCAGATTTTAAACCCCAAAGTAATATCAATTACCAGAGTGGTCAGCTCCCACAAATCAAATCCAATAAAGAAGCAACCACATGGTTGTAAAAAGCAACTATTTGGCCCCAATACAAGCATGATTAAGCCCTACTCAGCCTCCATTCTTCCAGAGACTAAGGACATCAGACCCCACATGCATAGAGTATGTTGGTATCCTACAAGTTTCAAAAGCTCAGGAGTTACATTTGCAGTGTGACCTGCTCTTTTCTATGTACCAACACTACATGATACAATAAACAAGAGGGGGAAGAGGGCATTTCTTTTTCTCAATCGTTTTCCAAACCTACATTCACCAAAATTTAGTGTCTGGCCTGATGGAAAATGAGGGTGCTGTTTCTCATTCCTATTAACTATTTCTCTGTCCATAACTTTGAGGATTGTGCAACTTTTATCATTCTGTGGTCTGGGGTTAGAAAAGGTGCCTCTTCCTTTAAGCCTTGAGGGAAGATGTTCAAAACATCCTTCCCATTTTCCATCCCCAGGGCTGAGCTATCTTGCTAACAGAGCCCGTGTACTCTAAGCAGGAGGTGGGAGGTGAGTGCTCAGCCGTGAAGGATGTGCATTGGCAGTGATAACTCACAGGTTAAGCACCAGCAGTCATTTCAGAAGAGTTTCTTACCTCTATTATACTTTGAAGTTCTTCTACATAAACTCGTTCTGTTTCTATCAGCTCATTGATTATGTGGCTAAAAGACAAGAAAGGTGGAGAGTTACAGTGTTTACCAACAGTTTAAGAAAGCAGAATGAAAGAAAAAAACTTTTCCTTTCATATTTCTGTTTGTGCCTCTACACAGAAAAACTTCTGAAGGTCATTTCTCCACACTTGAATATTTTGCCTGGTTGATAAGCTTAAAAGGACTAAACATGTCTTGGAATAATTTTTTTTTTTAGATCATTTTAAACTTCATCTTGGCTTCTGCCATTTTTATACTTACAAATCTGAATAAAAAGACTACAAATGCCCAGAAGGCAAACAAAGAAGATTTTACCTTCTAATAATAGCTAAAAATACTCAACAAAAGGGGGTTATATTTCCCAAGGCTATGTTTCATTTCTGTTTTGCTCTCTTTCATAAAATAAACAAAACTGGTGTTCAGGCTTCCTTTCTTTAATGCATTGCAGAAACAGGCAACAGGATGATGTCAGAACCCTTAAACATGAAAGCAAATTAGAGTGAGATATTTACACTATATTTTGAACTTTTCAAATCTAGTATTAGTTTAGTGCTCCTAGGTAACTTGAAGATGCCTGATTTATCTCACAGAAACAGGAATGTAACCAATTCACTTTTGGACAGATAACTAATTAGATGTTAAAACTGCATAAATCCCTCAACTTTTTTTCTCAAGAAAATGTTGTCTTCAGTACACTTATGAACAAAGTTTCCAGGGTAGCTCTTCCAGAGGTTTGAGCAGTTTCTCCAAGTTGAATGCCTAGCATTTCTTTTCTGGTCTATGCTTCACAACAGTCTGTAACCATACAGCTACATCAAGCAAAAAAACATCACCAGAAGGACGCTAGGGAGTAATGAATAGAGGAACTGGCATTTGGCCAGTCATAAGCAGCACACATCCTTAAGCTAGAAAAGCGTAGGCAACTATTGGCATCAATACCAGCATATGCATTTGTCAAATAACTCCCTGTACGTATATTAGGATAAGGATGAAATCAGTGACGGCTGAAGAAGAAAAATGTCTTCTGCTTGGAGACCCCTCTACCTCAGGAACTGTCTGCCATTTTACATATATAATCATTACCATTAATCCCAGGTTTTCCCCTGGAAATGTATTCAACAATCATGCTACTGGCCAAAGACATCATGGTGTATCTGAAGGGAAGCCTCCAGCGTAAATGGTATAGGAACCACATATTTTGGCAAAAATACAGATTTCTGGTATTTTAGTAAAAAGCTCTCCAAGACACTGGAAGAGATAGAAAACTGTTTTTCTGCTACCTAGCACCAGAAGCTTGAAGTATCTCATGGCTGCTTTTTAAAGGAAAATACAAAGACTGGGAAGTCACTTCTGGCACTTCTGGGAAATTTGCTCTGCCTATGTCTGGTTACCTGTTTTTCATATACCACACAACAGTCATGTAATCAGCCAGACCCTATTAGCCCTTTATATCATGAACCACATTTGTACTGTTGCATCCACTGAAAGGGGATTTTGTCATTCTCCACATTTTTTAGGATGTCCTTTTTCAGACTGATAGATTTGTTTGACCAGGCATTTGAAAGTAAAATACTTGCATTTCAGGCGACTTGAAATGCAAAAGCACTGACTAAAACCCTACTAGGTTACTAAAATCGATTCATTGATTTGCTTTAGATTTATTCCATCTTTTTCAAGGCAATATGATTTTGCAGGCTAGGTCAGGACCATTTACTCTGGTCTTACACGCTATTACTGCTCTATGGACCACTGATTAAGAAACATAAATACTGAGAAAACTAGAGTTTATCTGACACATAATGTTTCAAGTTTTCTTTAAAAATAACTGGGATTTCTTAGGTATCTTGCCATAATGCCTTAAGTAAAGACAAAATTGTGAACTACCACAAGGTAGGGAAATGGGTCATGGTTATAATCTACACACTGCACAAGTCCTGACTCCAAGTAGCTGACCTCCACATTGAACTCAAATTGAGATATTTATGCACAGGGAAGCCAAATCTAACAACAGGCTAAAAATGCTATCACCCTAATCATGACTAAACAACACTCCTGTCCAAACACAGGTACAAAGGGATTCTGCAGTACTTTGCACAGCCTCATGTAAAGCCAAGCCATGTTGGACTCTAACCCATGGAAGAGGCTCTGCCCACATTTCTTTGAATTTGCACATCTTTGAGCTGGAAAACGTGTCTGGGGTAGGGTCAAAGTACTAGATTACTCCTCATGAGATAGATATATCTCATGCAAGTAGCAATAGAACAAAGGGGAATGGCTTTAAACTGAAAGAGGGTAGACTTAGATTAGATATTAGGAAAAATTCTTCACCATGAGAAATATGAGGTACTGGCACAGATTGCCCAGAGAAGCTGTGGCTGCCTCATCCCTCAAAGTGTTCAAGGCCAGGTTAGAGGGCACTTTGAACAACCTGGTCTAGTGGAAGGTGTCCCTGCCCATGGCAAAGGAGTGGAATTAGATGATCTTTAAGGCCCCTTCCAACCCAAACCATTCTATGATATATGCCACTTTAACGCACCTTCATGAGAACTGCACAGTCAACACCCTAAGGGGCCACTTGCCCAAAAATGATTTTACAAATATTAGCACTTACTTTTACAGTTGACTGAAACAAATTAAACTTTTATGGTTATATGTTGCAGAATGACTCTAAGAGCAGGACCATAGAGTTCTGGAGGACTGTGCAAGCAAGGCAGGGGGTGGCCCCCACAGGTAGCCGGAGACCGGACCTGGGAGGAGAATGTGGAGGAAGCTGTGGGGGCTAACCAATACTGTTGTGACAAGAAGGAGTGGCTGAATACCACTCCTATATATGTGTGAACTGCGTCACAAATAAAGTAGAAGTTGCTTATCACCCATATTGGGTTGGCCTGTCTGCTTCTCCTCGCCGCTTACAGTTATACATGCCTTTCTTTTTAAGAGCTATTGAAGTCACTGCACAGACCAGATGCAAAGGGGGAGAGGAAGATTGCTACTGTTCTAGCATCACTACCACTTACAGCACTGAAAAGAAATCATGAGGACAATGCACAACTTGTTTCTGGAGTCAAAAGTTTAGCAAGCCACTAATAGATATCAAGCTGTTAGGATGGTTATATTCTTGGTTCTCTTGGTAGACCTAAGAACCACTGCTCCACATTTATTTAATGAATTTGAGAACAGGTT
Organism: Pezoporus occidentalis; assembly: GCF_034315485.1. NCBI lineage: Eukaryota > Metazoa > Chordata > Aves > Psittaciformes > Psittacidae > Pezoporus > Pezoporus occidentalis. Next base: position 13,445,771 of record NW_026916158.1, read on the forward strand.
TAACACTGTTTGAAAAGGTTGTTCCACCAGTTATAAGTTTTGAAACACCATCTTTAACTTCAGTGCTAACCTAAATTTAAACCTGAATTTCTGTTTATGATCTCCAGAACCAGTAGACCTAAAATTTCATGTTGTGCACCTGGAACTTGAAGAAGTTTATTTAATGCTCCAAATTCACACTTCCTAAAAGATGCTGCAGTGTTAAAAAAAAAAAAAAAATGCAACTAAGCAGGTGTGATAAAATCATCAGAGAAACTTTATAAGTTTTAGAATAATCTTTAAGTTCATCTTAATATCGAAAGATGCTTATTTACCTGCAAACAAGACATAGATCTTCCAGATGTTATTTAGTCTATTATCTAACAGATTAATGAGAACTGACTCTGGAGCAAACCCAACACTTACATCACAATTATACCTGAAAAACAAATTATTGGTCCATAGGTTTCCTAGTAGCTGTCATAAACAAACAGTGTGATGCCTGTCAAAAGCACAATTCAAAGTAACCCAGTAAGTAGAACAGAGGCCTTTGGGATGTTTTATTATCCAGCCTCCTATGAAAGATGAAGCAAAAATGAATCATTTTAATCTTTTCTGACATCAGTTTAACACAGAGTAGCAGCTCTTGAACCCCCACTGTAAGAAATCTTGGGGGGGGTTAATTAATTTACCAATCCTAAATTTGTTTGGAAACATTTCCATTCAAGGGAATTAAAAATACTAATAAAAAAAAAATTAAAAAATCACATATGAGGAATGTTTCATTAGAGAAAGTTCTGTGGGACTCCTAAGATACTGCCAGTCTAGTTATGAGCTTGTCAAAATCTAACACAATTCTTTAATATTTTATTTCGTTACTTATCTTAATTCTACCTGTAGATTTATACTCAGAGCAAATGCTTTAGCATTAAGTGTTATGAAAAAAATGCATAACTAACCCTTTCATTCTTGAAAAGGTATTGTTAGTAATTTTGTTATCTCAGTTTCAAGGATGACAAAACAGAGACAAAATCATGGTGGTACTCCTTTCATCTCCTGGTTAGAGTTCAAGAGCTTCATATCTCTAAACCATGAGTCTGTACATAAAGGGTAACCATTTTCCAATACTTCTCCACAGTGAGATAGTAGATTTACTGCCTAAATAAGATTTTCATTGTTCAGGTTTTTGGGTTTTGGTTTTTGGTTTTTTGTTTTGGGGGGGGGGGGGGTATGGGTTTTTTCTTGTTTTGCTTTTGGGTGGTTTTTTTCTGTAACTGTAGTCTTTTTCTAACCATAAATTGTGTCCACATGAAAAAAGAGGAATTTGACCAAACATTCAGCATTCTGTCAGACTCAGCACACATGCTTTAGGGCTGTTTTTACACTTGCCTCTTAGTACCCATGCCCAAGTACATCTCCGGGATTTCCTGCTTGAAACATAGGAGCTATATGCATAAGCTTCCCACTATCCCCAAGCAGAATACCTTTCCCACTCCTGCAAAGAGCCGGGGGCTTGCAAATTCACTTCCTAAGGCTGCCACTGGTTGAAAGTGTTGCCTGATACAATCCATCCATCTCTTTACCTGTGCCCATCCTGCAGTCTGCAGATGTCATTTGACAGGATTACAACACTATTCTTCTGAAAGTGTTATTCTGTATTTCTTTCCCTAACAGGGCCAGTGCTACAGCAGCCACCAGGAACACTCAGCACAAACCCATCAGAAAAGAGCCTTAGCTCAACTGTTCCCAGAGTAACTGGCCTGAATTGCTCTCCAAATAACAACCACAGCAGCAAAATCTCAAACATTAAAGGCCAATGCACAGGAATCGCTCTCTTGTCAAACTATTGACAATATAAAGCTGTGCACTTGGTCAAGGCCTTCCACAAACCTTAGAACTGCCCTGACAGAGATGCAATTTAAGAACAGTAAAGTGCTACCTAAATGTATCTTGCTGCTGTGGGAAAAAGCACCAAGAGGGTATAAAGGAGATACTTTTACACTTTTACACTGTGTGAGCATGCTAGCTTGGTAAATAATGAAGTAGAGAGCTCACTATATGGCACAAGGGATTGAATAGCATTTGAGACAGTTTAACAGCCTAGAAAACTGTCAGTGACATCATCTGAATTTACATTAAGCTACAAAGGGTGAAATGTGAAATGTTAATCTCTTCCAGTATGTCACAGAATCATAGAAGCATTTAGGTTGGAAAAGACTTTTAAGACCATGAAGTCCAACTGTTAACCCAGCAGTGCCAAGTCCACCACTAAACCATTTCTGTAAATGCCACATTTACATATCTTTTAAATACCTCCAGGGGTGATGACTCCACCACCTCCCTGCACAGCCTGTTCTAGTGCTTGAAACCCTTTTGATGAAGATATTTTTCCTAATATCCAATCTAAACCTCCCCTGGCACAACTTGAGGCCATTTCCTCTTGTACTATTGCGTGTTACTTTGGAGAAGTGATCAACACCCAGGCCCCAGTGAGGCAGCAGATTTCTGTAAGAAGTGGGTTCAGTCTGCATATTGGTCTCTCTGTTAGCTTCAGAAGAGAGTCTTATATGACAATCACCTGTCTTTTTTTCCTTATGGGAGCAGTTTTGATGCAGGACATAGGCCAACTTAACCTTGGTGACACCTCCATGCTGGATGAGTCATCATTCATCCAGCATGTTTATCCATCCATGCTGGATGAACACCAAACCATTGTCATTTGGTTACACTTGCAGATTCTCACACTTAATATGCGAGTGCACAGAGGAGACGTGCCTGTTGCGTCAGGCAGGAACTTGTCACCACTGCCCCCTGTCCCTTAAGTCCCTGTGTTCAACTGGTCCGACAGAGGACAGGGAACCCTCCGTAACACAGGCCCTGTCCCTAAGCAGAGGAGTCCCCCTACCTGGATGCATCCCCACAGCTCTGTTCCCTGCTCCCCCCACTACTAGCATACAAGCCTGGCACCAGAACAGCCGCCGTGGGTGCAGAGCACGAAGCGGCTTTCAGCCGGGAGCACCTTTGCTCATGGGAGAGCTGGCAAGGGCCCAACGCCATTGCCGCATCCTGCCCTGCAGACTCACAACTGGTCTCTTGCCTCCCGTGAGGGTACCTGTTTTGGGATACCCGAGAGCTGTGCTGGAGCCCTGTGCTGCAGATCACGGAGGCAATGGGGGGCACATGGGGCAATGAGGATAACTCAGCACGCAGCTGCTGTGAGTGTCATGGCTGGGGAAAACAGGACGGAGCAACTGATGCAACTATTTGTACAGCCAGTTCTTCCACTCCCCTTTTTCTTTTGTGTTGTCTCAATCAGCATGGCTAGGTTGGAAGTCATTCCTGGTGATCAGCTACATCATAACTCCTCTTTACGCTGTCCAACATTTGAATGAAGTTAGTATCACAAATGTAATACCTGGTTTCTAAACAGAAAGGACATTGGAACTTAGATAAAAATTAAGACAAATGTAGCTAATCCATTGTCTTTCTAACTGCTAAGAAGAAAGTACAGGGCTCACCCTAAGGTCTCTGTCAATCATATCAGAGATTAAACAAAAAGTGAAACAGCGAAGGAATGAAAAAGCATATCAGAAAAAATAAGAATATAAGATGATCAATGGCAGAACAGACATACAGGCCCTTACTATATTTAGTTTTAAACCTAACTCATAGTTCCTTCAGTCTCTCTTTTTTTTTTTTCCTGTGTCCATGTCCAAAGTACCCTGCAAAGTTTCATGAAGATTTCTACCGGCCTCCAGGGCTGCCACACACCGCACGAGCCTAAATCAGCAAACTGCTCCTGCGGAGGTGGCAGCAGCCGCAGCACTAATGTATCTGCCATCCCACCTACTCTTCAATTTCCTGTCCCTTTCACAGAGAAACATGAAAACAGGAGATGGAGTCAGGAGTGAACACTTGAAATCTTCCCCCTTGTGCTAAGGGAGTGTTCATGATTTCGCCAGTAAATATGAGGACTTGCATCCTATAAATGGGCTCATTGCAGGTGGCTGTGTCTGAGAGGATTCAAGAGGTAATTTCAGATTAGAAGCAGTTTGCAGCCTTGACTTTGGACTCGGTGTTGTGATTACAGGAAAGACCCAAACACTCCCCTTGGTGACTGGAAACTGGAGAAAAAAACAGGTGTAACTGGAATGTCTGAAGTAAAGGGGGTGGGGGGTAAACACATGACACCTTCCACACTTCATTGTTCCTTCATTTCAGACACGTTTTACAAGAATATGAGGTTTGGATGGCAGCAGTCCAAGGACAACAAAACTCTTGAGTTGGCTAAGTTTATGGGCAGCTCTCAGAAGGATAGCTCCTCACCAGGATCATTCCCAAGTTAGCAGGCCATCTCAACACAGATGGTAAATGATTAGGCATCTGAAAGTCTAAGGTTTCCACTGAGTCTTAGAAATCACTAAGATCCTATCTGTAGTGATCCTTGTTGCCTGTAAAACTTCCTTCCACTGGCATATACCCGATCCTTACCCAAAGAAACAAAGAGACTCACCAGATTGGAAGAATCCTGTCCCAGTAAATCCCAACTCACTAGCTTTCCTGATGTGGAACTAGTAATGCAAAATACTGCTCAGGAGAGTGAGGCCAACTTTCTCTCTGTGGAGGGAGTTTACTACATGTTCTAGCAGAGAGGGTTCAGCCACCACTAACCTGGCAAAGCACTCTGGATGGCAGGGCCTTTGATGCTACCATAACTTGGCAGAATTAGGATGAGGCTGTGGCAGGGAGTGACCACACACAGGCCCACTGTGTGTGATGTCAGATGTTCCTCCAGCACAGGAAACTTCTTGTTATGGGAAACCATTAAAACGCAGGAACTAGCTCACATTTCTTTGAATTATTGAACCAGCTTTCTAATGGAACATCATGGCCTTGGGTGCCCTACGACCACATTTCCCACAGGTGTGATCTCACATCAGTTTCCTTTGGCCAGATTATTCTTGCTTTGGCAACCATGACATTCTGTGGCCCGGCAGCACTACTAAGATCTCACACAATGAACCAGTTTCCACCATTCCTAGCTTTGAGAGGCACTGCAGTGCTAGCACAGTAAGGATGATAAGAAAGGAGAAAGTATAACAGAAAACTGTTTACTACTTTGTCTCTAGTGCTCTCTCTGACCTATGGCAAATTAGTCATGCCATGCTGAAGTGAAGAAAATAAATGACTGCATAAAGAATCCTCTCCAACAAGGGTGAGAATATAGGCACTGCAAAAGACAGCAAAGCATAAGGAAGAGACTTGGTTTTAGCCAAGGTTGTAAGCGAAACCTTGAAACTGAGGTAAATGCTGCTATTAATTAGCACAATTCACAGAAGTGGTGCATTTCTCTATCTGTCACTGCCTGTTCTGTCATTCAGACCAAATGTAGCTATTTATATCACTTTGGACTATAGCAAATAGTCCAAATGTAGCAATTAGCAATGTTGTTAGCCAAGTATGAACTGATCCTGCACTACATTGACCTGTTGGAACAAAACTTTGTCAACAGGTATTTATATGAACTGCCTTCTTCTGGTAACTGAGAGTACAGTACTAGGAAGGTCCTCACCAGGGTGACCATAAGGAAGACATGTACCAGCCCATTATATATTAACAACTCTTCCTCCTTCCTTTTTCCTTGATGACAGAAGAAAAGGAAGCATAATTGAATGGCTGGCCAAGCTCCCCAGGTGTGTCAGGTCTGCATCACAATTCTGGTAGGAGCAGTGTCAGATGTTTACTCTGCTGTGACATGTGCTACCTTAAAAAACCCTATCATACCAAATACAGTGAAACACTAAGCAGAAATGATACCTGGAGACTACCACAACTTACTAGTATATCCTCTGGCTAAATCTCAATGGCTTTTTGCTCATTTAGTTACTATTTGTACGTCCTGCTCAGATGGCAACGTAATTCAGGATTTTTGTTTTCGTAGCTGTGCTTCTTTTCCAACAAACTCATTGGCTCACTTCCATTCCTAGATCTTGGTTTTATGCCAGCATTTCCTGTTACATGGGCTTGTCCTGGTAAGGAGTCTTTTCCCCAAAGGGGAATTGGAACCATTAAACAGAATTAAACCAGTGAGCTTTCTTGGAAACAAACACCACCAAACAAAACAAAACAACCCCCCAAAACAACACAACAAACCAATACTCCCCCTTCAAAAAAAAAACTCGAAAACCAAAACTACAATAAATCATAACTGGTGCTCCAGAATTATTATGCTGCAGAAACCTGTTTGTATGACTGCTGTGGGACCAGCAAAAGTGGCACTCATGCATGGGTACTCCATATCTGTCTTGCAAAACCAAATGATGGTGGAAGATGAAAAGTGAACATTTTCAGCAGCTGAAAAAGCAGAACACTAGTGTGCAAGAGCAAAATGCTCAGTGGAATTTATTAAGTTAATAAAAATAAAAAATAAAATATACATAACAAATATATCATTTGAAATTGAAAATACTCTTTTGATATCTGAGGCTTCAAAAAAACTGAAAAGTACTGAAGGGCACTGTGTGCAGTGCAACAGATACATACACTTCGAATAAACATCAGTGCTGGATAGAGTTGGACATAAGAGAAGTGAGAATGAAATATATATGGTTTGCAAAAGTGAGTACAGTGTTAAAAGACCTTCTTGGCCCAGCACTCCTGCTAGTTTTAAGTGTTGTCAAATTTCTATTTCCAAATATATATAAAATATAACAAAATTATGATTTGCAATGCTATCTCATTTGAAGGTAGTAAATGGTGAAAATCTCACTGCCCCAGTGGAAACAGAACCACCAATAAATAGCATATCCAGTTTTGAATTAGAAACTGCTAAAAGAAATTTTAAAACTGGTCTAACCTTAAAATCTCAAAATTATCTCTGTGCTATGGAATCAAAAGAAATGTCAGCTGCTGTGTAGAGGAAACTTCCATTTCACCTCCATAATTGCTTTTGAGAGGGTTTTTTTTTCTTTTTCATCTCCCACAGTGCTAAAAGTGCCTTTTTCACTTGAAAAGTATTCTCAGCTGAGATTGTGCAATAGCTCAAGTGAAATTTAAGTAATTAATCAGTTGCTGTACTTTACCTCCTAAAGTGGAACGAAAGATCATTCTGGACATAAGAACTTTATATTTGTTAGTTGATACAGGAAACATTTCTGATTTCTCTGACACATAATCCTTTTTTTTTTTGTTCTCAAATGAAAAAGAGCAATGCCTTGAAAGAACAATGATTGTTCTTAAAGTACATTTCACAGCTGCAAATGAACCCAAACCAATCAACTTTGAGAAGAATAAAGGTTTTAGTAAGGTAGTACACTCCACCTCATCTGAAAATTATGCCCCTTAGTGAAGATATTGTAATTGCCTGCCTAGGTGATCTGATTCTGCTTCAGTGTTAAATGGATTTGCTCAAGTTATTATGGAAGTTCATCTGAGCTGAAGGACTGTATCTTTGATAGAAACATTTCACAATTGAAGTCATAATTTACTATATTTTGCTGCTTCTGAAATGATCTGATCTATGCACATGTAAGATATTGTCCCACATTCATTGTTCCCAACACAAATGACCTTGGGGAAATATTTTTATATATATCTTAATTAGTTGACCTACATTATAGGAACCAGAACATAGTTGTTAATGGAGAAGCAAATTAATTAAATCACCTACAGAGGAGAATAATATGAATAGAGGACTAAAAGTCAAGCAAGAGTTGTTTCTCATCTCAGCATATCAACTGAAATGATGTGACTCTGTACACAAATTTGAGCTAGCTTTAGACAATGTGGATGTTGCAGACTGGTCCTTACTGTAGGCCAAAATAACATGGTGAGTAGCTGTGTAAATACTTGTCAACTACCCATATTTGTGAAGTAACCATCAGGCTCACCTGGCAGCTGCACCATTCTATTTGATGTGAAAGATATATATAGCTCTAGGATATCTCAGCATTGAGTAATCAATTAGCTAAAAGTAGGCGAATAATTTGTAGATCAAATTTGCTAATAATGTAACTGCTTAGTGGTGTTACTATTTGGCCATATTTTAGTAGATTGTAGTAGGTTGCTAGTAGATCATTATCTATCCAAGCTACTCCACATACATGCATGTAAAATATCTGCGTGTTACTGAGACATTGCAGGTTAACAGGATGTTCCCATATGTGGAGACTTCCACATAATTTCTTAGCATTGTTTGCTAGCTTGAGATTATGAGTATTTACATATAGGCCACAGAAATAATTTAATGACTGAAACCCCACTATTCTTCCTTAGAAACATTATCTGATCAAAAGAAAACTTTCTAAAGATGAGATTCAGAGCAGCCCTGCGGAGAAGGACTTGGGGGTGCTGGTCAATGAGAAAATGAACATGAGCAGGCAGTGTGTGCTTGCAGCCCAGAAAGCCAGCCGTATCCTGGGCTGCATCAAAAGGAGCATGACCAGCAGGTTGAAGGAGGTGATCCTGCCCCTCTACTCTGCTCTCCTGAGACCTCACCTGGAGTATTGTGCGCAGTTCTGGTGTCCTCAACATAAAAAGGACATGGAACTGTTGGAACAAGTCCAGAGGAGGGCCATAAAGATGATCAGGGGACTGGAGCACCTCCCATATGAAGACAGGCTGAGGAAGTTGGGGCTGTTCAGCCTGGAGAAGAGAAGGCTGCGTGGAGACCTCATAGCAACCTTCAAGTATCTGAAGGGGGCCTACAGGGATGCTGGGGAGGGACTATTCATTAGGGACTGTAGTGACAGGAAAAGGGGTAACAGGCTCAAACTTAAACAGGGGAAGTTTAAATTGGATATAATGAAGAAATTCTTTCCTGTTAGGGTGGTGAGGCACTGGAATGGGTTGCCCAGGGAGGTTGTGAATACTCCATCCCTGGCAGTGTTCAAGGCCAGATTGGACGAAGCCTTGGGTGGCATGGTTTAGTGTGAGGGGGGTCGGAACTAGATGATCTTAAGGTCCTTTCCAACCCTAACTATTCTATGATTCTGTGATTTTATGAATTCTTTGAGCCAGGCAAATCTAGTACAGCTGGTTCTTTCATTTATTACAACAAAGTATATTGCATAAAGCACTTAGAGTGAGGACAGGGGAGAAAGAAATAATTCTTCACTACACTTGCTTAAGAATGGATTTGATCTGCTGAACTGAAGTATTTTAAGACACTCAAGTTTACCAGCCAACAAAGGAAGGTCACTGCTTTTTAAAGTAGAAAAATATAAATATATACATATATGTATAGAAATTAAATAAAAATTATTAATATACTGATGTTGAGATTACTCTCTCACTTGTTTCTAGCTAGTAAGGTCTAGCTAGAAACTAGCTATGTTCATACAACATACAGTCATAGGTTATATTCAAGATAAGACCTCTAAGATAAAGCACTCTAGATTTTGCATGTCCTATCATTACGGGAAACCCACAGTGTTCCTCTGTCCTGGAAGCCATTTCCTCCCTGAATGCTTTTTTCTTAAAAGCTGGAAATAGAACAGGTAAAAGATCCCTAGACACGTAATAGTTTCTGACTTTGCAAAAACTATTTTACAGATTTTTTCTGTGCTGAACCTGACTTTTAAGATAGAAACTTTCTGTTTACATGCAGTGTATTTTTTTGCACTCCTTTGTATATGTAGATATAATGATATCCAAGTACCAGTTAACCTCATTGAGCAAGAAATCTGATAAAGGCTGACAGTGCCACGGATCTTTCCACGCAGAGTGGCAAAGCATGGTACTTGAAAAAGGGCTTTTTTGAAAAAGCAAAAGTTACAGTGGTAAACCTCCAAAACTTTTGAATGGACAGGACTAAAAAGCTAAACCCCAAAAATAGGTTAAAGAAAACTTGATGGGAACTATTTATACCGAGAATTTGTGTTGACTACTAGAGCTCAGACTAAGCAAACCTAAAACATGCTCACAACTTCTCTCCAAAATTCTGTGTAATCTCAGGTAATCTCTGGGTATCCTTGCTGAGCTGGTGTGGCAAAGAAGAGTTTTGGCATTCTGCTTGCTACAGATGCCTACATCACCCAAATACTTAATTTAGAGCACCATTTGGTGGTATGACTAACATCTCTCATGCCTGTTGTACTCATTCATCGTCCTCCTGTCCCTGCAAGGATCATGTCAGGCAGAGACATTTTAGGCTGGGAGAGAGAAGCTGAACACAAAACTATTTTTCACTTCATGCGAATGGCAACACAAATACTATCTGCAGAGCTTACTGCTGGAGGAAGAGAAGACCTCCAACAGTTTTGATTCTCATCTGCCACTGATATCTTTGGTCTCCTAGACACTGGATGGCCATTTGGGTAGAATGAGGAATTATTTTTAAAATTAATAATAATCTGATTTTACAGACAGCCCTGAATTTACATTGGAGAGGTCAGACCAAAGACCTCTTGCACTTGGGAGAGGATGAATTTTATGAAGACGCCTTGTTCCTATGTTCATTTGTATTTCAAGCACTGGAACAGGCTGCCCGGGGAGGCGGTAGTCACCATCCCTGGAGGTATTTAAAAGACCATGTAGATGTGACACTGAGGGACATGGTTTAGTGGTGGACTTGGCAGTGCTGGGTTAATGGTTGGAGTCAATGATCTTAGAAGTCCTTTCCAAACGAACCAGTTCTATGATTCCATGATTTCAGTCTGAGACACAACCTTAAGAAAATTCTATCATGCAAAATCTGCTTCACCCTATAACAGAAAACAGCATTGTGCCAGACTTAAAATATCTGGTTCTACTGCCTGAGCTTTGGTAGATCTGTTGGATATACCCTGATTTTAAATGTCTTCAAGAATCAGTATTCTGTGGGGGTGGGGGGGAAATAAACCAGGTGTTAATTACATGACAGTGGGAATGGAACAGGGAAAGAAAATCCCAGCAAGCTAAAATGGAGTTTATTGAAGCAGCTGGAACACATATTCTGCTTTAGTTAATCTCTTCTTGGCACATTTATATTAGAAAGTTGTGAACTGCCATGGCTGAGGAACAAACACATCCTCTTTTAGTGTGTCATGCTTTCTCTGCAGCTGTAATCCGGGACAGAGGGGCAGGCAAGGATCATACCACCTGCAGCTACCACACTCCACCCAGCAGTGACTGGGAATCACAGCTCTTAGCAACATCCATATCCTTTTACTAAAGCTATACTTAGGACAACCTTCCCTATCACACCTGTAGAACGTGGCTTGCAGAATGTTATGATAAACTTTGAGAAAGAGGGAGAGACACTGTCTGTTGGAAGATACTCCAAACTTAGAAATCAGCTTTAGAGAACTGTAGGATAGATGCCAGCTGGAAAATGGGTTCAAAGGGTTTTACATAGAATTCTCACAATTGCAGATTGCAAGAATCTGGGAGTATATTTCGTGATATTCTGGTAACAGTATTACCCCTGTTTCTTACTTTTTTCTCTAAGCAGTTTCTAATGGCCAATGTCCAAGAATGTGAGACAGACAGATTTCTGGGCTCATCCAGAACTGCCATTCCTCTGCCTTTTTTCCTGGAAGAATAGGAAGCTTGGTTTTATTATTCTCAGTGGCTGTTGCAGGTCTTACACAAACCTTGCCTACAGGGGAAATGTCTATTTTGCCACTTCAGTGTTTGCAGTTAGAACTGGGGCTCAGTGCAGTTGCAGTGGTGATGGGATGAGGTAAGAGCACGCTATGCCTGGCAGAGCTATTACAGAGGTTGGAGCTTTTGACGTCCTTTACCCATGCCGTAACTCTGACCTGAGACTACTAGTGGGGGAGCCAGCACAAAGAGCACCCATGGATTTTTAGCAAGAACAGCACGTTCACTGCCATGCTATTTAGCTCTATTCAGGTCAGATGCCATAAAGGCAAGATTGTCTATACTAGTTTGTCCAACATGGCTATTAACCACTGAACAGCATTTGAAGGCAGGTTTGCAGTAACTAGAAATGCAAATAAAGCATCAGTGCCTTCAAACTAGAGGCTACAGAGAAAGATTGGCAGCAGTGTATTAAAAAACCTGGATATGCACAGGAACTTTGCAGAGTCTGCAGAGGATCTGCTTGACATACAAGAAATACTATATAGAACAGAATGCCTGTTTAGACCCATATGAGGAAAGAATGTTCCTGATGGATGAAAAAAAAATGTAAGTGAATTTTCAAAGGAAATACAGCATTGTAAACATGAATATGTCACAAATCTTCCAAACCTGGTTATTATATTCCCAGTTAATGAGCAGCTTGTTAAATGCAGGAAGTCAGCAGTGATTTACTGAACAGTGCAATTGATAAATCACTGCTCCATTGCATCACTAGCTACACAGGACTGAGTGATCTCCCATCTGCTATGTCCTGTCTGCTACTGTCCTGCAAAACATACAGTTATTTAGATCAGTGTGAGAGCAAGTCAGACGTCCTGATTAGGCAACATGACATGCTCTTTGTACTGTTGTAAATGATAATGTGAAGTGCTCAGTACTCCTTCATGAGCTAATTCACATACAGGAGCTGCATGTTTTTAATTTCAGATCAGTTTAAAAACCGATTTCATTGGAACTGGTGTTAACAGTGTATGGGGAAGACAGGGACACTTTGGCAACTCTGACTGGAGAATTTTAAACGTAAGAGGTGTGATTACTCCTAGTTTGTTTCAGTGGTTTCTTAGCCTGTCACTGTCCTATGCTTTAAAGAGGAAGTGGCACCATCTGAAATGAAGTGGTATAAAATCATACCTGTGCCTCCCCTTCTCTTTCCCCACCCATCAGCTTGGCAGTGATAACAGGGCTGATTAACATCCTCTGCTTCTTGACTTGTGACTGTGTTACTTAGAATTTATAGCTGCCCTTCATGCAAATACAGATAGCCCAAGGACTTTTAACCTGCTATGCCAGAGCAAGCAAGGTACTTATGAAGTGATACAGCTACAGTTAGGGGAGAAACAAACACAGGAGCCTTCAGGCCCACATTTGCTTCTTCAGACAAGATGCTCCCAGTCCTAGGCCAACACAAAGCAGCCTTTATTTGCATATGCTCTATAAATCCTGAGATGGATCAAGGGGTGGGAGGGAGCAGAACTTCAGTAAAGTCCTGGATAGGCATAGGAAGTAGCCATCCAATGGAGGATGCAGATCGCCCCCCATTGACTATGTGCCAGCTGAAGTTTCCAGTGCTTTTCAGGTGGAGCACACATTCCTGTGACACAGGGCAAGACAGAAGATACATCTGATCTTAATCTCCCCATGTGCTTAAAACAAACCAACCATCCATGTAGCTGTGGCCAGCTACATTCCAGGAGCCTGCCCAGAGCCAGCAGGCAGCAGAACAACTGCACAGAAAACAAGTTGAGGAATTCCTGGAATTTCTGAGGAGCATTTAAAAAAACTTAGTATCCAAATGCAGGTATGTATGAACGATAATAGCAGAAGTGGCTGCTTGCCCCTCTTTAATACCTGATTAAGTACAAATTTTGTAAGAAAGCATGTGAATGTTGAGAGTGTTTATTTCAGCTGTTCTCTACCTCCCAGATTCTTTGGGAGCAAAGACACAAGGACTTCAGGAAGCCTCCAGAACACTCAGTAAACCAGTGTATTATAACAATAAGATTTTTTTTTTTCTCCTGTTCATAATAATTTTCCCAGTTCCCAGAACTATTTGGATCTATAGCAGGAATATGTCTCCTCTATCAGCAACAAGATCTCCCTACATGGCAGAATACGCTTCACTTCAAAATTCTTCCAACCCTCTAGGCTGTAATTAAGACTTGAAACTGCTGGATCCAATCTGCCCAAAAGTGAAACTTCTCTGAAAACAAAGATTCTGTATAGGTTGAAAGAGATTATGGCAAACAAGAACTGGCTAGTGGCTTCTTGAAATTTCTCCTGCTGACTGCTCTTTCATTAAGTCTGCTGAAAGAAAACAGTTCTCTGTGCCTAATAAAAAAGTTAAGAACACAGCTTCTCTTTTAAAATGTAGTCTCCAAGTTCTTCCCCTCTACCAGCTGGAAATTAGACTGGAAAGACACACTGCTGGGGTTCTACTGTAACACTTTTGTCTCAACAACTCATCCAAATCACCTTATCTTAAGGGTAGTATGGTATGGCATGGCATAGCATATTCTGAAATCTGTAACATCTTGCATTTACACACTGTAGGGAAAACTTTGCAATGGATCTTACTTATGCCATATAAAAGGAGAAACTCATTCATCCTTTTGTGGTCTTTCAGTCTGGAAAAAGGTTCCAGAGAGACCATAATATGGCCTTTCAAAATACAAAGGGGGCTTATAAGAAACAGGCATTTACCAAGGTGTGTAGTAACAGGACAAGGGGCAATTTTTTAAAACTGATTTAGATTGGACATAAGGATGAAATTTTTATGAGGGTCACAAGGCACTGGAGCAGGTTACCTGGAGAAGCTGGAAGCGTTCCCATTAGGTTGTAAGTGTCCACCCATCACTGTAAGTGTTCAAAGTCAGGTTGGACAGAGATTTGAGCAACCTGATATAGTGGAAGGTGTCCCCGCCCATGGAAGGGAGGGGTAAACTATATGATCTTATGGACTATATGGGTCCATTCCAACCTAAACCATTCTGTCACTCTATGATCTACCTCTGCCTCCTGTAGAAGCTCTGCATCTTTGGCTAATAGCTAATAAAGTAGTGGATCTTAGGTCCTCTCTCCTACTATACGCAGCTCTGATGATTATAACAACCACATGGACACCAAAGCTTTTAGCAGCACTCCCTGAGCTACTAGTATTTCTGACAGTCCACACCTAAATTTAGCAATTCCCAGAACCAATGTGAGCTCAACTTTGCTATTGCTGATTTAGAATAGGGCTCTGACACTATATTCCTATTCTGAAAATAGCTTCTGATTCTTTACCCAGAAGTGCTATCCTGTTCTACCCACACAACCTGCTGATTCAGTGATACACTTAGTTATTCTCATCTTCAGTGCTGCACAGACTGATTTATGAAGCTTCCCAGGTCTTGTTAGATAAATATCACTGAGGGGAGGCCTGACCCAGATATTAAGATACACTGAATTTAAAGGACTCTTGTATTTAAATCATATCCAAATCTGCAGTTGGAACCTGTCATTTCAGAGTACAAACACCTTCAGGAATAGACCTGCAGGTTGCACACTACAGGATGTGAGTCTGCAAAGTGGCAGCTTCTGCTGGTGTGCAGAAGTGATGCCAGATGCTCCACAGGTTTCCTCAGCATGTAAAGCAAACTTTAAGTGCATGTTCACAGAAGAAGCAATGAGTCTGGACTGTGTACAAGCTTGGAGACTATTTTCCATATATACAGAAGTGCTCCATGCATGTGTGATAGACAGGGCCATCCCATATTCTTACTTGACTTTCTTTCATTTAGGTCCCATAAATAATACAAACTCCAAGTCCTAGAGACAGTCATTCATGAAGATAACTCTATCTGAATATAAGCTCTAGGAGAGCTTACAGTCTTATAACAATTTTATTCAGAAAGCAGAAATTATGATGCTTATGTGACATCCCACAACTGAGTATAAAACCACTAGTGCCTTGCAATTTTCCAGCTTATTATTCAGCAGTAATAAACATGAATAAAAATCAGAAATAAGTAACACTACTGTAACTCCTGCCACTGCACACCTATAGCTTCAATAAACATGTTGCTGTGCTTGTAAGTGAACAGGCCATGTCAAGGCCATGCTGACAACCCATTGATAGTATCAAGACCATGAGCAAGATCTGGGCAGCCATCTCATGCAGAGAGTTAAGCTATGATCAGAAAGTCCAGGAGCAGATGTCATACTATCATGTTTTCAAAGGAAACTAACAATGACTAACAAGGTCTCCCAGCCCTTGTTTCAAGGCAGACTAGAAAAATGACGGGTGAACCAGATTCAAAGCCAATCAACCAGAAAATATCCCAAATTTACAGGAAATTCAGTTTCATATCATACCCTTGCTTTTGACAGTGACTATACACCAGAATGAGTGCTCAGATAACCTGGTGAGCAAGATGAGTTGACCCAACTCAAAAATAACTTCACAAAAAGCAAGAGTCATATTGGCTGCACAGCTGCTAGGCCCATACATGGGATATGAAGGTACAACATGGTGTGGGTTTGGGCAGACAAAGAGGAAGAAAGGACAGTAGCAGCAGCACTAAATGAGCTTAGACCGATTGTGAAACTGCCATCAGAATAGACCTATGAATCAGATTTCCTTTAAAAAATGATGCCACAGAACATCTGACTAAATCAACTCCCCATAATAATGTCTGAACATGAATTGCAAAATATTACGGTAATGTAGTTAATACATGTAAGATACTGACTGCAGTAGTTAGGACTCCATGAACTTTGGTCAGTTTGCAATAATAACATTGATACAGGCTGTCTACAGCCGTTTGTGTCAACAAACTAGAAAGGGTTGCTCTTCTTGTGATCCAAAAGATGTCCAGCTATTTCACACTCACAGGCTAAGCTCAGAGGCATGGGATTATGAAAGACCATCAGATTTCTCATACAAGAACCATCTCATGGATATACAGAAAGATTTGAAAATGCAAACTGAAAGGCTCTCAGTTAGAATGTAACAAGACAGCTACAAAGGCCACCTGAAAATAAATGCAATGAGAGTCCAAACTTACAATTTTTTGAGTGGAGGGTGCTGGTTTGGCTTACCAAACTGAACTGCACTTCTGGATTTTAGAACTGTCTTTCTACTAAATAAATACTTCCTCTCATGAATTTTAGGCCCAGACTCTGTGTATTGGGCTGCACCGGACAGCACAACAGTTAGGGTATGCAGATGCTGCTCGATCGTGATACTCCATCAAGGCGTATGCAATACGGGTGCAGCAGATGAGCTAGAGGCACCTACCACAACCCCTCTGAGAGCAATATGCAATTTTGTCAGGGCTCCACGTAGACTAAAAAGAATTAAATGACAGATCTCCGATCCCAACCTTTTTATGAAAATACTTCATTGGTAAGCAGGCTTCTGCGTTACTTTTTCTTTTCTAGAGACAAATGCCTTTAGGGAAATTCTCTCCTACCTTCCTCTCACACTGGGCAAGAATAGCTGAAAGTAGCTCATAAATAGAGCAAGAAACAGTAAGGGCAGAACAGCTTAACAGAAATCTGCAGGAACTGCAATTCGTTCCACAAAATTGTAACATTTAGGTATTTCTCTCTGTTCTGTTGAATCTCATCAAGTCATTATTTATGGTGAAATAGGGCCTGAAGTCTCCAGCCAGATGTAAGGCCAACTGTGCCAGGTAGCTGTATGAGGGCAGTGAATCAGCCTGTCTAAAATCCCATTCCTGCAAGCATGCAACTGTACTCTGGCATCCATCCTCAAGTATTAGTCCTTACACCACTTTGCTCTCTCAACACCTCTGAAGACTTGAGCCTGTGCATACCGTAGTAGTGCATGGCAGAGTGTGATTAACACATAGGATAGGTGTTTCTGGAGAAAAATGTGTGGGGTGCTTTTTAGAGTAGCATGCTCCATAGTGCTGTTTTCTTTTTTGTTGGTTTAGATATGCAACCTGCTATGCACCTTTGTCAGCGCCGAGGCCAAAGTGGACAAGTTATGGCTGGGATGGGTTATTAAAGGTTTAATTTATAAACAAATAAGGGTGATGTTCTAAGAAAACCCCTCCCTAACAACAGTACTGGTGAAATGGAAGAGGTGGAGCTTTATTTCTAGATAGGTTTTATCTCAACAGAGGTCCTGACCATAAAAAAAAAAAAGAAGAATGAAAGAAAGGAGACAGAAGACAGTAAGTTGATTTTTAAAAATTATTACTAGAAAATAAAATCCCTGAAGTGATAAACAGCACCTCTCCTACTGTAATTTCAGGTCAGAAGCAGGATGAAGTCTGCTTCTTTCATTGACACATCTTTTAAATTGGGGAAAATTCAAATCAACAAAGACAGGAAATTAGGGAGCACAAATAAAAGACTGTTGATCCTTTCAGATGTTACTTTTCAGGAAGAAAGTGGACACAACTGTAATACAAACTCAGTCAGCAAATTAAATCTATTTGCAGTGCAGATGAGAAGCAGTCATTTTTTGTTCAATAACTTAAATACCCTTGACTTTGCTTTCCTAGTTCTTAGAATCTTGTAATCTGTTTCCCAATTACACACACCTTAAATTTTAAAGGTATCACCTGGTTTTGAAAGTGTGACTCCTTGAAGCTTTATTTTCTGGAAGCTGAGTTATCAAGACAGATTACACAAAAATAGTTTGGGTTTAATTTCTAGGTGTCTGTGGAGTATTTGACTTTGGAAGGCTCTGAGTTGAGACTTTTTCAGTGCATGTGCTTGGCAAGCTGGACTGCTACATATTAAAAATATTAAGTTAAAATTGCATGCTTTTAGTAATATTTGGTTGAAGCATAAATCAGTTATGGTTTGGGGTTTTGTTGGGGTTTTCCTTTTTTTTACAGTTAGCTCTGGAAGGAAGAACCTAGCTGCTATTTTTTTCGGCTCTCTGGTTTACCAATTTCAACTGAAAATAAACCCAGGAAAAAATGGGTATCACCAGCCAGAAAATTGGTACTCTTAAGTTTTTAAAATGCCTGTCATTGAGAATTTCCATTTCTGAAAGGGTGTGTTTTTATCACAGATAAAGTGCTCAAATGGGATAATACCTAAAAGTAAGAATTAAGAATAAATCTATTGAAAGCAAAAAAAACACAACAAAACCCCACATATTTGTGAACTAGAAAAGGAATCAGCAATTACAACTTTCATAAGAAAAAATTAATAATACTTTGTTTATAAGGTTATTTTTACTATTATTTAAACACTGCTTAGATAATATGCCAAATTTATGCAATGATCTAAAAAATTTCCTGCTAGGGTGAACTGCCAGTCAAGAATTGTATTTGGTCTTACTGCAGAATCAAAGATAGATAATGATCTTAAAGGTCTTTTCCAACCTAGTTGATTCTATGATTCTATGTAATAAATGTTATCAAAGGCTGCCGTGAAGTGTTTAGTCATATTAAGACATATGAGAGGAGAAAGAAAGGAAAAATCAAGTGAAAAACTCGTTAAGCCTTGAAGTGTCCCCAAACAAAACCTGTGGTACAAAGCAACACTTCCTCCTGTGGGTTAGTTAACTGCTCAGGTTCTACCCTTGCTCTAATTTTGGTGGGCAGCCATGACAACAGTATCCGATCTCTAATTTTCTCTCTTCTGTGAGAAAACAATTCCTCACCTCACAAATACGTCACATTTATGGTTGCGAAGTGACAAACAGACACTAATTGTCATGATTGATATGCAATAGTTAAATTTCTATGAAGTCAATGATGAGGTCAGGAATGATTCAGATCAATCACAGTCATGTGAAAGAATAGGAGATACACAATGGGCTTGTGTTTGGTATTTACATTCAGTAAGAAATCCAACAAACTATACAAGTCACTGCCTTATAGCAGCTGTCCAACTCAGTTAAATGAGCACTTTTTTTTAAGCTAGTTTTGCTCTTTACAAAAGTTTTGCCAAAGTGTATTTAAAGAAGGCATGTTAATAGCACTTACTCTTGGTTTTCTTTTTAATACTTCCTTCTCAGTCTACTGACCTCGGAGACTGACTTATTATTGATGTACTTCAACGAATCAGGCATTTCGTCAAGATGATGCAAATAAGTCACCAAGGTTTGCAGGGAAGGCAGAAGAGAAAAACACCCTAAACCCTACTCTTCCTTCCTCTGAAGATTTTCAACAAAAAAGTGAAGTTTCACTGTGACCTACAAACTAACTGCCTGACAATGTTATTTAGCCTACAGTTACTATTTTATTTTAGCACCTTAGCCACTTCGAGCAGCAGTTCGGTAAGTTTTTATTGTGTGCCTAAGATATTTTTAAACATGTAAGGATTTCTGAAGTGCTAAAAAACATTACTTCTAGTGCTTTTGAGTGTCGTTGCAAGACAGTTACCCCACCTAGCACACTGGAATCTCACCACCTCCTCGGGAGAGAGAAGCGTGATAAAGAAGATTGCACGTGGCACACCGGGAGTGTGGATAATCCCGAAGACACCCAGTGCCGCAGGCGGCAGGGTAGTTACAGACAGCGGGACACCTGTGGAGACCTCGGGATCCGGGGCTAAACCGGGGAGGAAGGGAAGGAGGGGAGGAGAGCAGTAGGAGGAGAAGAAGGAGGAGGAAAGAAGAGAGGAGGAGCCGATTGGCTCTCAGGGCCCAGGGAACTCATATGCTGCGAGCCGGCCCCGGGTTGGGCTGGTTTCTTGTCTCCAAGGAAGTAAGAAAAAAAAAAAAAAAGCAAGCAGAGGAGAAGCAGCTCGCTGCCTGGTTTTCTTGGTGAGATACATAAATCTGTGCTGGGTGTTGTCCCCTTTCCCCGTGCTTTTAAAGTTTGTTCGCTTGCGCAGAGCAGCCGGGTTGTTCGTTCCTCAGCTATGTGTAAAGCGAGCACCTGGGTAATTTAAACTTAAGCGAAAATACTGGTTTTCTAAATGCTTTTTTTTTTCTCTTCTCTGTTTGGCTTCAGAGGTTGTAAGGGCTGGTCTGTTCAGGAAGGAGGGTGTTTCACTTATCCTAGTTTCTGGAATTGCGGTTCCATGTTTTAAACAAACAAGTTTTCTGGCTGCTTTGTTTAAAAGGTTTCTGGTGCAGACCGCATCCATTAACTCCGTGCGCGATTGCCTTGCGCCTGCCTTAAAGAAGGGGTTTGACGGGCCATGGGATTTCAAATTTCTGTGATAAACAAGACCCAAGCTTCAGTGAAGTTCTACTGTCTGTTTTGTGTAACCTTCTAGCAGATTCCCCCCAAAGGTATGATCATTGTCTGGCGGTCGATTTTATTATTAAAAAAAAATATACTAGAAAAAGGGGACGCTGGATCAGGCGAAAAACCTTCAGAAGCTTTTTTGTGGCCTTTTCAGGGTCTTTCTAGTCCCCTGAGCCGTGGAGGGAAAACTCGAGGCCACCCGCGCATTGCGGTGAAATAGCCCATTCAAAGCAGTACTGTTTCCTCCCGCCTCTTGTTTAATCGCCCTCCCGGGTGCCTGTTTAGTGTCTTTTTTTTTTTTCTTCCCTGCAGGAAAAGGGTTTTGGTTTGGGGGGGGGGGGGGGGGGGGGGGGGTGGCATTTTTTTTTTTTTAATTGCTCTTCCTTAACTGTTCCCACCCAAGAAACTCGCAAATCCGGCCAGGAGTTTCTTCTCCGCTCAGCCCTGGGTTGCAACACGAGGACGCACCCCCGAAAGCACTGTGGCAACCCTCCCGCCCTGGCTTAGTTAGATCCCTTATTACCGCCGGGAGTTCCTCTCCCCGGTGGAAGCCGGCATGCAGGCCGCCGGCCGTCCCGCGGGAGCAGCCCTCTGTCAGTCTTTCGGGGACTCCATAGATAAAACTTGCCTTGGAAAAACGCATTAGGTGAAAGGGGGAGCTGCTGAAAGCTTTCAAACCGCGCTAAGCAACGCTGAAAACGGCTTCTTTTGTCTGTGCTCTTCGTCCGGCTGCGGAGTTTCAAATTGTAGGGTGGCGGCGGGGAGCGGCGGGAGGTGAGCTAGGGGCTGGGCCCCGCTTTGTGCCCCCGCCTGGCTGGAAGCTGGTCCTTCCCCCCTCCCAGGCTGCTCCTGGGTTCGGCGGGTGCTCCGGGGGATGCGGATGGAGAAGGCTAACGGTGGGTTTGGGCCGATTTCGGGACTGCCGGGGGGCGGGACATGGACACAGAGACCTCCAGCCCCACCAGCGCGAGCTTCCGAGTATTTTCGAGCGGAAACAAGGAAGCCTGGGTTTTAGAGGTTTTGGGGAGAGGTTGGGGGGGTGGGGGGTGGGGCGCTGTGAGAGCTCTGGCTGGGGACTGGGGCGGCGGCGGGACCCCGGGGGAAAGGGGCGAATCGCTGGCTTACCCCCCTGTGGGGAGCACAGGAGACACCTGAGAGAACGCTGGGAGAAGCAGCTTTAACTACTTCCGAGCAAGATCTTGGACTATGTAGAGATGGAATACTGTCTTTACTCTAATGTAAGCAGCTCCAGTATAAGGCAATGACAAAAAAAAAGAAGAGCCTGTCATTCTATTCCAGCTATGTAAAGTACTGGATAACTCAGTACATGCTGCTTTCTTGTGCTGCAGCATCCTCACCTAGTGATTGCTGAGGCTTATGCCTGAGGATCTCTTGGCAGTAGTGTTAAAACTGAGACCAAGCCATTAGGCTTTAGCTGAAATAACTTTACTTTTTAGCATGACACATGAATGTTTGCTCAACAGAGGTCCCCTCTGAGGGTGGGAACCTGCCCTTCTGGTGAAGCATAACAAACAATGCATTAGAATTCAGGCCTGTAGATGGCTTGCATCTGCTTCTGTAAGTTGCTTCTAAACAGGGGCATCCCTAATGGTAAGATATGATAACAGTTTGAACAAAGAACTAAGCATGTAGTTCCAGCTATTAGCAGTTGAAAGCTAAAAGGTAACCAATAGACTGTCACTGCAGCCCTAACCCAAGTGTGAGGTAGGATAAGAGGACTACAGTTATATAACTTACCAAATTGTACGTAGAGATGCTTTAGGTAAAATTATATCAAGATGAAAATGTAAAGTATAAGAAACCCTGGAATTTACTGTGCTTTGGAGATGTGTATGGAGGTTTGAACCCCCACGTGCTCCTAGCACCAATAAAGGTCTGTGCTCTGCTTTACAGTGTGTACTGTGAAGTGATTTTTTTGAATAAAACTACTAGTGGAACTGTTGAAATCTATTTTGTATGATGCAGTCTTGTTCTCGCTTTTCCACCCCAAAGAGGGAAGGGGAAAGGGTGAGGTTAAGCAAAAGCATAGATTATTTTTAAAAAGGGAAAATAGTTGTAATCTAAGAGAGGATAAATGCCAGCTTTTCCTTGTTGGGCAGGAGATGTTAAGTGACTGTTGATAATGACAGCCATGGAATATTCTAGCAGTGTTCCAGAAGGTTGGACCTAGAGCTGGGTGTTGTTCTGTTATTATGGGAGTTCCTGGTTATTCTGCACAGAACTAGTTTCGCAGAAGCCCAATATCCATTATGTACAGAAATACAGTATCTTGGTAAAAATGTAGGTTTTTTTTACTGGTAAGGTTTTGTTTTTCTCTGCTTAGAAATGTACTGGCACTCTCTGCTTACTAGTTCTTTTTCATTGAATGAATCAAACCTGGATCACTTTCTGCTTCCTCTAAGTTTCTAAATTATTGAGAAGCAAACAGATTGCTCGGCTGCCCAAAGCAGCAGTTGGGACAGTCTCTCTGACATCTGGCCAAACTGGAGTAGTGAGTACTGAAGCAGGGAATGGTAATTCACCTACTGATTAGGGAGAAGCATGTGGAAAACCCTGCAAGACATCAGTTAGCATTTGAAATGCCAGTGGCTTGTGTTTGCTGTTATTTTGCATCTACGGTGTATCTACAGTGTTACAGCATCTAGGATGTACCAACTGTACATCCTCATCTCCCATCATTATAAGTCTGTGCCTGCGGAATTATCTAGGTAATCCTTTAATTTGAAGATGTCACTTACTGAGAGCACGGAAGTACTGAGGGGTTTTTGTCTGGGGAAGCTGCTGTTACTGTAGTAGGTCTGCTATGCCTTGCAACTGGCAATAAAGTGATGAGAACCAGAAAGTGATGTATTAGCATGGCACTACCAGCTCTGCCTTCCATACAGTGCTTGCAGAGTTTAATGAAGTACCTTCCTCAGCTTCCTAGGATATGCACATCTTGAGTGAGGCTATCTGATTATTCAGCAGACCTCACAAATCTTTCAGTTCCAGTGGAAAGCAGCATAGTCCACCTCTGTCAGGTTGGCCAGAAGTGATGGCAGTAGTTTCAGCTGGTACAGGAGACACTGTGTGTCTGGAATCTCAGCAATATTCAGGAAATTGTCCTCACCCTGAACTGAATCTGTGCATTCCTGAGTCTTTAAAGACTACACTAATAGTCATGGACAATTGAGAGGCTTCCTCTCTTTCGTAAGTTTTGCCCTTGGCAGAGAGGGGAGAAATGCTATAAAAGGATCTTTGAACTTAAGTTCTGCAGTTAATGGGGAAACCACCAAATTATGGAAATGGAATGATGAAAGACCTCTTTTGCTTTGGAATTGCAACTTTTTAGAATGAACCTGTGCTGGTCCTGAAGTTTGCCTGTTGCCTGCTGCATAGTCTGATCTTAAACTTAGATGGAATTGTGGCTTGGAGATGCTGCTGCTACATGCCCAAATAGCTCAGGAAATCTAGCAGATCCCAAGACTGCTTAAACAACCTGTGAACACATGACTTCAAAAGGGTTGTAAATGAAGGAGTGCTGAAGAGGGACATATGTTTATACATTGCTAAGACCACAGACTGTAAGAGTTCCTGCCTTGTAGTACGGACCAAGTTTGCTTGCTGCAAACCAATTTCATGAGGTCAGGCTTGACTAGTACCATCTCTAGGTTGCTGGATGTAGTCTCAAACTTGAATAAAATGTTTGGTCACTCAAAGCTCCCAGGAATGCTGCCATGTTCTGAAGATACACTGTTACCTCTTGTGTGAAGCAGCTCAACCTCAGGTGCAGCGACTTTGGAATAAAGAACCCCTTTTGTTAACACAGGCCACACTGTTGGAGGTGCTTGGGGATGTAATGGCAAAGGAGGGGATTTTAGCTGGTCCTTTTTATTTAGAGCTGAGGAAAGCTGCTTTGAGTTGAACTTGCTGTTGGCCCAGTAAGTCACTTTCTGCTCACATTATCTTTTCCTGCTATATCCTTAAACTTCTGTTTCTTCCAGTTTCACTTCTGCTGAGGCCTGAAGAGGCTTGTGCTGATTGACTTAAACTGGCCTTTTTTCTTAGGGCAGGAAACTTACAGCTTTGCTTCTTTAAACTGCTACTCAACATACACCACTGCAGCCCCTTCCCCAGCCCTCAATTAATGTTTTATTTTCATGGAATGTACTTATCTTTTTCCATGGAAAAAGAAACAGAAGTGGATAGATTTTCTTCTACTTGGCTTGGTTTAGTAAAGAAAGATTAGTCTTTCACTTTGTGCTGTATACTGGGATGTATAATCTGTGTCTTTTATTGGTGAGACTAGACAGAGTGCTTTTTGAACCCTTCCTTGTAACTTTCCTGACTTCCTGTAAAATATTTATTCACTATATATATTAGTAGGAAACTCTTGTAGTGAATAATGGGGTGGCAAAGGTGTATCATGCTTTAGACTGCTTTCTAAGGTTCTGGCTGCTTTGTCCAGAAGACCTGAGCAAAGTCCTGTGGAGATTACAAGTACTGACTTTCTATTGCATTGTTCTTAAACCTCAGCTTTCTAGAATGATGCAGCTTCTTTCATGGATGCTTTTGTTCTTCCTCCTGCCTTACGTCATCCCTGTCTTGTAAGTTCTGCTCCCATCTTTGTAGCTTCCTTCTAGAATCCATATATGGGTGTTTTGTGGTCTGTATCCCAATAAATTCTGTTTGTAGTTTCTCTTTAACTCTGTTTCACTAAACTGTCATCACAGCAGTTCTCAATCTGGTGCTTTGTGTATGCTAGTGCTGTACGTAGTTCAGATTTTGGCCTTATGTTAATCTTGTATAGAAGTGTGTGTATACATACATGAGATGTATTCTTATATATATCAAAACACTGTATTTACTGGCTCTTCACATTTTAGTGTGACCTACTATCCATTTCTCCCAGGTTGAGGCAAGTACTTCTGGTTAAATGCCATTGCACAAGCCTCCTTCACATAATTTACAAAGACTCTAGTCTTAGAGAAATCTTACTGTTTATTAAATATGTTGGGAGTGTTTTGCAGCTCCTTTGTTTGACTTTTCTTATCTGATTTGAATCTTGAAGCTAGGCCTGAGGAATTGCTTGTTTAGTCCTCTGTTCTGTGGCTTGTTACAGCCAGTGATTTGTTAGCAGCTCTCAGGACACTTCAAGTGTGGTAAGCTAGAAATTGCAGGATATGGTTCTTCACTGCTACCGCTTACTGTACTGTCATGTTTCTCTTAAGTGCATATAGGGGGTGTTGGTTTGGTTCTTTGCTTTTCTGTTATAAGCCATGTTTTCATAATAATGAAAAGTAGACAAGTGCCTCCTGTTCAATACCTGGCCTTGTTGCATTGCAGAAAAGGCTGTATAAAAGGCTAAAATTCTTCTTGGTTCCCACAGAAGTAAGAGAGGATTAAGGGAGTTCATCCCACCCAGTTTGCAGACAGGCTTAAACAAAGTCTTGCACTGCTATTATTCCAGCCAATCTGCAGTGCCTTTGTATATGTTGAGGTGGTTCTCAATCCACTTTATCATAAAAAAATGAGATGTTTATGTCTTCCTGTCTTGCTTGAAACAAACACGGACACCCTCAACATGAATATAGGAGAAGCCTTCTGTATTGAATCTGTTTTTAAATTTACAAAGCACCAACAGCTCTTTATGTGGAATATTTGACTGTCTTAAACTTTTTAAAATGTGAAAACTACGTTAAAGCCTTGAAATTTATGTAGTGGTATAAAATAATTGAAATAGACCTTAGCTTAACACTTCACTACTGAGCTAAAGGAAAAGGTTAGCTAGCCATATGAATCCAGATCTTATGGAAGTGCTAGAAGGTGGTGGCTTCTGTCAGCAGCTGTTGCAAATACAGAAAACATTCTACTCTTAGTCTTTTTTTGGTCGCCAGGTCTTCCACTACACTTGGCTTTAGCAGTTTCCTTTGTTGCTTTCTTTAAATCTCTCCCCAAAACTTAGTTACTCCCCAGAAAGTGGTATCTTTGACAGAGATAGATTGGAGAGCATGAACTAAACAGTTTTGAATGGTATCTGTTTGAGAGAAGTTTGATTTTACTCAAGCTACCCATATGTCCTAACATAATGCTTCTAGCATGTTTATTCAGTTTCAACTTAAAACTATTTGGGGCTTTCCCATGCCAGTGAAGACTGTGTGAATGCTTTAAGAATTGCAGTCTGGAAGTTAGTACTTGGGAGAAATGGACAGTTTGTGTTTGCTAATTCTAGATGACGATTTGCCTAAAGTTAGAGTGACTCTTTAATTCAAGGTGCTATTTATGTAACTTTTAATTAATTAAAAAGGTAAGTTCTTTAACTTCTGTTGGTGTACCACGAATGACTAGTACTGCATGCTTCTATAGAAAAATAGTGTTTAAATAGTGTATAAATATATACTTCACTTTTACACTGCACCTCCATGTTTTGAAACAGTTTTAGCAAATTACTGCTGAAATACTCCAAATGGGAATAAATCTCTTAAGAAAATAACTGAAGTATGAATACTAAACAAGAAGTGAACACATGGTCAGATAGACTGCTTGCTCGATTCAAATAGATGAATTTCCTATTAATAAAAGAGGACAACGCACCAGATGAGATTATCCAAAAAGCAGACAGGATTCTTAATAACTCTTCTCTTCCATCAGCCCCTAGTAGAGTACATTATCTCCAGTTTAAGAGCTGCTAGCAGCTATGCATAGCACTGAACAGGAGGGGGTGAGAATGAACAAGGTATAATTCTGTTATGTGCTGAGGGAAAAGGGAACAGGGTGTGCCATGCCTATCTGTTCTTAAGTGCTTGTAGATCTGTGGGTGTATGGGACAATGAAGTGGTTTAAGCAATACTTGCTCTTGATCTCAAGAGGAGAGTTTTGAAGTGTTGTGGCAATGGCAGCTCTACTACCTCTGTGGGGTTGATGAGGCATTAGGGGGTCATCTTAAGGACATTCTCTTGCTCATAATTTTTCCCTCATCAGAAAAGTTATCTTTGAAATTTCATTGTATATGCAGATGCTTTCTTAGATATTGATAGAAGTATTGGTTTTCTCCGAAGAGCTGCTTCTTTTCTAGGTTGATCCTATACTTGCTTTAAGAGGAGTATCTTAAATTACTAGGAAGCCTTTGAGTGTAGGTGTGTGATTTGCTAAGGTACATCTGTGTACATGGTAGATTCAGTCTAGCATTACGCCTTGTGCTTGCTTAGTGTGTATATATGGTGGGGAAAGCATGGCCTTGAAATTGAAGACCTGGGTACTTCTCTGACATAGACAAAATTAGTCTGTACTGTCTGGAGTCCCTCTGCATAGGACTGGGACCTGATTTGCTCCTTAATTTCTATGATGGTGTATAAAGAACTGAAAACTAGGCAGTGTTCCTGACTTCATGACTTGGGTCACCTTAGTGAAAAAGTTTTTAACAAAAGTGATGTTGGCTCTTACTGATCAGGTATTATTAGTATGGGAACCAGCACTAGTGTTTTGCAGCCCAGCTTCCTCCAAATCTTGTGTATGTGGTTTGCAGGTAGACAAGTAAACCTGCAGGCTTGTCTCCCATGTCCCTACTTACAGCTTTGGGAACATAAATTACTGGAGGAAAAAAATTTGAGGCAAAAAGGTGTGATCCAGGACTTTGCTCAGTTGTATACATAGTATAAATGGTGTCTGGATGGAAGCCTGCATGATACTTGGCTAAGGTTGATGAGCCATGCTTGAGAGAGAGGAAAGTTTATTCAGCTGAGCCAATTTGCAAAGACTAGATGGGATGATACTCTGTGGATTCATGAGTTCACATATCTCTTATCTGTGCTAACTTAAATCTGGAGACAGCTAGTCTAACAACACTAAAAAACCCCACCAGTTCCTGTAGCCTGTAAGTTAACCAGCATTTGTCTTGACTTTAATTGCAACAGGTTTTATCATCATTGGTCTAACTGAAAGAAGAAAAAAGAACAGAAACCTACTTTCTAATCTAAAATTGAACATGCCATTAGTCAGTCTTCCTGCCTTAGTGCCATAATATTGATGCATGTAACATCCAAATTTTAACTGTAAACTTTTGCTGCAATATGGGATATCTGTCTTGAATTTGATGCTGAATTTGGATCACAGGCTAGAGGATTGTCTGAGGAAGAGAAATAGACTGGAGAGTAGATGAGAGAATATTTTGTTCTGGAATGAAAAACTTAAAACATGGAACTAGGACAGAAAAGTCTAGGCTGATTTAGAAAGAGCCATAGTACAAGTGTTAGCCTTTTGTTTAAATGAATCCTTTATACACTTTCTAACCCACTGGTTTGTTGTTTGTTTTTTGTTGTCGTTTTTGTTGGTTTTTTTTTTAAAGTATTCTAACTAAGCAAAACAACTTTTAAAGTGAGGCCCCACAGAAAGGCAGCTTAAACTAGTCTTGCCATTGGTGTGTCAGTCTTAAATTTGACTTCCTCTCTTAGTTTGGCAGTTAGCATGGAAAAAGTCTGCCTCAGATAGTTGTTGAGCTTGATCTTCAGGTGTGGCCTGTAGAGTGGAACAGAAATCACTTCAGGTTTGTGGGGAAAAGAGGCAGGACATAACATCTTTCGATCTAGCTGCAAATAAATGTTTGAACGGGCTTACTTAGAACAGGCAGCTGAAAGAATTACTGATTGGGTGAGGCTCTGATGTTGTAGCTCTTCAATGCTAACATGCTATGAAACAGGGATTCAGCATTAATGTGTAATTAGAGGATTTGCATTTTCTTCTCTACCAGTGTTGAGCTTTGGACTGGATCCTTAACTGCTTGATATTTCGCAATTGCTTTCTCTAATATGGGGAAAAGCATTTTCTTCAACCTTCAGTTTTGGTCAGTCTTCAGCTCAAAGCTACCATGTGTAACAGGATGTCCTTCTTGCAAGGTTGTCAGGAATACACTTTTGTAGAGAGGTGAATACACTAATGTGGGATAGAAAGCAGTAGCAAGCTAGCCCTTTTTGTAATGCCTTACCCACTTTTGCAGGCAAGGTGTACTTACAATATTCTGAGATTAAGTGATATATAGTCACTAGAAAATTCCTTGTACCACTTGTACAAGCTTCCAGATAAGGTTCCAAATAGGAACAGAAATTATTTACTATAAAATTGGAGGGTGGGAGGCTTTCTGGAGGCTATAAAAAGTGCTGACTGAAGTCTCACTCAGAAGCAGAAAAACTGGTGCTGTGCAACTGGTTTTGATACTTAAACTCTGCCATCGACACCTGACAGGGTAACATTAACAGTTGCAGCTAATATTCTCTGCCTCTTTGCCACATGCTTTTGCCTTAGTACATGGGAGTTGAAAGGGACATATACCAATTTGGCATGTCTTTAAATACTGGCACTGTAAAAGTGATCTTACATAAATGCAGACTGCTGTTCAGCATAGCATTAGAGTTCATCACTGGCATCTGCTGAAACAAATGCAATGGGTTGTACAATCGGTACCATTACAGCCATTGTAGCTGTGTTTTAGAGCTCTGACTTGTCTGCATGGAAGTTAAGAACTTGGTTACTCAGAAAATGAGGGCATGCGAACTCAATCATGTCACTGCCAGACTCTGAAACTTTGGAATATTATCATTAATGTCAGTATAAAGAATTGTCTTTTTTAACCCAATCTGCTGAACACAAAGCAAAGAACTTCATGTTGGTGATTGTGCATTTTGTGCAGAATCCCTTGAACTAAATGACTCATATTTTGGAGTCTTTCATTATGGAAAATGCAGTCCTCCCTTCTAGCTTGTATGGGGAAGAGTCCACAGTGAATATCCTAGGTTAAATCAACTGAAAATTGCAGTCTAAATATAGATAGATTGGTGCTTCAAAGATGTGATTCTGCTCTGCTCCTGCTACCTGCACAATAGTTATTTCAAGGGACTAATCTGATGAAAACAATATAACAAGGCAAGTCTGGCCTTTCTGGCAGATGTCTCCAGTTATATTTGCCTATAGCAGCTGGAAAGCTTACTGCTCATTTTGGAGTGATTTCTTAAGTTTCCCCTCTCCATTTCCACCCAGTAGTTACAGCAAGTGCAAACCCTCTCTAACATCTCTGCTGGCAGCTAGCTATTTCCTGGCAGAGATTCTGCTTCCAGCCCTGAAGGAGTTGAAGTGCTTTATTCAATTGCCATCTAATGCTCTGCTGTCCTTCAAACAAAGAACGCTTCAGAGGTTGCGCCAGCACTTAGAAGTGTTACATATCAATGAGAAGCATCAACAGGTTACAGCTTTCAACGTCATACTTTTGCTACTGTAGTTATTTCTGATACGAAGCTTCCCTGGCGAAAGTGCTGTATTTCAATGTCATTTTGGGTTGGTTTTGTTTTTCGTTGGTTGGTTGGTTTTTTGGTTCTGTTTCTTTTCTTTCTTTTTTTTTTTTTTTTTTTTGGGGGGGGGGGTATGAAGTTTTTTTTTTGTTGTATTATTGGTTGTTTTTTGTTTGTTTGTTTTTTTTGTGGGGGGTGAGGGTTGGCCTTTTTAATAAGGGGATTGCTCTTAATGGAGCAACCTCAGAATCATTTCGGGAGTTCATGTTTTGGAAGGTGTTTGGTGTTCACCTTCAGAAAATCGGGTGTCTGTGCAATCTAAGAAGACCTCAACACATGCATAAAAAGTCTCCAAGAATGCTGATTCTACCATCCCAGGAAACTGTACCCTGTCTGCAAGTTGCTAAAGAACTTGCAATCAAATATGAGAATGCAGAATATGGGTTAAATGTTCTTGAAGCCATTTTGAAAGCTACTGTCAGCCCTCCCTGCATAAATGTTCCTTATTAGTGCAACATCTGTGATCTGACTCTAAACTTTCCATAGATCTTTATAGCATTAGATTTTCTTTTTTCCTTTTTAACCCCATTGTCATTTTGACTATATTTCCCTACAGGATATCTGTCCACTTTGCCTTCCATTTCTCACCAGTTTTGTACAGAGCAAGGTGTAACAGTGGAAGTTTTGATATTACTTGAAATTATTTTCTTTGCAGGCTCTGTGCTTGTGCTCTCTTTCCATCTTGGTGTTTGCAAACTACAAATGAAGGCTTAGTTGGCTAAGTACCCTTTTTTCCCTAAAATTAACTTCTGTCACTATGGCAGGAAATCCTAGAAGTGTCAGGGGTGTAACTTGCTCAGTGTTCTGTTCAGGCCTCTTTTGTGAGACAGTTTATGTATAAGAGGAACCTGAAGATTAGTTTCAAATCAACTTATTATATATAAAGTTTCTTCAGATACTGGCGAGTGCAGGAGGAGGACACAGGCCAGGGTAGAGATTACAGCATGACATGTGAAGGCATATGTCAGCAATGGGAAAATGGTCAGAAGAGCCTGGGTTGTAGCTCTTGTAGCTAAAGCTGTAAGCAGCAATGTCCATCCAGGCTTTGCTCCCATTAACTTAGGCACATACTTTCTTACCCTTTAATTAGTCAGTTGGAAGAGAAAATCTTGATAAACATGTAATTTTGTGTTTTGATGGCTTATTTGATGTGCTAACTGGACTAGATTTCCTTTGGTCTTTTGGTGTGTAAGCAGTACATAAATCAGTACTGCTGGAGATGAAGAGTTCCATTTCATAGGAATTGTAACTGTTTAAATTGCTCAGAAACCGAACATAGCAAAAAAAAAAAAAAAAGCTCTACTTAAAACTCTCAAATCTGCCAAAACATGCATTCTTTGAACCCTATAGCTCCTTTCTAAACAGCTTTTCAAAGCTTCAGGAAAATCCAACCTGCTCTTTTCAGGATTGCTTCTTTGTTACACTAGGCTTGACAGAACTGTCTGAATTTAAATCCAGGTAGGGCTAATCTTCATCCCTGCAGCTTTAACTGAAGTGTGTCTGCTTCTCTGTCACCTCTGTGGGCACATTTCATTAATGCTGTAGAAGTGGTATTGCAGCTTAGGTTCATGTGACATCTGAAGTCTTGCAGCAGGATAGAGCATCTCTGCAACGTGCCTTCTTACCTGGACATCCTACTCCATATCAAACAAGCTGATCTGGAGTAGCTCATGTGACAGGAATATCCTAACTTTAGCCCAAAAGCCTGTCCTAAGACTTCAAATTTTCTGTAGTAATACACAGCCTGTTAGCCTAAGAACTTAAAAGACCGAAAGCTTTAGACGCAATGTGTATTACATCTCATTCTACAAAGGAAATCCTCGAGTCCTGTTGTGCATTTAGGTTAGGCTCTAGATAACAGCTTGACCTGAATCAACCAAGTATCAGTTCTGATACTTCAGGGTTTCAGCAAGCTGCTTTTGAAGGGAAGAGGTTTCGATAAGCTGTTGATTGGCTCATTGAGCAACCACATAAGCTCCAGAGCCATTGCAAGCTGTAAAAGGTCTATGCGGTGAGGATGAGAGGGCAGGGCTGGAAAAGAGAGAGATCCAAATTGACAGCAGTAAGCTTCTGATTGATCTCAACAAGCACATAGAATTGCATCCTTAAACTAAGTGGTTGTTTGATACAGCCAACAAGATATAGACACAAGAGATTCAGCAGTTCTTTAGATGACTGATGTTTGAAACTAGGCAATGTTTGAGGTGTTCCTTCTTGTATATCTTCCGAGCTCTCTTTATCTAAGAGTGGTTGATATGAAAGGGATGGTTGCTACAAGATGATAGGATAAACTGGTTCTATTTAAAATAGTGTTTCCTGGAATATCCTGCACTGCCTGGGAAAGCTGCTTGTGATCTGAACTTATCTTCTGTCTGAGGCAGAAGGAATGAAATATATATGTATGTGTGTGTGTGTGTATATATATATATATAAAATCTATTACAAATTAATTGAAGCGCAGCCTGTGTATCATACTACATGAGAAAATTTGAAGCAGAGAGTTAGTGTGTTCCCTCTGGGCAATCTTAGTTGTTCTTTCTCAGGTTTAGGTTTTATCAGAGTGGTGGTAGTTGGAAAAAAAACCCCATGTTGGAGTGTCTTTTTATTGCCTCTTCATGGTTCTTCCCATGAGGGTCTGTCTCTGGTTTTTCACATTTGAAGTGTCTTTAAGTTTCTTTAGGGCCTCTGTTGTCTGCCTCTCCTCAGTGGACTTTCCAAAACTGTTCTACCCTGAAATTAACTTAAAACTGACTTTTTTTTTCGAATATTGACTGCCGTGAACATTGAAAGTAGCTCCCTGAAAGATTTGCTTTTCTGCAGTGGTCACTCTACAGACTCTGGAGTTTGCATAACAAACTGTGCTAGCTTCACTTTCATCCCAAAATATATGCTGAATGCAAAGTACAGAATTGTAAATATTTGCTACATTAAAATGAAAGTAATGTTTGTGGAAATACCAAAAGGTTAAATAACAAACTTGTTTAGGGAACAGTAGGATTGCTGCAGGGTGAAGAAAAGCTTGCAGTTCTTGCAGCTGGGGAAAGACTTCATGCAGTTGTGAATCTTAAATCTACGGGCAAGGAAGGCAGCTATAGAAACTGTGTATGGGTACTTTGCTCTCCCACTCTCTCTCCAATCTTAGACTGAATCTAAAAGCTTCCAAGCCATAAGCAAGCAAATGCATGCCAAGTGGCAAAACACCTTAATTATGGTCAGAAAAATGACCATCAAGCATGTTTTTATCTCTGTTCCACCATGCTTTCTCTTGCTAGAATGTATTGGTGTGTTTGGTGGTGTGGGTGGGTTTTTTCTTCCTCAGTTATGAGAATCAGCTGGCAATGAATAGCTCCTATGGTGACTCTGTTCCCTTCCTAAGGGATAGGGGCATGACTAAGCACAAAGGATGTGTGTTGCAAATGGGCTATAAAAAATTCTGAAAATGAAAGAGACTATTTGTGCGTAGACACCTTCAATGCCAGTCTTCGGGCTTTTTTTGAGGGAGATGGGCAGGTAGGTATAGGCTTCCTCAAATTTCATCAGTATTGCTCATCTATATATATACATTATAAAACAGCAATTTAAAGTTTTAACTGAGAGGTATGTTTCGGAAGAGGATTCTGAACTTCTCTCCACTAAAGAGTGATCTAATTCTCTTGAACTAGAGTAAGGAAATGACAGACCAGACTGATCCAGCCTTCAGTCAGTTGACTTTATGGCTTGCTTTTTCTTCAAGCAAAAGCTTAAGTTTTCTCCCCAGCATCCCTGACTTCCAGGGATTGGGGTGCTAGGGAGCAGAAAACTCAGTCTGTGTGTATCTCTTGTCCCCTGATACCTGTTCCATAATTAAAGCTGGGTTTCTGATGGTTTGGTTATTGGTGGGGTGGTTTGGGTTTTGGTGAGGTTTTTTTGATTAGCTTTTTTTTTTTTGGGGGGGGGTGCTTCCCCTCCTTTCTCTCCCCCCACCTGGGGACTTTTATTGTTACCTAGTGGCAATAACTGTCATGTAGGTTAGTTTCACTGCTAGTCTTCAGTGACCTCTGTCACTTTGTGGCATTAAATGCTGCTTTTACTAGATGACATGGGCAATTGCAGACTGTTGCCAAAACACCTTAGCCAAGTGTAATCTAAAATAGTTCTTTGGTGTAATCCTGTGTTTACCAAGGTAAACTTTGCTTCAAGTGGTTAAATAGATTTTCCTCCTGCTCCCTTTACTTTCAGAAAAGTCAGACAGCTGCTTTTAAGCTATCATGGAGGTTGAGCTTTTTTTTTTTTTAGACTTTGTAAATGTAACTGGGGGAGATGATGCTGCAGCATTTGTGCTAACTGGCCAACTTCATGCAGAGTACAGATGTTTGGAAATGAGCACACAAGTTGGAGGGGGAAACCAGAACTTATCCTCATTCTCAGGAAGTTAGTGGGTATCTTCAGATCCACTCCTCCAAAAGGAGCTATGAAATGTCTGGATTCCTGAAATACTGAAGTTTGTTTGCATCTCATCTGCAAGAGTAAGCTTTGCAATAGCACTGTGTTATAAAGTTGCTGAGTTGATAACTCTGGGGTGCATTGTTTAACTTCCTGTTTTCAAAATAAAAAAGGGTTTCAATTGATACTATAAAAAGTGCTGACTTTTATTCACCAAACTGTCCGTACAGCTTTTCTGTTGTGCACTATAATCTGCAATCCTCAATTGCACCATTGCATGGTTTCCATTTTGAGAAGGCAGTCCTCTCCCTGTGGTAGATAACTACATCACACGATTGCTCTAAGTTTTCTTATCTCTATAGTCTGTTGCAGTCTCATCATGCTATCTAGTTGCAAGACTTCAAATGGGTAAAACAGTTTCAAAATGTGTTGCATGTGACTTCAAATGTAATAATGGTAGCTTTTGTTCTCTTGCTTTGGGGGTTGTGTTTTTGTCTTAGAGGTGCTTAGCTTGTGGGGTGCCATTATTTTTTATGCTGCTAGTCTGACATTTCTTGCCTGACTGGAAGCATGCTCTACTTCAGGCTGTTCTTGTTTATTGATAGGAGAGACAACGAGCTACAGGAACTGAATTTTACAAAATGTGGGGTGAGAAGGCTGGATTTGGGTGGCTTTTTGTGCTTTGGATACTTCACTAAGAACTAGCTGGTAGCAGAGATGGCAGTGCTGCATCGCTAGCTGTCTGATGTTCATAATTGTGTCTGTGACAGAGGGATGCCTACCTGAAGAGTCTGGTACAGCTTACTGCAAAACTGACCTCTTCACTACAGCTCGGGTTACAGACAGTCCCTGTCTGCTGGCCGTGTTAGTCACACGGCTGCTTCCCTTCCACAGCCCTGCCGGCGGGGTCGAGGCAGGGGAGCAGTGCCGCCCTGGGTGCTGCCACGGCCGGGGCAGCGAGCACCGATACGGGAGAAGAGGAGACGTGTAGGCGGCGCCTTCCCTCAGGAAGGAGCCGGGGCACGGGCGGCCCTGCCCGACCTGCGCCGCGCGGCCTGCAGCGAGGCCGGAGCGAGGGCTGCGCGGCTTGGCTGCCTTCTCCTCGGGACTGGACCCTGCTCGCCGGGTGGGCGGTAGGGGTGAGGGAGGTGAAGCCCTCTGGGGGCTCCCGCATCCAGGAGCAGTCCGACATCTCTGCGTGGGTCTTGCTGCCAAATAGGCCGCCCAAAGACAACTTGTAAACTCGGTCATCTGTAGGGTGTGTCCTCCTTCCGAGTTTAGAGGAGTGAAAACAAAATGTTGTCATCCGTTGGTTAGTGGCAGTGGGTTTTTCTAAGAAGGAGCTCCTTGTGCAGAACCGAAGCCTCTGCGTCAGGTCCTCCTTCGACAATCTCCTGCAAGCTTGCTCTGTGCCACTGACAACCTCTAACGTGCTGCCAGGCTTATTTGTAGGCGTGGGTGGTGGTGGGGAGTGTCTGAGTAGTCATCTCAGTTCCATGACCAAGCCTAAAATCTAATGTGTTAATGACATCTCACTAAAACTTTTCTCCTCTCCCACCTCCTTACAGTTGGTAGGTATTCATCTTCATGGAGACAAACACATGAGAAGATCTGATCAGAACAGTGGTGTTCACCTCAAGATGCCCAAAGGGAAAATACTCATCTACAAGTCTCATCTTTCAAAACTGTCTGCATTCTTTCAGTCAAAGAAAAACATTCTTGGGGAAAGATGACTTGCGAACAAAGCTGGCTTTGCAAGGATGCTGAATGAAAGACAACATGCCTTACAATGGACACTTATCTTGAAGGGGTGACACTGTGCTCTTAAACTGAAACACAAGCACTGTGAAAACTGATCCTGAACAAGAATAAGGATTATAGAAACTGCATCAGAATGTTTGTTAGTCCCAGAAGAGTCAGAAAATGCCATTTTTTGCAGATATTTGCCACGTGCTTCATACTGTGTCTCATGATTTTTTGGGGACCATTTGATAATCACATTGTGAGCCATATGAAGTCCTATTCATACAGATACCTCATAAATAGCTACCATTTTGTGAATGACAGCCTGTCTATCAACAGGGATAACTTGGACAGAGTGTCAAGCTACCAGTACTTGATCAACCACAGAGGGAAATGTCAGCAGCAGGATGTCCTTCTCCTATTGTTTGTGAAGACTTCTCCTGAAAACCGTCATCGGAGAGATGCAATTAGACAAACTTGGGGAAATGAGAAGTATGTTCGTTCTAAACTTAATGCCACCATTAAAACTCTCTTTGCTTTAGGACGACCAACAGATCACCTGCTGCTAAGAGAACTTTGGCTGGAAGACCAGAAATACAATGATTTGATTCAGCAAGACTTCTTGGATACTTTTCACAACCTTACTCTTAAATTGCTATTGCAGTTTAGCTGGGTGAATGCCTACTGTCCTCATGCCAGGTTCATTATGTCTGCAGATGATGATATCTTTATCCATATGCCAAATCTTGTTGCTTATCTCCAAAGTCTAGCGCAAATGGGTGTTCAAGATCTCTGGATTGGTCGTGTCCATCGCGGATCCCCTCCCGTAAGAGACAAGAGTAGCAAATACTATGTTCCATATGAAATGTACCAGTGGCCCTCTTACCCTGACTACACAGCAGGAGCTGCATATGTAATATCAAATGATGTAGCAGCTAAAGTATATGAGGCTTCATTGACTCTCAATACAAGTCTTTATATAGATGATGTTTTCATGGGTCTCTGTGCCAATAAAATGGGAATTGTACCACAACATCATGTATTTTTTTCTGGGGAAGGAAAGGCTCCATATCATCCCTGCATTTATAACAAAATGATGACATCTCATGGACATGTATATGATCTTCAACAGCTATGGAAGCAGGCTACAGATCCTAAAGTTAAAAAGTTCTCTTCAGGAATTTGGGGTAGAATATACTGCAGGATAGTCAATATAATGCTTCTCTGTAAACTATACTATGAGGACACATATCCTTGTTCAGCTGCATTTGCTTAATACTTGAATATCTGTGTTGAAGATCCACTGAGCCAAAACAGAGCAACGACTTTTTAGCTGTTTATTCAAAAGATAAAGAGGTAAAATTCACATGTGAATGGGGTGGGGAGGGAAGATGGTCCTAAATTCTATCCAGAAACTTACTGGAATAGCTCTCCTATTATACTGCAACTTTTTACATTGTAGCCTGGTTTTTTACACTGTTCAAGGGGTGCAAGTCTGGATTAAATAACTATAATGGGCTTGACTTCTACACTTTGACATGCATGGTGAAAATGTGTTACTTTGAACTTGTCAGTAAGCCTTTTGTCAGTAAAGCTATGTGAACTGTTTTTGTCAGTAAAGCTATGTGAACTAAGGCACATGATAAAAGTCTGCTACAACAAAATGGGATAGACATTTTAAAACACAAGGAAAGTAGAACTGACTTGATGAATGAGACTTGCAGTAGTTTAAGGCAAAATACTACAAATATTCACCATTTCTCCATGCTTCACAGAAAGTAAGTCTAGACCTGCATAACTGACAGTGAGTGCTAGAAGTGAAGACCTGATACAGTCTTTTTCTCAAAGCTCCCTAAACCTTTGAAATAGGGAAACAGTGTTTGAGTGCCCTCTCACTTGGTTGTTTTAACAAAGGAGCTTCCTTTAGAACTTGAAAAAATAAAAATATTACTCCATGTAGCTGGTTTTGCTAATCTTTCTGCCTTCTGAAAACTGAAGCAGTATATTTAAACAGTCCAATTGTTAATAAGCAAATAAGCTAAATGAGTTTCCTTTTAACAATGCTTCTGTTTTCCAGTACTCATGGTACTAAAAAGTTAGCAGAAGTCCCTGACAATGTTACTTATAGCTAATTTAGAACTGTTAAAAACTTTAAAAGGCAAAATGTCATGCTTGCACTAACAAAGAGAGACAGTATTTTCTGCACAAATTTTGACTTCACAGTGAAGGGGTAAGGAAATGGTGATCCACAGAAATTCAGTACACAAATCAAAATCACTAAAATACTTCTCCTGGAGTCTTAAGTACAAGACCGGCTTTAACATGTCAGGGTAGTTTGTGTCCACAACCCACTGTATCTTGAATATGTTTCAATGGTAGTATCACCTGCATGAGGAACAGAACACCTCTGTGTTGTAAATTGGGCTAGAACTAAGTGATATTCAAACGTCAACTATTATAAATTATACCGTGGTGCCATATAAATATTGCAGAGAACCAAAGTTCTAGCATGTCTGCAGTCTTTTCTCGTATAGCTCACTAATGGTGTTTTCACGGACTCTCAGGATAGGTATTTTAGCTGTTAATTGCCAAACCTGTGGTAGCTGTTCCTGGAGTAGACACAGCTCACACAAGGTGCAGTCAGGTACTGCTTGTGAACTGATTTATTTGATGGGAACAAGTTTTAGTGGGGAACTACTTCTGAATGCTTGACTGAGTCAAGTTCATCAGCAGAGCAATGACAATGCAAAAGCTCACAAATTATCAAGCCTCTGTTTGAAATATACTAATCACAGAAGCAATACTACTTGCTTTTGGTCTAAGACTAGCCTTTTCCTTCTGCCTGAAGTTTCTCACTGTGTGCATTACTGATCTGTGTCTTCTGACTTTACTGTTGAACAGCTATACAAGACCTGGCAGCTTTAAGCTGCGAGTAATAAACTTCGTTTAAATGATCACTACTGTTCTTGAGCTCTGCTGCAGGTTTTAATGGTTTGAAAAGCTAATGGTACATGTTAGCATAGACAGAATCCAGGATTGAGCTTGCTGACTGTTCTCTAGGCTGCCGTTTCAGATGGATGGTAGGTAGCTATTGGAATGAAGTGAAATATGTAACTTTCTATAACTGGTTTTCCAGAAGGAAAAGAATAAGAATCCTAACTGGACCCAAATGTTGGGTATATAAAGAGCCCCGAGATACATCATCAGTGTTGGAATGACTGAAGAATTTAACAGCTGTACTTCAGAAAGAACAAATCCAGCTCCTGTTGTTGCCTAAACAGATTGATTACAGTACTAAAAAAAAAAACCACCACAAACAAAACCCAAAACACCAAAACCCACACTCAACAACAACCCCCCCAAGACAACCCTAGATGTATATAACCTGTTGGCTTATAGAGAATTAAATCCACATATAGAAAAAGTAGTATTCTGTACTGAAGGGAAGCTGCTTCATCAGATCTCTGACCTGTTGTGAGCCATTTAAGTTAGGCTGCACAGCAAAATGCCCAGCTAGAAAAAGCCACCCTGTTCAATGTATGGAAAGAGGGTCTTCATATGCAGTATTGCAATCAAAATGGTCTATTAAGACTACATTTTTTTCCAGCATAACTATGTGTTGGTATTTATTGTTTTCACTCACACAGGCAAAGGTAAAGTAAGTTTTAAGTAGCTTAAATTAACTAACATTTAAAACACTGATTAATGTTGTTTGCCATTATCTAAAAGTTCCTTTTGACCATTGAAATACTTCAGTTTACAGCTGGTTTGACTTTTAAGTTGCTTCTTAATCTTAAAAGAGCCTTGGTGTTTGTAGTATGCATTTCTTTTGCTGCAGTGAAAAGAAGTTGCTTGCTGAATAAAAAAGAAAGCATGAAGGCGCTCCTTTTCAAAAACTGGAGATGCTAGAAAACTTCTTATTTTCTGGTTCTAAACTTTGACTTAAGATTTGTACACCTTTATCTGGAACCTTTTTTAACAATAGTCTCGGTGCTCCAATGCAGGGCTGTCAGGTTTTACTTCTGCAAATAAAACTGTTATCAGCCTGAATGGTCACTCCTCATTGTGTCTGACATTGTTGCACAGCATATTTAATGCTATTTTTTTACCTGTTTGTTTGGTTTGCGTCAGTTTCCCTTTGATATTACTAATTTTTATACAAAATATTCAATATTTATTCTTAAACTTTATTCTTAAACTCTGTACCACCAAAAGACAATTGTTTTGTAAAACTTGTTTTGAATAAACAGACATTTCTTTTAAAGAACAAAACAACAAAACAAAGGTAAATATCTCTTGTTGCTTTCTTTGTAACTGACAGGCTTACCTCTGATGTGCTGAAATGCTATTCTGAGATCCCTCTTGTTAGAGGATTTCAAACTGCTTTCCCCCCTCCTTTCCCCTGCTTGCTTTCTATTCTGCCTTGAATCAAACCTTTTGTAGAACAAAAGGTGAAGGAAGTGTTCTTGAGAAAAGAGACAGGTCAAAAAATTGTTTACCAAGTTTCTAGGTCTAAAGTTGTGTAAAACCTCCAGATATTAGAAGCTTTACTTGTTAATATTAACTCCAAAGTTGTATGTTCTCTTCCTGTAATCATTCCTCAAGAGATGTGTATCTATCTAAAT
Source organism: Pezoporus occidentalis (assembly GCF_034315485.1). NCBI lineage: Eukaryota > Metazoa > Chordata > Aves > Psittaciformes > Psittacidae > Pezoporus > Pezoporus occidentalis. The sequence goes on from NW_026916158.1 coordinate 13,487,630, forward strand.
AACTTCTATTTCAGATCACAGCTTGCACCTTTTGAAAGTAGCTGATGGTTTGGAGACCAGTCATAGTAATTTCATAGGGTGCGATTAAATTCAGATAGTAATAAGTTGCATTTTTGTATGTGCCTGCAATTTGTCTAGCATAATAGACAAGCTACTGTTTTTAGAAATGTAGTCTTTTACATCAAGTAATTTCAGCGTATACCTGTGTGAGAGAGAGGCATAACATAAGTATAAACTATCTAAATCATACTGAAGAAGAAAACAAAGAAAGTTATGTCAGTGAGGACTGTGGGGTTTGGCTTGTTGCAGGGCGGGTTTTTTTTGTGTTTTTTTTTTTTGCATGGTTCTTCTTTTAATTGTTCCCTTTGGCCTAGAAACAGTGCAGTTCAACTAAATTAAACTGGGTTTGCTTGGTACTTTCTGTTAAACTAAATGACTTAACTATTTTGTGTTTTAGAATACATCATTAATAATCTTTTTGTCAAGACTTTGCAGAAAGGGAGAAAAGCTTATTGGTTGCATTTAATGAAAAGAGAAGCTTGTCATAAGCATATAGTTCAAAACATGAATATCCTGAACACAGTGAGATTAATATGGCTTTTTTTGGTAAATACATGCAAGATTTATTCTAATGACTTCTCATGTCATGTAATTAATGCTTCCAAGAAAAACAACAACAACAACAACAAAAAAAACAAACCAAAAAACCAACAACAAAAAAACCACAATCAGAAACCCCAACTAAACCACTAACCCCAAACAAAACATAAATCTTGCTTGCTTTTCCAGCTTGATAGACTATGTATAAATGTCTGTAAGCATTTCAGGGTCTTGATTATGTCTAGTGAACTTAAATCATATAACATGTACTATAAATGCAGTTATTTGCACTCTAAGAACAACAAAAAGATACTGGTTCACATGTGTGCAGCCTTACCTCCTCCTTGTTGACAAGTTCTCATCACTTTCACTCATCACAAGGACTCTGCTAGATCCTCCTTGGCTGGCTTCATGCATCACTTCAATCTGAATAAAAAAGGACACAGTAAAACTGAAAATACTTAATTGCTGATGCTGTTACTTACAGAATTTTAACTTTTTAAAATAATAAAACCAGATCCTACCTAGTCTAGTAAGTCACTGGACAAGTTAAAATAATTCTAGATGTGTAGGTTGTAAATCAAGACTACTTCCTTTATATTTTTCTGCTTTCGTGCTCAGTATTGGTATGGGAGGCATTCTTGACTCCAGGCAGCATCTTTATGTTCTTCTGCCACAGAAGGTGCATTATCTCCTAATGTAGATAATTGCAGACATAACTGTTCCTTAGACTCTGAACTACGATGGGTTTTTGTTTCCTGCCTGAAGCCAACCCAAAGACCTCACATTTTCAGAGGTCTTTGTACAGTACCATCTGAAGAAGCACGGAGAAACTGTCTTGGGCCTCTGAGAAGCGCCTTTGTGCTAGCAGCAGTATTAAGTAAGCACATAATGCGCTCAAATACTGAGCACATTATACATTTGCAAGGGCTGTCCCCAGGTTGAAAGGGACTGAAGAATTTTACATAATATTTTGAGAAACATTAACCTTCTTCCTTGTCCAGTCTTGCAAAGCTGGATCATTTCAAGTGTGCTCCAGGCAAGTTTTAAGCAGGCTTTTCCTCCTTTTGCCTGCGGCTTTAAAAGTACCAAGCACTACTGTGCTTACTCAAAGGCCATCTCTTCAAATTCAGTGAAACAACTCAGTGGCTGTGTTTGCAGTTAATCCAAGACAATATCTAAACTCCAGCAGAGTCTTTTAGGTTCCTGAGCACTTTCATTTTCAAGGGCTGATTCTGGCAGGGGGAAAAAGCAGCGGCCTGTCTTATGGTCTATGTAGCCAAATTCATTAGCTGGTTGGTGATGGTGGAATCCATTAATAAATATACTCACATGAACTAGTGTCAGAAGTAAAATACAAACAAATTCTGTAGCAACAATGGGAGGGAAGGAGAGGGGGAATAATTTACATTGTAGTGTTGTAGATTTAAAAATGAATGAATGGATGTTTTCATAAAGCCTGTACCAGGCGGTTGCCTATACCTAACTCTGTGGGAGGAATGCAGCTGATCAATTGCATTACTGATGAGAATAAGACTGATTCCAAAGTCACTTTCTATGAGTTTAGATAAAGGTGAGAACAGCTGTATGATGTTGGTGATGACTGGATTTTATTTTGTGCTTATTAGTGAAGCTGTAAGGCTGTTTTAGCCATTTCAGAAAATGAACTGAATTTAATTTTTGCTTTTCACCTTTGGCAGTAAAGGTCAAATGTGTCAACAAGTCGGGGGTATGAACAGTAGAAGAGTTGGGTTGAAGTAGCTTGCATTATATCTAAAGTTTAATAGAATTGTGCCAGGTAGACACTTGATACATTTTTAGCTTTTTATGCCTCAGGGTAACACTATTCCTCCCCTTCTCCCTCCTGAATATGTCCATCCTCCCAGAAAATAAAAAACAATAAACTAACAACCCCCAAAAACTACTAATTCTAACCCTGTTAGTGCAGAAATCACATATCGATCAGATCAAACCATTTTTTTATATTTAAGCAAAGTAGCACTTTCATGTGTGGCTATTACTGGTGTAAGAAGTGCCAAAGTATGAGTCTTGTTCTGTGGATTACTCATTAAAAATCAGAAAGTCCAAAATGTTTACTGTAAGAATATCTTCATTAATAGTGGGCTAAAGTGGAAACCACCCAGGGAACTTTCATCATAAAATGTGATCTCCGTTACTGGATATGTTCTCTTACAGAGCTCACCTGTAAAAACCACCTTTAAAATAACTAACGACCTATGAAAAAGTTAACAACTGCAACTGCAGGGGCTAATGTGTCATCTTGTTTCCCTGGGGTCTAACTTATTTTAGTTGGGACATTTCCCCAGAGGTATACTGAGAAAGCTTATTCCCTTCCTCTTCTTCTTCCCCCAAACTGCTGAACAGTATAAAAAAGCATACTTGCTGTTATCACCCTTTCATGAGGCAGTCAAGATCTGATCAAGACCGTACATCTCTCCCATACTACCCAAGTTGTTTTGCTATTATTTTTGAATATTAGTTCTATTGTTTCCCTCAACACATTCATATTTTTCTTCTTCAAAACATACCTTAAATAGCATTTTTTACTATTCTGATGATATGCTGCCCTAAAGAGCTAATAATACATGAATCTCAATGCAGGGAAGATGCAAGAGCATTATTTCCAAAGTTATTATTTAAAAGGTTGTAAGTGAATGGCATTGAATATGATTTGATTTCTGTCTTAGGTAAACTTTTAACTAAAGGGGATGGTGACAAAGCTACATAACACTTGTGCACAGAAATACAATGTCAGTGACACTCCTGTATCTTGCAGGTACATTTAACATATTTGGATTTAGACCATGTACATAAACCAAGTGAAAAATGTGAGTCCCTCTGGAAAGAAAGGGAGACCTGGTCACCCAGGACATGGAGAAGGCTGAGGTACACAATGACTTTTTTGCCTTGGTCTTCACCAGCAAGAGCTCCAGCCACACTGCCCAAATCACAAGGCTGGGAGTGGGAGAATGAACCCCCCCCTGCTGTAGAAGATAGGGTTTGAGATCATCTAAGGAGCCTGAAGGTGCACAAGTCAATGGGACCAAATGAGGTATATCCATGGGTCCTGAGGGAACTAGATGTATTTGCCAAGCCATTATTTATCATATTTGAGAAGTCGTGGCAGTACAATGAAGTGCCTGCTGACTGGGAAAAGGGAAATGTAACTTCCATTTTTAAAAAGGGAAACAAGGAAGACCCAGGGAACTACAGGCCAGTCAGTCTCTCCTCAGTGCCTATCAAGGCCATGGAGCAGATACTTCTGGAAACTATACTAAGGCACAGGGACAAAAAGGGGGTGATTGGTGACAGACAACATGGCTTCACTAAGGGCAAATCATGGGTGATTGGTGACAGACAACATGGCTTCACTAAGGGCAAATCATGCCTTGACAGATTTGGTGACCTTCTGTGATGGGGCTGTGGCACTGGTGGATAAGGGAAGAGCAACTGACGTAATCTGCCTGGATTTATGCAAGGCATTTGACACTGCCCCACATAACATCCTTGTCTCTACTGGAAAGGCATGGATTTGATGGATAGACCACTTGGTAAATAAGGAATTGGCTGGATGGTCACACTGAAAGAGTTGTGGCCAATGGCTCAAAGCCCAGGTGGAGGTTAGTGATGAGTGGTGTTCCTCAGGGGTCAGTACTGGACTAGTGCTGTTTAACACCTTTGTTGGTGACATGGACAGTGGGATTGAGTGCACCCTCAGTAAGTTTGCTGACAACACCAAGCTGTGTAGTGCAGTCTACATACTGGGGGGGAAGGATGCCATGCAGAGGGACCTTGAGAGGCTGGAGAAGCGGTCCAATGCAAACCTTGTGAAGTTCAACAAGGCCAAGTTCTCTTGTGATACGGGATGTACCCAAAACACAGATCCTCCTACCTTAATTCCACCTTTAGTCTTCTTAATGTTTTTCTTTTTTGATAACTCTACTTCAGAAATGGTCTTTGGAGGGCAGGAAATTTCTGTGGACCTCCTGTTGGTAGCTGAAGGAATCAAAAAAAAAAAGTAACATTAGAAAATGTATGCCAAAGTTTGAAATCTAACTTCCTAATAAAAACTATGAGCAAAGATCCTGTCATATTAGTGGCAACTGAAACCCAGCTTAGAGAACTGAATTGTGGCTGGAGTGGTGACAGATCAGCCAGCACAAGAGATGAGATTCATTGTTTGGTGCTCCATTGTGTCTCAGATTGGCACCTAAAAATCTACTTTGCAGTGACCCCTTTGGTTTGGCTTCCTCCCTGGCAGCCATCTTTAGGGCAGCACAGGTAAATGTTAGCCAGCTCTATCAACTGTTGGGTAATTTTCACTTGCAGTTTTTCAGCTCAGGTAGTGCTTTGTGTGTGGGGGTTTCCAAAGCAAGGAAATTTTGGTTCTGGTAATGGTTTGCTAACATCAGATTACAAAGGACTGTTCTCTGTAAGGTTTCATCACCTGAAAAGCGTAATCATACAGGTGTTCAGCAAATCACTGTGACCGTGTATGTAATGCCAGTGAATCAGAGGAAATAGCTTCAGTATATACTCTGTCATGTCAGGTTTGTTTAGCCTTGTAGCCTCAGTAAACCACAGTTGACAGTGAGCTGTCTCATGCTACTAGAAAATCACCTTTAAAAATAAACACACTTATCCTGAGACTGCTGTCCAAAGAAAAGCTCTAGAATGAACAGTGAGAAGAGGCATCATACATTTGGCTTGAGTAAAAAATAGCTTCTCTATTACAGCTTTTGTTTTAAATTGACAGTAAGTTCACAGTGCATGCTATATGTGTATAAGGCAAGCAGTTCCCTCCTTTTTCGTAGCTGCTTAATTAATGCAGGCATGTTATAGTAAAACCAAATAGGAATACCAGATGAAGTGATCAGTCTGGGTCAGGCAACAAAGAACAAAATTGTTGCAAGTTTGAGATTAAGTCCTTTTCAGTTTTATTCAGAGAAAACTTTTCAATTGAACAAGAACTTTTTCAAAAATAAAAGCTGGTGTTTTCAAATGCATTTGGTAACACTCTGTTTAAGATGATTTCACCAAGTTTAATGTCTTGAGGTGTTGAGAGTCTTGGTGGTCTCTAATAACTTTTTCTTCTCCGTGAGAAACTGAGAGATGCAATAAAAAGATGCAGACATCTTTGAATGAGGAGATCACAGTATCAAAAGATTAATGTAGGAGAGGACTGAATACTTTTTTTTAAAGAAACTCAGGAAATTTTCAAGTGCTCTTGTCATTAAATTATTTTTAATGTAGTAAAAAAGGGAGAAAAAAGCATAGAAACACACTAAATTATATGCAGGTAAAAAGACAACATATCAGTTTCATAGGCAATAAAATAGAAGCTGATGTTTCTTCTACTCGATATCTTTTCAACCACCTTACCATGCAGCTGTGAAGAGAATTAATTAAAACAGCTTCTCTCCAGTTCTCCCCTAAATCTTCCTGGTTTTATCGCTTGCTGAATGACATGAGAACTTGGCAATGTCCATTTTATGCCTATTACTTCCTTACAATGACTCCATATTAGAAAGTTTCTTCAACAGAACAGCAAAGTCTGGCAGCTACCAGCAGCTACAATCAACCACTAGAAAATTCTTACAGTTCCCAGGACTGAGCTGAAATGCAAATGTCGACTCTTTGGTTCTTCCATCACTCTCTTTCAGAATATACAGCAGGCGATTTGTTTTGATTCTGAGCACTACTTTCAACAGATGCCTTTTTCCCATCTTCAAGAAAGCTTTTCACAAAGTAGTAATTGTTCTCTCAAAGGTACTGTTATTTCACCCCAAAAGTGGTGTACTGACATTTTGAAGCCAAGGGGGGGTAAAGCAACATGCAGCGCATATAGGCTCTTTACTTATTGTCAAAGTTCTTCATACCTTTCTAATCTGCAGGAAGGATGATTTCTACTGCTGACAAAACCAGAATATTTGATCATCAACTCATTGATAAATTTTCAAACAGGCCCTTTTATGTTTTTTTCCCATGAATACCTGAGTGAAGTGGTTACAAGACTCAGCAAATGCTTCCATACTAATGCATACTGAAGATTCTGTTTAGCCTTAAATTCTCATCCACTGCTGTCTTGACAAGATGCAGGCTGTGATCATACCTATCACACTGAACAATGTTGTCTCTTGTAGTCTCTCCCAACTATACTGTATTTATACACTGAAAAAAACAGCATTAAAAAAATAAGACTCAATCACAAAAATTGTGATTCAATTAAAGAAACAAAAATATTGTTTCATACTCTTTCCCCGCATGCTTACCAGGCACTTCGGAATACACTACTTATTCTGCCATTGTCCAGTTACTGTATCTAAATCTGAGTTCAGCCCATTGGATTGTTCTACAAAGCTAATTCCGATAGTGGATGTGTTATTAAAAGGAATGGAAGCAAAGAGAGTAACTTCAGGAAACCCAAGAACTTCTTCTTAGAACAGCATAGTCAGCAATACCAAGTTGTTTGATCTAATCTATTAATCAGAAAACTTTATAGCTTGAAGGGATGGTTGATACTGGTATGAAAATCCTGACTAAAAGCAGTCAGCAGAAAACATGGAAATCAAAGTTAGGACTTTGATGTCTGGATCGCAACTTTCAGACTCGGGAAAGAGAGCACTGGGCAGTTTAAGAGAAAGATGACAGGTTCATAAAAAGCCCAAGTGCAGATGCTCATTGATCCAGCAGCAAATTATGTGGATCAGTTTACCCCTTTAGTCTTGGCTTCATCAGCATGACACTTTTCAGAGAGGAGGAAGCAGATAGATGCAACTACTTCTATTTCAGGGGTGAATTTGATTCAGATTGACACAGCAACTTTCCTCTTCCAATGAGACCCAGAAATGAATTGAAAACAGGAAGCAATCTGTTTTCGGTTATGCTCCAGAGTATTTCTGAGTTATTGACTGGCCCTGCATGTCACTACATTTACGTACTTTCTGAAGCACTTTAGAAAGAAACAGCCCAAATACCTGCCAATTATGATTGGACTAATTACTGTGAAATGTTTTGTAAGGGAAACTCCCTTACAAAATTCAGTACCGGTCATTATTGTACTGTACTGCTGAGGAAGCTGAGAGTTACAGTGTTCAACTGCCTACTGAAAGAACAAAGGCTCAGGAACAAAGGAAAATGATATCTATAAACAATCTAAGGCCTGCATGGTTTCAAGGTTGTTTCAGCCTATTGTTTCACAGTACTCCACTGGATAATGAGTAATGAAGATTTCCTTTTGAATTCATTAATATTTTAAATTGCTTGATGCTCTTTTTAAAGCAAATGTTATTAAAGGGTATTGTATGCAGAGGTAAATTTTTTATTGCAAAGATATTTTCAAGAAAGCAGGGTTTGGGTCTGTCACTTGCATGCACCTGGAGCACTGGGCTTTTTCAATGGGGCTTTAGTACTGCTTACTGGTTTTCTATGAACAAGTTGCATGATAAATACAGAATTACTGTTTTATTACCTAGCCCACAGCACATGGTAATGTGGACTGTATTGTCCCTAATGGTGCTAGAAAAGTATGTAGACTCATGTGCTCACTGATGCTTTGCAGCCTCTCCACAACTCCAGGACAGAAAAATTTAGTGAGGGCAATGTGCTGTGCTGCTTGTAAGGAAAGGCTGTGGTTTCACCCATTTCCCCACCCTGCTCCTGCGTGGCAGGGTACTGGCACCATCTCTCACAGTGCGGGCTGCATCACACAATGAGGCACAAACAGAACTGTGTGCAGGTTGCAGGTGCTCAGAGACAGCTGGATTAGCCCATCCGGGTAACTAGTCTCAGGTTTGTTCCTGCTAGAGTAAACGTAACTCATTAGCTAGCAAGAGACACAGACTCTGTAGTCAAGGGTTACGACACACACCCAGCACTTGTAAGACATTCAAAGCCTCCCTTAAATAAATATCATGCTTTACGTTTAGGTCTTGCTTGAATTTCCCAACCACATGCTTCCCCATCTGTTTTCTGTGGAAGAGTTTATGCATTCTTACTAATCACCAGCAGAGTCAAACTTCTTTTAAGAACAGGCATGCAAACACCTGGTCTGCTGAAGTGTCTATTGGGGCTTGCAGCTCAAATGGTCTCACAGGAAGATGAGTTTGAAGATAATGGCTTAAGAGTTGTTTTGAATGCTGGAGATGACAAAAGAGCTTGCTTAGACAAGTAGAGCATCTAAGGTTTATCATTTAATGGCTTAATACAGAAAGTCTTTTCCATTCTTAGGCAATATAATCTATACTTCTTCACTCTAGCGAAATTGTCTTCAATTGAACATCTGCCCATATAGGAGGCATGGAGCAAGACCCCTGTATGTGGAATATTATTCTGCAAGGAGATGTACTACTTGGTTTCCTCAGACTTGTCTGAGTGTGAGAGCAGCTCTACAGCCATAAAAATGAAAGCATCTTTTCTCTACTTCATTTATAGAAATATCTTGAGCTACAGAAACTGGTGGTTTCCCAAAACCGTTAATGAAAATCACATGCACCATCTTTTCTGAGTCAGCTAATCCTCTGCAGCCTCACTTCTCCTGCACACATCCCCAGATTCTGCAAGACATTCTTTTTTTATTCTCTATCCAGATGTTATTAGTTAGTGAGTGTTATGCGCTAGTGACTGTGAGGAATGCTGGAATGGATCCAATGAGCAGTTGTACGCATTTCACTGAGATGAAACCAGTTTGAATTCTATTATTTAAAGAACTGAAAAGGTTCCAGCACACAAAGAAATCCCTAGGTTAATATTTTATAGCATTTAGAAGACAGGAGGTGCCAGAAGCTCAGCTACATGTGCAACCCTAATTTTGCCCCTTTGCTGCTAATGCATCTTGGTTCACACCCCTATAAGAATCCTTGCCTCATTCAGTGCCTGGAGTCAAAACCACTAAATTCATGAGCAGCTATTCACTATTTTGATTTATCTGTGTTTCTCAGTGGGGGTCCAGAGCCTTTCTATCCATATGCTATTTCAATCCCTGCTATGAAAGTAATTGTATTTTTTTCTGATAGTCGTTTTTACAATTCAAGTGCCTTGTAAATATTTACTGAGCTGTTTTCACAACACTTCTCAGAGGTAACAGGCTGTTATCAAACCCACTGGGTTCCATAGATAAAGATCAAAAGAGAATACACTACTTTGAGAGACCAACTTGACATTTTTAGATCTGAATTTTCACATTACCGAGTACTATATGCCACTTCACATATTGAAGAGAACATGCCCTACCCAGTAATTCTGATTTCAGTCTTTCACTGCTCTTTCATTGTAGATTTCTTCATATAGGTGCACAGGTCGTTAAAAAAATAAAACAACCCTGCAAAATTGCACTAAGTTGAATCACATTAACACCCATATGGACTTTTAACAGGGTTGAAGCCTTTACACCTAACAGCATCAGCTTCTCTTTCCCATGTCAACAGGAATAAAAGCAGCAGTTAAGTAGTCAGCGTCAGGGATGACCCCAGAACACTTGAAACCCATCTGAACTGTGTAAAGCTCTCCCCTTCCTCCTAGCCTCTGCCCACACGCTTCTGCCTCCTTTTTGTGTCAGTGCTGCTGTTCATGGAACCGGATAATGAGGAGCTGAACTAGCCAAAACAGAACACCCATCCACCCCCAGTAGCAGTTTTCAGTTTCCTCCTTTGTTCCCACTAGTTATGTGACCATAAATTCTGAGAGAGAGCAGAGTTACAAACACACTGCTGTGCTGGGCAAAGAAGAGGGAAGAGAAGGAGAATGACAGCCTTGCATTAAGAAAGGCTTAAGCTGCCACAAGATCATACTGTAAGGAAACTAGCAGTGCAGGGATAAGGAACACATTTTGTCTCTGTGATCCAAAGATTTTTGCTGACAACAAAGGAAATGAGACTATAGGAGCTAAACTGTAGCAGGTTCATATATAATGAACATGTATGCACCTTTTTTTCTTTATTTTTCCTCCAAGTGCATATAATTCTGCCACATCTGGGCACTTTAGAAGGGACAAAACTATTTTGTAGTGCCATGTTCCAGCTCTCCCCAAAGGTAACTGAAGGGAGACTATTTTCCTAGCCTTGCTCACTGAGATGGCTAAATATTTTCTACTTAAGTTTTCCAAGGAAGCGTCAGGCTGAAAAAGATAGCCTTTGGGAAAGTTTCATTTCAACAAGTTAGAGTCTGGGAGAATTACAAGCAAATTAAAATAGAAAAATGCTAACTACAGTCATCCCTAATAGCTTGTACTATCTTTTACAGTTCTGTGGCTTATCCCACCGTGCCTGACAGCCTGTGGGCAATACTAGCCTGCATGGTTTGACTTTGTGGACCTATCCCAATTCACTCCAGCTAAGGAGGTTTGTACACAAACACAAACCACAAATATGTAGTCAAATCATCAAAAGTGATACCCTCAGAAGTGAACTAGAGCAAAGGAATTTCTGCATTAAGTGACACTTCTTTTCTCTAAACTTATACATGGATCAGTTTAGCCATTATTAGTTTTCAAGCAGCTTCCATTGGGAATAAAAAGAGTTCTCGTTGAAATAAGATGTCATATATACTAATCAAATATTTTCAAGGCATTTATTATAAAAGAGTCAGCAGAGGATTTTCTGGGTTGATCTGTGAATAATTAAGCAGATTCCCACAGCTAAAATGTGCACCAAGTCCAGATGGCATAGACTTTTGAGCATCATAGAATCAAAGAATGGTCTGGTTTGGAAAGGACCTTAAGATCATCTAGTTTCAACCATTATAATTCCAGTATCAGTTTTTCAGTGCTGAACAGACCCATCCCCACAAAATTTACAAGTTCATTTGTGAAATCAAAAGCTTTAAGAAAAGTTAAGAAAAATGCTTCAGAATTTCGAGATCCACAGAAAAGTATTAGGTGAGGTAGAGTTCACAGTTCAGCTCTGAGCTGCCTTTCTGGGTCTTCTCTAAGCTAAGACTTTGCAAAGAGTCACTAGAGACTATTAAGGACATAAGAAACTGTCACAGTCATTTCTCTGACAGAAATATGCCCTTTCACTCATACATGGTATCAGCTCTGCCTGTATTCACATATTCCATGTAAAATAAAGAGTCTCACAGTTACAATAACAGAGCATTTCATGCCTGAACCTTCACATATGTTAAGATTTTTTTCCATTATCACCCTGAATTAGACTGAATTTCCCATACCACTCCTTATTAGGGAAATGCATAGTCAGCAAATAAAAAAAAAACCAAAAATCTATTTTGGAATGAAAGTAACTTCTTTTTTCCTTTGCACTGACAACCACTGCAATGCTGTTATGGTATCATCTGCTGCCTGGGGACAAAAGCCTTTCTTTCTAGCCTTTTATTTCTGTTTACCACTTTTTATTGCCTTTGCCTGTCTTTGTATTTATACAGCCTAGGAATATGGTATTTTATTTTGCCATAATCTATCTTGCAAACTTCTAGAAATGTTCAGGTAACAAATAGTAACATGTTACAATATCTATTTCAAGACGGTTCTCTTAGCCTCTCTCATTTTTCCAAGATGGTGTTCAGTAAATTCTCTTCATAAATAAATGTTGATACTGCATTGATCCTGTGAATGTGAAGGGAGGGCACACAGGAAAGTCCAAGAGAAGGTAGCTTCAAGATAAGCAGAATTTTACAGCCTCATTTTCAAAGCTTGGAATAGAACTCGGTGTCCTTGTTTCTATTCTCAGCTACATTTCAGACTCAGACTGTGAAACCCCTTGGTAAATCACTCAGTTTATCTGTGCTTCAGTTTTCTTTCAGAGGAAAAGATGTTAAAATACTTACCACCAGTACTTGCCAAGAGCTTTGTCATTCTGAGGAAAAGGGGACTTAGGAAATTTAAAGTATGTAGTGGACAATTTGGATAGTACCCAAAGGATGCCATTACATAGAATATGTAGATATACATGTACTGTTCATGGCAGCTGAAGTAACTGGGGTGGTTTCTTTTTCTTTTTTGTGCAGAATACTCTAGATCAACCATTTTCAGGCACAAAGAATCTGAATGAGATGCTACAGTCTACTTATCAGTGTCTAAACAGGACTGGGTTGCACTTTGCATCTCCTCAGAGAGCAACTGGAGTAACATTTTAAAGTAAGTAAGTTTAAACTACCTAGTAATTTGCAACAGGATATCAGAGGCTAATCCTTGTCACACAATTATCCTGTATTATGTGTGTAACACTGAACTATACTGCAAGGGTCAAATCTCATGATTTTTCTGTGAAAGACCTCATAGTACAGGGTTGGCTGTATGAATGAGAATCAAAACTTAAAGCATTGTCATTTATATACTAGTGACTATTCTTTAAGGTTCTATCTATACCAAAAGTTTAATTAAAAAAAATCTGCAAGCGCTCTAAAATAACAAGAAAGAAGTTCAAGAAACACAAGAGACTGCATGTATACACAAACCCACAAGACTAGCATTTAGCCTGACGATGCAGTTTCACAGTAGGTGAAAGCCATCCTGTAGTGCCACTAGCAGGGACTAGCTAGTTCTGACCTACTGACCACCTAACCCCATTTTTCTGCAATTTCTTTTGCTTCAGCAGTAGTGCCCATGTAGTGAACAGTCTGACCAGTTTTGAAGTTAGTGCCACTTTGAGCAAGGTGATTGGGTTATGTGATCTCCAGAGCTCCCTGGATTTTTGTGACTCATGCGATGGAAAACTTAACTACTACATCATTGAGTTTTCAAAGTAAATCACAACTCATACAGCTAATTGACTGCCAACAACAGTGCAAAAGGGGAACATATTACTGGAGGATGTGCAGGTAGCACAGCAAGACCTTTTCAAAGGAAATGTCCTCTCAGCTTGCCTTAAGCCAACAGCAAAGCTGAAGCTTGAGGTAGCAACTGTATGTTAAAAACACATAGTTTAGGGGAAAAATGTACAGATGTCAAACAGGCTTAGTAACCAGAAGTTTTTTTTCTTTTCCTGGGTAAGAAAGGATGAGTGTTGGGGAGCAGAGGAGAACAACAGGGACATTTGTATGACCTTGTGATAGCATGCCTAGAAAGCAAAATGGTCAGGCTACTGGCTGTCCTAATCTTCCTGCTGAGAAAGCAAAGTTTATTGTATGCTCTTCATGCAAATTAGCTTTTTCCAAAGGTTTTTGCTGAAGGTGCCCCTTTCAAAAAGCCCTGATTTTCCCTTTTTTGATTTTTTGTAAGCATCTCTGCTGAAAAGGGTCAACCCCTTCTCGGTACTACTGGGTAGCTGCAAGATGCGCTGTTTCAAATTAGTTTCACCCGTGTTCTTTTTGCAGAAAATAGCTATCTTGGTTAAAGGTATATGCTAAGCTTAAGTAAGGAACTTTGAGTAAATTTCAAACAGGAGCAACATTCAACTTACATAGTTAGTAGAGGACAACACTAGGAAGTGAATAAACAGTCATGTAGAGGGAAAAAAAAAGAAGTTGCACCAATATGTCATTGTCACTAATGAACCCTTAACTTTTGCAAGTATCTAATTGAAGCTTGAAGGATTGTGACCCTTTAAAGCCAAATATTCATATTATAGTATATGCAATGTAAAATTGGTTAGTGCTTAGCACAATTTTTTTTTTTTTTTGTTTGCATTTTCAAGAATTAGCTGTATTAATACACACTGAGAAATGGTATGGAAGTGTACTCTGTGAATTAGACCTAAGAAGAGAAAGCTGATTTCTTTTTTTTTATTCACCCTTGTTAGTATGTTTGCAGTGACAGATACTTCACATTCATTTTTAACACTGGGTCCACAACGCTGACACTGAACATCATATGCAAGTCTTCATTCTGATAACAAAATTCAAACATGATCATGTGGAGAAAACATTGGTGTGTATCTGAAAGCAGGTGTTCATGACTTACCTACTCCTGCTGGTCTGGTAATCTTTGGTGATGCTCTCTTTGGGGAAGACTCAGGATGTGGGGCAACAGGTTGTACTGGCCGCGTCTGTTTGGCTGCCAGCTTCTTCAGACTTACTTGTCTTTTGTCAAACATTTCTTGTACATCTTCTAGTTTTCGTAGAATTCTTTGGGCATTGGCCTAGGCAGAGAAAAGGCAAACAACGCATGGTTGTGCTGGACTGAGCAAGTTAAGAAAGGACTTCTGTTACCCAGACTCAGACAAGAGGTGAAGATCATTCTGTGCTGCTGTTTAATCCAACCTAGCCCATGCATTCTGCACAGATCTTCATCTTGTCACTGAGTAGGACATGATGACTCATGCAGTCTTTCTAGCACTACTCTGGAAAAAAATCCCACGTATTTGACAACTGCTCATCTGAGTAAAACTTACTGCCCCAAGTGCTCACCTCTGTGCCCTTTTAGTGTAGGAAAAGAGGCATATTTGAGCAAACTCAAATATATAGGCCAGTACACACTCATGTACAAGGCAATTGGTAATTTTGAAATTCTAAGTTTGAGGGGGTTTACCTTTATTTCAGGGGTGAGGATCATCTCAAACTGATTGTAGAACTCCTTCGGGTTAGAGAGCTGGTGTTCCTTAGCTGTTACCAAGAACTTTTCAATTTCAACAAGTGCAGTTTCAGCTCCCTCTTGTGACTGGCACTTGTCCACAGCTTGGGAAGCTAAGAGGTAGATTCCGGCTTCACACCATTGGCTTGCCTTTGGAGAAAAATGGGGTAAGAAGGACTCATCATCACTGACAGACCATGTTGTGAAGCGCTGCTTCTACTCCACAAAATATGGATTTGCCCTAAAGTCACTAAAGGGAATCAATGTTCCTTCATAGCATCCAACAGTTGCTGGCCACAAGTCACCCGCCTAGATATGCAGAACAATAGCAAGTTCAGTTCAGCTCTTATGGGTTAGATGATCGAGTAACATGTAAAATAATAATAATCTGAGCAAAGAGGGTGTTAGTGTGGTAACAAATCAGATCTGTCAGCTGTACTACCTCATTTCAGTGTTCAGTCACACAATTATCCAGAACCCAAAAAGAATACTTGAATCTTATAAAAACTCCCCAAAACTTCTTAGGCCCCCATAAAACTCAAATGACAAATGCTCTAAAATAGTTTTTTTACTGTAAAACTTTGATAACTCTTGTTTCAGATGAGGCTGGAATAGCATGCAGACATTCTCAAAGCTTTTAGCTTGCTATTCTTTCTAGATCAGAAAAACGGAAAACTGAACAAGCAGTATGCTGTTAATTTTTAAGCACTGGGATACATTTGGTTCTCATTCCAAATTTAGGCCTAGCCCATTTTTGCTTAGTTTTATTTCCTACTTTTCATCATTTAAAAACCGTAATTATGGGAAACTACTGCTCCAATTTTTATAGTAACAATTTCTGAATAAAATGGAGAAAAAAGGAATACTTTTCATCCAAATTACCTGATCTTATAAAAACATTCATTTTCAGTAGAACCTTACTAGGGCTGTTATATGAGAAGGTTCACTCACCTTATCTAACTGCTTATGCAGCTCAAGAGACTTTCCCAGAATATCATACTTTTTCTTGGTCTCATTGGTAAAGTCATCACAAATACGCCTGAGTTCAACACACTTTGGTCTAATAGAGTCAACTGCATAATGGTTGTTTTGGATAAGCTGTTCTCCATGGAGAGCTAGAGATTGGGCCTTCTCCAAAGGTTCCTGGCAAGTTAATGAGAAAAAAAATCCAAAGTTAGATGTCAAAATTACATGCATAAAAAAGTCATTCCATCTCTGTAACCCCTGCTGTAGCCTGGATGTAAAGGACTGGGATATTAATGCAGCTGATATGTCTTACTTTATACTTATCAACTTTGTTGTCAGTGGGTATATTGAAACTCAAGAGGTTCCATCTGAATATCAGGAAACACTTTTTTTTACTGTGACGATGACCAAGCACTGGAACAAGTTGCCCAAAGAGGTTGTGGACTCTTCCTCCTTGAAGATATTAAAAAGCCATCTGAACAACCTGCCCTCTTGAGAACCCTGCTCTAGGCAGCCATGCTTGAGCAGGAGTGTTGAACAAAATGACCTCCAGAAGTCTCTTCCATCCTTAATTATTCTGTGATAACTGTGATTCTATGCCACCTTCTTTCTCATGTACTGGGGACATTCATTATACAATTTTTTTTCCCTACGAAGTTCCCAATAATAAAACCCCCTGTATTATTTTACTTACTAATTGCTGGTTTATAATGCTTTAGTTTATTTTTCATTTCAAGATATACTTTGGAAAACTCTTCAGAGTACAGTTCATAAGCTTAATCACAGTAGGATGAAATTAGAGATGGCTAACAGGAACAGAGCATACATCAATATATTATGTGACATGGTCAGTGAAAGGAAGATGCATGTTACTAACTTTTCTTCCTTTACGCTTCTACAGAAGAGCTGTGCAAAGATCACAATATTTCTAAATCTTAACCCTGTTCTTTAAAACGATGATCACCAGCTTCTTCATTTGTTCACGTGCATCCTCCTCTAATTTAACTTAGACATTTTTTTCAATGCTTTCTTATAATACTAAATATGATGTATAGCACGGCTAACCAGCTGATGGCATTACAAAGTCCAAATGTCTGGAAAAGGTGTTTATTGGAAGGCATAGGTGTTCCTCAAACTGCTGTGAGTCTGAATAGAATGCTCTTAGAAGTCTGACCAAGGTAACCTGTTAAGTGTTCTGAGCTTTTCAGATTGCAAAGATGGCCCTAACCTTTCCATCTTTGAAATAACAATTTTTTAACTGCATTCTAGCTTTCCAAGAAATACACTGGAACTACTGGGTCTGAACAACTCTGGCTGCTGGAAATTAGTACCTGAGTTTTCCAATTTAAAATAATGACTCATGAGAAGAAAGCAAGCATGAAGCAAGGAAAGTGACAGAGAGGTGCCTAGAAGATTATGTCCTTAGCAGGTAGAATACTATATCGAGTGCAAACCTGTCCTTTCTCTTCCAGTTGTTTCTGTTCCCTTAGGAGGTGCTCCACTCTAGTCACACTGTCTCCAATGTCAGCAAAACCTGCTTGTGCTTCCATGAGATTATCCAACACCAATTTTACCTAAAAATACAACAGCAGCAACAAAAATAAAACAAACAAAACTACCCCAAACAAACAGACAAATCCAACAAAAAACACCCACTGAAAAT
Organism: Pezoporus occidentalis; assembly: GCF_034315485.1. Classification (NCBI taxonomy): domain Eukaryota; kingdom Metazoa; phylum Chordata; class Aves; order Psittaciformes; family Psittacidae; genus Pezoporus; species Pezoporus occidentalis. The sequence goes on from NW_026916158.1 coordinate 13,505,344, forward strand.
CTTATCACAAGATACTCATAAACTTATAGCAAACTTATGTCTCCTAAACATTCACCTACATCTTTTAGAAGAGTCTGCGTATCAAATTTATTCTTTCAGTTTGTTCCTGCATATCAAGGTTAGTCTTTCAGCTTGTTCCAAAATGGAAAAGCCAAGGAATAAAGCAGCATTCAACTGTTCCTCAAAGACTTGCCCTGCTTCTCACTATTTAGGCCCACATAGTTTTGAAGACCTGTGACTCCGGAGTCTATAATATTCCAGAGTCTGCATTAATTCAGCCTCTGGGCTGGCAGTTGGGCTTCCTGAACTGTATTGCAATGACTCTGGTGGGATTGGATTTACCACCACAGAAGTGATATTTGGTAACATCACACATAAATGGAAAATGATTTATTGAGAAGTTGGTGTTTCACACATTGGCTAAAAAGGGACTTTCCTCACTGCACCTTTTCCAACTGTTGTAAGAATCTGATAGCTGTCAAGAATTTAATTTTTGAATATCCATTCCCTGTTTCACAATGAAGGGCTTATCTTTCAATCTCCTTTTTTTATTGCAAGTATACTTCGAGTATGAGTAAAATTTGATCTTATAAGGGAAGGAGAGACAAAATGAACAAATGAAATACCTCTCTAAAATCATGTTCAAAGTGTCGCAGCTGCAGGCATTGTTCTAGTTTTAGGTGATGCTTGGTCCAAAATTGATCAAAAGCCTTTTCTGTTTCATCCAACTGAGCTAATAACCTGTTAAGAAATCAGAATTAAAAGAATTTATTTATTTTCTATAGTTCATTTCTTTTCAGTTACACCAACTGATGGCAGAAAGCAGAGTAGGAAGATGGTGGGGAGCCTATAATGTAAGAAGGCTCTATGTCAACTTTCCCGTTAACAAAAGAGAATGAAATTTGCAGTGGGACAGGCAGGAGTGTAGCTGAAGAGTGACAACTACATGGTTGCAGTGTGGCAGTTGCAGTCCTGCCTCCTGACCTGCAATAGGAACACAGAGTTGTTGCACATGCTGGCAGCCAAAGGCAGCTGTCTCTCTTTCGCTTGCACCCAGTTCTTCAACCGTAATTCACCCCAGACTACTGAAGACTGAATATGATGCAATTATTGTTTTAAGGAATGTTTAAAGCAGAACTCTACAATTTGTTCATTTTCTTCACCCATCAGAAATAGGCAAAGACTGAATAATTTTCCCAGTCAATTCAAAACAATAAATTAGAAGCTCATAATGCCTCTCATGGATATTGTTTCACTTTGTGTAAATGGTGGAACATTTATTCACAAAGAAATTAGTATCAAGGCATCATACATCTTGAGTAAAATGTCTGACACCAGACTAGTGAATCATCCTCACAGACTTTCAATGATCTATTAATTGTACTACAAAGTAGAACAATTTAAATGGAGGAAAGGAAAAGGAAAAGGAAAAGGGAAAGGGAAAGGGAAAGGGAAAGGAAAAAAAGGAAAAGGAAAAGGAAAAGGAAAAGGAAAAGGAAAAGGAAAAGGAAAAGGAAAAGGAAAAGGAAAAGGAAAGAAAATAAGTCTTTTCTGAAGATACTATATTTCAATAAGTGGGTGCTCTTTGGGCAGGCAAGGGAGCAGGCCTGATCTCCTACAAGCTCAGTGAGTACTGCAATCATCATATTGGGATAAACACTAATAGCTCCCTCTTATTCCTCACAAAAACAAAGTCCTGTTTCCATTCTGTCCCTGAAAAACATGTTTTTAATCATAGGTAGTTGCTGAATTCAAGATGAATTCGCAAATTCCTTTGGGATGACTGTTTAAAAGATTTCAAAGTATTCAGTGAAAAATATCAGCTCAGCTTTACTTTTGGCTGCTTTGTTCCCAGCGAATGCAAACGCACTGAAACACTGGCACAGCATTTCTCTTTCCGCTGCATCACATGGCACAGCAGAAACTTCTACATGGTGACTAAAAGCTTTATGGTAATAACTAGTATTGCAGGAAAGAATAGGGGTTTCTCTCTCTCGTGCAGCTATGAAGAGGAATGCTTCAGAGTATCACCTTCATCTGTCCTTCCCCAAGTGTTTTCACAGACATGCACAAGCATATACCCTCTCATCTTGCATAGATTCAGATGCCACTTTCTAACCAGGCATAGGAATTTGGAAGATGGATATGCTACAGGGAAAGTAAGTCTCACATCAGATCTTCAGCCAGGTAGTAAGTGGTCCAACCAAAATTTACGAAGACATTCAGGACTGGTTTGAACTTGCCTTGACAGTTTAATTAGGTAACTTCCTCAAAGCTATTCCCTTCTCTGAATGACTTATCAAATATATCCTGAACAGCTTAACCACTGGGAATTTCTCACCTGCATATTTAAATCATTTAAGTTACACTTGCATTCTTACACATAAATTAGCGACTTGCACAAGGTAATCTAGCTTCACTGACCTTTCTACTGTTGCGACATTTTCCAGTTCATCTGAACTGAGTTTGCAGTTGGCGCTTCGGGTGACTGGCTCCCTAATGCATGTTAGTAGGGTGGCTCCCTGCTTCACAGCTAGTTTCAGCTCATCCTGAGGGGAAAGAACAAGCCAAACAAATTGTATGTATTTACTGTATCAATGCTCACATCTCTCAGGTGTACAACATAGGTTGTACCTCCTAAAGGAAGGTTCTTTCATAGGTTGTTAAATACTTTGAACAAAATAGAAATGCTTACTAAAGATGACATTTTTTCTAGAAACATAGAGACTAAATCTATTCACATTGAATGATAGATATATTTATAAGAAAAGGAATAATATATAACTTCTGAGAAGATTGCATTTCTGACCTGGCAACTTGCAAAATAAATTATTCTACAAATTTAATGTGTGCTGCAGATCGTTCAGTGAGCTGAAGGACTGTACTGAGACATAGCACTTCTTAATGGAATTTCCTTAAACAACACTGTGACAAGCTGAGACACAGTATGTCAGCCATCAAGGAGTCATCCACAGAAGGAGGGGTCTTCCAAGCATGAAACATGAACAACAAAAAGGACAATGAATCTCAAACATTAACATGTCAGCTAAGGAGTCCCCACATCACTGCATGCTTCTTGGGTGAAACTTGTGCTAATATAGCTTAAGTAGTATTTTTTCTCTTGCATTTAACTTAAGGTATTTCTTGACAGCAGTAATGTTTTCTTCTGAGCCTTACTCTACAAAGCTAAACTTGACCCAACTTGTTTTGAAAAACAAAACAAGTCATCATCTAGTTAGATCATTCTGTCTCTTTCTGGATTATCCTTAAATCTAGTCTAGTGTGAATTCATCCTTTCTGATGAACTCTTCATCAGGAGCCCATGCTATTCCAGATGTGACCCTATAACACTCTCTCATACAGAAGTGACATTTCCCTGTTCTATTATTCCTGAAGCTGCAAAAAGTCCTTTTTCATAGTTCAATCAAATCAGCCTCCCAAATCCAGGTTTCTGTCCTCTTCTGTAATTTCCAGACAATGGAATCCCAAATGATGGCAGAAAATTTTGTTGAATCAAAAATCATATATTGAACTGATGGTGCTGTCTTGAGACAATATTCACCTTCAGCTTGCTGTGGTGGTCAGTGTGTGCAGAGAGGAGCTCCTCTGTGCACTGCACATCATTGGGAAGTTCAGTCTCTGCTAGGTCTGTTCCAAAAGTCTGTAGCATCTGTGCTGTTGTTTTTACTGTCATTGCAAAGTTTTCAATAGCCTGGAAAAGCAAAAGCATAAAGTTACAGACTGGTTATTTCCCCTTAGCCCTGTAACAATGCTTAGTCCTTCAGGCATACTGTGCTGCAAGTATTACATGCCTGTAAACCTGGCCATGTTGCCTTTCGTTGGACAGATATGCTAAAAGTAACAAAATAAATCCCTGTGTCACAAATTATCTTTTCTTAGGCCTATAAGTATTGTCATCTCCATGAACCAGCCGGGGAACTCCCAGAACTTAGCAGACATAATGAAACCACAGAGGACATCAATTTCAAAGTCAGGACTTCAGACCCTCTGCCCATGCTTGCTGGGAAACTTTACTGTGTTTAAAATATTAATGAAGGCTTTATTTAAGTTGAGGGGACTCTGAAAGTATTTAGAGCAAAGCCCTTTTACATTTATATTTACACAGCCATTATTCACCCAGCAGCAATCTGTCTTCCCCCTGGCTTTCGAAAATGTGCATCTTCATCCTGCCTATCTGTACTAGATGCACGCCAGTCACTCCCTCCCATCTGTTCATATTAGTACACAAATACAAGAATGACTCACTGCAAATACAGTATAAATACATAAATTCATTGGAGCATTGCTATTTCTTTATATCTTTGGTGCATCAACACATAACTTGTCAGAAAACTTTGGTTTTCCTGAAGAAAGGGGAGGTGAGAAAGGCTTAAATACAATGCTGCCTTTTTTAGGGACTGCATTGTTTTGTTTAGAAAAACAATATTTTATTCTTAACACTTTCTGATCTAACCCACCCAATGGCTTGAATCAGTCAACAGCACTAGGAATGCTTTTATACCCAGTCAGACACTACATAGTTATTGCAAGTTGCATTCCCTTCTCCAGCAATGATGGGAATTCCCCATTTGCAACCACAACAGTTAAAACCATGCTGCGTGCTCAGTGAAAAACAAACTAGAGGTGGATCATCATTCAAAAGACGCAGAGAGAAATTACATTCCACATATGTGATCTGAAACATGACCCAGATGAGTCAATGCTAGCAGAGTTCTTAACCTTCCCTTTTTTTCCCATAAATTCTTGCTTGCTTTCAACATAAGCAGTACAGACCTTTGCAGCTGTAGCCTGCTGTTCTCATCACTGAAACTACTGGATTAAAGTTGGCTGAAATGTCACACTTCTGACTGCAGCACAGATAGAGCCATCCACCACCAAAGGCCGTTTACTAACAGCCAGAAAAGTACTTTGTGAGCAAGAAAGCTCATAGGCTCCCAGCTATTCAAGATAAGAAAGCAGAAACAAAGAGCTACAAAGTGAGATTGCTGTTTCACTATCATTTAGCAACAGTTTAAAGCTGTTTCAGAAAATAAGCACTGGCAGGACAACACATGAGAACAGTAAGAGGAGCAGCAAAAGGCATGAAGACTGTAACTCGGCAAGACTGAAAGTTGGGTTGTTTCAAGGTGCCATCGGGTTGACATTGCCCTGATGACAACTTCTTACCCAGCAGAAATTCCTTGGCTGCCTGCATCATGAGCTTATCAGTGTTTCAGTTAATAGCATGCTTGCCTCCACCCTCTCCCGTGTGTATGAGTAATAAATTATTTCATATACCTAGGTTACATCTGTGGGTTTGTTTTCTTTCCCCAGGTCTTTCTGCTTGGTAAAAGTTTTTCAAACAAATTTAACCAAAAGATCTGGGGACTACGTCACCTTGTCACTTCAACGTCACCTCAAATCTTGGCTCATTTTTATCTGCATATTTTCCAAAACTACATATTCATGCTTTCTGTAAAAGCCTGTCATTAATAAACAGTACAGCCTTTCTTGTACCTCTTTTTACTCCCCTTCCTCATTTTTTCAAGCCTTTAGCTGTTTGAGAGCTCATATAGATGACTCCTTCAGACTTACCCCTCCTACAAGGACAGTTGCATATTTTTGATACTTTTAACATGTAAGCCTTTCATATATCTCAATTCTAACCTCAGCGTAGTCAACACAGCTATGAATGTGTTCAGACCAGTGTTAGAGGAAATTCAGATTCTGTGTTTGCATATTTAAAAGCTTGAAATATTTGGTGGTTCTCTAGGATAGTAAAATTTAATTTCATAAGGACAGTAAAGCACAGAAAGTGATAACAGGGAAGTGACGAAAGTGACAAAACTGACTTGACTTAACAAAGCTACCTCAGAAAATCTCTTTTTCCAAGTGTTAGATCTAACATGTGTGTCAGCAACAAAAGACTAAAACCCAAGACTGCTCAGAACACTGCAAAACCTTGGGGCTACTTAGGTATGAGTTCTAACATATCACCCTTGCAAGCAGACCCATAGATTCTGCATTCAGTCCTTGGGAAATTAATTAATTTTCCAGGATCAGAACCCACCTTTGCCCATGTTTACTTAGATAGGATGAGAAAATATCTATGCTGCTAATCTTCCAGGGCTTGGGGTCTGGTTTTTGTAAAGTGTTACCTTTTCTTGGTGCCATAAGGAATTGTTTTCATTGTTTTGAAGCAGCCACTGAAATGCATTAACCAATCCAAAAAGCGAACAATCAACCCTGTAACAAGTTTCCTCAAAGGCAATAGAATAAAAAGGTTTTCTGCCTTCCTACAATTAACTGCCTTCCACTGCTCAAAGTAACACATAGCTGGACTACAAGTTTACATAGCACAGAAACAAAACCAAAGAAATAAAATCAAGTGTTGTATTTTTCTTCTCTTAAAGCCATGGACATAATTAAACATTAAAGTGAGAATTTTGACCTTTGATTCAGTAAAGTGCTAAAAATTAGGTTCAACTTCAACCATGAACTAAAGGCCTATGAATGTCATCAATTACTCTAAAGATAGGAATGTGCCAAAGAGCCTTGCTGAGTAAGGCCATAGTCCAGGTCATCAGTGAGATACAGATCACTACTTCTGTTAAACACATTTGGGGAACTTACCTTTCTCTACTTAAGTCATGGATTTCCTCTTTCCATGAGTCCCTAGGAGAATCCATAGGTTGAAATGCAGCTGAAGAGTTACTACTTAGTAGTTGCTCTGCATTCATCATCTGGACAATTTTGGGTGTAGATGTGTGTAAGAATGCCAATACTCACAGTTCGGTGATGTATCCACTGACTGTGACCATACTCCAGGGTTCCTCCCAGCTCCCGGGTCAGCTGACTTTTGTCAATATAGCCATGCAGATCAGAGACAGAATTTAACATGATGATCTGAAACAAATCCAGACACAATGGACTGAGAGAAATAACAAACCCTTTCAATCATCGTTCCTGGGATCTGGGTTTGCCTTAAACATATGACCAAACTGTAGTTCCACCATAGCCAGTAGGTTCCCATTATGTTTTTATTCATGCAATGGATGGTTTATTTTCACTAGATTTTCATCACAACATGCATATGGCTATTCTTGAACTAACCATAATTTGGCATCATCTTGCTCCTTGCTAGGCTGAAGATGCAGTCATTCTGCATGTACATCAAAAGCAAAAGTATAGTGTTTATAATGTTCTCACAAACTTCCATGAAATAGTTTTTGTATTTTCTAGGTAACTGTTATTTACAGAGAAATCATGGAGCAAACAGGTTAAACAGCTCCCTCAACACCAACCACTTGACCCAAAGAAGTGCTGAAATGAGACCAGAGAGATTAAGATTTTCCTTTCAGCTGTATCATTTTTATGGCACTCTATGTCCACTGAGTGCACTGCATTATTCCATTTTAAACCATAATAAAAGAGAAATGGGAGACAAACCTAAACAAGTTTTCTTTGTTTAAAGAGTCTCCTTACCACTAGACCTCCTTAATGAAAGCAAAACTAGATTTGCATTCAGTTTTGGGTACGCAGTATTACCTTTGGCAAACACTTTAATTATGCCTTGTCTAACATCTAGAAAATACACCATGATTTCAGCCACAGAAAATAAGATTTTGAGCAAAAAATTACTAGAAATGTTAAGCCTTACGCTTTAATATATGTCAAATGTATTACTTCACTCTAACTGACTATGCATGTTAGCAGCTCCAAGGGAGAATGGTAAGCACACTTGCAAGCTCTGTGGGCAATGAGATGAGCACAGATATGTGGAGGCAAGAAGATGTATGATTCTAGGTTGACAATGCTCTAAGAAAAGCCTTGAGAACAAACCTGAACAGGTTTTTAGTTGATCATTGTTACAGAATCATACTAGAGTAATTTAGGTTGGCAGGAACTTCAGGTCTCTAGTCCAACTTCTTTCTCAAAGATGGGTCAGCTGAGATCAAACCAGGTTGCTCAGGGTGTTCCGGAAGCCTCCAAGGACTGAGACTGTCCAACCTCTTTGAGCAGTCTGGTCCACTGCCTGATTACCTTTGTGTTGAAAAAGTTTTTCCTTAAATCAGAGCTGCCCTTGTTTCACTTTGTGTCAGTTATCTTTTCTCCTACGGTCATGCACAACTTGGCTGCATACTTGGAGAAACTGGAAAGCTGCTGGTACGTTGCATTAACCCTCCCAAGCTTCTCCTTCTCCAGGCTAGATAAGCCCAGTTGCCTCAGCATCTCCTTGTAGAGCACATGCTCCAAGCCCTGACCTTGTTGTTGGCTTTCTGTTGACCTCACTTTAGATTAATATTTTTCTTGTACTGGGGTAACCAAAACTGGAGAGGGTATTCTCAGTGCAGTCTAATAAGAACCAAATAAAGCAGGATAATCACTTGTCTCAATCTGCTGGCTGTGCTCCTGTCAGTAATGTTGCTGTGAATGTGGGATGCAGACAGATTCCTTTGTTGTCAGTGCACACTGCTGGCTCATGTATGGCTTTCCGTCTACCAGGTTCTCAGGTCCTTGTCAGCAGAGCTGCTCCCTGGACAGTCAAGCTACATCCTGTGTTGCTGCCAACAATACAACACTGTTTGTTGTTGGGACAGAGGAACATGGGCTCTTCCTTATTGAGGAAGAAAGTCCTTCCCAGTTGCAGAACTTTGTATTTGTCCCTTATTTACTTCATAATATACTCATCAGGCCATTCCTTGAGCTTACATCCCAGTGGCTCTGTTTTTCAGTGTACCCACTGCTCCCCAGTTTAGTGTCATCTGCAAACTTGATGACAGCGCACCATGTTGCCTCTTCCACATCATTGATAAAGATGTTAAATAGCAGATAGGACTACATCATTCCACTTGTTGCCAACCTCCAGGTAGAGTATGACCCATTAACCATTACCCTCTGAGCCCAATCATGCAACTAGTTTTTAAATCCATCTAGTTGTCCACCCATCCAGACTTTAGCATCCTAACTTGGATACAAGAATATTGTGGGAGATGCATCTGGTCTCATGAACCTGTATGGGTTGAATATTCTCAAGTAGTCCTTAACTGAGTAGTTCTTTACTTCCAGCAGTTCATCTTCACCTTGAACCCAGCTGCTAAATACAGAGGCCAGGAGACCTTGTTGGTAAAGAAACTGAGGCAAAGAAAGCACAGAGTATCTGAGTGAAAGCTAAAAGGGAAAAGTATTCCATGAATGCATTACCAAACACTGTTTTGTTATAATCAAGAAATATCAAAAAACCACATAATCTTGGAGTAGCCTCAGATTGGAACATGCAGTCTATGCACTACTTCTGAACTGCAAATTATCTTTAAGAAAGTAGGTCTTAACTGCCCTGTAACTCTTCCTCATCAGAGATGTTGCTGACAAACTGGAAATCTCTTGATAATCCAAAGTTCACTGAAACTACAGAAGAACACTGTCATAGAATCTCAGAATGGTTTGGGTTTGGAAGAGACCTTAACTATGATCTAGTTCCAACCCTCTGCCATGGGCAGGGCTATATTCCACTAGACCAAGTTGCTCAAAGCCCTGTCCAGTGTGGCCTTGAAAGGATGGGGCATTCACAACTTCCTTGGGCTTTTCTTTTAGGAAGATGTTTGCTTTAAGCCAGTATGCTCAGCATGAGCCATAAAGCACAACAGCTATGGTGCTACCTGACAGGGCACAAGACTTTGCCCTGCAGGCATCTCTGCAGGAGGAAACCTAGGAGCAATCCAACATCCACCTAAGAAACCAGTCTTACAGAGGCTTAGCATCTTCCACTTCTTGCCATACTGAATACATCCACATTCAGTAAGCTATAGCATACAAGAGAGTAGCAGTTTGGAAGAGGAGGGCCTGCACAGGCAGGCCAGCACAGGACACAGAGCTATCGTGGGGTTGCTTTGTGACGGGTTAGGCCATCTGAAAGAAGTCACAGCCTACAAAGATCAAAGAAGTGTTTGCTATGGACAGATCATTCAGCTTTTTGTGTACACTATGAAGCTGGTTTAACTCACTTCCCAGAAGGGGAGGGTCCTTAGGTAAATCTCTGGGTGTCCCTTTTAAATTTCCAGATTGTATCTCAGATGAACCCCGGTGTATCTCCTGTATTTCTGTACCGTGCTCTTGGGTAATGATATTTAACCAAATCACTATCCCAATAGAGATTTATCTCAGGGGGTTTTATTAACCACATTTGTATGTCAATAAGTCATATAAATCCTGCATTTCCTTAATGTGCCTGGTTTACTATTTCAGCCTTTATTTCCTGTTCTTGTTTGACCTTCTGGCTTCTAGTCAATTCAGTGTTGATTTAACCCAGCAAATCTACTTTACAGAATATATTTGCAGTCTGATAGTTCAGATAAACTATTTAATAAATGTTTCCTTAACAAATGCACACCATATTATTGAAGCCCCTTTTCAAATGCTTACATCCTGGCCCTGACTCACTTACTGTGCTAGGAAATGCAACTCATCCACAGCCCAGTTATGACATTTATGTTGTCATAGTGCCAAATGCAGAACATAAACAAACACCTGCAAACAATCTAAAAGTTGATTGTGGTATTAAAGATAGGTACTGACACCTAATTGCTTGAGTAAGAATATCTCCAATGGGATGAGAATTCTCTGGCCCTCTTCTCATGCTTGGCATGTAGGATGCAAATTTGAAGGAGGACGGAGAGATGTCACTCTCAGTAACAAATCACATCTGAAACTGGGGTAACACAGAGGCATGCCTGTGTTGGCATTGTCTTTTTAGGATGGGCTGCAAACACAGGTGAAAGCCCCATCCACAGATCATGACAGACCCCAAGAACTTAAGACACCTTTAGCACAATCCTAAGCAATTTATGATAGCATCAGGCATATGTGGACAGCATGTATATAAACCTGAAGACTGTCTACAGCTATCTGTGCAGGAGGCAGGCAGATCTAGCAACAAACATACCATTCTCTTAGTTTTGAAAGACTGCCCTAATAGCTCTGTGGACAAACCCAATATGGCTCAAAATCTGAATGGCCAAGACAATCCCAAAGTATCCTCATATCTTGATTTTCCTGCCCATAAGAAAGATGAGTTACAATTTAATACTTACTGCAGTGCTTGATCCCTGCCCAGAATTAACCTCCCTTCCAACTTTCATAGAATCATAGAATAGTTAGGGTTGGAAAGGACCTTAAGATCATTTAGTTCCAGCCCCCCTGCCGTGGGCAGGGACACCTCACACTAAACCATATCACCCAAGGCCTTGTCCAACCTGGTCTTGAACACTGCCAGGGATGGAGCATTCACAACCCCCTGGGCAACCCATTCCAGTGCTTCACCACCCTAACAGGAAAGAATTTCCTCCTTATATCCAATCTGAACTTCCCCTGTTTAAGTTTTAACCCGTTACCCCTTGTCCTATCACTACAGTCCCTAATGAAGAGTCCCTCCCCAGCATCCCTATAGGCCCCCTTCAGATACTGGAAGGCTGCTATGAGGTCTCCACACAGCCTTCTCTTCTCCAGGATGAACAGCCCCAACTTCCTCAGCCTGTCCTCATATGGGAGGTGCTCCAGTCCCCTGATCATCCTCATGGCCCTTCTCTGGACTTGTTCCAACAGTTCCATGTCCTTTTTATGTTTAGGACACCAGAACGGCACACAATACTCCAAGTGAGGTCTCAGGAGAGCAGAGCAGAGGGGCAGGATCACCTCCTTCAACCTGCTGGTCACGCTCCTTTTGATGCAGCCCAGGATATGGTTGGCTTTCTGGGCTGCAAGCGCATACTGCCGGCTCATGATCATTTTCTCATTGATCAACACCCCCAAGTCCTTCTCCACAGGGCTGCTCTGAATCTCTTCTCTGCCCAACCTGTAGCTCTGCCTGGGATTGCTCCGACCCAGGTGTAGGACCTTGCACTTGGCATGGTTAAACTTCATGAGGTTGGCATCAGCCCACCTCACAAGTGTGTCGAGGTCCCTCTGGATGGCATTCCTTCCCTCCAGCGTATCAACCGAACCACACAGCTTGGTGTCATTGACAAACTTACTGAGGGTGCATTCAATCCTACTGTCCATGTCAGCGACGAAGATGTTGAACAAGACGGGTCCCAACACCGATCCCTGAGGGACACCACTCGTTACTGGTCTCCAGCTGGACATTGAGCCATTGACTACAACTCTTTGTGTGCAGCCATCCAGCCAGTTCTTTATCCACTGAGTGGTCCATCCATCAAATTGATGTCTCTCCAATTTAGAGACAAGGATGTCGTGTGGGACAGTGTCAAACACTTTACACAAGTCCAGGTAGATGACATCAACTGCTCTACCCCTGTCCATCATTTCTGTAGCCCCATCATAGAAGGTCACCAAATTGGTCAGGCAGGATTTCCCCTTAGTGAAGCCATGCTGGCTGTCACCAAGCACCTTGTTGATTTTCATGTGCCTTAGCATGCCTTCCAGGAGAATCTGCTCCAAGATTTTGCCAGGCACAGAGATGAGACTGACTGGTCTGTAATTCCCCTGGGTCATCCATTTTCCCCCATAGTTTCAAGTTGAATTTGAAATTCAAAATTGTCATCAAATAAATTGCTAAAAGTATAGAAAATGCTGAATTGTTAGAAAATGCTAATTCTTGGTGAAGTTGTCCCTTCCTAGGCCGCAGTTGCTGGTACAACAGTTGCTATAGCAACAGATTGTGGCTTATTAAATACAGGAACATCCAGTTTTTAAGGTGCTATAAAATGGAAAGATTTTGTTTTGTAGCCAAACATGTATTTTTACATCAATTTTGCATTTCAATTACCAAAAAGTAACCCTTGACAAACTACAGTCAACATTACAGTTTAATCCACAATAATCAAATGGATATTTGTGGTTCCTTTTCTGTATGCATTGTAATAAACTGGCTGCTCTCTCTTACTTCAGAAGAAGCACAAAGTATTTTAAACACCTGATCTTCAAACTTAGGTATTGACAGAGCTAGAATCTGTTGTAGGAGAGCCACAGATCTTTTGCAAAACTGTATAAAACCACAAGCAAAATCCAAAACAATCATATGAAATTATTCCAGTAAAGTCATTGTGGAACACAGTATGAATCTGGTCCAGGATGAAATACCATCAATAATCATAATTCAAGTTTGTTTATAAGCCACTTTGAAACCACATGCAAACATGCAGCTATGAACAACTCCCTAAAGAGCTCTCTTAGAATAATCTAAAACTTAAACTCTTTCAGGAATGCTGACTTACAGCATATGCCAAGTGTATATAAAAAGAAGTAAAAACCAGACTTTGAATCTTGAGGGCATGGGGATCAAAGGCTTTAAGAACAGACAATGCTATGCAAGCATTTAACAAGGCACTGTCAGCAGTCCCGTGGATAATACATAAAATAGTGCAGAATTCAGCCCTAGCCTTCCACTGCTCTGTAGTACTAAACAGTTATGTTTGTCACCAAAGTGAGAAGATCTACCTCTACCTACATCAGGGGAATGGCTCCAATGGACTTATATGTCAATACTTAAAAAACAAATCACATTTTATAGCTAGACTGACATAGTAACATGTCCATTAAATACTGTGAAGCATCCACTGGTAATTAACCCTTTAACATTACTATTATACAAACCACACAGACCCAGATAAAAGTCCCCAGTTGCCACATACAATAAAATTTCATTTACTGTGTTATGAGAAGTTGCTGACACTTGATAACTGCAAACACGGAGATAAAGAAAACACACAGGCAAAAAATGCATGCTTACCGGTACCTTCATTTTAAAGTCATCTCGATAGAGTTTAATGCCAATGTCAGCGATTGCCCTTTGGATAAAGCGGGAAGGTCTCAGGACAAACACTAGCTGCAGGTTTCCTGGAAATGCTCCCTGCAAGAAACATGGAACTATTAGAAGGCTTAACTCTGCCTTCCAGGAAGGCCACGGGAATTTTCAGCCAAATGTTTCCTAAAGAGGGCAAAGCATGTAGGACTTACTGAACCTTGCTCAGTCCAGCTGCTAATAGTATCAGCTGGTCCATTCAGTATGTGCCCATTGTCACAATTTCCAAAGCTGACAAAAAGACTGGCCCTTTTTTACTGCCCAGCCATGCATTGTTTTCTTATATGGATTTAGCAGAGAGCTCTAAAGTTTCGTCACTAGCACCTTCCTCCCCGAGATCTGAACCACACCAAGCCCCCTTTGCGCTACCACGCCACAGGTTTTCCCGTTTCCTAGGCTGCCGCCACTAGAGGGCAAAACTGGATACCAACGTTGGACTTGGTGAAAGAAAGGGGTGGCGCAGAGGAGTACCCCAGGCTGACCTACCTTCTCCTTCTGGAACAGCTTTTTAATATTTTTAACCTCGCATATTCTTCCCCACACACACTCACTCAACACATTCATCAGACATGGCTCTGTCTGCAACACAACATCCTACATCTCTCATGCACTCCTCTGAGCTCATCAACATAAAAAAAAGAACAATTTCTAGAAGAGGGCAGCTAAAAAGAACTGAGAATGAAAAGTAATTCTGTTTAAATTCCTTGAAAAAACTTAAAAGGTGCCTTGGTCACACTTCTGTGTATACATGCTTGCTCTCAGAGCACATATTCCTAGTAATAGGTGTATAAAACCAGCTGCTTTCATTGGCACTGAAAATCAGTGCTTAGCTCTGACTTTTGCAAACAAGATAGAATAAGCTATTATGAGTTTCTGACAGAGATCGCTTACTACCACGCAAACAGAAGCCCCTTGAGATCTGTTTCTTTCACAAGGAGGCCACATCATCACATCAGTGCACAGAAGTGTACGTCTGTTATACTCTTCTAGGAACCAACTTCAAATTACTAGAATTTGTATTGCAGTCAACCCAGCAAATAAGGAATTTGTCTTAATTCAGCAGTAAATAAGGCTGTGTAATTTGTTTTTGCACCTTTCTCCCTCTTTAACATTCAAGAGCTTCAGGGCAGGGGAGAATCTGCATCCACAGCCAGAAAATGTGAGCTAAAAATGAGCACATGAAACTGTATCCTGTGCTGAAGGTTCAACAGATAATTTTCATTTCCAGAAGATAAATAACAAAAGTAAGCACTTACTGCTATCCGTGTCAGGGATGCCTTGACTGCGCTCCATTTGTCCCGTCGTCTGTCTATGATGATGATGAATCCGATGCTGGCAGCCTCCAGACTGCAAAACAGATGAAACAAGTATGCTGGGTTACATGGAGATACTCCCATTCCAAGGAAGTGTACTGCAGCAAAACACAGCCTCTGTCAGATCACCCTGTAAGCCCATTACGAAAATGCAACGTAGAGTAGAAAGAATGAGTATTTGGCAGAATTCACATGAAAACAAAAGCCGACAAATTTTCTCTTTCCAGCATGAGGTTAGCAGCTTACACAAGACATGAATACTTTATCTGCTTAATCTCTCAGCTGCTAGGCTACCCTGCTACCAAACTAGGTGATACAAATAGTTCAGGATCATGAATTACACTGTGCTGTATTGAAGACAAAAACCTCAGATCTTGTTTTCTCTGCAAAATAATGTAAGTTATTGGACGCCGCGCTTCAGTCTTCATTCTCCAAGTATGCTGATATCTGACAGGGACACTTAGCTCCAAGGGAGCCTGTATTCCCAACTGTTCCCCTTTGCTTGTGTACACAATGCCCCAGGAATTCTGGTAAGCAAAGCAGGAATTGAAGAGTTCTATCTTGCCAACCACAAAGTGGTTCTAAGGTTGCAAGTCATTCAAATATCCTTTTAACATGTTGGCTAGAGTAACAGTTACTGTTCCTTCTCAGTACTTTTCAAGAAACATCTATGAGGCAGTGATTTGATGCTCTGTCCCATCTATGTAGGACTCATAAATATCCCATTCTCTATCTCTCTCACACAAAAATCCCACTTTGGTGCACAGTGCTTCAGTGGGACTGCTCTACTATGCCTCCCAGGAGTGCTCAGAGCTGGGGAGAAGTCCTTGAAAGCTATAAGCACAGAGGAAAAAACCTCCAGAAATGTCATTATAGCACATTGGCTCAGCCATCTCTGGACAAAACAGAGGCAGGCAGAAAGAGCATAAATTACATAATCAAAGGACATACTGCAATCAAACACCCAATTGCAGATTTAAATCAAAAGAAATTGTATAAAACATTTCCTTGATCCCTTTTCCATTGTCCATACAAGAAGCAACCCAGGAACACCATTTTCATGGGTCATTTTGTGCAAACTTGTGTCAATAATCAACAAAGAGCACCAACGTTAGCAGTACTGAGCTTCTGCTGTAGCTCTGCAGGATTAAGAACAGCAACCTGAAAGCCAAAGTATTATGCAAATCCAAGTTGCCATGCAAGTGTTCTTAATAGTTCATACTGGAAAAGGAAAACTCACTGATTTTTCCACTTCAATATTTTTACATCATTCCTCTGAGAGCAACAAAATTCCATGACAATAGATGACCTTTCCTCTTAAGTAATGCAACATGCAGCTCTTTCTTTAGAGGAGAAAAATTGTGTTTGCAGCAGAGCCTCTCAAACAGGGAAAGTAATTAATTCATTTTTCCTGATATATATATATATATATATATGCAAATATATACATATCCTTCAATAGTTCAACAAAGGTTTCAAGGAAAACGAATGGCCAGCTTGGTATCTATGCATTTGCCCTAGTTGTTAGGGAAAAAAAAATTGTTCAGATGAAGGCAGCAAAGAAATTGTATGTATTGCAGACTGTTACAGAAAGGGTGTGAGAAACTAAACACAAAAGTCTCAACCTGGGGGCTTCCTAAAGTACCCAAAAATCTGCACTGGTTTTATCGAACTGCTTCTGGTGCTGGGATCAAAAATTGCTTTGAAAGGCTGAAAGTCATGAAAAGCCTGGGCAAATCAGCCTCAGCCTCCAGACCGCCAGGTAGTATCTCTGTGGACGGGGTGCCTGTCCTGCCTAATGGAGACATACAGGATGAAGGCAGGCTTTTTCCCTCTGCCTTGCCAACCAGTGTTGCTGCACTGGTGCCAGGAATTCTGGTTATATCACCAGAGAAGGTTGTGGTAAACTTGCTGATAGTTTGGAAATCAAAACAAGCACAAAGCCATGCATCATTTTCCTCCTTTGCTTGTGTAATACATGTCAAAAAAAAAAACAAACAAAACAACAAACCCAAATATTTTTGTTTAACGATGTGCCAAGATATGTTTAAGACAACTATAGAAAGAAAACAACTGCTAGAAATTGTAGGGTATAAATGTGTTTAGGTGTCACAAGAGACAGGAAGGGTGCTTTTTTGTTTGTCTATTCTTATTTAATACCTCAGCACAGCATCTCACTCCAGGAAGTTCCAGCTGAAAGGCTGGAACCCCCCACTCCTCAGCATCAGAGCTGCATCCACCCTGGCCACATTGGTCTGCCAATCCTGGTGGCAACAGCCCCAGTTATTCTGTTTGCTACAGATGAAACTGGAAGCTACAAGCCCCCAGTCCTCCAACTAATACAACCACCACCACCCCAAAAGGCAAAAAAGCCTTTGAGAAGCTGTCAAATAAACACAATCTAAAAACCAGGCTGAGGTGCATTGCACCCAGTTCCCTGGCCTAGGGAACAGGAGGCCGTCCATTCAACACTGCCCGCTGTCTGTGTCGTGGTTTAAACCCTCGCCAGACAGCTTGTTCACTCACTCCCAGTGAGTGGTGCCACCAGGCTGAGAGCAATCGAGGCACCCCCCGGGGCTCTCCCCTTCCCCGCTCCTGGAGGAACGGGGAAGAGGATCAAAAGAGTGCAACTCCCACGGGTTGAGACAAGAACAGTCCAGCAACCAATGTACAACACAAATCACCACCGCTACTATCAACTACAACAATGATAAGGGAAAATAACAAGGGAAGAGAATACGATACCACCGGCCAAGAAACGAGTTCCACCCGCAAGCCCGTGTCCTTCTGGGTAACTCCCAGTTACCCCCCACCCCGGGCATGACGTGCTGTGGTATGGAATACCTCTTTGGCTAGCCTGGGTCAGGCATCCTGTCTCTGCTTCCTCACGGCTTCCCCTCCTCCCTGGCAGAGCATGAGCCTCACAAAGTCCTTGGTCAGGGTAAACATCACTTAGCAACAACTGAAAACATCGGTATCACCAGCATTGTTCCCAGGCTGGAAGTCAAAACACAGCACTGCACCAGCTACCACGAAGGAGAAACATGACTGCTACTGCTGAACGCAGGACAGTCTGACATCCAGTCCACAGAAAACTGGCTTGTAAAAGAGAGGATCACACTCATTAACAAAATGTGTTATTAACAAACTCTCCTATATACGATGCACCAGTTCTGGTGAATCCACAATAAAGTTTGTAAACATTTGATGCTGATAATACTAACACTTGTCACAATCCAGTGCTCCCAAAAACAACCCCAGCACCCTCATGGGCCTCTTGGTAAAGCACAGACTCAAGCATGCTCTGGCCCCATACAAGTGGAGATTAGCTCTTGGATTCACAGTTCTTCAGGTGACCAGAGAAATGGGTAATCACAGGATACACATCCCCCTTGGGTTTCTTTACTCGTGCTGGAAACCGGATTTGGTCCAAATATATGGTTAACCAGAACAAATAAAAAAAAATTGCTTGTTGTGACTAATTGTTTCAAGAGAACAAGGTTACAAATCAACATCCACGTTGCTTACAGTGTGTTATTGAAACTAGTCTATTGTTTAGATCAAAGTTACTAGTAAAATGGTGAGACATGAAAGGGGAACTAAGTCAGTGCAATTCTCATTTCAACAGTAACATATTTCAGATGACCTTGGAAAAGGCTGTCTCTAATACGCTTTATGTATTTTTGACCGCCATGTTAATTTTTGAGAACTATGTGAAAGCAGCAGGAATATGGGAATGTAAGACTCATAATTTGGGTCAAATTGGTCACCAAAATATGTATCTACTCCCGAGAAACAGAGACTATATACTGGAATCAGCATCTATGTTTACAGCCCAGACTGGTGCAACCAGTTTGTAGCTGCTGAATATCTAGAACAATAATTGGCTACATAGAATCAGGTTCAAACCTAATGCAGTACCACTGAAAACAGTGATTTATAACATAATTCCCAATAAGTAGGTGTGTTAGCTGAAGCTAACAAAATTCTGATGTTGATCTACGGAAATATATCATTCAACTACTGTCAGGTTAATAAAAATTAGGAAAATCTGTTCTTGATAAAATTTATGATGTAGCTAAAAGACAGGTAACTATATCCATAAGTGCCATATTCACACAAGCTGCCTACACATAAAAATTGCCTTGTTTTGGCCATCTACCTGGTTTGAGAGACTGTCCACAGGCTTTCTAATAGCAGGGTACACAGGGGATTGAAGGCCTAAAAGAATTCAGAATCAGACCCTTATAATCACACTTTGGTAAGCAAACTGCAATGGAAGTAACTGACAGGACAGCATCTGCCAAAAGTAACAAGTACAACTGTGTTTAAACAAACACAAAAGTATTTCTCCCAAATAAAATGTGCCTCTGTGCATGTGAACCAGCTCTTACATCCTATTTTTAAAAGTAAGTCCCTCAAACATGTACATCAGAAGTAACTTAAAAATGACCTTTGCTTTTTTTTCAAGTACATGTTCATGAGCAGTTTGTTTTTTTTCAGATGTCCTTCTGCACAGGGATTTGTAACACTACAAAAGCATTCGGGCATCAGAGGATCAAGAAAAATTACATTCATAGATAATAGGAACAAGAGCTTATGAAATACAGACAGAAACAAGAAAATGCAAAAGAGAAGCAACAAAAGAATTTTCTCATGAAATTAGGCTTGGCAGGAGTGGTCACGGGGGTGGGGAGAGCTAAGAATAATGAATGTATGGGAATAGGAACACTGCTTATCAGTTGCCACTGCACATCCCAGTGTTGCAGGGCAGCTAAAGAGACAGACTGAGGAAATGGAAGATGAAATAGGTACTTATATAATGACTTGGATTGAAATATGAGAAAACAGTGAAGAAAAAAAAAATACCATTAAATGTGCAGTCTACCTATGGTGGAGTGCTACTGTAAGCTCTTTCTCTCCAAGACCAAGCGTAGTAACTGCAACTGACTGCCAAACTTGCCAAAAAGTGGTGCCTGGCATATGGCGCTGCAGGGGAAAGCACAGGCCAGAACACTTTATTGCACAAACAGTTCAGGTAACAATCCCAGTTGCAGAAGAGTATGAAAAACAAGCCAAAACATGAGATCTGAAAGAGATTTGTCAGGGTAAAATGAGAATCAGGCCATTAAGCAAACAATTCAGGTACTATCACAACACATATAATTTACAACATTGAACCTATTACATTGTCTGAGAAGAAATGCTTAAGAAATTGGAGAACAGACTTAAAAACTACAGAATTTGAAGAAGAAGGAAAAGAGTGGGGAGAGAAGATGAGAAAACCACATGGTGCTAAAAAGGAAAGCATCTAAGCAGAACACAGAAGAAAATGTGGAAGAATATATACATCACTCAAAATCACTCTGGCAGACTACACAAAGGCAAGAAGCAAACAAGCCAGAGACACACAGCAGTAAATCTCTGCTGCCACAGGTTGATGGCAGCAGTCAGCATGCTGAAAGAAAAGGCCAAACCATGGTCTGAATGTCATTTGGCACTAAGGATTACATGCAAGCTAACAGCCATGGGAGGAAAAGTAGCCACAATGGCAGCCTCAGTGCAAGTGGATGTGCAGCTGAGAAACCCCACTTGTGTGTATCCAGAAGAAGGGAGTTTCTTTAAAAACAAACACACACACTCTATCAATACTTTCTCAGTGTCTGTACTGTAATATCTCTACAGTCATATCTCTGATTTAGGTTGGCCCTTGATTACTGATTTGGGGAAGCCAGGAGACGTCCAATTCCCTGACCTCTCTCTTTGTTTTGACCTCTCTTTTTGTTTAACAAAGGAGTTGATCCACATCAGTTGCAAGAGAAGGGAATTCTGGCCATGGAATGAAGAAAGTAAAAAAGGCCTTTCTGGAGCTATCCATCGTATGCGTGCATGCACAGAGGTATGCATGTGCATACACTGATGCTACTCAATGTGAATGTGTATGTATGTAGACTCCTTTGGTGGAGCACTCTCATGAGCAGGTGTTGAACCAGAGAGAAAATTAATCCAATTACAAAAATCTCACTGGGCTGATCTTCTATCCTGGAGAGCAGTTCATGTTTGAAAGCTGCCTATCATTCCAATGTTTTGTCATATGGGCACATAAGATCAATCATTCCAGAGGGACTTAGAAAGTTACTAACTGAATCTTGTCATCTTGTGACAGATCTTATCTCCACAACTAAGATTAACCTTATTCTACAGGATATGCAGAAACAGACACTAAAAAAAAAAAATATTCTCTCTACCTTTAACTGAAAAATGGTGCTGATTACTCTGGTTCACTGAGCTATGAAGAAGGGATTATTTTCTATGCTAAACAGTGTGAACTGCTCTTAAAACTATACTTCATCTTACCTGATTCACAGTCATAGCCTTCATAACTCCACAAGAGTTAGAGACTATTCTCTTCTCTTTGTCACTTTGTTTGATATCTGCACATCTTCTTTAAGAATCAAAAGAAAAGGTGAACTACTAGCAGTGAAACAACATGTACAGGAATGCTGTTGTGATACACACAGTAGTATGTACTATAGTAGTGCTAATGAAGGTAACAAAGCAGTTCCTTTACTACTTGCTGAGAGGTATGAGAAACACTCTTGGTGCATGGACCAGCAATTGCAAATTTGCAAGGCTCTGCTGCACCCAAACAGGTCTTCCATTTATGCCACATTAAGACTGTACTTCATATAATTATGTCATAAATCACACAGCCAAAGCTTGCTGCTCAGGTTCTTCCTCTTCTAAATTACTACCTTTGTCCCTCACCATCCACATGAAGGGTGGCAAGTTTCAAATAGTGGCTCAATAAATGCAGTCAATCTTTCTAAAAACACTGTAACGAATACTAGCAAACTCCCTGGAAAACTCACATCCCTACACTGTGATCTATAATTAAACCTAAGTGTCAAACCAATGTGCTGGTCTGCAGAAAATGCAGGTTCAAATCCCAGCCTGTCTCTGACCTTGAGCAGGTCATTTATATCAAACTGAATAGTCACTTAACACAAGTTTTGGTGAGCCTGTCTGTAATGCAAGATATTACTTACACATACCTCATCACCTGTAAAATAAGCATATTGCAGCTCTCCTGAGTTACAAAGCTTTGAAATGTAACTCATCATTTTTTGCACATTGCTCTGTGATTTCTCAGGGGAAGAGAAAATGCGAAACTGGTAAACGGAATCAAAGCAAAGGTCCATCTAGCCCAATACTCTGTCTCCAGTGTTTGGTAGGTAGTGGATACTGAGGCAAGGGGAAAAGAGAGAAGAACAAACTTTCTCTTGGCATATTCTCCCAAGTCCCAGCATTAAGGAATATATGAATTTCTTCAGTTAGAGTTTGCATCTGAGCCATTGAGTTCAGCTGCCACTGATAGAACTATCCTTCATTAATTAGTTTAATTTCATTTGAACCCATCTGTACTTTTGGCTTTCACACAGGCTGAAGCAGCATAAAGAATTTCTGCCTATCACTGACAACATGCTAGCTCCCCAGCATGTGTCAACATTACTGGGAATCACCCACCAGCATACCAAATACAAACAACTGGAAAACTAGCTTTGTGCTTTTCTCAGCTGCTATTGTTGTTTTATTAACCCTGAAGCTGATCATCCTCCCAGTCCTGCCTCTAGTGAAGAAATACGTAAAACGAAGTTTCTCCTGTCAGAACAAAAACCCTACAGAGCAGAGTGAAACAATGAAGCTGTTAAGTTCACAGTATGCGGTTTCTTTCAGCTTGCTTTGGCAACTTCGTATGGGGAATACATGTAGGTGGAGCTGGGAAAACTTCTTACTCAAACTTGAAGGAGGCACGCTTTCCCCTTCATCATCCTCTAAGCACCTTTATACACAAGACCACAGGAAATAGTAAATCCCTGCTGTGCTTCCAACTAGCACAAACAGCCATGGTCCAGAGACAGGATCAGGGGACTGAAAAAATATTAATCTCTTTTTTTTGGATCAACAAAAAGTAATTCAGCATCCATGCCTTAGCGCATTTCCTCAGAGCAGTGGAAGTGAGTTTGTTTCATTATCCTTGCACAGCTGCAAGCAAATAGCAAGGAAAACATCCTAGCTGTGGAGCAGACTCCCAGTAAATGAAGCATCAGAAAGCACGTGGTGCTTGCCAGAATCCTGTCAACAGGTCACCTAGCTTGCTTTCTCAGAGAAAGCTTGCACAGAAAGATGAACTCAGAGAGTAAACAGTAATAGAACCTGTGTAAGTTTGGCTCCTACCAGATGCAACTTTTCCCTTGTTACATCCAGCACCTCTGAGAGTTTTCACAAATGTCCCCTTACCTCCTTTTTGATCTGCTATTTTTCCTGCTGCTTTTCCGATCTATACTTCCTCGCATCCAGTTCAAGCCCTGAACAGAAAACCTGGCCTATGTAAAGCTTGCTTTCCCATGAAAATGGTGTAAGTGGTTCCTAGGTCCTCCTGTACCTAGGAAAGTTTCATATGGACTGGACGGGTGCTGAACCACCGGTGCATCCTGGTAGCAACACTAAAAGCAGTGAGCCACTGAAGAAGCAAAGCTCTGTAGGAAATCATAGAATCATAGAGTCAGAGAATAGTTAGGGTTGGAAAGGGCCTTGAGATCATCTAGTTCCAACCCCCCTGACATGGGCAGGGACACTTCACACTAAACCATGTCACACAAGGCTTTGTCCAACCTGGCCTTGAACACTGCCAGGAATGGAGCATTCACAACTTCCTTGAGCAACCCATTACAGTGGCTCATCACCCTAACAGGAAAGAACTTCCTCCTTATATCCAATGTAAACTTCCCCTGTTTCAGTTTTAACCTGTTACCCCTTGTCCTAGCACTACAGTCCCTAATGAAGACTCCATTCCCAGCATGGCCCCCTTCAGATACTGGAAGGCTGCTATGAAGTCTCCATGCAGCCTTCTCTTCTCCAGGATGAAGAGCCCCAACTTCCTCAGCCTGTCCTCATACAGGAGGTGCTTCAGTTCCGTGATCAACCTCGTGGCCCTTCTCTGGACTTGTTCAAACAGTTCCATGTCCCTTTTATGTTGAGGACACCAGAACTGCACACAATACTCCAGGTGAGGTCTCACAAGAGCAGAGTAGAGGGGCAGGATCACCTCCTTCAATCTGCTGGTCACACTCCTTTTGATGCAGCCCAGGATACGGTTGGCTTTCTGGGCTGCAAGCGCACACTGCCTGCTCATGATCATTTTCTCATTGATCAACACCCCCAAGTCCTTCTCCACAGGGCTGCTCTGAATCTCTTCTCTGCCCAACCTGTAGCTCTGCCTGGGATTGCTCCAACCCAGGTGCAGGACCTTGCACTTCTCATGGTTAAACTTCATGAGGTTGGCATCAGCCCACCTCACAAGTGTGTCAAGGTCCCTCTGGATGGCATTCCTTCCCTCCAGCGTATCAACAGAACCACACAGCTTGGTGTCATCGGCAAACTTGCTGAGGGTGCACTCAATCCCACTGTCCATGTCAGTGACAAAGATGTTGAACAAGACCGGTCCCAACATGGATCCCTGAGGGACACCACTCGTTACTTCTCTCCAGCCGGACATTGAGCCATTGACCACAACTCTTTGTGTGCGGCCATCCAGCCAGTTCTTTATCCACTGAGTGGTCCATCTATCAAATTGATGTCTCTCCAATTTAGAGACAAGGATGTCGTGTGGGACAGTGTCGAACGCTTTGCACAAGTCCAGGTAGATGACATCAACTGTTCTACCCCTGTCCATCAGTTCTGTAGCCCCATCATAGAAGGCCACCAAATTGGTCAGGCAGGATTTCCCCTTAGTGAAGCCATGCTGGCTGTCACCAAGCACCTTGCTGTTTTTCATGTGCCTTAGCATGCCTTCCAGGAGACTCTGCTCCAAGATTTTGCCAGGCACTGAGGAATCAATGGACACTTGTACTTAGCCTTACCTGGGAATGCTGGTTAGATATGTGACCACGTTCAGAAAATCTTCATCAGGTATGTCACTGAATCCTGCAAATTCTGGAAAGGTTATAATTGGTGCCCCATCCTTCCCTCTTCCTCCTGCAAAAGAGAGGTTGTAAGGATGAGAGAGTGATTTTATGCGTTTGGGCAGACTGGTCAATACTCAAACAGGAAACACTGGCACCTCTCAGTGAAAAGCACCCAAATTCAGTACACGTGATCAGCTTCCCATTTGACATTATAATCCACTGGTGTTTCATTACCTCAGTTTACTCCAGCTGAGATTCTAACCTCTACTTTTATTCTCAGCTTTCTCATTAACCTGCTGCATAGTTCTGATTACATGCTTTCTTTGGTTCTGTGTTTCCCATTGCCAAGTAATTCATTGTGATAATATTACAACATTTCCCTGCGTATAGGTTACAGCACTTTCTGATTCCTTCTAGACATTAAAGGAAATGAAGTATTAGAGCATGGAAGCTTTGAATACACACATATAACCCATGACACAGGCCTAGGACCGTTCCAGTCTTAAATCTTTTCTTAAAGAAAAAAAAGCTGAAAATGCATGGAGTACTTAATCGATGCTCTCATCTTGTTTATTTCCATCAAACCTCCATTAAAAAGGACAGGAAAAACATAAGAAGCAAGGTCAAGAAGAGTCCCTCTCTGAGGGACTCCCTGATCCAAACAGCAGTACTCAAACTCTGGTAGAGCTATGGGAAGCATGGTGCTGAGCCCTTATAACTGAGCAGCCTTTACATTTCTCCCGACACAATGCTCGCCTAAAGAAGATGTAGTACACAGCATAAACCCTGCTGACTTGCAGGACCCGTCCTAACTGGGCATCACTCAAACCACTCAGAAGTTAACAGGAGTTTTCACACCAACTTGGACTCAAAGCCAAGAGCAGACTAATGAGGCAGTGTCACATAAAGGAAGATGATGAAACAAAGCTTTCATTATAGGTACCTTATTGCTTAGCACTGCTGAGGTAGGGCATTAAGGACTTGCTTTTCCCTGAGTCTTTCTCCTTACTCTGCAATCTCTGTTTTTCGTACCAGGCTGAGGAATTGTTTACCACCCCAAAAGCAAGCCTAGTCCTGCAGCACACACAATTTTTCAAGTCATTTATCACCCTTAGAAGGTCCTTGTTCAAGGAAGAGGCACACTTAGGATTTCCCTTATTGAAGGGGAAGCTGTGGGAGGGAGACAGAAAACTACCTTTCTCAAGGAAAATATCCAATAAGTTATCCTACTAGGAGCATAGGAGGAAACAGCATTGGGGGAAAAAAAAAATATGAGTTCTCATTCCTCAGAAGTACCCTCTAAATCTCTATACCATTGCCTTTCCCTACTAATAACCACAGCTGATGCCACAAACCAGTTGCTCCTGCTCCTGTTTTGCTGGTCATTGCACAGAGGGTACTCTAGTAATTCCTAGCTATTTCTGTGTAGAGCGATCAGTCCCTTGCTCATCCTGGTCCTGCCTCTGCCCAACCCTCCCAGCCTCAGTTGTATCATTTAAGGTCCCTTCTGTGCTGTCCAGCCAGAGAACTGGGATGCTGTGAGGAATACAGTGTTTACACAAAACAGAAGTCAGAGCTCTAGAAAACAGGAATTTTTAACAAGGAAACCCTTTTCTTTCTTGACATTTGATGATATGGTGGCTTTATCAAAACACTATTGTTAGTTCTTCTTTTCCTTTCTGAAGATTGAGTCTTACCTTAATTACATCTGAAAATGGCTCAGTTGTGTTAGATCATCCACTAAATTCGTTCTGCTAGTGAGAAAACAGGCCTACAGAGATTCAGAAGGCTTTCAGCCAAAATGCAAAGAAGGAATATTATAATCCAAACTGCAGTGAATTGGATTTCAAATGCTGAACAGAGCCACAGCCTCCACACTGACCTCCACGTTGGCCTTGGGATAAGGGCAAATGCTGGTGCGTGGCTGTTTGATCTCATGGCACTCTAGCTGCACTATCTGCAGTCAGCAGTGACACGGAATATGCTGTCATGAAAATTTAGTCAGATTTCCCGCAGATTTCTGCGCTCTAGAGACCATGAACAGCAAACTGCAGGTACCCAGTTAGGGTGGTCTGTTACAGATTCTCAGTGCCATCTGCTGGAGACAAACAGTAATACCAGGAAAATGAAATCGGTAGCTAGCCTGCTCTGTCTCTTGCAGAACTCAATACATGCCAAGATACTTCGTAGATGGTATCTTGTACACAGTCACATGATTCCTGGGCACCAAGCTTACCCATTCACCGATTTCAAATAGGTGAGGATACTCTAAATGGGAAAGATGGAGTAACCTGGAAAATTTTGGTTTAAAGCAGCAGTATTTGCCCCTGGAGGATAAAATAAAGATTCCCCTGGATCCTCTCTTTCAACACCTAATAGTTTACCTGCAGTTATACTCAAGATTTGTTTAAACTACAGGTTTCACATGGAACTTCTAATGTTCCTGCTGACCTGAACCTCTTTGTGTCCCTTTTATCTTCTCCTTCTCTTGCATCCACATTCATATATGTGCTCTTCTTCCTCTGGTCTCTTTTTCCCGAGCTAGATAAGGCAGGCCGATGATGCACTGTATGTATGTGGGTGTGTATTTTTGTCACAGGATCTTCTACAAAAAGCCATCCAAGGAATGAATGTAAGCAGACTGAACACTCACTTCTTCCCCTCACCACTGGCAACAAATCTAAGAGGACATTTGGGAAGCATTCAACTAAGAGCCAGGAGCTAGCTCCTTGCCTCTGACTAAGCCATCTCATTCTCCAGTGTGAAGTCAGCACTTCCTGCTGTAAACAAAACAGAAGAACATTCAGGAAGTTCTTGAATGTAGCTATATTTCAGACAAGGAAATAAATAAGGAAATGCTCAGTTCCTGCAATACCATGAAATTACAGTGCAATTTGAGAGAGTTTTGTGATCAGAAATTGTTAAGTACTGTAACAAGGAGAGAGCAGGAATGTCTGAAGTGTTGGGTGACAAGTAATAACACAAATACATTAGGAGTGGCTTGTTCCTGATCGTATCTGAAGCTTAAAAAGTAGTTGAGGTACAAGGGAAAATGATCCATAACCATTTATCCATATATCTAGCAAGGTAACAAGAGTGAATATTAAGGGATATAAAGGAAGCTCGTTATATGCCAAGGGTGTTGGGAAAACTCTCTCCTCTGGATAAGAAAGCAGTTCAATACATCTAAATGTTAATGCATTTTTTTTCTTTCCTGACACTAAACCAAGATTTGCTGCAGTATGCAAATTTCTGCAGAATGTGAATTGACAAGCTGCAGCCCTTTTATTCTGGGCCATAAACTTACCAGGGAATTGCCACTAGATTTCTTCTAGTCCTTGAAAGCAGCCTTTAACTGGCTGCTACTCATTGTCTTGGAAGGGCAGAGAGCACAAAATAAAAACCAACAGGGACAGTCTTCAGTCAGCTCCGCAGCCATAAGGACTAAGTGCATGGAATTTGGTGCAAAGACTGTTTGTATGTGATCCTTGCACGTGCTGGGACTGTGCATAACCCTCACACTCCTGGGCATCATTTGTGAAAAGAACTGAACTGCTGAACAGAAAATGTCACAATTCATCATAATTAGGACTGAAGGGGGCAGAACAAGGTCCAGCAGCTCCATGAAAGTCCAAAAGAAAAACAGTCCTCAAAAGGAAAAAAAAAAACAACAAACAAACAAAACCAACAAACCAAAAAACCCCTATTTTAAATGATAGAGGGCTGGAGGAGTGAGACAGAAAAGGAGTGCTGAAGCGAGCCACATGAACGTAGCGCAAAGCAGAGAGGGTTTCATTACGGCTACCTGAGGCATGCCGGCTCTTTTCAGCGGTGTCTGTGAAGCAAGGCAAGGGGGCCCAAAGACTGCAAGGAGCAAAGAAGCTTGCCAAAAAGCCAAAGCAACATGAGGCACAAGCTCAGCTAAAGAGCCCCACTGGAGAAGCGAGCGATAACTCGAATTTAGTGCAGTCAGAGACAGAAACAAAGGTGCACTGAAAACCAGACAGCAGAAGCATAGTCACATGCCTGCCTGCCGTCTTTATGCAAAGCATAGGCCTGCCTCGCTGACTTGCAGCTCCTCCAGGCGCCATTAGATGACACTCTGCAGCACTCCCCAAGCAGCCCAGCCACCTCCAACACATTCGGGCAGCTCCAAATGATGGTGCCAAGCCAGGGAAAGAGCAGCAGCTGGTGGCAGTGGCCCTTGCAAGGGGCCACCACAAGTGTTGGAGGTTCAGCTGGCAGGAAAGGAGGTTAACGGCTATCGTCTGGCTGACCTAACATGAGGCTTTCTCCTGAGCTTGTCCTTGCGGAGCCAGGCCATCCTGCTGGCAACCTCTTGTGCGTCACTGCTCCTCCGTTAGACCACAGGCTGCTCTGTCACAGCCAGCCCCAGTTTTGCCTGATGGGGAAACTCGGCAACATTTCATCTAACATCTCCTGATGTAGACCTGAGCTCCTCTCTCAGCACCCACAAACACTGCCACCCTGATTCATCTCCCTCAGTTTCCTTCAATAGATCCATCTCCTTTCTGCTCTCTGACTCTGCAGATAGCAACTTGCTTTGCATCCAACCCAAACTCATTATGTCAAAGGTACAGTCCCTTTGCTCTACTGTTGCTCAGGCAAGGATATTCTGATTGAAGATATTGATTTATGACCAGAGGTGAATCATTAGCAAGCAGTTAAAACATTTGCATTCAGGATCACATTCAGAGGTGTGTCAAACTCAACAACTTGGAGCACAAACAAAGCAGACAACGTCAGGAGTTGGAGGAGCAGAAGGCTAGACTGTCTGGAGTAAGGCAAGATTTAGGAGGAAAAGATTACAGTCAACTTGACCTTCTGCCTGGTTTGCTACTCAGACTGACAGCATCCCTTCTCCTCCCTTTCCTGGACACATTCCTTATTTTCCACCCTAGCTTTTTGCTCAACTTTTCCCCTTCTCTTGTGGCCCAAGGGCAAAGGGACTGGAAGAACTGGGGCGACAGGACAAAAACCACAGATTTTATATGGAAGGCAAAGAAAAGTAGGAGAGGTAGAACACAAGCAGTGTTGGGGTAGTACAAGGCACAATAATGGGACCATTGCTCACTCTTTTGTGTGCCAGTTCCCCAAGTCCCAGGACACAAAACGGTGTTCATAGTTGTTCCTATTAGATAAACTTTCCAGCTGCCGATGCAGCCTGGCTAGTTGTTGCAGTGAAGATGAGGCCAGAATTAAGCTGTGGAAACAAAACAGCTGAAGTATTTGGGGGAGGAAGATGCACAGGGGAGAACGGGATATGGCAGCAGAGAAAATTTAATTTTGCTTTGCAGTGTAAAGGGTGTGACTGACAAATGAGGTGCGAGTGCCGAGTTCTGAGAGCTCTCACAGCTGAAGTTGCAGGTTGGTAGGACTGATGTAAAAGCAGCAAGTAATCACAACTGCAGGCTAGGTTCCTGAGCACAGTGATGATCTTAAGAAATCTCACACTCTCCAGTTCTAGCCCACCTATATTTCCTGTCCAGGGATCAATAATATTTATGATTTAGGCAATCAGGGGTTACACCAACAGTAGGATTCAGAAAGTAATATTTAACTACAGCTTACCAAATATGCTGAATCTCTAGGGATGGAAAAAAATACAACAACAACAACAACAAAAAGAAAAACAAACCACAGGAAAAAAAACCACCAACCAACCAAACAAAAAAACCACACCAAACCCCAACCAAAACCAAACCAAACAAAAAAAAAAAAACAAAAACCAAAAACAACCCCAAACCAAAACAAAAAAAAACACACAACACAAACAAAAAAAAAAAAACAAAACCCCCAAAAAACATACAAAAAAAAAATCCCACAAAACAACCCCCACACAAAACCCCCAAACCCCGCAAAATCCCCCACCCTTCCCACTCCAAAATAAAAGCAACAACCCCCCCCCCCCCCCCGGAACAGGCTATGGGCAGAAATTCCAAAAGTTTGTCTGCAAGTTTACAGTATTCTCTTCCCCAGCCTGCCAAAGGCACCAACTCATCAGCTGGCATTGGAGAGTGAAAGTTTTCTTTCAAATTTTGCTGATGCGTGCAGGCTAACTGCTTGGGTCTGCCCACAGGCAGAGACCTCCCTAAGTCATATCTTGAATGCTGAATTTCTTATTAAAGTTAAATCATGTTTCCTGGGTAAATTTTTACAAACTGTAAACTCCAAACTGTCCGTTTGGTGAGGTCAGGCCAGGTTTTCTGAAAGACTCAGTTTAAACAGGAAGCAGATGGCCAAACACCCTCCAGGCTTTGGAAATTAAATAAACTGCCTTCAGAGTCAGTTACCATTTTCAGATATAGTCTCCCATCCACTGAAGTCCATTGACTTAACAGGAGCAGAACACAAAGAAAATGAATCTCTGCTAATACACTGTGTGACAGTTTGTCTAATAAATTTCTGTTTTAGTAACAGGATCCATTATTGCTGCAAATGGGAGGTTGGGCTCTCTGACAGAGTAATGACGAATGAGAACAGGCTGTGAAGCTGCAGATAAAAATGGAGGGGTAGTACTAGTTCCAAGAACAGATTGGTACAGCAGGTTATTAGTCTGTCAGAAGGACAAGAACAACACTTTACCAGTGGTTTACCATACTTCAATAAAAACTGCTGTGTGTAGAATAGATAGGTTTTCAGTATTACCCAACTTTGTGATCTAGTTCCCTGAACAGCTACAGGAAACAAGCATAGCTGTGCACTCCTATGTTGTCACAGCTGTACTCCTGTAACTGTGAGTTCAGTTTTTAGGCAGTGGTTTCAAAACTAGAATTTAACCACAAGAACCTGAACTGTCACCAGATCTCACAAGCTAAGCAGGGCTAGATCAACACATGATAAAAAAGATGACCAAAGAACTATGTGATTAAGGACATCGTCACACTACACTGCAGTCTTTTCTATGACCACAGCAACCAGGGAAACTTTTGGAGAGTTTCCCTGTTCTTGGTGTGGATAGTAGTCTTACTCTGGTAGCAGGAGGGTCAAGGACAAACAGGAGGCTGTTAGTATCTAACACATTCATTGTAACTAGACCCTGACACAATCAAACGCCAAGCTCATTAGGCTTCTTACATAATTCCTACCATCTGGTCAGAGACTGCAACAGTCAGATCCTCTTCTAAGAAGTTTTTACACAGCGGTAGTAGAAGAACACATTTCTAATGAGTCATGTCATGAGAAAACGTCATGGTTTAAACCTAGCCAGCAACTAAGTACTATGCAGCCACTTGCTCACTTTCCCCTACCCTGTGTGATGGGAAGGAGAATCAGAAAAAGGTAAAACCCACGGGTTGAGATAAGAACAGTTTAACAATGGAAATAAAGCAAAATATAATAATAATAAGGTAGGGAGAGGAATAAAACCCAAGAAATATAAGTGATGCACTACACAATTGCTCACCACCCACTGACCGATGCCCAGCCTGTCTCCAAGTAGCAGGTGGTGGCTCCTGGCCACCTCCTCACAGTTTTTATACTGAACATGATGTTCTATGGTATGGAATATCCCTTTGGCTAGCTTGGGTCAGCTGTCCTGGCTGTGGTGTCTCCTGGCTTCTTGTGTCTCTTCTCACTGGCAGAGCATGGGAAACCAGAAAGTCCTTGATCAGGGTAAGCACTACTTAGCAACAACTAAAACATCAGTGTCTTATCAACATTATTCTCATAGTATTCTCAAAACACAGCATTCATTGTACCAGCTACTAGGAAGAAAATTAACTCCATCCCAGCTGAAACCAGGACAGAAAACAAAGAGCCTTTGACTTCAATCATTCTACTCTTTCCTGGTTACTGCAAGGGAATATTATATTTTCACTGTCTGCTTCTGCCACCAGCTGTTAATAAAAAGCTGGTATTAATCGAATAAACAGTCACTTATAACACACTGCAACAGTCAACAATTTATCTATTATCACTGGACAAATGGACCTGGGGTCCACAGGATTGAACAGAAGGGCTCAAAAAAGCTAGAGGCTTTGGAGTAGCACAAATCAAACTCCCTGCTAACACCCTCCAAGCTACATCCAAGGAAGAGTTGGCTAGCTGCCCTCTGGAGGCTGCAGCCTACAGAAGGAAAGAAATAACCCAAACTAGTATAAATCAGCATATACTATTTTTATGAAGTTGTTCTGAAAAATACATATTATATGCCCAGTACACTCTACAAGTAAGCTGGGAGTGTCTTTTACCCATATTAATGAGGCCAAAGAGCAGAGGTTTTGTTTGTTTGTTTGTTTTTCAGACAGTGGGTACTGAGCTAGAGCATACCAGCATGGAAAATGAGGAAATAAACTAAATATCAGGAGATTTTTGGTCTCCTTGTAGGCAAGCACCGAAGCACCAAAATATTTGTGGTTTCTTGTGCATAATGAAAAGCAGTAGACTTTAAGGAAAAACTGCAGAGCCACCTGGGAAACAAAAGTATAATAATCAAAATCAAATGAGGTAATTTATGTCTGAATTACTTTAATAAGTGAAATGAGGCAGGAGAGTGCACAGATCTGTTTTCATTGGATGAAGAAACCAATCTTTTGCTAGAGGAAAAAGAAAGCTATACTTCCTTACAGAAACAAATTTTTAAAAAGTATAGTAGCTTCTGACATTTACCTAAACTCAGTTTGCAGGAGGCAAGAAGGGACAGTAAGGAATATTGTTATATTTTACACCTGTGACCCACCAGTGGTCAGCAATGGAATAAGATACTGGGCTAAAGGGACCTCTGAATAGATGATTTTATGTTCATGATTGACCTCACATGGAGTATTGTGTACAGTTCTGGTGTCCTCAACATCATGGAGGAACTGTTGGAACAAGTCCAGAGAAGGGCCATGAGGATGATCAGGGGACCGGGGCACCTCCCGTATGAAGACAGGCTGAGAAAGTTGGGGCTGTTCAGCCTGGAGAAGAGAAGGCTGCGTGGAGACCTCATAGCAGCCTTCCAGTATCTGAAGGGGGCCTATAGGGATGCTGGGGAGGGACTCTTCATTAAGGACTGTAGTGCTAGAACAAGGGGTAACGGGTTCAAACTTAAACAGGGGAAGTTTAGATTGGATACAAGGAAGAAGTTCTTTACTGTTAGGGTGGTGAGGCACTGGAATGGGTTGCCTAAGGAAGTTGTGAATGCTCCATCCATGGCAGTGTTCAAGGCCAGGTTGGACAAAGCCTTGGGTGGCATGGTTTAGTGTGAGGTGTCCGTGCCCATGGCAGGGGGGTTGAAACTAGATGATCTTAAGGTCCTTTCCAACCCTAACTATTCTATGATTCTGTGATTCTTCATAGGCTACCACGGGGATTTCAGAATGGAAGCACTCAAATTTCCAAATCTAGCTGTAAACTTCAGACTAAAATCAGCTTAGAAACTATGAACTATAGTACCCTGTTTCTTGCTAGGATATTATTTCTGGACTGTACTGTGGAGATTTTAGATAGGCCTGAAAATTCTTCAAATGGGATTTGTTATTTATGTAGATGGGGGCATGAAAGATACCTTTTCACTCACTTCCAGTATTTGTTATTTGTATTTGTATGCTGTTGAACCAGTTATTTGCTAATCCCTAACAAATAATCCTCTCATCCCTGCCTTCTATAAAGAATAATTTCCAAAGACTTTAAGTACCTCAGGTTTAAACAGTCTTATTTAACATCTGTCTCATCACTTCAAAGAATAAAAGGAGTACATCAAATGTGAAGATTTGAATTTGTTGAATTTGCTAAAATAGCAGGTGAGAATACAGGCACTACCAAAACAAGGAGTCCATAAAGAAATTAGAAAATTCTTTTCATATTTATCCATGACATTTTTGTGCCATGCTTAATGTTGTAGCTGGAACTGTAAATAGAGTTTTCTTCCTGCTTAGTAAACCCCCTTCCACAAGTTGTTCATTTGATACCATACTTGGCTTTTATTAACGGCCTCAAATGTTGCAAGGTAATGGGATTTGAGAAAAGCAGTCCTTCACATTTTACCAGATAGGCATTACAAGTGAGGCACTGAATTCTCAACATGCATGATGTTCTTTACACTGATGTAAGTGTTGTCAGGCATTCATGTACCAGTTAAGTCAAAGGCCTTGAAAACAACCTTGGTTTCAGCAGCGCTGCATGCCTGGTGCAGAAAAAGTAAGCAAAGTACTCCAGAGAGTTCAGCTGATAAGTGTTTTCTTGTTTATGAAGAGCAGACAAGCATCCCAGATGTGATCTGACTGAAGTTAACATCACGACCCAAACAGACTTGAACAGTGATTAGATTCCCTGTTCCCTTCCTTGTATTTGGAATATTTTAGCATCAGTTTAGCACTAATAAAAGGGATATAAGTAGCATTTCCAGAGCAGTACTTTCAGAGATGATTAGTTTCAAACTTGACAACAGTCCCTGGATTAAGAAACTGCCAAATACCACCCATCAATCATTATTTTTTTCCTGTTAAGCAACTAACACCTGAAGAAAATGTGGTGGCCAGCTTTCTCTGATCACCTAATGCTTGTGAGACCTTGTTGTGGTACCTGTGCATTAAAATCTCTGGCAGTCAGGTATGGAGCACTTAACAATGATACCAAGTTACTATCCTCTCCAGTTTGGCATGGCAGAGCTATAGTAAGCACATGGTATGCAGGCAAATGCCTGGAGAGCTGAAGGAGAATTCTGCAACAAAAATTGTCTTAGGAATGGTGCTACACTAATGTTTCCTAGTTACCCTGCACTGAGAACAGTGAGATATAAAAGGTTTGATCAATTTTATGCAGTTGCTAACACTGCTCACCACAAAGTTTTGACTTTATTAGGAAATCTAGGAAGGTGTGACCCTGAGATGCTTTACTGCAGACAAGAAGACAGCTGGTTCCACCTCTGTTCAGTCAATAACCTCTGCCAAATGCAAAACAGTTAGTTATTAAGCTTTTGAAACTGCCACAAGATGCTACACAGAAACCTCCAAAATCAGAGCGCCATAAACAGAATTCTGAGTAATTTAAGATTTGGATTTCATTTGGCAGCTTGATATGTACTTAAAAATGTGGAGATGCAGCAAGGACTGGTCCTGCTGAGTTGATAATTTGCAGAACTGGGTCTGTGTACTTCCAATGTACTGTGTACCCAGTGCTCCTCTCCACCAAGCAGAGAGGGTCAGGCTGTCCAGAAGTACCTTATGAACATCTCAGTGTTTTGTGCAAATTCATGATGCTTCCCTGTGTATCCATGGCAAAGAAGGAAAGCAAGTTCTTAATTTCTTTATTTGAAGAACAGATGGAAACAGACACAAAAGTTGTTGCCAGAGGCCATCTGAGGACCCAGATAAGGATTTCTTGTCTACAGTACCCAAAATAAGTATACTAAACAAATGGGCATATTTCAATATCAGTTATTTATTCAAGGCAGGAATTGCATCACTGTGTGTGATTGCAAACTTCAGGCAAACAAAGGAACATGTAATAATCAAATCTTTAAAAGATTAGAACCTTGCACTTTAGAAATGAGTCATTTCTAAAACAAAGGCAAATGAGGAAGAAGGGAAAGGTCATGAATAACTGACAGACCAAAATCTTTTCCCACAAACCAGATGATCAGACATTGTGCAAATGTATGTACAGAATGATTTAATTTCTTACCCTCCCAATCCATTCGCCTGCACCCCATTGTGGAGAGCATGGAAAATACACTTGCCTCAAGAAAAACAATCACAGCAAGTTGTCGTTTATCACTTCCATACACTGTGACTGATTGTAAAAGCACTTTTTGTTAGCAATATAAAAATACTATTGCAACTGCTGTACAAAGTTGAAGGGTGACAGTCAGCATGATAGATTCCAACACATTTCCAAGAGAATCCCAGGGTGTGATTGACAGCAACTTCTTACCTGACAAGATAGCAAATTGCCTGTGCAGCTGCTCTATTATATCCACTGCAACCAGTGGCCGTATCTCCTGCTGCATGATTTCATCTGTGCAAGTGAAAACAGAAATATTCAATGAGTTAATAAAACCTTAATGACAATTTTCCAGCAAAATAAAGATGATACTCAGTGGGAAAAGAGCCTGGCCTTGAGTATTGGTTCAGACTGTCACAGAGAAGTTTATGATACTTAGAGAGTCTCATCTGCAGTGTACATACTTTATTGCCTTGTGATTCCACAGCCTTCCATAAAAGAGCTCTAGTAGACTTGGCAGAGCTTGTCACAGGTTTGCTGAAGCTGTCCGCCTGTTCCTTTCTTCTTCATGTTCCATATTAAGCCATGGCATCCGGCCTCCCACATGAAGCAGCTTTTCAGTTTTTGAAAAGCTTTTACATTTTTTTGAAACAGTAAGATCTATTTCAGACACAGTGCCATGTTCCACCCTGAACTCCCTGGTCTCCGCTTGAGGACTTTGTGTAACCAACCAATTCAGAACAGTTTCCTTTGCTGATGCCTTTTCCACTACAAGCAAATACATAGTAAAAGGAGGAAATAAGGAGCCATGAGGCTTCCTCCTCATGAAAACAAAGCCTGTTCTTTTGAAGTAAACACTGAAAAGTTAAAAAATAACATGGCAAACAGCTGGGGGGGGGGGGGGGGGAGGGAAATCACAATTTTTGTGTGTGATCTATTTAGTGACCAGCAACTATAATCTCACATTGAGCTAATTTGACCTCTTTCTGTAGCAGGTGCACCCACATGTTCTCCCCATTCTTCACCCCAGACCAGCAGCATTTACTCTGGAATATCTGCCAGCTTGGCTGTTTATGTTACAATAGTATTTATTGTAATTAGGCCTTTAGCCACTGTACAGCTACGGAACAATCAGTCATGGCTTTTACAGCTCATTTCTAACTGCTCAGACAACAGGTGGAAAGAAGAAATCTGGATCTAGATAGACCACAGACCAGAGTTAAGGCAGGCAGTTGCCCTGCTTAAGCATCAAGATTTTCATTGACGTCAATACCGAAATATTTTAGCACACCTGGTTTCAAACAAACTGTCCAGAAATAGAGAGAGAGGTCAGAGAAGTTAGAAACCAGCTTCTTTCTCCTGCATCCTAGTCTGCTTTGCAAAATGCCATCTCTCTCTTGCTTTCGGACATCCGATCCTTTCCAGAGCTCAGGATTCTAGGTTTTAAATGACATTATGGAAACTTTTTGGTTCGTTTTCAAATGCTTCACTAAAGACTTGAGACAAAGTAACCAAACAACTTGTTGCCCTCCTAGACAGATGGTGACACACAGTATCGGAAGAAGTTGCACAGACTTTGGCTGATGAGCAAAAAAAGGCAGTAATTCCAAGAAATTTGGAAAAATAAAAATCTCAAGAAGGCTGATTCTGCAAATCCTCCCTTTGAACTAAAAGGGGGAAAATTAAAACTTAATAAGGGATGGTTTCAATGTGGGATCTTCATTTCCATATCATTTATGCACCCCACTATCAGCTTCACTGATTCTTGACATTGCAGGTGACTAACAATAACTGGAAGAGCAAACTAATGAAGCTAAAGAGCTTGGTTTCAGTGATGTTTTGCCAGTATGAAGGCATCATTAATATCAATCAATCTTGAGAAAACCAAAATCCCCTCTCCCTCTTTCATATGGGTGTTTTATTAAGTTGCTCTAAAAATAGCTTGGTTTCTGATTTCTAAATATCTTTTTTCTACCAAAAGAATTTTGTGGTGTAGGGATAAGATGAAGTAATAGGAACAAGAACTGCAGAGTGCCAGTTAGTTCTCACCAAACCCCCTGCCTGGGCAAGCTGTGCCACATGGGATTTGCTGTAAACCCTACATTCAGCAAGAGACTTTCAGATGATGAGAAAGGTGGTATAAAATATATCTGGTGACTAGGAATCACACGCTCAAGAAAGGGCACAGCTCACACACTGACATGCTGGGAAAAGAACTTGTAGCATAAGAAACTAGCAGAAGACTGAGAAAACCTGAGGAAATAAGGAGAAGGTGCCTCACAAGCCCAAATGGAAAATCAGATGACGTGGCTATGAAATGGCAGCAGCTGTAGCCAACAGCACACAAGGTCACATTTGCCCTCTTCCATCTTCCTTTAGGACAGTGCTTAAAGGTAGTTACTCTTCAATATTGATAAATTTGTAATAGCATTACAGAGCTTGCAAAAAAAGTCCTAGTCTTTGGAAACACATGATTACCTGGGGCTGCTGAAGGAAGTTTAATCACTGACTAAAATAAAACTGTGAATTTTTTTTTTAAAGCAAACCAGACAATAGAGTTCTGGCTTAGTTTTACAGCCACACATTTTACCTAGCATTAGTGAGCATTAATATGTTCATATCTTCCACTATTCCAGGAGGCTCTGCAGCCTTCCTGATCTGTGTACTGCAAGTCACAAGCCTGCAGGAAGTGGTGTTCAGCCTCTTAGGTGGAAGAAATTTGCCATTTTCCTGCAGGACAGATACCACAGCAAAGAAAACCCTGCTTTTTACTTACTGATAATGGGTATGTTTTAATCCATTACATGGGGACCCAAAAGTCAATGAGAAAGTTTTAGAAACCTGATAAGCCACAGGAGCTCTGCAACAACTGCCTTGCTTCATTGCAGCTAATTAATATCTGCAGAAGAGCTTGGACAACTCCTGGTAACTACAAAGTAGTCCTGTTCTCTGACAGAAAGTCTGTATAGTCATGCAACTAAAGATCACATCAAAACATACACCAGGCAAGTGGCTGAAATATGATCATCTTGGCAACATTGACTCAGGCATTTCCTAGCTTCTCTGTCACTATTCTTGTGGTTTTAGATTTTTATTTATTTATTTTTAATTGAAGAGGCAGTCACACATAAGCTTGCAAATTTAAAAAAGAAAAAAGCTTAACTGATCAAATAGTATTAAGTGAAACACCACCAATCCCCTGCGTAGGTCACCAAAGTTCAATCTTTACATATACCGTGCAATTCTTCATTAGTTGAGCTAGCTGAATTTGCCAAGACAATTAAGTCAGTTCATCTATTCTTGGTTCTCCTTTTAAAATTGCTATAAATTCAATTCCTAAAGAGAGCAGAAAAATCAGGCCTTATGGTTTTGCTTGCCAAGGTTTCCTACAAAGGAGGAGAAAAAGAAAAGCAATTACCATAGCTTCTCCTCCCTTCCAAACCTCTAGGGAGGTTAGCTGCAAGTGTGCTATCTAATCTTTAAGGGGAAAGCCATTCAGCTACGCTTCATAATGCCTCACTCAAAAATGAAACATGCTTGGGCTTCCCCACACACGCACTTGCCTATTTTATTTCTTGCCACAGCTGTATGTATTCCTGCAGCAGGTGTGGAGGGAGCACAGCCCACAGACTGCTGCCTTCAGAGCTACACCAACAGCAGCTGATTAAAAACAACAAGGAATATAATCTTTTCCCTTCTTCTCTGAGCAGACAGAAACTAGTTTACATGCTAATGGCAACTAACAGCTTCCAACAGTATTGAGAAGATGACCTGCTAGAGTGAAAGATTGGACTACACTGAGTAGATCAACACAGCAGTGCCTGTTGCTTCATGAAAGTCAAACAAAAGCAATGAGCCATAACAGTATTTCTTTGGTTTTTAGTGAGTGAATGCTACAACTGCCTGGCCTTCTGTTGAGTAGGAGAGGGAGGTGCTTCAATCCACCATCTAAAGTCACTACTCTTGGAATAATGGGTTACAAACTTCCAGCATAAGGCCAGAGATTTAATTTTAAGAGCCTGAAAGGACACCTAATATTATGTGCTAATTCTTCTTGAAAAGTACCAAAAGGCAGCACAAATTCAGAGTTCAAAAGCTGCAAAGCACCTACAGTTCAAATGTTCTCAAGTCCTGTGTCTGCTTGCCATGAACAACAACAGTTAGCTAGGAGTCTAGCAGAGCTTAGTTAGATTTCAAGAATTAAACACACTAAGGAGACAAAATCGCCTATCTTTGCTGACAAGGTTTATGCAGTCTACAGGATTCGAAAATATTCTGTCCACCAGAATTTCCAATGCGAACCCTTAAGCAAAACATTTCCCTTCCTGAAGGCCAAAACCAACTTCAGTGTTATTACATCAGAGAAAAGAGCTCTTGGTTTGAATTTGGGTTGCAGGGGATTTTTTTGTAATTCTAGTTATTTCTCTCTCACAGCATTTGTGGCTTTTGTTTACTTTTTGAAAAGGTTTATTCTTTCAGCCCAGACAGAAACAGCAAGATCAGTTCCTGATACAAGCTGGCTGTGCTACAGACTGTTTGCTTTAAAGAAGAACTAAAACTCCAGCTATAAACAGAAAGGAAATCCCATCCTTTCTCTTATTTTCCTGCACATTTGCATCATCTTTTTTTGTGTTTTTTTTTTTTTTTTTTTTTTTTGCTAACCCATGCTGACTCAACTGAAAACTAAGCCAGGAAAAAAGTTATTGGAATAAAGTGAAGCCATTTTTTCTTAGTTGATTGCTTCTTATTTGGGTTAGCTCTCTGCAAAGGATCTTGAAGGGTACAAGTGCTAGTAAGGCATGGATGGGAAATGGCAAGGCCAGGACTACCTCTTCCAGCAGAGAATCACACTTACGTCAGCTTAGAGCAAAAGCCAAAATGCAGCATAGGTAGGTGACTGGTGTCATCTTTTCTCTCAGATCATTTGCTAATAAAACACAAGTATAAAACCTACAAAGTGTATTTGTTGAAATGCAATTTCTGTTCTCATTAAAGCCAAGTTTCAAAGCAAGGTTTGCTAACTAAATTCCAAGGACAGAAGATTCTCCTAAAATATTTAAGTGACTCTGTTAATGTTTGGAGAAATCCCTAAAATATTTGTTTGTTTCTTTAGTTGGTTGGTTTGGGTTTTTTTTGGTGGGTTGTTTGCTTGTTTTTAACTGTTACACCAAACCAAACTTTGTTTGATTTCTACTACTAATGTAGTAGAAATCTGGACAAGCAAGGCCAGGAGCAACACTCCAGCTGTCTTGTGTGATCTATGCCTGATACGCTGTCATCCCTTGAGAATGGACAGATCTAGGCCATGGTGTGGATGGAATTTCCTTGCAAGCTTTCCAAAACAACATCCATGAAAGAGGGAAAGGTTAGAAATGCACCTAAGACCTCAAAACCTCTGTGACCCTCAGTGTCTATTTGGGCAGAAGCTGAACTGGTTCCTGATGTGACCTTCTATCTGCTCTGAAGTTTTCTCCTTTCATTATGCAAGTTGCAATCAATATTTCAAAAGCATGCTATGTAACCTAATGAAGGACGTACAGCTTTACCTGAGCGTTGCTTTGCAGGCACATTAAACATTTCTTCCAATTCTAAGTGCTTCTTCGGATCACTGCATTTTTCAGTTCATCTCATTGGCTAAATTTAATGTTCACTTTAAACATAAAATTACAGGAGTGGAGAGG
Organism: Pezoporus occidentalis; assembly: GCF_034315485.1. NCBI lineage: Eukaryota > Metazoa > Chordata > Aves > Psittaciformes > Psittacidae > Pezoporus > Pezoporus occidentalis. The sequence goes on from NW_026916158.1 coordinate 13,547,792, forward strand.
TCAGAGACTGAAAAGACCTGTTTAGTGGTTGTGTTTTTCCATGCTCCAGCAGTGGTTACGGACTTAGTTAAAACAAGTTGTTCTTACAGGCAGGCATAGTACACACTATGAGTCTACTATAGCTAACTTGGAATAGGGTGAAGAGAAAGCTGTTTGTATCAAGGAACTGAAATAACGTCCTCCCAACAGGAAATGCGCTCATGTTCAGTATCTTGAGTAGGCATACTGGGTCACTGTGGTAACTGGAAAAACTTACCACCGTAAAGATGCAAACTACACTAAGTTTACTAAATGAAAGATTCAAGAGAGGCTCAAAGTAGTCATTAGTGGCAACCTCCAAAGGAGATATTTGAATGCTACCCAAGTAAGAAGGTGAGGATATTATGAACTATCCAGAATCAGCAAAGAGCTAAAGAAACACACCATTCCACATCATTTGCCCTGCAATTGTCAGGGGTTTTTGACAGACATTGCTTGATTTCACAGAACACACACTGGGATATTATAAGGGGATCTTATACCCTGCTTCCAAACGAAACACAAACACTTCTCCAATAAAAGGCATTAAAGGCCAAGGTCTAAGCGTCAGCTTCAAGAAATTAGTCCAGATTTACAGCAGCGTGGCACAGCTCCTTTCTAGTCCCTCAGTAGTAAAAACTTGATGGTTTCTAATTTTTGCCAGAGAAAAGTTAATTTGTCTTCCTTCCAAAACCCTTGCTTCACAGCAATGCTGTATGCTAGAACACAAATTCATGCTCATAGAATGGAAGACAACAAAGGAATGTTTCACATTTCCACACTGTCATCTTAAAATCCAAGACTAACAAAAAGCACATGTCACAAACTGCAAAGCTAAGATACATTCACGACAATACTTGGATACCAAGCTCATCAAAAGAGGGCAGCTTATGTGGCAGACTTCATTCCTGCCTCCCCAAAACTTGCCAGCAGATAGTTCCACAGCTGAAACAGCATCTTAGAAAATTTCTACCCACTGTCTCTGCTCTGAATTACTGTATCCAGCAAAATTGTTTCAGAGCCTATTCGTACAATTTTTGAGGGACCATTTGGCTCAGGAGCTGCAGTACTGGTCACTTACTCACTCCTGAACAGAGGCCAGTTAGCTCAAAAATATTTCCCTGGCTACTACCATTGAAGACAAACAGTGAGCCATAGCAGCCATCACTGCTGACAGCAGTACTCTGAACATATACCTCAGCTACAGGACTCACAGCCAACCTCTCTGCCCGAGGAGACCCAGCCACCCTTCCAGCAGCCTTCTCCAAGCTGTCACCACCATCTCAGTTCAGATGCCCATTAGGAAAAGCAACAGAAACAGACTGCAAAAAGTGATGCTTCCCCTTTAGACCCACACACACTCACAAGCATGTGCCCTCCTTTGTGTCGCTGGCTGGCTTCTTTGCAGTCTGTCTGTGGTAATGAGTTCATATGAGGCAGAGGGGACAAACAGAGAAGCAGCCTCCTGTGGAAGCAGTCCTGGATCTAACCAACAGTGCACCAAAGGGCTGACGCTTTCCTGGAGGAGACTGCACAAATTGCTTAGTAACTGCTCCAATGGAAACCACAGCAGAGACCTCTGACACACCATACCCAGGATTTAACCCTCCCTAAGGTACAGCTGGCTTCTTGCCTCCCAGGCAGCTCTCCATTCAGACCCTTAGACACTTTGGAGGAATTCACAGCTTAGCACAAACAAAGGTACATCCCAACAACAGGCAAAACAAATTCACTTGCTCAGACTAAGGCATGGAAAGGGCTCTCATTAAAATAAATAGTATTCAGGGCCAAGGGAAACCAATAGTGCTGCTATGAATGGCTGTCTGGTGTACTATCCCAAAGGCACACCCACACAGCAAAGCATAGTAGTGCTATTTAAAGACAAAGGAGAAGACTGCATGAGACCTATGAATTTGGCTAGAAACATGATGATAGCTCTTGAGCAGTGGAGTAATCAGTTCTACATCTTTTCAGGACACAAGTTTGCACACCACATGAAGAGAGTTCACATATGCTTTCTTGTTGGTGTGGCAATGGTGACATGGCATCTACAGCTATCTGAAGTAATACCAAGTCACCATTTTAGCATTAAGCTGCTTGATAAAATTGTACCTTTACTACCACAAACCCCAGCAGCTCAGTAACTTCAGATAGAAGTCACTCTTTACCTAGGGTGCAGCAGAGCAGTTCTCTCCTAGGATGCATGATGTAGTAGTAACGGTTTCGGGGTTTGTGTCCTGCTAGCAGTCAGGCTCAAAAAAAGACAAGTGCCATTTGTTTTATAGATAGAGAAATTAAGGCATGGGGAGAGGAATCCAGGTTGCCAGCCAACCTTAGCTTCCCACACCTGTTACAGACAGCCAGTATCAGGTGGATAAAGGTAGACCAGGAGAGCAGCAAGGTGTATAGTATGTTTTTACATTGCAGTTTATTTCCCCATCATCTCCAAACTTCATGCTAAACAAATTAATTTACCAGCTGCAGTGAGTGTGTAATGTTACTCCCTGCTGCCTATACCGATATAAATGTCCACTTGTAACTAATTTACAGCCAATATCTGTTGCTCCTTCCAGACACATTCTGCTCTTAGAAGGGGAGGCTGTGAGTAGGAGATTCACCTCCAGCTCTGCTTGTGCGCAGTGAACAGACAATAGCCCAGCTACTCACAGAGACCCAGCTCATCTTCAGTGGGAGCCCTACAACAGGCAGCAGAGTCAGTGCAGAGCTGAGTTCCACAGCCAGACCCTGGTGCAGTGCCCTTCCCTCTCCCAGGCAGCATTCCTAACCTTCCTGCAGAGACTCATCATCTCTAAGAGCAGAGGTCAAAGAAGCTCCAAAGTGTTACGGACAAGTGTTCACAACAATGTAAATGGCTAAAAATGTGGCAGATGATTACGCTCTAAAAATCATTTTAATCCCATGTGTAGAGATGCTGCAGAAGTAGCAGATCCAGCTGTGGAGTTATAAAACTCAATGCTACTCTGCAAGTGAATGTAAATAACCAACCCTGTGGTAGATTCCTGAGATAAGGAATGAACTCACTGTAGAAGAGGTACCAAGAAATTCCTCTCAGTCCACTACAAGCTCAAAGGAAAGCTCATCAGGCAGCACTTTCAATTTTGTAAGCTAGATTCACAAGTGTCTGACATTTTTTCATTTGCATAACTAGTAAAGATAATTTCAGTGTGCATCTGTAAAATGTCTTTGCAAGCTGAAAAGGCTTAAGTTGTGTCTCAGTAGAACAACAGATACACTATCCAAATATTGTCCCACCAGGATACAGCACATGGAATATAGTAACACTGATGTTTCAGGTTTTGTTACTGGCAAACATCTGCAGTGCATATGGAAGTTTACTTAAAAAAAAAAAATAAATAATTCAAAGACCTGATCCCTCCTTTCTATGATACACCCCAGTTTCACTGAAATAACTCTCACCATCTGAGCACCAGATCCCACATGTTTTTGTGTTCACACCTTTGGGTATGGGTCTCCAAAAGCATGAAAAGGAATGGCTTGTACCTAAATGCCTCTATCTCAGAGAACATCCTCCCAGAGTCTTTCACTGCAGCACTATGGGGGACCACTAGGTTCATTGTGTTTGACTTAGTGAACACACAAGAAGTTCACAGAAATTGGATTAAACCAGCATTTTAGAAAGCTCTTTAATCTTATGTCAAAGACTCCAGGCAACTACAAATCCACTTCTCCCCCTAAAGCTGGCCTAACACAAATAAATTGGCTTGTGTTTCAAAGCTCTCACTTTAATTTCCAGTCAACTGATTCTTATTGTGGTTTTGACTTAAAAATTTGGTAGTTGCCCCCAGTGTTATTTTTTTCTCTGGCAGATCTCCCTTCTTGAGTCTTGGGTCAAAGGGAAATGGAACAGAGTATCCCATTCTTTTACCTCTTCCCATCTCACCTCAGCTTTTCCCAGTGCTAGCAGAGGATGGCATTAGTAATTAAGAGTATCCCAATTTCATAATCAGATCTTCAGTCATGTAGACTTTTGCTCCTTAGAGGCCCCCACAGCAGCATACTGCACCGAGGTGGTGACTCAAGGGCTTAAACAAATAGCCTGAACTCAGCAACCCCCAATTTAATGACTCACAGTCACAGTTTCTGGATATGAATAAGTACTGCTGTTGTGCAGAACAACATTGCTGAGACACCCTGGCTTAGAAAAAGGTGGAAAAAAAAGTAAATGCTTGCTTAATAATTCTTGTCTGTTGTAAAAGCCTGGAGGAGTTTTTTCCCCCCCTTGAGAAATGGAATGAACTAATAGGATCAGAAATCTGTGCAACAAGACACCTGGTATAGTCCAAATATTAACACATAGAAAGCTGGACTGCTACAACCAAATTTTATGTATCATTTTTTTATACTTGAGCACAAATAATTCTACTAAATAACATCCAGGTGGTGAAGGAGGTGATCCCATGACTTAGAAACCTCACTAGGCAGGCTAATCCACAGCAAGATACAGATAATAAAAAAGCAGCATAATTTGTACACAAGATTAACATATTAGCACTGCAGAATTGGATACTTAAGCAGGACTTGAAGCAGCAGAACTGAAAACGGAGACCAAGCTTTGTGGGCCCAACCAGGGTGGGAGCTCTGCACAGATGCTCTCCAACCTTCCAGCGTATTCAGCACAATTTCCCCCCGAAATCTCCCTAGACAGTTTACACTACAATTTTGGCAATACAAAAAAAAGGAAACTGAGCTATTATCTTGTGGTAATAAGTCCCAGAAGTTAACAAAACATTACCAATTACAGCAATCTGTCTGTGCTTAATGCTTTTCCATTTCAAGTTGTTTCTTGCTCTGGTGTCATGGGAGGAAGGAAAAAACATAAATACCCAGAAGGCCTCTGCTATAACTTGCCCTTCAAGAATTTGTTCTCTTGATCTTCTCAGTACTACATTCCATTTATCTCTTAAAACTCCTTTTAAATGGAAATCAAGCTATGCCTTCTCTATTTTCATCCCTATTCTCTGGACTTTTCTGATTAGGTGAACAGAGCTCAGTATTGCTCAACAGCAGCAGAGCAGGCTGCCTATCAATGAGAACAGGTGAAGAGAGACACAACATTTAAGATGATCTTTTCTCAGAAAAGCTTCTGTGGAAAACATAATAATATTTTATTTTAGCTATTTTCTTTGAAGTGAGAGCCAGCTGAAAAACATTTATCCCAGGTTCCCTTGGTAGCACTTTATATTGAAGACAGTAGATACAGTACGAAAATAAAACAAGCAAAATTCTGAGCAATGCACAGGGAAGCACTGTGACCGAGTTGAAGGGAGTTTAGAATTATCTTCCACTTACACGCTTCCACTGCAGATTTCAGTCTTCACACGGAACAGTCACTTTCTCCAGTAACCAGCACCCTTGTGGAAAGGTCAGCCATGTGGGAAAGGAAAAGTATTTCTCATTTATTTCACTATTGAAGGTAGAAAAGCTCAAAAAAGCCATTTTTCCCAGTTTATATCCAAAAGGTCTTTGATTCAGGGCCAGATACCTCCACTAGTTTCACATAAACAATGCACTCCTTTCCCTCAATATTAAGCTCTAGTACAAGGTCATCCTGACAGAAATAAACCAGTCCCTTTTCCTCCCTGAACAGGCAGATCTGAAGAACTGCTTTTCATTTCCAGCAGTAAGAGAGACACAGCAGTAGAACTGAGAACAAGTGCCCATGACTACTGGAAAGACAGAACTGTGGCATTCCTCTCTCCTACAGAAGGACTAAATCAGAAACACTGTTAGCACAAGAGACAGGTCCCCATCCTACCGGCAAGGAGGATTTTTCCTGCTTTTGCAGCAACAGCAAAATCCTGAATAGCCTCAGTAATCGTAGAGCCATAGAATAGTCAGGGTTGGAAAGGATTTTAAGATCATCTAGTTTCAACCCCCCTGCCATGGGCAGGGACAACACACACTAAACCATGCCACCCAAGATTCCATCCAACCTGGTCTTGAACACCGACAGGGATGGAGCATTCACAGCTTCCTTGGGCAACCCATTCCAGTGCCTCACCATTCTCACAGTAAAGAACTTCTTCCTTGCATCTAACCTAAACTTCCCCTGAACTGTGCAATCCTTAGTGTCTGCAGACTCATGACTCTGTTTTATGCAGCCACCAACCTTGAGCACAGATGAAAAGTCACACATTTACTTACTTAAAGATATATGCTCTCCATGCATATATCCTCAAGCTCCACAGCATGCAGAAGCATAGTCTAATCAGCCAATGCTCATCCATCCATGTAAAGCTCTAGTAGATGTGTGGTTGTATTGGAGGACTCAAGCATCACAACAAGGCAAGCTAATTAAGAGTGTCTGATGCCAGAGAGGTCCATTTTCACAGGAGGTGTCCCCAAGCATGAAAGTTCTTAACTAGCAGTTGGGTGACATGAATAGCCTTGTCAGTGCTACAAAGGCATATGGGCCACTGTCCAAGAATGAGATATTTCATGACATGAGGCTAATGCTTTGCTTTCAGCTTCAGTATTTCTTTTGCGAGGAACTGAGAGCACTACAAGGAGGACCAACTCTGGACAGGAGTCCCTGCCACATTTCTTACCTGGCTTCTGCAAGCTCTTTCCCTTTGGTTGTCAGTTATAGCAACTGGGAGCTGCAGCTCTCAGGGAGTCCCAAGGTCACATACTGGTACTCAAAGTAGCATCATTTGTACAGCAGACTCCAGAGCGGAATTCAGCAGCAGTAGAGGAGTTCATAAAGCAAGGTCCTTCCTCTACCTCTTGCTGGGAGCTGGGGCTGTGGAGCTCTGAACAGTCATCACAGGGCAGTAGGGAAGCTGCCCTTCAACTAAACCCTTACAGTGGTACATTCTTTTTGTAAATACACACTAGTTTCATCTTTTTACATGAACACAAAACTACAACCAAGTTTTAAACCACTCATCAAAATAAATCGCATAGAATCCAAAGAAGCCTTGAAGTTGCATGATCCAGGAACTGGATTAGCTTGGCACTGTGTTGCTTTCTATGGGGTACTGCTGATGAAAGGCAGGTTATGGCAGGCCACTGCAGGCCTGACTGCAACCACATGACCTCCATTTATGCTGTAGTTACCTCTGTACCTTCCATCTCTTCTCATTCTGATACTTACTACAGGAGAGAAAATTGCCACATAGTATTCACAGAGCTCCAAAGGTGTGGTCTGCATGTGAAAAACGTTTCTTACCAACTAGTCCTCAACAACACTCCATCTTTACACTGACCCTAAGTGAGAACAAAGTTAGAATACACCACAGAGATCCATAATCTTGCATTGTCACTATGTTCAGACAGAGCCAGGCTGAGAAAAAGACACACATCCACAGATAGAGTTTGTCAAGGAGTCTTTGCTAGTATCAAAGGACTAGCAAGATGAGGGAGGCAGAGCCAAAGTTCTCTGGGACAGATCATCTTTCTTCTCCTGCATTTATGTCACACCTATTGCAACCAGAAACTGGTCTAACCTTCAAGGATAGCTACATCATCAGGATCCACTATTTATGAAGGTGGGTAATTCCCACTGCTTCTGCTTTGCAGATAAGGAAACTAATGCCAAAACTAGAGATGAGTACAGAGTCAGAGGCAGTTCAGAGCAGGAGCAAAGAACCCAGGCAGTGTTGGTGTTATGAATTTCTGTGCCCTCTTGCCAGCTCCTCAGCCACCTTCTAACATTGTCACCACATGCAGAGTTTGTCACTAGTGTATTCTCATAGCTCACACAGCTCTATTGCACGCAACTGAGGGCACCATGCCCCTAGAAATTACCTAACTTCTGTCCCTCCTGATGCCTCACTGACAGAATTTATAATAAAAGCAGTGAAGATGCTTTCTGCTTCACAAAGTGGCAACAGGCTCAGACTGACTTGACATATCTGCTCTCTAGCAGAAAATGATTTTCCAAGGGATTTCCACCCATCCACTATGCCAGGTCATCTCTCTATATGAGAAGCAGGGAAGGTGTTTCCCTGGGAACAGTAACCATGGCAAAGCTCTAACCAGTGTCTTCCCCTCTTTACCTACAGGAAGAAAAGGAACAGCAGATGCCTGAGCTCTGCCTCCAGCAGGCCCATGGGCCCCCAAAGCTGTAAGCAACCTGGAAGCACCTGATTGAAGATTCAAGAAGGAACTTCAATTAATTCTGTTCTGCCTCTTACTCAGATACCAGACATTTCTGCCATGCTGTGCTGAACTCAGAATGCCTCATTACAAAGAGTGCAACTGGAAACATCAGTGTTACTGAAAGGTCAGCCAAATACAACAACGTGTAAGTAGGCACTGAGCCCAAAAATCAGGGTGGATAGATAGCCAGTAGAAGCAGAGGTACAATGGACTAGCTTTGCAGTTTTCAAGCCCTGGCATTGTGTGTTAGAGCCCTATTAAAGAAAGCATCTGCAAACCCCAATTTGCCAGCAGATGACCTGCTACTGGTCCACCTCTTTTTCTGCAGAATATTCTCGATATACCAGATTGAATACAACTCTTTGCCGAAGAGATAATTAAAACATAATAAAGACTTACGTTGAATGCAGAAACATATTGCATACTTTAGGGGATCTTTTTGTCATGTACTAGTGAACTTGCAATAAATTTCTGGATTTGAGGTTTGCTAAGTATTCATTCAAGTTAACAGAGCAAATGACACCAAAGGGTTCCTTTGTTAATCTTTCTCTCACAGGACACATAGACTAAAAATGTTCTATGATTCAGCAAGCTTGATAAGTGACTAAACAGCCAACAGCATAGATCTCAACCATCACTCCACTTCAGGGTTAACACGCAGTTAGCACAAATTGCCAGGACACCAGCAGCAACCTGCTCAGAGTGGAATACTGCCCTATACCAAGATTGACTCACATGGGGCACAAAAAGCTTGATAGTCCAAGTTTCTGTTATGAGTACAGTGAAACCAGAATCTTTACAATGAGAGATATTAACATTCTACATAGTAATTTAAGAGCACAGGGTGAGAGCGTCAGTGGGGTCATTAAACCTACTGCCCCAACACAGACATTCCTATCAAAAGCTATTTTACATGCACAACAAATACCTGCTCTGGGCATACACAGAAACCCCAGTGTCTAACACTCAAATGAAATAAACATTTATTCAGAATAAGTCTAGCACTTCTTTTTACCTCCTCTAGGTCAAATCACTGCAAGTATCCCAGAAATACGCAAATGATGCACTCATACCTGAGTAAATATTCAAATCCAGCTAGTTGCCTTTATTTACCACTGACTCCTCAGAGAAAGCATTAGAAAAATAATCTCTTTTTGCACATCTCCTAGGAATGCAACGCAGCTACCACTAAGAGAAAGTGCTGTTTCTTTTAAAGATGCTGCACATACCTTTCTTCGCCATGCGCTCCAGTCTAATGCATCCTCCTATAAAGTCATGATAAGATTTCATTTCTCCTTCTGTTATCCGGACAGCAGTGAAAGGTAGATTCCTGGGCACCTGTTGTCCACATTTCCGACACCAAGAAGCCATTGCCACAGCTCAGGAGATTCTTGACAGGAATCTGCTCTTTCAGTTTGCTGGAATTCAGCCTGATTCTTCAGCCGTCAGTCCAGGCTGGTGATTTTATCCCACTTAGTTCATTCAAGGTCACCCACGCCAGCAGGATGTTCGCCATTGCAATTGGCTAAGACTTTTATAGGCTTACTGACTGTGTTTGTTTCTCCTTCCTTCCTTTCAATATCAGTTTACTTTATTCTCTCATTCAGAATGAAAGCTGTGAACCTCAGCACAGCCCATGCCCTGAATGGCTTCCTTATCATTAATTTAAAGCTATCTTATAAGCAACAATGAAGAGAGAAGATCCCAGAAGCACATTGCAAGATCACAGGCTGTCTCTTCAAAAGCATGCCAGATATGATCATGAAGACTTTTTTCTTAAGAAAACATTTTTCTTCATGATTTTTGGTTCCTTTTGTGCTTATGGTGTTATGATTCACCACTGAGAATGGATTTTTTACTGCTGCATTTCAGCTTGGATGGTGCAAGGACACTGCTCTGCAGAGCTGCTCAACCAATTACTCATATGCCTGGCAGTGGCACTGGGAGGCTGCAACTGTACAGAAAAGCCCGCTGCTGCTGTGCACAGTCCCTGCTCATAAGATCTGATAATCTAAATGAACAGAGTAGCAAATGGAGGACAGAAGAGAAATACTGCTGGCAGACATGCTCTGCTAGCTGTGCAATCCCCAGCCCAAATTCTGTTTAAAAAGAACTTAGATCCACCACTTTGACACCAAAAGGAGAAATCTGAAACATACATTCAGATTTCTCTTTTGAAGGGGCTGGATGTTTAGGTCGACTTTTTTCCATTTTAATAACCAATATAACACAAAGCATTGGTTAGAGAGCCTGGTGAAGAAACTAGTACTAGGGGAACTGAGTGTAGAGAGCACCCAGTCCCAGTGCAGGGAGCTAAAAAAGGGAGCCTTCCCTGGAACAGGGAGAGGACTGCACAGAAGAGGCATGAACGGGCACAAAGCCAACACTGGTGACAGTGCAAAGAATACAATAAAAACCTACTGAATCAGGGCCGAGCTGCAACGCAGAGCTCAACTGCAGGTACCTGAGTACAGACCAAGGTTTCTGCAAGGATCTTATACACAGGCCAGGAGAGTCTTTGCCTTCCTCTGCCTCAATCACTACTACCTGCTTCCACTTGCATAGTTGCATCCAGTATTGTTCATTTCATGACCCTCTCAGATCACTATCCCTAGATATGGGGTGGGAAAGGAGAAGCCTAATTAATACAAATCAGAGAAAGAACTAGAAGGGACAAAGATGCCCAGGAGAAAAGAGTCTCACATTTAATTAATGGCGAATAACTAGACGGACAGGCATGAACGCTTGTAAGCTAAAACATACAGAAGTTTTTTTCTAGTTCTTTCCCATTCCACAAACTTCAGCTTCTGCAAACTTCATGCAGCTCCTCCCCTGCCGACTCTGCTGCTTCTCAACTTCACAGTGAGCTGTTTAAGCTTCCTAACCCAGCGTACACAAACTGACCATGCAGTAAAGTAACTACCAGATTTGAGTAGTGAGTTTCAGGACCTCTCCTTTTGATGAAAGGAAGCTATAAAGGGATTTCCACTGTTAAAGTGAAAGATCTGTGCTCCCTCCCCTCCCTCCCTCCCAGTTTGCTGCATGGCATGAAGCTGGTCACCCTCCTGCTCTTTGTCTTTGCCAAAACCCTGCCTGCAAAGTGAGGACAGTGATGTACTGAGCTGTTGACCCGATTCATTAGCATTTACAAAATATTTGTTAGAGCTCCCACAAAGAAATTCCCAGGCAACTGCGATATTTTACATAGAGCAGTGGCACAGGAGGCAGAATTAATTTGTAGTGAACTGTCATCATGAGGTCAGAAAATCAGAAACATAACCCAGCAGTTTTATCTTAAAGCCTTTCTGCCATCCTCTTCTCTGGCTTAAGGTGTCCTTCCTTACATAAGCAAACATGACATACCTCAGAAAGCAAGCTTTTCTGACACTGTGCTCATGCATATGTCTGACATACACAGCATAACTGCACTTCAGATTTGCATATAGGTAGGTATACAACGGGGGAGAATCCAGCATTTGCAACAATACACTTCTGTCTGCCAGCCTCCTTTGCATACACTGTTCCGCCATAGCTTAGCAACAGGAGAATCTGTGAGACTCTGTTCCAAGGGGGAGATTTAATGCTGGAAGTGGGATGCAAGAAGAAAACTGCCCTAGGTGTGAGCTTCTGAAGCACAGGTAGCCAACAGCACACCCCAAGGAAACTAAAATCATCTAAGTCTCAGTCTTTCCCTAGGAAACCCCAATCCATTACAATGCTAAATAGACATCTCTGATGTGTGGGGTACCACTGACATCACCCAGCTCCAGAAAGAAAATAAGCTGACTGTAGGTGCTACACATCTAGCAATAAAGCACATAAGGTTTACCTCAGGGATTAAGTGCTGTGCTAGAAGGACTAGGATGGATGGACAGAAGGATCTATTTATTCTTCTGTAAGAGTCATTTCATTTACATTTCACAAGCAGCTGGGCTGGCTTCTCCTAACGCATACTGGAAACCTCTAACAAGGGAGCACTTAGAGACCTGCATGGTTTCCTGCTACAAAAATTACCTCTTCTGTGCTGCAATGGATGTATCTGCACAGGTGTTGCTGCAAGGGCTGGCTTGCAGAAATGCTTTCATGTAACATGAAACATCCTCAGCATGGATAACTGATTCTTCACAACTTTCCTCTCTGAGCTGAAAGGTATCAATCTGACTGAAAGCAACTTATTTTTCTTTGCATGCAGAAGATTATAGCAGAGGGAGCAGGTACAGAAAATGGCAACCATGCTTCTTTGGGTCTTCTCCATAGTTAACACAGAATAAAGGGCTGCTTTCTGGCTGCTCCAGACAACCACGACAGAATGTTTGGAAAAGCTAAGGAAGAGAACTTTTTCTGCTCATGAACTGCCAGCATTTCCTAGCAACATCATCTGGGTTGGTCTGTCAATGAAAAAGCAAGTAAACAAATGAAAGAGTCATCAGAAATGAAAAAAAAAAAACACTAAAAAACAACCCAACCAACAATCACACAGATATCCTTAAATGCCATCAATCAAACCCGCCTGAAGAACTGCACCAGTTCCTCGTTTCATTAGAAATACCAGTTCACCTTGGAATTGGAACTTGCTGACAAGTGCTTGCTGTCATGACTGTATGGCCAGAGGACTGCCATAAATTTAAAGTCAATTCAGTTTAAATCAGTTGAAGTCCCATGTCTCTTCTCACAAAATAACATGCTTCTGCCCCAGAAAGCAGTGCTTCAATGGGTGGTATCACTGTTAACCACGAAACATGGAACAAACATACTGGGTCTCAATGCTGCTGGGCCCAGTGGACATAATTTCTTGTGAAGAGTCAAGAACTGAGGTTGGAAAAGCATTATGTGACAGAGAAAGGAGCCTGCTTCTGCTGCATGTGGAAATGAGGCAGCTAGAAAATACTGTAAAACACTCCTGTTTGCAACTTACCCCACACAGTCATTAAACAATTGTGGGGAAACAGACACCACTTTTCCAACTGAGCCTGTTTCAAGAAAGGTTAGTAGATGAGACTCAAAAATTGCCTCCCTTTTCCATGAATGATTTAAAAACAAACAAAACTTCCAACCCCCCCAAGAAAAGCCCAGTAAAATTAGCAGGAAATAGCTTATTTATTCCTGAAGATCAGCAGCTCCCCCACCTATGTATAGTATTCTACACAACTGAGAAATAAGTAATCTAAATCCAAGGACAGTATTAAGAATAATACACGTAACAGCTAAGGAAAAAGAATTAATTCTGTATTTCATTCCCAAAACACCAGCTTCAGGTTTTACTATTTTTCTGTGATGTTTTATCTAATGTTTGAACTGTTCTTTGATAGCTATGCTGAAACACACTATTCCTTTTGCATATACCTCCATGACCTTCTTTCTCCCTCTCCCACCACGCAGATCATGAATCTGATAAGCTATAAAGCATTTCAGCAGCTTGAAGTTAAGGTTTACTGTCAGAGCACACTTATTGCTGTTACAGGTAGCATCCATTCCATTGTTCAGCTAGAAAATGGAAACTGGTCTTTTCTATTAACTTCCATTTATTTTCTTCCAACTAAAGCAGACCAGGACTCCCTCCCCCTCCTTTTTTAATAAAGGACTACACCTCAGGCATTGTTTTAAGCCCCAGTGAAGGAGCAGAGAAAAAAAAATAAAAATCTTTGCTCTTGAAATTACTTCTAGCATACAGCACTGTGGCAACTACTACATGCAGTTACTGGACTAGAAGGCACTAATTCCAGTGCCATATGGCTTCAGAATCTCATTACACTGATCTGCTTAAAGTGATTTCCTAACTGACGAGCACAGCATTTTTGGTCATCTTCAACAGTGGGAAACAAGAGCTCTGCCACTGTTGGCACACATTTACTCCCATGTGAGCTGCCAAAAGCAGAAGTGAGTATAGCAAAGATCAGAAGACAACCTAGCCAAAGAACTTTTTTTGCCATCTCAAACCTGTATAGACATCCACGCCTAATCAATCAAGGACCATTACCATGATTATTTAAAAAAAAACGAAACAAGCCAGTGCCATCACTGCTGGATTAGAGAATCTGCCCAGGAGATCAGGAGATGAGTGGAATCTTCATAGGTCAAGCACTGGGCAGGACTTGCTGCTGCACCTTCAGTGTTTATTTTATCTAGTTCTCTTGACCTCTGCAGTCAAGTGCACACCAGCAACAACAGAAGGCATTTCTGTCCTGCTAGGAATCTACTTGGCAAGATAAACAGATTCCCAAAGTTACCAATCTGTAATTGGCACAAGGGTAAAGAGCAGCTAGATGCAGGGCCTAGGCTTGGATGCAAAATTATTCCAGCCCTGATAATGAAAATGCCTAAGGATGTAAGTGAGGCTAAGAGCCTTCCTGTGCAGCACATACCTAAAAGATAGCTCTTGTCTTAAAGAGAGGGGAATAAAATTAAATACAAGTAAATGCAAAAGGAGCAGATGAGAGAAACACTCAGTAACCCAGAGAAAGTTGTGATCCATAAAACAGCATGTCAGGCCACCATTCTTCCACACTCCTAAACGCCATAATCACCTTACCAACATAGCACACACTGTGAGAGATGGATGCACAGGGACAGTCTTTGAGCCACTGCCTTCCAGCAGCAGTATGAATGCTGAAAAGTCTCTGGGCATCAAGAGAACATGCTTCTCTCCTCTCTGTACTCTGCCACTGACGCACTGAGTCACCTCCCATGTGATGCTAACCCTGACTCTTGCTAGCACTGAGAGCATTGCACTGCTCATTTTTCTCTCCCCCTTCACCTTTTTCTCCCTGCAACCAACCACTGGAGCACTCACAGTGCAGAACAGCTGCTGGATCCATGCAGCAAACACCACCAGGACAGCTTCTTTCCTTGAGAGGCAACTGTGTACATTCTTTCATGGAAGCAATTTTTTTTTTTGTTACTGCAATTCATAACTTAAAGCAGATAAAGGAGAACACCAAAAAGACACAGGGATAAAAATAGGATCTCTTAGAATCACAAGGCTTGTTCATACTCAAGTCTTCTGGACACATGCCAAATAGGAAGAAACAGCTTCTCACATTACAAAGTACAGTAAAGGCATTTCCAGTGTTTTACTGCCATCTCTCAAACACTCAACATTAGTTACTATATAGGGTGGGATATTGGGCTTTAGGGACTGTTGATTTTTTCCTGTTTGCAGTCTGTGTATTGAGGTTCACTGAGTTACTTTGAGCAGTCCACAAAGAAAAAGGAGGTCCTATCTAGAGTGTTCTAAACACCAAGGCTTCAGCTGAGCTCTCTCAGCTGGCAGATATGCTTCAAACACATTCACATCCCCTAAGGCAAGGCTTGCATTCTTCTAGGAATTGAGGATAAAAATGAGTCAAAGAGGAATGACTCCCTCTGGCCGGGCAACTGTGAAGTACATGTTCTTTTTTCCTAGGACAAGGCTACTGTCAGAAACCAGAGGTCTGTCCTGGAGGACCTGCCCACACAGGCAGACACCTGCAGATGAGAGGCTGCAGCACTTTCTTCTGTGTGCCCCCACAAGCACAATCACACAGAGCAGCTGGACACTGGCATACACCTACACAGAGGCAGTAGGAATTTTTCCTGCTCAGCACCTGATGCTGTACAGCTGTTCTTTACACACATCCACCCACAGCCTTGAACCCCTGAGCCATTCCCAGTTCATCCTCCCCAGTTTCGTCTCTAAGCCATCACCTGTAATGGATTAAAGGTTCTAAAAAGACACAGTCTACAGGGTGATTCCTCAAGCTACACCAAAGCAGGATAACCTGCTAGCATGTGCATCAGTGGACACCTCATTTATCTCTCCCCACCCAGAGCACTGCATTATGCACCAGGGTGCAGCAAGGCCAAGACACTGGCCTCAAAGCTGAGTGGTGCAGATGATGAGATAGGAAATTGCTCTTTAGTCTGCCAGGAATCTCCACTATAAACGTTTTCTGCTGACCAGCACAGATTAACTCAATAAAATGTACCTAATCCCACATCCGTTTATGGACCTTCGTTTCAATAGGCATAGTTCACTTCATGGAACATAGCACTGAATAAGGGCAGGTACTTCTTCAGTGATTCTCAGCTGAGTGCTTTGTCACCACAGAGATATTGTTGCTTCTATGAAATAGACATTTTTCCATTTAATTGCCAATAACAGGATACAGTTTAAGAATAATATTTTTGGTTTTTTAAAGTATGCACCTAAGAACCATTTAGAGAAGGCTTGGGAGGGAAGGAAGGGGCAGGAATAATTTCACCTATTTTTTCCCAACAAAAGCCACCAAATTTTGGTGATGAATGCGCAACACCTCCTCCTGTCTCAAGAGCCCTTTGAACTGGATTATACTGAGGGCAATCTTTAAGTGCAAAGTAGTTCTGCTTAAAGAAGCAACAGCGAAATAGTTTGAAAGCAGCTAAAAGCAGTAGATTCACAACTAGGACTATTCTGTTGTCAAGAATGAAACCATGACAGAGTTAACATAAAAGGACTGTTGACATGACCTGAAAGTGGAGAAACACATATGGATCAAAAGGCATGCTATCCGTAACTACTATATGTATCCATAACTACTCCCAAATATAAGTCCGTCTACACTGGACTTCTGATTCTCTGAGGTACTAAAGACCTGTGATTGCATTGGTATCACCTGGAGTTAGAGGCAATCAGCCTTTGTTTCGAAGATCTATAGCAACATTGATGTAGATTAGCATGACCTCCCCTGGACCTGCAAACTAGAAATATCTGCCAACAGGATCTCAGTAGCAGAGCACCCTTTCCAGTTAGCTTTGGAGCACAGCTCCAGATACTGACAGATGTATGCTGCATATGGGCAGTGAACAAGGTTGAACACCACATTATCAGTACATATGCACCACTAAAAGAAGTAGATTTTAGCATGTGACACATCTTCTGGAATCTGCATTTATTGAAGAAGGATTTCAGCTCCCAGCACACCTGCTGCTGCACCAATGCAGGCAGCTGGCAGAGATCTCTCTTACTGCAAGGACTTTCATACCATCTGATTCCACACCCCAGCAGAGAGCAATACCACAGGCAGACTTTAAGCACCACCCTGTTCACGTAACCAATGCTTCTAGATAGCACTGAAAACCAGCTGTAGCATGAAGGAGAATTAGAGCCAGCCTCCATCCAGCATATCACTAGAATTAATTCTTAAGTAATATAAAGACATTCAGAGTAAATAGCCTCATCTGTTCCTTCTCAAATGCTGCTTCCTCCTAAGATGCTATAATATCTGATGGGTTTCTACTTTTTCTTTCACCTCTTGCAGCCCTGAAGACTCCAAGAGCTGTAGGTTAACAACTGAGTGAACAAAACTACTACCTACGGTCACTCTGACTGAAAGAGAATCTAAGTGTTTAATGTGCTGTTAAATAAACCGTAACTGTTGCTTGCCTCCCTGGGTTCTGGAACACCCACAGAATCTCTTACATGTAATTATATCTCTTTCCTTCTTAAGTCTCTGAACTATGTGAACTGATAACATTGGACTCAGATCAGGATCCAAGCCTCTCTATACAATACACAAATTTCCAGTCAACCCACCTATCTTCCAGGTCTCACATGTAACCTTCCAGAATCCCACTCATCTTCCCAGCTTCCTAACAACCTTCAGTTCTTCCAGACACCCTTGCAGCTTCCCACACATCACTCAAGCTTCAAATCAGCCTTTGAATTACCAGAGCTTTCCAACCCCACCTCCTGTGCACAATACAGTCTTCTATATTTCCTTCTACACCTAAAAATCTACATTCTTCTTTCAGTAGTATCTCTCTCACAGGTCCTTTGGAACAGGCCAGTGGCCGTTCACCATGCCACTATTAGTGATAACACCTGCTCCTAATTGATACCCGCTTTTCAGGTGGGGAAATAATAGTTTCAGTCCCTCTTTAACACTCTCTTTGCTGCTCCCTTGTAGCATATATTAACAAAATTCTACACAGCATTTTTCTACATGTCTCTTGTTTTAAATATATTTGTTTTAAGAATAGCAAACAACTGTGCAAAAAAACCCCACCCCACCCCAAAAATATATTTTTAACTGTGTCAGAAGCATTGTAAGAACCCACCAATCAAGTTTAAAGTCTCAATACAAACAACAAAGCATAAGGAAAAATCTTCAGCTGGGAACTGAATCCCAAAGTATTCAATTTGTCTAAGATCAATTGCAATTACTGCAGTAAAGCTGGAAGATAAATGGGGACATACCAAGAAATACCCCTTTCTTGGCTGCAGCCTTGAACATGGCACAAAGAGTGCTTCTCAACTTTATCATTTGTAGATATCCCCATCTTTTCAATGCTGTATTTGAAAAGAGTGTCTTGCTTATTAAGGTTTTGTAGTGTTGTGTCAAGCTAATTACTACTATGTACACATTCAGAGGCAGCAGATATTGAAGGCTGAACTGAAACTGCAAGGAATGAGCTAATTAGTTGTAATGAAAACATAATACTAGTAAATGAGTTTTAAAACCAGGTTCAGTGACTCATCCCAGTATCAGCACTGGTAGTGGACATGGCAGGTATTTTAGAGCATGTGGGCTGTACTGAGGAGATACTTTGCATTTGGCAGCAGAGTGTACTCAGGGTCCTGGGTGCACTAATCAGCCTCAACTAAATGACAGAGCACTCTCACGGGAGACTCCCACCAACATACCCTCCCCCACAGGGCTCCAGCTGCTCCATTTAAGAGAGCCCCTAGTCCCTCTTTTTTCTTATACTGTGGGTAATGCTGTTGTCAGCTGCTTTCTCTGCTCTTCTTGACCTGGTTTAGACTTGCTAGATTAACTTTGACCTGATATGTCTTTTGGATCTGTCACTACCTCTGCTCAAGTATTGTGGGACTGCTCTCGCGGGAGTGAGAATGATCATAGTAATGACAGCCTTATTTTCCCATAAAGTGTATTCCTAATCTTTGTATTTCCTGGCAGAAGTTTGAGACTGTTAATAACTTCTATAGGGTTCAACTAAGCTGTCAAAATCACAACAGAGTCTCACATTTGCTGGAAGAGAAGGTGCCATAAGATTAGCTCTTTCTTGTATTTCCTAGAGATTAAAATGAAGGGATGTTCTTACTCCTAAACAGGAAAATGGCTTTTATTTAAAACTTAGACATCTTAGCTCCTAAGGAGATCAAGAATTACACACATGTAGTCAAGCCATGTCTTTTTGTAGTAAATCCTAGATTAGGTCAGAAGCTTAGATAGAGAATTTGTATATCCCAATCTTCAAAGGTTCAGCACCTATCTCACAGGCTGTGTATCTCTGGAGACCATGCCTTTCTCCGAATTCGTGCTGTGTGGGTAATTGCACTTCGATGCTGCTGCGGCATGACCAGGGAGGTGGCGTTTCTCATGTTGGGTTTGGGTAGAGAAATGGTTACACGCTCCTGTGCCCTCTAGTGGCTCCTCTGCAAGACGCAGCGATGGGGACCACCTCAACCTCATCCGGCGGGCCTCTGTGCCAGCAGTAACGCCTGGGTACCAAATCCTGCAGCGCCGTAAGATCTCTTGGAGAAGGAGCTTGAGGGAGTGAGGCTCCTCTGCCCACTGCTGTGACACCCTGCCTTTCAGCTCATCTGAGAAAGGAAGATTAAATGGTTTGATCATATCTTTGAAACACTTTGAGAGTAGAAATTGAGCGCAAAATGGCACTGATGTGCCCTCTCCCCTGCAGTGGATAAGGCTACACTAGCAACAGCAGCTGCCTTCCTGAGACCAACAGGCCCACACAAACCCTTCACCAGGAAGCAGCCATGCTCTGGCGTCCTGCTGGACAGAGGAGGATGCAAGGGATGACTGTTTGTGTTTCATCTCTCCTCCTTCCTGTGGCTGGACTGGAAGCCTTCCATGGTGGTGGCAATCCAGCTCTGAAGGGAAAAGTGGGACAGGCAGAGTGTGGCCTGTACAGGGCTGCTATTGAAATTACTGGGGTAGAATGGGCACAGAATATGACTGACAAACTCCTCTTTGCTTCTGTCCAAACAATACTGCTCTTCAAAGTTCATTGGCTGCTAGCTTTCTTTTCCCATTCAAGATACAACTATACACAAGGCTCTGCTGTATAGCCACAGTGTAATTCAACATGATCCAAAATGACAATTGCACATTGCTGAAACTGCATTCTCCCTTAGCTGAAAACAAAGCCAGAAAGTAGGTTTTTTTATGAGCTACATATAAAGGACCAAAAAGTCTACCTCAACTGAACTGTGGCTTCAAAGTCCCTGTGAAGCCTTTTCTGACTTCAGTGTGGAAGGGAAAAAGATGCTAGAAATTGGTAACAGGGCAAATATGAGACATGTGAAATGGTGAGAGTAGCTCTGAATCTGTCTTTTAAAGAAACTAGCAATTTTGTTTTCACAAAAAAAAAAAGCTGATCACCACAACAAGGATTAATCAGATTTTCCCAGCAGGCTTCCTCCACCAACTACTGGCATGTAATTGCTGGGAGCTTTCTGATAAGTTATGCACCTGATTACAGCTCAGGGTCATACTGAGGCCATAGCTATTTGTGTTTGAAATAACCTTTTCTCTGAATATTGCAAGATCAATAGTATGGCTCCTATGTATGTCATCAGCTTTGGCTTTTATGCTGCAAACACCAATATTGATCACTTCAGAAATTAAGCTTTGGCTTCAGAGACCTCTGAACCAAAATGTAATGGGTAAAAGTGAACTTCAGACTCAAAAGGAGGAAATATTTATAGTCATCCCTTGTTATGTGAAGGATTATTGATTGATAACAAGAGACAAACTCTCCTGGTAGTAATTCTAGCTGCAGCAATTCTATTAGAATATTAACTCCATAACAGGAAAAAATAATAATAATTTTAAAAAGCATTTGAAGTGTTAAGGTTGTTACATGTATAATTAACAGCATATCCACACTTCCCACATCCAAACAGTCTAATTTCTACTTATCATTGTTACTAGAGCTATGTGTTTGCTGCAGTTCTTTCCCCCAGTACCTGTCTGTCAGGACTTGCACATCCTTGGAATTTCACATAATCACAGAATAGTTTGGATTGGAAGAGACCATGAAAGACAGTTCCAACCCCTCTGCCACAGACAGGGGTACCTTCCACTAGACCAGGTTGCTCAAAGGCCCGTCCAACCTGGCCTTGAACACTGCCAGGGATGATGCAGGCACAGCTCCTCTGGGCAACCTGTGCCAACACCTCACCACTCTCACAGTGAATTTTTTCCTACTGCCTAATCTAAATCTTCCCTTTTCACTTTAAAGCCATTCCCCTTGTCCTACATGCCCATGTAAAAAGTCCCTCTCCAGCTTTGTTGTAGGCCCCCTTTAGGCTGCTCTAAGGTCTCCCTGGAGCCTTCTCTTCTTCAGGCTGAAGAACTCCAGCTCCCTCAGCCTGTCTTCATAGGAGAGGTGCTCCGAACTCACTTGAGCAGATCCACATCCTTCTTATTCTGGGGGCTCCACAGGTGAACGCAGTACTTCAGGGTGGGGTCTCATGAGAGCAGAGTAGAAGGGGAGAATCACGTCCCATGACCTGCTGGCCACAACTCCTTTTGATGCAGCCCAGCACACTGGTTGGCTTTCTGGGCTGCAAGTGCACACTGCTGGCTCATATTGAGCTTCTCATCAACTAGCACTCCTGAGTCCTTCTCCTTAGGGCTGCTCTCAATCCATTCTCCACCCAGCCCGTAGTTGTGCTTGGAATTGCCCCAGTCCAGGTGGAGGACCTTAATTTGGCCTTGCTGAACTTCATGAGGTTCATACTGGTCCACCTCTTTAGCCTGTCAAGGTTGACTGCACCAACCAGTCCTGACTAAACTATAGATATTACAACTGGAGATGCCAGTAACTGTGGACTAATCCTCTACCTATGTATAATTAAAACATGGCAGCTACCTTAAAGGTCTCAGAATTTAAAGGCAACAATCACTCTCCTGAAAGACACCATCTCCAGCTTTATATTTTCTTCACCTCTCCATCTCCCAGTATCTTGAAGTGGTTCTCCACTGTTAACTAGGAGTAACTCCTATAAAGTCTCTGGAGCTCAAGGCATGTTTTGAAGGAGAAGAGTCCTGTCAGCAGCTGTTGCCAGGCAGACCAAAACGCTGTTGCATTGTTCAGCTTGTATTTATGTCTTGGAACTGCAGATAGCTGCTCTTGTATCCAGAGCCAGCTGTAGAGAATCCACTGCCCAAGGGAAATTGGAAATCATACAGATCACAGTCATGCAGAGAAAGCAATAGCTAAATGGTTTGCAGCCCCTCGTACCTTGTTGCCCTAGGCAACAGTCTGCACTGCAGAAGTAGCAGATCCAGCCTTTCTCATATGAAGTCTGTTACATATGGTGTTAATATATGGATTGATACTATGAAAACCCAAATGCAGTAAACTGGGGTGCTCGTATATTAAGTGATATGGGTGGGTGCATAAACAATCTCAGGATGAGAGCTGCTGATTTCCATCCAGGATCTGTGAGACGCAGATGGAGGTAACTGGAAGCACAGAGATTATAGCCTGCATTCACAGATGTGGGGCATCTGACTCAAGATCTTCTAGCTTGGCTTCCCTTGAGCTCTTCTAGGAACTGACCCAAGATCCCCAAATGAAATCAGGGCAATTCAGACAATAGGTTATAAGCCTCAGCTCCCAGGGCAATGCCTGCACTGTCCTGCCTCTTAAACCAGTTTGCAGCAGGGGCTACAGCTGAGTACACTCAAAACATACGGAAATACCTGGTCCTGCAGAGTGCTGAATATCAGCAGGTCCCCATTTATTCACACAAAAAGAGGTCTTTGCACCTTTCTGGATCACAACCATTCCGTTGTAATACTGATACGGGATCATTTCCCATCACCTCTTTGCAATGTTTCAAAGGATTTTGGCTTCTGCAGCAATTTAACCTTTACTCTCATGCTTGTGTAATTCAGGTCAGGAATCAATGACTTTTAAAACCAAAAGCTGGGCTAATAACCTGAAAAGGACCTTTGAACCCCTGTTTCAGCTTCCAGAGGGTCAGCTTTGCATTCACTGTAATAATCCTGCCCTTACTGCAATGGAGCTCTCAAAGAACTTCATCTCTGTTGCATTCATGTAGCTCTGAAATCAGGGAAGCTCTGCCAAGATGAGGAAGAGCTGGATTGGCTGCCCTGAAGTGCCATACAACCCCAGGTCCTCAGATCAAGAGGGCACTAGATGGTAGTACTTTATACCAGAGCCAAACCGTGGGAGCAATTCATCTTTGAGGCAGGCAGGGAAATGATATTGAAATGAGTGGCATGGACAATCAGTGCGTTGGCTGCACCTGTTTAGTTTGACTTGCCTAAAGGATTCAGGACTCAGATTTCATGACAGCAGTGATTTCAGAACAATGCATTTTCAAGAACACTCAAAATGCACAGAAGGTGTAACGCTGCTTTTGAGCTATTGTGTGCATGTTCTGGTAAACAAAACAGACAATTATTTCATGATAGCAGGGATTTTTGATCCTGGTAGCCTTTCCCTTGGCCATTTTGTCTGGGATATTGTTCTGACTAATAATGATCCGTATGCCATGTTATTATCCCTTTCACATCATTCTACAGCATTTTCCTATGTGAGCAGAAGCAGGCAGCTTTGTAGAGAACTCAGATCCCTCAAATGGCTGGAAAAGATGGAGACAGAACACAGCAACTTTGTAAACTAAGTCCTAGGGTACACTGCAATTTGGAATTAACTCAGTTCAGTGCTTCATCCACTACTACATTGTAAGGAATATTCTAATAGAAAACAGAATAAAGGACTATTCATTAATGCCAAATTATTTGCAGGCCTCTGCTGAAAAGGCATAAGCCTTCTGTAATGCTGCACTGCAAATGACAAGGAGGCATATACAAACACAGTGTGTTTCACCCTTGAATAAATGTTGTTGCTTCAGACTTATACCAGCCTGAGTTCATGTGCTGGATGTGGCTCCCTTCCAGTTCACGAGCCTATGACTCCTCAGAGGCAGTTATGTCTCTGATTCACAGATGTTATCTCTGTTGTGCTTACATGACAGTGGAGCTTGAAGATACCTTGATCTCAAACCAACTGTCCCCTACACATATGTTCCTATGCCAAAGAGGAGCCTGCTGTGCTTTTTCCTCTGCTAAACACATGAGGTTTTCTTTACAGTGTTTCTCGTCTCAGAGCAGTACGTCCCTCCTTGCCATGATTTACAGATCACTTAAGGTATTTACAAGTGGTATTTTTCCATCTAGGCCTGTGAAAGTTGTCTGTTTCTTCACCCTGTCTCCCTACTGCTCCTTGGTTTCAACACCTTCTGTGTGTACTGCACTGGTTAGTGTGAGTCACCAAAGCTGAATGACTAATAATGATCCATATGCCATGTTATCCCTTTCACATCATTTTCCAGCATTTTCCTGTGTGAGTAGGAGCAGACAGCTTTGTAGAGAACTCAAGATTTCTCCCAGTCACTGACCCGCTGACCACCTGGGGAAATCCAGATGCTGAACTCTGAAGTGAGGTACAAGAGGCTCAGTCAGTGAGCAACAACATCAGCATCAACATAAAACATTTACGGTTTACCTTCTCCCTAATGCTGGAACACAAGCCCAGCACTGAAAAACAGAAGAAAATATACAAATGGGGCTAGTATCATGTACCAGACACTGTGCTGTTAAAATGACCTTAACAGTCACGAAGCCTGATGCAGAGAGGCTCATCCTAGATTGAATGCCGAGTCATTCCTCAGGAGCTAAGAAGCCTGAAACAGTGTCACAGAAGGGAGAAAGGAGTAACAGCAATGAAATTGCTTAGCTTATACTGTATACATTGAGACAGTCTTGTGTTGCAAGTAGCTTCCCAAGTGCTGAACCTGTTTGCCCCAGAGAGATGTCCTTTCAGGGGATGTCTTGGATTAAGGCCCCATATGGAAGGTGAGAAAAGGAATTAAATAAAAGATGAGGAAAGTGGAAAAAGGCCCTTGTATTTAGCGAGCTGCCCAGAATTGTGATAGACGCCAGCTCAGTTTAATTTCCAACGAGGCCATCTGATCTTCCCTCTGCCACAGAGATGGGAACAAACAGGGAGTTCTCTCTACCTCCTTTTGGCCCTATTTCCTTTTTAATCTTGGAATTTAGCAGCGCAGAATGGTCACAACTACCTACCCTGTTAGCAAGCGATGACTTCTGTCAGCACCAGCAGCTTTCATTGTGCCTGACCCAGAGACCTCACACAGGAGGAAACCTCCTATACTGCTTTCCCCTGGAGATTCCCCTAGCCTACTCTTTTCAAGTGACACTGGGTTTCTTCTGGGGTGTTTAAGAGGAAAGGGGGAAGTGCCATAGCTGTTTAATGTCAATGAGTCGATGAGCTCAATGACTAGCTCATTGAATGATGCTGCAAAAAATCACTTTTCCCTTCTTTGTGACCTAGGCTACCTCATTCTTCCTTTCTGAATTCTTACTTAATAACCAACCTTCCCACCCTCAAAAAAAAAAAAAAAAAAAAGGCAAACAAACCAAACAAAACCCAGAAAACCACCACAGAGTATTTTGTAAAAGCCTGCTCTGGAAGCCAGTAGTTCCTGCTTTCTGCTGTAGTAAAACTGCCATAGAGGACTAACACTGTCTGAAATACAGTCCTGAGTCAGAGGCAGTTCAGGAAAGTCATAAGAAGAGCTGACCCAAGAAGCACACATATAGACTTGACTGCAACTGAAACATGCATCTTAGAATAATTTGTTTGAGTCACAACTACTTTCCAGGCACCAACAGACAAACTACAGAGCCCAGCAGAGCTTTCTAAGGATGCACAGGACCCAGTGCCTGGTGCACATAGGTGTGGAAGGGATCATGGGCACCACCAGTACTAATAGCAAAACTTGGATCCTGCATCCTGACTTTGTTTTAATAATTTCCTTGCATGTTAAACACTCTTCCATTCATCCCCTCCAAGAAACAAACACCTACAAGCCATTATTGAGGTAGGCTAAAAAATAAAGGACAGAGAAAGACATTAGATTTAACAGCAGCAATGTGGAGGCTTTTGAAACAGATGGTGACCTACCGATTGACAGATTGGATCACACCTCAGCTCCATCCAGCCTAGTACCCTGTCTCCAACAGTTGCCATCACAAAATGCGTAAGTAGGAAGTGTGAAAACCCTGTAGCAAGCAGATGGTGGATGGTAGCTACTCCTATTCCCTTTTCTTCCCAACATACTGGTATCTTACTGGCTTGAAAATGAAAGCTCAAGGTTTAACCGCCAGTTTTGGGGAGGATAACAATAAATGAGAAAACAGCTAAGGCTGTAAGCAGCCTTTCACTTCTGTGCAACTCTGCATGGTTCTGCTTATTGCATGCTGCTTTAAGAGAAATTATTAATGGCTACACACCTGGATATTGCAGGACTTTTGTAATTTTCTCTTGAATTCTGTTAATGACAGAGTCAGAGTCACATCCCATATGAAGAAGTATTCAGCTAAAGTAAAAGACTGAATGTAGAATAGAAACCCCTCTGAGCTTGTATTTCCTGAAGCAGAAGCAGCCTTAGTGCATTCTACTGTTTCTACTGATTCCAGGAAGCTTTTCCGTCACCTGTCTTCCTAAATATCAGGCCAAACTATTACATAAATATTTTGCCTTGAGACAAAGCCAAATTAGTGTTCTGGATTCCCACCTCATTACAATTTCTTGTGGACTTTAATTCTGATCATGCCTCAACAACCAATGTTAGAATGTGGGCTTTAAACTTGTAATATTCTACATTTTGGAGAGTGCACTAGGCACATCTGCACATTTGTCATGGATTTCTGTGAAAGCTTGATTTCTGCTTTTTATAGACATAAACTTTGCAGCATTAGCAAAACACTTTTAAATAGTTCCTTACTAAACAGTTCCCAGTGAAACATCTGCACAGAATAAGGCATGTAGAATGGGGTAAAATTAATAACCACAATGTAGGAACAAAGATGAAACCAAGTAGCTTTTTAAAGCTGTGAAACTAAAAAAGGTAAATTGTTATTACCTCTCCTTTCCCCCATGCCACTGTCACATGTGGATTCTCTGAGGTCTAATACAATGAGCTTATTAGCCTTTTTTTCACTAATTACATCTTTCTCTTCTCTTCAGTCACTATTTTCATAATTTGCATGAACTTAATATTTTGTGACCTTCATCACTTCACCAAATCAGGTAAAAATTGGCCAACAGTTCAAAAGCTTTATTGGGGTACATAAAAAAGGATGCAGATAATATGGTCACAGAAGGTCAATTTTTAAATAGATGTAGGTAAACGGGCAAAGGAACTCTACACTACCACTTTTTGTTAACATGAGATCCCAAGCAAATTTAGCAAATATATTTCTTAAGTTTTCTATTGTTCTGTTTCATTGGGAATACAGCGATAGATGCACATTCCACGCTGGCATATTACGTTTGGGTAAGGAAACCTGTTGTGCTGTGATCAGTGGAAAAGACCAATCGCCTACTGCTGCTCACCAGAAAACTGTAAGTAGGACAGAGCCGTAGAATCAGTGGTTCGAAAAGATCTTCAAATGCATGAATGCTCTAAAACAAAGGGAAGAATTTTCTGTTGCAGGCAGTGGAATTCCCATTGCCTTGATTTAAGCCTTTGCATAACAGTACCAGAAGACGTATTCGATATGGTACCTTGGAAGCTAATTTCTTAAAAAATCTTTTTTGTGTGTTCTTGTTGTAGGCAGGCACAGATCAGAAACCTTGCAATCATCTATCCAGCTGTGACATATTAGATTATTCGAGGCTTTGCAGCATAAAACACATTCTGGGTCTTGTGGTGCTAAGCCATTGGCCTCGGACAAGCGCCAGCTTGGGTTATTCCATTCTGCTGACCTAAATTCCTCTCACACAGTCAAGTGGATGCAGTATCATTCTCCACTTCCTCTCCCAGTTTGTAGCACAGCTTCTCTTCACATACACAGGTATTTTATTCTGCTCCTCAGAGCTGGTGGTTAAGCCAAGATTAGTAGGAATTGACACACCATGGTTAACAGATAGGAATTTTAAGAGATTGTGTAAGCCCTGAAATGCCCACCCTAAACTAAGTTCTGTTACTGATTTCCCTTTTGATCTCAATCAAGTTGCCTAAATTCCTCTCTTCCCCCCCCACCCCCCACCCCCGCCGATGGGCAAATTCTTGTTGGGTAAATAAGAGTGTAAAACCAGATGAAAGCTAATATGAACACATGGGTCTTTTTCTCGTATATATCAATTGTGCAATGTACTGCCTTCTGCAAACTCACATCAGTGCCTCCCCTACCAGGGATGCTGACAGACAGCTCATCTGGATCCAGTTGTCATTTGAAGATGTGAGGAGCTCTTACAACTTAATTGGAAGTTAAGGGAGCCTCTAACAAAACCCTGCTTCTAATGCACTGTGGAATTCTTCACTAGTAACAAAGAAGAGCCAAGCTCTGCTATTTCCTTTTGAGACAGCTGTTAGTTGTGGAAGCTCCATCTTCTTATGAAATCATTTTCAGAATAAAAATCTGAGGAAAATGGGGCACTGTGTGGAGGTGCTTTTGTGTGTAGCTGTGCCCAGGACATTGCCCACACATAGCAAACCTGGCATCAGACTTCAGGGAACCAACTACCAAGTGTGGGTGGGTAGCAAGTGCACAAAAGCATATTCTGGTGGGCTTCACAAGCTGGAAGAGCTCTACCATTCCCACATGCAAACAATTCTGCTACCAGCACAAGACATGCCACCCAGCAAAGCTTCTTCCTTCCCCATCACAGAAGAATGCTACTTGCCCACCTACCCAAAGGACAAGCTTTTTTCAAAAGAGTGTTTCCTAACAGCTCCCAACTATCAAGTTTAATGAAAGTAGGTTAAGTTAAAAAAAGAATTCTGATGAAGTTTTAATAACAAGACAGCAACATTTTGTGCTAAATCTTTCATAGCAAGCAGAAAGCCTGCTAGCATTCACAAATTACTCCTGTCTTAGACACCTGCAGTGGCTCCATTACTTCACTCAGACCAAGGCAATCAGGAATAATCTCACAGATGCTGAGGGAGCAGAGGGCTATTTAAAAGATCCAATTTGGTTGTCTATTTTTTAACACTGTGTAAAGACATGCTTCATGTCAGGGTGTGTGGTACTAGAAAAGTACCACGATAGATGCTGTGGTGGTAGTTAAATAACTTCAGTTCTTTGATTTTAACCTGCATGAAGCAGGTAGCTATATGTGAAGTCTGTAGCAGGCTAAGAGGCTTTTTTTAAACGAGTACATGAACTGCCTAACACAGCTTGAGCCAGCTAATGAGGGATCAAAGCTTCTGCCCAGGACAGGTAAGTTGAGCTCCAGGCAATTAACTCTGTTTGTGACACACTTATCAACACATTAAAAAATAAACTGGTGTGTAATCTACTTCACACAGGCCAAAATGATCCCATAAAGGTTTTGCTGCAAATATAAAAGTATTTCTTTTTAGTGCTCCTATAAAGTTCTGTTTGGCCTCTTGCAATTCTTGTGAATAAGTTTATTCCCTCCTGCTACTGGCTGAGGCAAGAGCTGTGCTCCCAACCAAGAGCTGGCTACATTCTAGATAGCTTGAATGCCATCAGACCAAGCAGTAATATTAGCATGATAGATGCTGTAAAAATACTAAACACTTTAAAGTACGTTCATGGTGAGGGATCCCCTCAGTTTGCTAAGCAGAAGATCCCTTTCTCTTCCTGGGGCTGTAAAGATTCCCACTGAACTT
This sequence comes from Pezoporus occidentalis, assembly GCF_034315485.1. Lineage (NCBI taxonomy): Eukaryota > Metazoa > Chordata > Aves > Psittaciformes > Psittacidae > Pezoporus > Pezoporus occidentalis. The sequence goes on from NW_026916158.1 coordinate 13,577,667, forward strand.
TGAAGAGACCCCTGCAGCCACACAGGAATTACTGGTTCAATAAGATACTGCTGACTCAGCTAAGGCAACTCATGTTACAAAGTGTGATTCATAAACATGGTGTATCATCAGTGGGTTCTTCCTTCAGCCAGTAGCAATTTTTTTTAACATTACTTGCTTCAATTTTTGTACAGATGCTTTTTCCAGTTACATGATTTGATAAAAAATTAGCACCACCTACAAAAAGGCAGGCAGACTCCACAAGTAGATTCTGCTTTCTAGGTCTTGAATGGCTGGGAAAATGGTGGGATTACCCGTCTCTGATGGAAGCAGGTGGACAAGGCTCTTGCCTCAGTGTGAAATGGAAAAAAAAAAAAACCAAACCAAACCAAAAAAGTAAAAAGAAAACCCAAACAAAAAAGACAAACAAACAACAAAAAAAAAAAACAAACCCAAAACAACACACAAAAAAAACTAAAACAAGATCTGAGAGCTTCATTCCTCTCTGTAAGGCTGACCTGCTGGTTGACCTCCAGGAAACCAATGAGATTGTCTAGCCTCAGCCACATGACCCAGAAACCTCTGTATTTTTCAAGGAACAAGGAAAAGGTTCATGAACATCTTTCTAGTGTCCAGAATGATTTCCTACATTGCTAAATGCTAACATTGCGATGTTACCATTAAGAAATTCCTCCTGATGTCAAGGAGGGTCCTCAACATGGATGATAGGGACCTGTATTGAGTCTAACAGGAAAACCAGGAGATGCACAAATCTCTTTGGTTCCACTGAAATACTCTTCCTAAAAAATATTAAATGTGCCTCATAATGAACCCCAAATTGTCATAAAAATAATGTGAACTCATGCAACATTATGTCAATCTGAATGTGGCTCATATTAAAACCCAAATCTTCATAATAAAAATGTGATTACATGTGACTTTGTGTCAATCTGAATCTGTACAATTGCAAAGCAACTCATGTTGGCATCACTGGGTCAAACAGGCTGATGCTGCAAGCTCTCCTGGCAATCATACTCTCTCTCCCATACCAAACCCCAGCTGAGGTTACCAGGAGCACCAAGATTGACCCTTGGAGAAGAGCTTGGAGAGGTGGAACCTGATCTTAAGTATTTTATTCAGTTTAAATCTGCTTTTGTGCTCTTTCTTTAGGCAAGCTACCAAATGCATTTGCTTTCTTAAACCTAGCTCAACTGCTACAACTAATATCAAACCCAAGAAGAACTGTGGTCTAAAATCTCGATTGTATGTTCTCCAAAAGCCACATTTTGGTCACACCATGTTTTACATACAGATTGAGCAAAGTAAATGGTAAAGGCATTCCATGAACCTGTAAAACATCCTTGGCATTCCCAACACACAATCCATTACAAACACTGACAGCTAAAATTTGATCTCATGCAATTCAACTAAAAATATTGTCTTTACATGACGGAACACAGCCACAATCTGCTTTCACTCAACTATAGGTAACAAAAAAAGGGTTCCAAATTTTTTTCTCAGTTGATATTTTCATCACCAGCTTCTCCCACTGTCTTGCTAGTTTCAGGTTATTTGGTTCCTTGTAGTTTGGTCCCCAATGCTAGCAAGTGGGTAGCCAGCGCAGACTTGTAAGAATGCCAGTGCATAGTATAGGGCCTTACCTGTGTTCACTAGCATTTGAAGATTCGCAAATGGTAAAATCAAACCTGACATGGAAAAGACCTTTTCGGATCCTGTCCTAGCACCTTCCAGAACCCTTGAAACATCAGTGGCAATGAAAGACTGAGAATGGGCTGCTATTCCAATATCACAAGGAAATGCAAAGCACATCAGCACTGCTGTTGCTCTATCCTCGTTCCATCACTCCCTTTTCTCTATCACCTTTCTGCAAGGACTGGGCTTAGGTATTTTACACAGATCAGTTCACTGGTAGGAGTCTCTTTACTCCTCGTTTCTGCTTTTTAAAAAACTGCATGCTTGAAAAACAAACAAAACCATCAATAAAAGGGTACCTAGTTGCTCATAGCAATAGATTTACAGTCTGCTATTGTAAATCTCCTATTTCATGCACAGGTGTGATATTTTCACACAAAGGCTTCCTGCCTGCACAGAACATCAGCACCTCCTGGGGAAATAGGGCCCCCAAATCTATGCAAATGTAGTGACAATTAAAAAAAAAGAAAAAAGATGTCTTACCCACATGGGTGATAACCGTAGTCAGTCTCTGGGTGAGCTCCTGATGTGACATCTCTTCCTCTTTTAACCAAAAAAGCATTTCACACAGGCAACCGCACAGCATCCAAAAAAAGATGCACCCAGAGTGGGAGGCTGCACACTCACTGCCTCGCCTGCACACAAAGCGAGGACCACTCCCACGGCACAGCCCTTTCAGCTCTCACATCTTCTTCCGACTGCTCACCTCTACCAATTTCCTGCCGTCCACACATGGACCTGGAAAACCTCCCTCCAGAAGGGGATTTTACCCCCTTTGGCAACAGGAAGGGAGCAGGAGGGGGGAAATAAAAAAGGTAAAAGAAGCAGGCGAGTTGATTGCTTATGGCTTTTTTCTCTCCCGTCTCCCGCGGATGAGGCGAAGGATAAAGAGACAAACCAGCAGGCAGATACCTTCCTCCAGGGAGACTTTTGGATGGTGATGCTGTGAGTCAGGGAAAAATCCTGGAGGTAGGAATGGCATTGGGAGGAGTGGAGCTGGCAGGAGAGCAGTAACAGCAGCAGCTGCTCTGCAACACTCTCTTCACCAGCCTGCCTGGAGTCGAGAAAAACCCACTCACAGCCTCTTGTGCTCCCCCTTGGCTCCTGGGGCCCAGATACCCTGCAAGTTGTCCCCAAGTGGAACCCTGCAATGTCCCCAGAGACCCTCCTCCCACCCTCTCTGAAAGCCCTTGCCTGACAAATGGGGCTGCTGCGCACAAAGGAGTCAGTGGGCTTTTCAGGGGCGTTGTGGCCAGAGATTTTGTTGCCCCCCTGCATGGACAGCATCTCCAGAATCCTGGTGTTACTGAGCCCACAGGACCCTGTACAGCTGCACATGTACAAGAAGGGTGAATTAATTAGCCCTGGGTGGTCAGGACTTAGCTGCTATCATGGCCACATTGCTCAGCTGTGCCCGTGGGGAGGCACTGGTGGACATAAGCACGTCTGCGGGGAGCAGCTGGCCCTGGGTGCCAGGGACACAGCTGAGCCTTGCACAGATGCGTGACTGCCATAGGGCAACTGGCTGCTGAGCTACAGGAGAGCTCCATCAACCCTCCCAGCTACAGACCCAGCTGAGATCTGAGAAGAGGAAAAGTGAGGCAGGCAAGAAAGTGAGAAAGGGCAGAGCATGACAGAGACTTGTATGTCTCCATTCCCTCTTTTCGCATCCTCCTTTGAAGCCTACCTGAAGCTCTATGCAAGATACTCCTGGAAAATTTACTATGCATCTAAAAATGAAGAAATAAAATAGAGAAGAGTGCAGCTGTCTGAAAACTCTGCCCTATTTCTGCAGAACAGATTCAGCTCTAATTCCAGATTTCTCTGGAATCCATAGGATTTTCCCTGGGTTCACCTTTCCACACATGTCAAAGAACGTGACATGTATACACAAAGCTGGAGCTGTAAAATACCCCTGTGAGTTCATCAGATCTTACAGCACAATTAAAGCATCAGTCCTGCAATTGCAAAAGGTTTTATCTACCTCTGTAATGGGAAAATCCTATAATCAGCTGGCTGACCTACAAGCCAGCCTGAATCTCTCTGCTGTTGTCCTCATTTCTGGATATTTGACCAACTGTATTGAGAGGTTTCTTGTGTAATTCTGTTGAGTTAGTTTAACAGCAAGTCTCCTGAAAACAAGTGGTGAGGATGACTTCAGAGCCACCCACCTGCCAACATTTTGGGATTAAAGCAGAAAACATTTTTTTTTCCTGAGATCCTCTTTTTACTGCCCATCTGTGCAGTAAAGTTCAAACTATAAAGACCTTGACTAATGTTAAAAGGATTCCCTCAACCAGGAAAGAGATGCCACCATCAGGAAATAAAAGCATATGGAAAGAAGACTGACAAGCAGATATAATCTTTGGAAGGGTCTGAAAGACCTGGGATGCTTTATTTTGCTCTTGGAGGTTACAGTTTGCAGGTAAGAACATGGGACTAGAAAAGTCATCGTATTTCCAGATACTTAATGTGTTTTGGTTTGGTTTTGATTTTTTTTTTTCTGCAGACAGACACTGTATAATCCCATTCATAAATGAAATAAACTCCACCGAAAAGTGGTGTAGATGGTTTGCTCTCACTACTCCTGCAGCAAGGCTGTTCAAGAACATCAAGGACAGCTAAGAGCTATATTAATTCTCCGTTATCTTAAGAAAGTATGTTCCTATACCAACATAGTTATTCAGCATCAGTAACTGCAGACACATGTACCTTTGCTATTTTAAGATTCTTATTCTTTTATTATTTGGTTTTGCTGGTTTAGTCTGCTTTCCAGTTTTCCACTATACCTTCGATAACTTTTGAACCTGTTGGTAAATTGCAATCCAATTCAGGAGACAAAAATTAGTTCTTACAGAAAATCAGTTCTTACAGAAAATTTTCTTACACTGAAAACTAGCAATGTGTACAAAATCTGAAAGGGGAAAGCATGCAGCAGAGACTGAATAATTATGTTTTGCTGCTGCTCCCTGCCCAGTTTATACAATGGGGTGGGTTTCATAGGATTCAGTCCAAGTTGAGGGTGCCATCCCTATGATGTGAGTTACAGTGAACAAAAGGAGGAAAATTTGGGTTATTTTGGTGGGAATGTTAGGGCTGTGGGATGCAGCCATGGGACAGTAAATGCCACCATTTTACCAGTCATGGGATTATTTCTTTACACTGCCAAGGTTCACTGGTGTCTGCATTAAAAAAGGCTGAAGTCCATAATGTGAATTGCAATTACAAACTCCTAAATAAAAGAGCCACAGGGATTCAACCAAGTCAGAAATACTGCAAAAGTGCTGATAAGTCACGGTTTTACACCCAAGTTAAGAGGGGGTAAAAAGGAACCTGGACTACAGGGAGCTCTTGGAGACAGAGAGAAATGAAAGACCTGCACATGTCGCTTGAGGAATAGCTCAAAGATGCTGGAGCAACTTAGTCCATAACTGTTCTGGTAACAATTTCCAGTGTTGTTAATATTTATGAAGTTGAGCCAGCACTTTTATCACAAATACAGACTCACCTTCTGAAAGATAAAACCCCTGCTGTTGCACATGTGTTAGAGGTAGAGAGGATGATGATTTACATTTCAGGCACAAGCCAGGGTCTCACCAGAAAGCAGGGCTGTATGAACACCATGATTCACTATTAAAATGATGGCCAACAGGCAAAAGAATTTGATTTCTCTATAGAGTGACAGCCTGACAAATCACCAGCCACTTATTAGATCCTGAATCAAACAGCTGAGGCCATGGTAAGACATTTAAATAAATAGTAAATTCCACACTGCAAACAAAAAATGTTTACAAGATCCTACGGCCTGGCCAGGTGGAAGAAGACACTCTCACAGAAATAAAATTTTAAAAAATAACAACAACGAAAATCTTATTTTTCCTTCTTTTTCATCTTATATAGCTATATATCTCTTTCTTGTGTTATTAAAAAGCATTCAGCCAACTGAAACCAAAGGGCTATTAAAAATCAGAATTAGACTGCCCACGAAACTAGCCTATCTCCTTCACAGCATTATCTCCATTTTCCTAGTCCTACATAACCTTTATAGGCTTATCCATCTCTTAGTTTTTCAAGAAAATCTCCTTTCAGAATACAGTCACAACCTTCTGATGTACAGACTGTATCTGAAGACACTTTCATACCAGAAAAAAAAAAAAAAATCAGGATGATAGAATAACAGAAAAGTTGAGAATCCCTTTCCCAGTTTTCTTCTTCTGTAAACAAGCTCCTTTGTATATCTCTTCCTCCCTTAACTTTTGTCTGTAGACTGTCTGATACCCATATCAAAGGCTGGGCCTTATTATTCATTGGGAAGAGCTCTAACACTATTGGCACAATCGAGAAACACAATTACACTGTCAACACTCTGACTGGTTATGGTAATGCTTCAGATCTGCAGCACATTTCCATTACCAGAAGAAACTGGTAAATGAGTCAAGATAGTTCTTTGATGCATACCTACAAAGATAGCACAGAGAGTTCTGTTTCGTTTCTGTAACATTAATCATGTAGTAAAGGAACATATCACTCCATATTTCAAGATTTCTTATTTCTGTTCATTTTAGAACATTTCACTCAACAGGGCTCTTGCCTAGCTTTTAAAAGGGTCACATGACTAGGGCTTTCCTGGCTGTTCCCTGGCTCTCCACTGCCCTCTCAGTCAGCTCAGTGACAAATCTGGGACTCTTTGCTGAAACTTGTATGTACACTTTTTCTCCTGCACACAGCTACCAATCCATGCCTGGATCTCTGCCTTCACACTTAACCTCCTGCCTAAGCATGGCAAAGCCTAACCTGCTTTGCCTCAGATGCTGTTTCAGCTACTTTACTTTAAAAGGAGCACAACTGCATCTAACATCCTTTCTGAAGGAAGAGAGCCCACTGAAGACACTAGTTTTAGCAAAGCTCTCTGCCCCTTTCCCTTTTTTCCTTCCCCATCATAAACCTTTTTGTCACCATCAGTTACATCAATCATTCACTATCCATGCTGCAGAAGCAGCTGTCCTGACATAGACTGGGGGAGTAGCCCATCTGTGAGTAGGACAATTAATATACCCTTACGAAAGAGTGTAGGAAACAGGCCACTTAAAGAGAGACTTCCCCTCCAGTATTCCCCTTTCAAATTGTAGCAATCTGTAGTTCATGGATTTTCTGAGTTCAGGTTTGCATTTGCCTGGTCATATTTAACACTCCATTTCTTTATGAATTTGCCTAGTTATTTTTTTAATCTATTTATAATTTGATAGCCATAACATTTGGTAGTAACAAGATTTGGAATTTAAAAATGCATTGTGTGAAAACAAACAAACAGACAAACTTCTTTTGGTTTTAAATCTGAAGACTGATAGTTCAGTTTCAGGACTGTGGCTCCTGAGAAGGAATGAGTAACCCATATTCACAGTACCCATCTTAGCCATGACGTTCTGTACAGTGATCACAACCCTCAGGCACTCTTTCCTGAGCTGAGCCGAATGCTGTCCTAGCTACTATCTCTTCATACAAAAAAAAAAAAAAAAAAAACCAAAACAAAAAAAACCCAATTCATACCTTTCAACATTCTTGACATCTTGCTTCTCTTGTTTACGCAGCTTGCACAGTGAAACCTACCAGTGTCAGTCTGATCTGTGTTGCTTATATAATTCTGAGAGAAGTCTTCCAATGCTGAAAGTTATTAGACAAATGTTTGCGTTAAACTTTGAAGAAAATCCATATATACCTATTTGTACTGCATTCATTTCTTTCAACACTTTCCCCTTTTAAAACAAAGCCTGAATTTTTGACAAAGCTGTTGGACAGTGATCCTGTAATTTCTAGAGTCAGTTTACTTCCTAAATTCTATGCAGTTTATTTTAAGGAAGCCATTTATCCACTTCCAGTGTCATGAGAAAAAGTCGAACTCATCACCCAGAAAGCATTAATGTCAACTGGATGAAGGTCCAGATCGATGAAGGCATGGCCAGGTCTCCAGGGCAGCAGGCAGAGTAACTTATAAAGACAGATGTCCTCCCCCTAATCAATTCCCTTGTCCTATTATCGTTGCTACCCCTTACCACCAAAGGAGCTCTTGAACCCTCATGCCATAGTTGTACACCTACAAATGCTGACATAAGACTGGGAAAGAAGCAGACCAGACTTTCCATTTAGGTCAGTTCAAGCTGCCTTGGCAGTTCAATACTGCCCTGCCACCAAACAATGTAGTCCCTACCCATCCAAACACAAGCTCCCACTTTTACCTCCTGTCTTTTGTAGTAGTAGTGCAATGAATTGGATCATTTCACTGAGCTGCTGGATCTATTTTGGATAACTGTGAAACTAGATCTGAGGTACTTGAAAGATACTAGGGTTCAAGTGTGGCTGGAGGATCTGGCTATAATGAAAATGAAGAAGGTTGCTTTCAATCAGTATCAGTAATGAGGCATCTGCCACTGGCATACTATATTTCTTAAAGACCAACACACCATAGGTTGTATAGTTTTATAAATTAAAATAAATAGTCTTATATGAAAAGAAATCCAGCATCCACCAAATGATTAGCATCTTAAAACTAAACTGGCCTTTCTGTGCATTAGATCAGCAGTTGCTATGGGCTACATCTGAGGAGCACTGATGAGGCTAGTGAAAAACAGTCTTTGCCATGGGAAACACTATAGTCAAGCGAATGACTCAATCAGACTCATTATTTCTGAGTTTGATCTGTTGGACCTTAAGATGGTGAGTGAATGCAATTCAGTAGAATAGAGCAAACAGAATTTTCAGTCCTTGGATATCTGAAGGAAAGGGAGAGAAAAACAGGGACCAAGAGAGAGGAGCTTGCATTTCATTATACCTTTCTGGAATTCTTAACTTTGGTTAATGACACAAAAAGTTGTGTTATGAAGTTAAGTTCATGTAGCAGACAGGAAGTTCCACTGCTGAACTGAACCTGAGACTCATACATAGTTCACAAAATGCTCAAATATCAGGTATATTTAAAGTGGCCCAATTAGGGAGAGTGGATCAAATCTAGATCACCAAAGAGAATGAAGCTTTTTTTACAGTTTCAGAAAGCAAGCTAATCAGTTCTAGCTGCTTTTCCATCCTTACCATTTCCAAGTTATCATGACTTAGAAGTACCAAATATAATCACAGTGGGATAAAAAAATATATAAAAAAGGCATTGTATTTTCATCTAGAAAAGACAACTTCAGTAATTATATGTGTAGGTACTTCTTGCTTCTAAGGCTATGATCTGGATTTCATGCTTCAATGAATGCCAGATGAGAGGAAACAGCTTATTTAAAATTGTCCAGACAAAGATTAGAGTTGCCTCACTGACACAATGAAGTATTTTCAGCCTAAATTCTTTCCCGTACCTCTTTTTTTCAAAGGCTGTTCCTCTGTTGCCATAGAGACCATTCCAAATCTTCTCTTTTCCCTTGCATAGGTTCTGTTCCTGGTAATCACTACCATGGCTGCCCAGGCCACTCTGGCTGTGCCTCATGCCCAGGAGTAGCCAAGGTGAAATTGTAAAGCAGAACATCTGTAACCACACAATATACAGCTGCTGGCAGCAGAATTACTTCAATTTTTTTACCCACAATGCTGGTACACAATTGGGCATATAAGCTGCAGATATACAGTGCATGAAGCTACAGGTGATTCACAGCTATAGGTTGGGCAGAGAAGAGATTCAGAGCAGCCCTGCAGAGAAGGACTTAGGGGTGTTGGTCAATGAGAAAATGAACATGAGCCAGCTTCTGTGTGTGCTCGCAGCCCAGAAAGCCAACTGCATCCTGGGCTACATCAAAAGGAGCATAACCAGCAGGTCGAAGGAGGTGATCCTGCCCCTCTACTCTGTGTGCAGTTCTGGTGTCCTCAACATAAAAAGGACATGGAACTGTTGGAACAAGTCCCAAGGAGGGCCACGAGGATGATCAGGAGACTGGAGCACCTCCCATATGAAGATAGGCTGAGAAAGTTGGGGCTGTTCATTCTGGAGAAGAGAAGGCTGCGTGGAGACCTCATGGCAGACTTCCAGTATCTAAAGGAGGCCTATAGGGATGCTGGGGAGGGACTCTTCATTAGAGACTGTAGTGATAGGACAAGGGGTAATGGGTTAAAACTTGAACAGGGGAAGTTTAGATTAGATATAAGGAGGCAGTTCTTTACTGTTAGGGTGGTGAGGCACTGGAATGGGTTGCCCAAGGAAGTTGTGAATGCTCCACCCGTGGCAGTGTTCAAGGCTAGGTTGGACAGAGTCTTGTGTGACATGGTTTAGTGTGATGTGTCCCTGCCCATGTCAGGGGGGCTGGAACTGGATGATCTTAAGGTCCTTTCCAACCCAAACAGTTCTATGATTCTATGATTCTAAGATGTGGGCACGCATCATGACTGCCAAATCTACTAGGATGTGGTTTTGTTATTTAAAGGGAACTGTCACATCAATCACACCACTCATTATTGCCCTGGCTTTACTGTAATGAAGATTACTAGAAGTAATGTGAAAACAGAAAGGATTCGCTTTTCCTTCACTAGTAGCTTTTGCACAAGAAACCCCTGTGCCCATACACCTGGGAGAGCTGCTTGCATTCATGCGCAGATAGACTCCACAACTCGTTAAAGTTGTAAAGGAGGTATGCTTTATTCAGCGCTGAGGCGCATGGGGGATAGCTCCTCAAAAGGCATGCACACCTTAGCATTGCTTCCCCTTCACATTTATTTTCTAAAGTTATACATATACATTAGGTTGCACAACACGCCTATACATATTCATGTCCTATCCCCGCTTCATGTTACAATGAGCTAAGAAGTCCTTTGCGCCTGCACAGTGCCTCCTAGTGGTCGTGGGTGAGGGTCTCAAGAGGAAGTAAATGAGTCTTCCTCGAGCCTGAGCTTTTTACCTCTAGTAATTAAGCATACTCCCTGGAGGTTTGGTTATCGTCCAAAGCGCAGAGCCAATTTCAGCTGGCCTAGGCATCCAAAGGATGGGAATCAAGTCACGGTCCCTACTTCTTAACAATAGCTATGTCCTTATATCTTGTTCTAGCGTACACAGTGAGTACTATAAGCATGAACAAGCAGTGATATTGTTAAGCAAGCGGCTTGACCTACCCCCCTTGTACATTGAAAGTACGATAAGCATGAGCAAGCAGTAACATTGTTAAGCAAGCGGTTTGACCCTAACCCCCCCGTATATTGGTTAACCCTTTGCACCAGCATAGCGACAGCAAGGGCCGGGGCCAGTTTTGGCAGTGAGGACCATACGATCACAAATCCTTAGGGACAGCCGGAGCTGGACAGGCCTGGGAGAGACCTCGCTGTCGTGGGTTTCACTTTCAGAGATCCCCAAGAGGCACCACTGCCGCCACGACAAGGTGAGCAGCTCCTGCCTAATGCCGCAGTCTCCTGATAGGAGGACCCTCTCCTCAGCTTGATTTCAACAACGCTGCTCTTGTACCGCGGCTTAGGGCGTTTGGGAGGAATGGCCATGATCAACCACTAGGCGTTGGCGGGAAGGTCTGGCGGGAGCTGCCGGGAGCTGCCGCTGTGACTGGTTGTGGTGCGGTGCGTGTATGTGCGCGGCTGTGTTCGGCCTGGCTGCTGGCCTGAGGTGGGCAAGCGGTGAGGTGAAGGAGACAGCCGGAGCTATGCAGGCCTTCCTCAAAGGCCCATCTACCATCAGCACCAAGCCCCTCACTGCTAAGGAGAGGGGTGCGGCCGGCGCAGCGGGGTGCAGCGGGGAGGGCAAGAGGCCTAAACCCATCCCCTGGGTGGAGAAATAGTAAGGGTTTTTCTGAGGCGGTGGGGTCTCTGGCTGGGGGTGCAGTTGCTGATCGCGGGTGGGGCTGGTTCTGGAGGGGTGTGTGGAAGAGGGTATGAGTGCGTAGCAAAGGGAGTTGTAGGTGTTTCGTCCTGGGAGAGCAGCTTTAACTTTTTATGTTATGGGGGAAAACCAGCACCATCAATTGCTGTAAGAGCCCTTGTTGGTGTTAGTGAGCAGAAAACGCTTCTCTTGCCCCGTCAAGGGCCCCTGTGCCCTTTCATCACTGGCGTGGTGTGAAAGTGTAGGAAATGTTTTGGTTTTAAGAAGCCGTTAACAGCTAACAAAGTGGTAAAATATTGCAGTCTGCAGTACAGTTCTGCTTCTAAAACCAGCTCAGGCAGGTGTTTACAATACAAATAGACAAACTGCTTCCCAAATAATTAGATCACTTCAATAATACAGACCAGAGGCATTAGGCAGATAATCTTGTTATGATTTTGACCTCAACTATGAAATTATAGAATCATAGAATAGTTAGGGTTGGAAAGGACCTTAAGGTCATCTAGTTCCAACCCCCCTGCCATGGGCAGAGACACCTCACACTAAACCTTCTCAATTCTTCAGTACTTAGTGTAATCAGAAAGGGAAGTGCTGTTTTTCTCAATTTCTATTTTCTTCTGAAACTGTTAGCTAATAAATTGCATTTGATGTCTTGTTTAGTCGCCCCAAAAATGTGGATGAAGTCGCATTCCAGGATGAAGTTGTTGCTGTGCTGAAAAAGTCCTTGGAAGGTGCTGATGTGAGTGTAATAAGTGTGTTTAGGCAGAAACTTTGAAAACTTCTAACTCAGCAGTTGTCATTTTTGTGGTTTAACCACAACAGACAACTAAGTACCACACAGCTCATTCTCCTGCCCCAAGGCATGAGTAGGAGAATTGGGGAAAGAAAGTGAAACCCATGGGTTGAGATAAGAATAAATTTAATAATTGAAATAATATAAGAAGAAAAGGGGTAAAAGAGGACTAAAACTAAAGAAACACAAGTGATACACAGTACAGTTCCTCAGCAACCACCGACCGATGCCCAGCCTGTCTCTGAGCAGCAATTGGTAGCTACCAGCCAATTCCCCCCAGTTGATACACTGAACATGATATTCTATGGTATGGAATAGCCCTTAGGCTAGTTCAGGTGTCTGCTCCCTCTCCCAGCTTCTTGTGCCCCACCTCACTGTCAGAGCATGGGAAAGTGAAAAGTCCTTGACTTAGAGTGAGCACTACTCAGCAACAACTAAAATATTGGTGTGTTATCAACATTGTTCTCACGCAATCTGAAACACAGCGCTGTACCAGCTACTAAGAAAAAAATTAACTCTACCCCAGCCAAAACCAAGGCAATGATTTTTCCAGTGGTACTTTATGAACAAGCTAAGTGGTTTCCTCATAGCGTGTTGCGAAATATGCATAAAATTTGTGATGCTTCCAGCACTCTTAACGTTGTGAAATTGTCAGTTCTGTAATGTAGTTTGAATCTTTCTGGAAAAACTCACTTGATTCACTTCTTGTTAATAGTTTCAAATCTGGAAAGGCTTTTGTTGTCTCTATGCTACTTTTCAGATAATACTTTTGACATTCCTGTTTAAGAGAAGGGGGGAATTTCTTTTTCATACTAAAGTCTGGATTGCCAGTCATTCCTAAACAGTTCTAGTGATCTATCATTGCTTCTGTGAAACTGCTAAAAACTAAAACACACTTGTTAGTCATAAGGGAAGTTTAAGTTCTAAGTGCCACTCATAACAGTATATACTTACAACTTTATATACTACTTAGATACCGATTCTAGAGTTTCGGGGTAAAAGTTTCTAAGTAAGTTTTTGGCTTTGAAAAGCCAAGTATGACAGTTGCACTGACTTCAGTGCAGTGTTTGCTTCTGTGACCTAAGAGCGTTTTCAGTTGCTTTTGTTTATGCTTGCATTTGCTTTTGGATAAACGTTTAGTAAATACTCAGTATGAACAATGTTTATTTCCTCCAAACCAGGTGAGAGGGAGTTGAAGGGAGGTATAAAATAGGTAGCCAAGAGATGGCTGTGCTTTTCTGCAGATCTGGACAATTCTTCCCCTCATACATGATGAGATTTTTTGTTTGGTTGTTGGTTTTTGTTCCACATTTCGCCTAGAAGAGTCATTCTTGTGCTCCAAAAGCTGCTGTTTTCATGGACTGCTAATGCCATAAAAGTGCCAGTGGAAGGGGTTGGTAGGGATGTTCTGAAAATGACATTTGTGACATGGCTTTCTGCTCGCAGAGACCTAAAAGAAACAATTTGGACCTTTCAGAGTTCTATTCAAGAAGTCTTTCACTTGTAGTGTGCTCTGATGCACTATATGCACAGGTAGTCTTTGGTATTTGAAAATTTTACCTTAAGGCAATTTGCTCTGTAGTTCTGGTTTGAACTATGACTAATACGAGCTCATTTCTATCTAAAAATATTAATTTAATCAACCTGCAAAAGCAGAAATACCTTAAGCATGAAGAGCCAAAATGCAGCCTGTGTGACAGAACTTGGGAAGACTTGTTGTAATTTCTTTCTCTAGCTATGTCTCCAGATTCAATTTACTTTGAGAATGCAGTTGTAATGTGATCGTGTCGTGTAGCATTGTACCCATGGAAATTTGTGTTTCAGTAGCAGTGTTGCTATGTACTATATACTATGTATTTGTACAGTTAAGGTAGTTAGTAAGGAACTACTAACAGCTAAGGAAAGGAGGTGCTGCCACTTACTCTGTCTGGATGTATCAGTTGTGGAACATCGCTTAGGTGATGGGTTATGAAGTTCTATTTTGAGCAACAGTTATTTAAAACCTTACAGCTTCTGGATCAGCAATGTTTCTTAGATTATGAGCCTCTTATGCTTGTGTTGGCTTTTTGCCTCCTGAGTTAAAAAGCCAAATTACAACTTCTGCTTATGAATACAGGCTTTGTATTTTGCCATAGCTACCTAAATCCAGCAAGGTATTTGAGAACAAAATCATGGAAGTACTTTAATATATCTGACACTTTTAAAATTTGGATATTTTTATTAGTTCTTGAAAGGACTCATTCTGTCAAAAAGGCAAAAGTGTAATTCAAACTCTAAAGTGGCTGGTACTTATTTCAAAAGTTCTTACTGAGTTTGGAGATCTGGTGAAATCAAAGAAACAGCTGTGACAATGCTGTAGGTTTGTGTAATGTGCTTTATTTAAACCTTAGTATTGAAAATGGAAAGTGGGTCCTTTGTTGATTGGCCTCTATTTGTAGGCCTTGGTTTTGGAGCTGCTAAATGGAGCAGAACTTTTAAGTCCCTGATATATCTCCATTTGTAATAGCAAGCATCTGTCTTGGTAGAAACTGGGGAAAACAGAGTCTAAGTGGTTTTGAACTGGAGAAGCTGATTTCTGTCTTCCAGGACTGTTGATTTGTTCTTGTTTTTTTTTTTTTTTGCAAACAAACTGAGAAGTGTCATAGTATTCTTTAGTTTTTATTTACTTGATGATATCTTAATGACTGAAAAAAGAGAGTTAGGGGTAGGATTATTGTGGCAATTTTTCTCTTCACTTGTGCTGAAACTTCTAGAAAAGTAATTGGGGTTCACTCGATATGCGGTAACTGTCCCATAAGCAGGGTGATGCCTGCAGGTTTGCTGCTTGCGCCTGGCAGACATGGAAAAATGGATAACCAGATCAGGTTGCAACCTGTTTAAAAATACCGCCACTGTTGCATAAAGGAGTAGGCTGTGCTTGATGGAAAAGTAGTGTAAATATTGGTGATAACTTTAGTGAGAAACAAGCATAATTCAAGTTATAACAAACATTAATAAAGTATGGATTTAATGGAAATAGAAACATTCTTATTAAAACTTGGTACCTGATAATGCTTGATTTGAGAACTAGTAAAATGCGAATTAGCATAGAGCCATGAAATTATGAATCTCCGTGAAAATGCCTATCCTTGCAGTGTGTTAACCTAACATAGTGGTAGGTGAATTTTCAGCTGACATTCAGTTAACATTTCCTTTCACTGGAACTTTCCTAAAAGGTACAGGGGAGTAGAATTGTTGTGGCATGTAATCAAACTTGGAAAAGTGTTTGGTTGCACTAGGTACTGTTTACTTTTCAGTAACTAGGGAAACAATGAAATGATTGGTAGAGTAGGCAAAACTTGAAATGGATTTGTTTGCTATAAAATGATGGAAGATTGAAAATATTCTGTTCTTTTACAGTACATACACAGCTGAATCTGTTATTTGTGTCTTACCCAGTTGTTAAAATGGGATGCTTGTTACCAAACTGGTCTGTCTCTGTTTCATTTTCTGATTATGGGCTGTGTACTTCTGCATTTTTCTCTGCTACTTGGATGTGTTTGGTTTTGCTGTTCCCATTCTGTCTACATTGCTTCCTATATTCAGCATAAAATTTTCTAATCTAATTTAGGTGATCTTTTTTAAAAATAGAATCTTTATTAAGGGCTGAAAATCAAGTCCAACTGAGAGATTTGTCTTTTTGCTGTTGATCAGAGGGACTCTTAGATTCTTGTTCTAAGAATATAAACCTGGAACATCGCCCTGTCAAAGGCAGCAGTTTTCAACTGCAGTCTGATAGCATAGAAAGCTGTAGTATAGAAAGTCTGTAGTATAGAAAGCTAGCACTCCCGTGCTAATTAGAAAGCTTCTTGATTTCAGCCAACATGTAGTCATGACTGACTTACACAAATTTGATTTTTGCCAACTTATGTGTTGCTCTGATATATTTATGGAGAACAGTCATATTCCCTCTTTTCTTTTGTTTTGCTGAGCTAACTAAATCACACTCTTAAAAAAAAAAAGTCACTTCCCATAAAATAAGTTCTTTACTCCTTTAATCACCTTTCCCAGTTTGGATTCATCATCCTTGGCTAAGGATGATATGAACTGTGTGTAGCTTTCCTGATTAAGCCTTAATAGCCCCCTCTTAGTATGAGTAATTTTCCATCTGCATTGAAAGTGCACATTTTAGGACTACTATGTTAAACAGGCTTACACTGTTCCTCTGACTGACAGACTTTTGGCAACTTTTAATTTATTCCACCTGATGAATTCCAGACATCTAGCAGATATTTAGTTGTATTCTCAAACTGTGAGATTTTATGCTTTGTGCTGCTAAATGTCATCCTATAATCATTACTGCAGTCTTTGCTATACTTCTTTGATCTTCCTGTGTCAGCCTGTTTCTTTAACACATTCCTATTTTTCATGCTGAGGTTATTAATTAAATTATTTGAAAGATCAGTTAACCTAATGTCTTAAAAAAATTAGGTTCAGAATCTGGTCTCCTGCTTCAAAAAATCCTTGGATGGGTGTAGAAATTTGCCAGCCCTATGCTGGCAGTCCAGTCAGTCCTTACAAGCATCTCTGTGATTAGTGTTAGGCTATGTCTGCATTGCACTTACAGCATTCACAAGCTACCTTGTATTTATTGAAGTTAATGACAGCACAGAATTCTTGGCATGGCTTGAATATGGGGAGCTGAGAAAGTAAGGGATAGTTAACATGTGACAAGTTTTGAGACACCTGCACTGCTAATATTACCTAGACTATTTCAAGGACATTCTTGGATAAATCTGCATGTCACTGCAGTCATAACAGTAAGTCCTGTAAGCTTTAGTAATCTCAAACATGACCTGGAGGGAATATATCAAAATAAAAGATAAACTGAAGTATTAAATTTGATAGAACATAACACCAAATAACAGCTTGTTCATGCTGTGTTATAAACAGCAACTATTTGTCATCCTTTACAGCACTATTTGTAATGACCTAAAAGTGAAAGACTTGATATTATTTACCAGGAAGAGTAGATAGTTTATGGTCTATGAGGTACACAGATTTTTAGTAGGTGTTCCTGTTTGTAGTTTGTTTTGTTTATTTGCTTTTCATAAAATGGTGTGTTGCTGTTTCAGCTTCCCAATCTGTTGTTCTATGGCCCACCTGGAACTGGAAAGACTTCCACTATTTTAGCAGCTGCTAGAGAACTCTACGGGTAAGCTGGAATCAAGTTGCTTTGGTGTAATCAACTATCACATGTCTTCTAATCATGTGATGGAGTGTCTCTGGCCATTGCCTGCTCTTACGTAGCTTCTAGGTCTTTTTCAGGAGTACCTTCACATTGTAATTCAGCTCTAATATGAGATTTCTTTCTCTTTTGTCCTGTCACAAGTCTTTGCTTTCTGTTACTAATATAGACTTACAACACTTCAAAGAACCATATAACTCTGTAACAAAGAGTATGAAAAAAATGGCTTGCATATACCTTACTGCACTTTGTAAAGGGATGCCAGTTTTAATGGAATATTCAGTAAGCTGATAGCTACACATAGATCTCAAAGTACTTTATAAAATGCCTGAATTGTAGTCTTTTTGTTATGCACCATTGAATTGTGTCTAGAAATAATAGTGGGAGTCTAAAATTCAGCATGTGTACGTTCATCAACTCACTTGTAATGCTTGGGGGTTTTGAGTAGTGAATTCAGTGACCCGAAAGGAAAAAAAAAAAAAGATGAGAAGGTGGTTTGATGTTACAATCAAGTCTAATTCTAATTCTGACTTTAGTACCTCTCCCCACCACCCCCCATCATCGTTTTTAATTTTTGACTCGTGTTGCTTTTTAGAGAGAACCACTTCTATTTTAATAGTAGGAAGAGTGTTTCACATTTTACGTCTATTTGAATTCCCAGAACTTAAAATCCACTGGCTGGTTTGTTTTTTAAATCAGAGGTGCTGCTGTATAGTCTTGCTGCTAAATACTGTCTGTATTATACTTTATAGATATTTCTTTCTGGTAGCATTGCAATGGCAGAGCCCTACCAGTGACTGTATCTGAGCATTTTACTTGTTCCTCCATGTTGCTCACAACATATAAGTAGAAAGGCATACTATATAGTGCTCTGAACTTATGAAGCCAACTTCCTGCTTTCTTTTTCCTCGATAACTGGTATAATTTTGCACCTCATTGTTTTTCACAGTCTGGGACACAATTGTAAAAATAGCTAATGGAAAGTCATATACCTCAACTGTATTTTAATGAAGCATGTTATTTAGTAATGCCGGCAAAAATAATACCTGCTGTTCAGAAAGCCCAGACGGGTTATTGAGATACTTTATAATGCGTCATTACAAGAACTAACAACTAATATGTTGTAATAAAAATTTTGCAGTCCTGAATTATTCCGGCAAAGAGTCCTTGAGTTAAATGCCTCTGATGAGCGTGGAATCCAAGTAATTCGGGAAAAAGTGAAGGCTTTTGCTCAACTTACTGCATCTGGAAGCCGTTCAGAGTAAGTGCTTAGGACAAAGCCTGTGGTTCTTTTTCATTTATAATTCTAATACAAATGATGAGTCAGCACTGCCCAGGAATTTGCAACACAGAGTGCTTGGACTAAGCTTTGACTTAATGTAATTTCACGTTGAGAGTTTGAATACCTGGGAGGAAATTTGGCCAGTTCTGTTAGAGGCAGACAGGGAAAACCCCAAAAGTCTTCTGGATTTGGTGATAGGTAATTGCCTTTGTAAATGTAGTCTGAGTACCATAGAAAAGCTTCTGTGGGTAAATTTTGGTGGAAGTTGTTTCTCTAGTATGTCTAATCTGCAGCATTGCTTACAAGATGGGTGCTAGTTTCTAAGATGCTAACAAGATTCTTTCATAAGGTGGCGAGAAGGCCTGTGCGGGTGAAGCCAATATGTGTGGAAAAAACAGTGGAAAGTAGCAGAAAGAGACTGCATGCCAGGACTATCTGGCAAGAAGTGATCTTATGTACTGAAATTAGTCCATTGCAGTGTTCTTTGAAGTTTTGGGAATCAGGAAGCTTTGAAAAGAAGAGTGCATTGGTTATTAAAAGAAGAAACTTAAGAGTACATATTTTTGAGGACATTTGGTAGTATTAAAGTGTCAGCCTTTCTATGGGAACTCAGTCCCCCCCTTTATTACAAATACCAGTCCATAATCAGAAAAAAATTAACTGAGTATGTTCTATTTGTCAGGTAAAAATAAATGAATTATGACTTGCTGTTTGCACTGGTATGGAGTTTTTGTTGTTTGGTTGAGTTTTGGTTTGGTTTGGTTTTTAGCTTGGTCTATACATAGCATGTCTCCTGGATAAAAGATTTCTTATTTTTCAGTGGTAAAGTTTGTCCTCCTTTTAAAATTGTAATCCTGGATGAAGCAGACTCAATGACTTCAGCAGCTCAGGCAGCCTTAAGACGCACAATGGAGAAAGAATCTAAAACAACGCGTTTCTGCCTTATTTGTAACTACATCAGCAGGTATGTGTGGAATTTGTAGCTTATTTGGATTTGTTGCCATTTTTCTTCTGTAGTTTCTTCTTGCCCCCTCCTGCTGAGAGATTGACCTGCAGTTTTCAGTTAGAGATGTAGTAGAGGTGTAGCTATGTGAATACGAGTCTGAGGACAATGTTTAGGTTTCAACTTGTATTTTTTACAAAGGTGTGGGTTTAAGGTTATTTTGCCTTTTTCTGCCTTGATAGCTTTATCTGTATGAACTTGACCCATGCATTCATTTACCAGACACTTAACCTTCCTTTCTTTCAGAATAATTGAACCTTTAACATCTCGATGCTCCAAATTCCGCTTCAAGCCTTTGTCAGACAAAATCCAACAGCAGAGGCTGTTGGATGTTTCTGAGAAGGAACAAGTAAAAATCAGTAATGAGGTAATTTCTTGGTTGCCATGTAATTTTGTTGCTTAATACGGTGCATAATTGCATTGCACTGAAAGGGGCTAAGTCAGCATACTTTTCCAGACTTCTTAATTGTATTTAGAGGAAATATATAACCTCACTTAAATGTTACTCTCCTTCCACAGATGGGTTGAATTTTAAGTCTTCCTAAAATCAGAGAAATGTCCATCAGAGAAAACTGAAGCAAAACTATAGGGCTTTTTGTTCTGTGCTGAGTATACTTGCATTAAACCGTGCTTCATTATGAAATTGCCATCACACATTTATAAAAGTAGAGAGGTTGCTTTGTAACTTGTGTATTGTGTGTGTCTGCGACCATCTGCTCTAGACATTGTTTGATGTTTTAAAGTCAGTGTTCTGAGAAAGCTTACTGTGTTTTAATTAACAGTGAACATATAACTTGGCATTTTCTGACATTATTTTCCAGGCAGTGTCATACCTTGTTAAAGTGTCAGAAGGGGACTTAAGAAAAGCAATTACTTTTCTTCAAAGTGCCACTCGCCTAATGGGTGGGAAAGAGATCACAGAGAAGATAGTCACTGAAATTGCTGGGGTAAGCCATGCTTTGGTTTCTCCTGTAATTAATCTGGAAAGCATTTGTGTAGCAGGTCTGCTGACTACCTGTATCTACTTTTGCTCAAAGTTTGACTAAAAAATTGTTTTATACTCATTCATATTGCAGTATGGTGCCAATACATACCACCAGAATTTTAAAGATGGCCTGGTTTTGTACACTTATTATATATCAAGTTTCTAACAACTTATTCTCTAAGTCATGGAAATCTGTAAAATAGTCTTATAATTGAAACTGAAGTTGAAATAATATTCTGCCCATGAATGCAAAATGCATTGCTTTTTGTGGGACAGTGGACTAGAACAGCTTTTTGGCACTTTTATATATGTGTATATTTATATGTATGTGGGTGTATATAAGTATAGATCATTGCAAAATATGGTTTAGAAGCACCACAGGGGAGTAGCTTTCAGTAGCAGCTCATTTTCACCTAACACAGTAACACCTAACTCATTTTAATGCTGTTCACAGTGACAACGCCTCTTCAAGGATGTTGCTTTTTAACAAAACAGCAGAAATTTCTTCTAGAATGACATAGATAAAATTGACAGGGACAAGAGAAACCTGAGAGGAAATACATTTAAATAAGACTTTCCTGAAGGTGTTCCTATAGCAACAAAACAATTACCCTCTAAAGCAAGAAAGGTGAGATCTGGAGTTGAGGAGCTGAAAAATAAATGGCTTTAATGATGGACACACTTCCCTTGAAGGTGCTGCCATTGTAGTGAATTGTGAGCACTGTGAGGTTCTCACTTTGATGGAACCAGAAGCTATTGCAACTGTGCATGTTTTACAGACCAGTTTTAAACAACTTCCTTGGTGAACTTCTCATTCAGTTTTGTGTATCTGGCTGTAGGAAAGAGCTGGGTTTCACTTACAGATATCTGTGAGTCACAATTTCAGAGAAACCTGGCAGAAGTTGACTGTAATGATACGAAAGAAAAGAATGAAATTCCATTATTGAATAATGCTTATATAAATCTGTCCTCAGTTCAGCTATAGCAGTCATTTTTTCTCTTTTTTAGTAGCTGGTGCAGTGCTGTGTTTTTGACTTTCAGCCTGGGAACAGCACTGATAACACCGCTGTTTTTAGTTGTTGCTAAGTAATGTTC
Organism: Pezoporus occidentalis; assembly: GCF_034315485.1. Classification (NCBI taxonomy): domain Eukaryota; kingdom Metazoa; phylum Chordata; class Aves; order Psittaciformes; family Psittacidae; genus Pezoporus; species Pezoporus occidentalis. Next base: position 13,599,546 of record NW_026916158.1, read on the forward strand.
ACTCCTACCAAGGACTTTGAGTCTCATGCTCTGCCAGGGAGGAGAGGAAGTCGGGAGAAAGCAGAGATAGGACATCTGACCCAAACTAGCCAAAGGGGTATTCCATACCACAGCATGTCATGCCCAGTATATAAACTGGGGCGAGTTACCCAGAAGGGGCTAGATTGCTGCTCGGATCGGCCTGGGTATCGGTGGGTGGTTAGTGGTTTGTATTCTCTCCCCTTTTTATTTCCCTTATCATTATTATTATTGGTGGTAGCAGTAGTGGTTTTGTGTTATACCTTAGTTACTGGACTGGTCTTATCTCAACCCGTGGGAGTTACATTCTTTCGATTTTCCTCCCCATCCCTCTGGGAGCTGGGGGGAGGAAGAAGAGGGGGAGTGAGCGAGCAGCTGCATGGTTCTGAGTTTCCAGCTGGGCTTAAACCATGACAAAACCAAAGGAACCCAACTTTACATCTTCATAAAGAGTTCAGGGTCTTGGTTGTACATAACTTTTGTGACCCTGGAGTGAACTTAGTCCAAAAGATAAAAATAAAGAAGCTTTGAAACCAAATGGTCTAGGTAGTCAACAGGAATGACAATGACTAAAGAAGGTGGGCAGTGCTTCCCTGCTCAAAGCTAAATAATGACGTGTTAAGTTTTGTTCTTCTGATTTATTGTCTGATTGTGTTGCATTGTGCTTTTTGAGTATGTCCCTGGTGTGTCACTGGAGAGAAATGACTTGCGGTTTCACTTAGTTATATAATAGTTTTGAAAACACTGGCTGATCTAATTGTTGAAGTAGGCCCTCCACTTAGTGTCCTGAATAAGTGTGTTTATGAGGGTGACTTTGACAATTCACTATCACTGTATTGTTCTTATTTTAATATCACTACTATAGGACAAACATTACAGCCTAGCTTTGACTCTTAGAATTTAGGTAGTTTTAGTTATATACTTGCTTGAAAGTAATTGGGTGTGTAGAGGAATGAAACCCTAAAATGGTTTCCTTCAGAAACAGTTTGTATTTGTTACTGTAGCATCAACTTCAATTTAAGCTTACAGAGTTGAAATTAAGAAATGTAACTTCTTGTTACAGGTCATCCCTAGAGAAAAAATAGATGAACTGCTGTCTGTCTGCTGGAGTGGTTCATTTGAGAAACTGGAAACACTGGCAAAGGTAGAGTCCTCTTGGTGCTCTAGCCTGAATGTTCTTCTTGGTTGCTGCCCTTTGAATCCTTTGTTGCTGGGCTGAAGAATGTTTGGCCTCAGGTCAGTTAGGATTGACATTTCAGGAAGTGTGTCTTTTACCCGTTAGTACCCTTATCTTTCCCTTCTGAGCTGTCAAAAGAGCTGTCAAAGTTGCAAATAAGATTCCATACCAGTGTGAGTTAAATTGATGACATGTGGAGCTGTTAGGCTGAATTAGGCAGAGTAGGAGTTCCTAGCAAGACGCTTGGCTCAGGGCTTTACAACTGTCTTCAGGGTACTGGCCTAGTCTCTGGACTACTGCCTTCCTTAGTTACACAGAAGCTGCGTTAGATGAGAAGTATCTGAATAAAACTGTAATAAGTCCTCAGTTTTAACATGTTTCATGTCAGTGTTACAGTACAGCAGTGATTACAGTTGTCTTACGAATTGCAGTGTCTTAAAATAGATCTTGCTGGAGGTGGCATAAGCTAAGGTTTCATAGAGGTAGATCTGTTTTCTTTAATACAGAAGAGATTCTTACTCGCTCTGAAGAATGGGTAATTCCTCATCTCATGAGTTTAAAGGAAGCTCAGTCAGTCTTGAACTGGATTTTAAATCAAGGGGTTGTCTCTGACAGAGGGGAGGAAGCCATAGTATGTTCTCCCTTCCAGTGAAACGTTCCATGCCCATATGAAAAAAGCTGGTATTGGTCAGCCTCCTGCTTTTTCCTTGGCTGAGCCTCGTCGGGTGGTTTTGGCAGGACCTCTGATTCTGAGTGGAAACTGGCAGCAGATGTTAGAATGGTTTGTGCAGATGTTAGAATGGTTTGTGCAGATGTCACTGCTTTCCACTTTCACGTTTACTTGCCATGATGTCTGAAAATGTGTTGCTCTTAAGATGTGTTGATATGGATTTTCTAAATCCTTAGAGCTGGTACAGTGTTTCATCAAACCACTATCAAATCTAATGCAGTAGTTTGGAACTGCTCTCCAGTTCCTCAAGCAGGTACTTAATGGTGGGGTTTTGTTTCAAATATTAGTGCTTGATATGCAGTTGACACAACTTGAATGCATGCTTCTGCAAAGTGCAGGTGTATATTTTGCTGTACAGAAAAATAAGGTTGCACCAGCTCTTCTTCTAATTTCATAGACTTCTCTCTGCATAAATGGCTTCCTGGACACCTGTTCTCATTTGGTGGTTTTGTAACTGGGCACTACTGGTTTGGAAAAAAAAAAAAATAAATGTGACCATTAATTGCCATGGGGTTTATTTTATTAAAAAAGTTCTGGCTGCAGAGATCTCTGTGGGGCTGAGGCTGGCAGCTGCTGGATGAGGAAAATAAAGTAGGTGGCACTTTAAAATGTGAAGGCTGTGAAACTATCACATGATGCTGTGGATGCTTTCCTAATTTTAGAGTAAGATTGGACAGGTTCATTGGAGGTTGTTAAATGCTTAAAATGTCTCAAACTCACAAAATGTAGATTGTCAGAAGCTGGAAGAATATTTGGGGAAAATCATTGCTATGTGCGTGCCAGGCTCTTGCAGTCTTTCCTAGGCACTCACTTGGGGTTGCTGTCAGGTGGGATGCTGGACTGCATACAAACCTACCAGCTCATCCTCTAAGATGTAAAAGCTCCGTAATACATTTCAGTACAGTCTCAGTTCAGACAACTTTTTAGATTAGTCTTCCAGTTTGTGGTGTTTCTGCTGCTGAATTGTTTCTGTGTTCCTCTCTGCCTGACACAGAATCTCATAAATGATGGGTACGCTGTTGCTCAGCTTGTAAACCAGCTGCATGATGCTGTTGTTGAGAATGAAAATTACAGTGACAAGCAGAAATCTGTCATAGTCGAGAAACTTGCGGTAAGTCTGTAGCCTGAGTTAAAACACAACAAAACAACATTCATCTCCACTGACTAATTCTTGTTTAGACACTGTCTCCCAAAATGCTTTGATTTTTAGTTCTGAATGTTTCTTGGTGGAACCTAAATTTTTGTCTCAAGAAATTTCATGAGAAGAAATTGAAATCCAACTAAGTAAATTATTAGCCATATTATATTGTTCTAATGGGACTCAAGAAGGAGATTTGTAGGTTTGGGGTTTGGTTCTTTTTGGGGTGGAGTGGTGGTTGTGGTTTTAGGGGTTTGGCTTGTTTTAATACAAGGTGGGAGGAAAAATTAAGATGAGCTTACAGAACAGTTATGGTTGGAAGGGACCTCTGGAGATCATCTAGTGCAGCCCCCACTGGGCCACCTAGAGCAGATTACACAGGAACACATACAGGTGGGTTTTGAATGTCTCCAGAGAGGGAGGCTCCACAACCTGCTTGAGCAGCCTGTTCAGTGCTCTGCCACACTCAGTGTAAAGAAGTTCTTCCTCACACTGAACTGAAACTTCTTGTGTTTTAGTTTATGGCTCATACTCCTCATCCTATCACCTGGCACCAGCAATTAAGCCAGCACCTAAAGGAAAAAAAACAGGAGCTGCAAACTGCAGAGTTTTGTTCTGGTGTGTAAAATATGCCCTGTCCAAAGAGCTCATTAACTTGCTAAATTTTGACCAAGAAGAAATGGCAGGAGGTTTTGCTAAAATCACTAAGGAAGAGTGAATAGTGTTGTTCCTAGCAGTTACTTGCAGAGCAAATGGTGCATCCTTTCCTGTAAGCTGTCATGGCTTGGCCTCCCTGAGAAGATGGAGGTAGTTTGTCCCAGGTTGGTGTGATGGCTGAGTGATGTGTGCCAGAGGTGTCATTGCTGATCAACAGTTGAACATCATCTGGTGTTCCCCATTGTAACTAAAGGGACAGCTGTCTTGAGCACCACCATTTTAAGAGGCTTCTACCTTCTGTTTTCTGTTGCAGGAAGTAGACAAATGCTTGGCTGATGGCGCTGATGAATACTTGCAGCTGATGAGTCTCTGTGCTTTGGTGATGCAGCAGCTAACACAGAACCCTTAATGACTCCTGCAGCATGCAGCTTTTTTTTCACAGGTGGCCAAGGTTCTTAGAGCAAGGGTCTGGGTGCTTTTGTAGTGGGTTGGTGTTTTTTTTCCAATAAAAGGGCTGCTCAGCAGTTGGAAAAGATCCTTCTGAAGTATTTGGGTGTTTTTTTTCACACTAGGTTTGAGTGCTCTCTAGCTGCTGAGGGGACAGTGGTGCTTTGCAGTTTGTTGTTGACGACTTGTACCTGGGAAGGTAAATGCATCAGAAAATGAGCATATACATACTGAAGTCAAGTCATCATCAGGTGAAAGCAGAGGAAGAAAGTATGAATTGTTCCTCTTAGTTGACATTGGTTTTGAAAGTATTGATGCAGTAAAGCAATCACATACAAACCATGAGGCCTCAGGATGAGCATGGCCTCTATTTCTGTCTGCTCCTTCAGCATTAAATACCGCAAAACGCTATTAACTCTATTGCAACACTTTAAGTTCCCTCAAGCTATGTAAGAAAAACCATGGGGTGAAGGGGAGGTAATCCTCTAAGGGAGTGGCTCATATTACAGTATCTTTCTATCCTTGCTGGCAAACTATAAATCTGCTGCCTAGCTACAGAACATGGGGGTAGTTGAGCATCTCTAGGTCAGTTTCTCTCATGGATGCTGCTTTGAGCATCTGTTGCTTTCCTTCGTAGCAGAGTTCCAGGGCCTGGTAGTGCATACTAATGATGCAGGCAGTGGATTTTTGTAGAGAGTACTAAGCCAGCCATTTCGTACTGTGATGGGTGTCTCAGCTCAGGGAGGTGGACAGGCATCCGTAACACTGTCACACAGAAACAGCCTCTAGCACTTCAAGATCACCATCTTCTACTGTCCCTGACAGAAGAACTGTGCAGAGCCAGGCCTGCTGAACCCCAGCAGCAACTGTCACTTACACCTTCCATGCCAGACTGAGCCTGATCACACAGCCATAGCACCTTCCCAGTGAGAGATGCCCCCGAAGAATCAAATATTTACAATGTAAGTGAATATAGAAGTATTTTATTGAACATTCAAACTTCATTAAGACATGTGCAATATGGCAAATTTTACTGGGTTTAACCCTAACTAAGACAATAGTATGACTGCTTGCTTGCTGGGGCTTAGCAACAGGGTCCAAATCACACTTACAACTAATTAAATACTTTATTGAATAAATACATACGAAACAAAAATGCATTTTAATGCTCTTATAAAAGTTTAGATTTTGAAAGGCCTTTCCAATTCAATCTGAAGTGTAAGTACATATAATAAAGGAAGGTAGGCTAGTTTAACATAATTGGCTGACTTTATACAGCACTTATATCTTTTAGTCCATAAGTAAATTATTAAATGATAAAGAACATCTAATACAACCACTTCTATGGAACTAGGAAATAAATTTCTAATAAAGAAAAAATTTACAGACCCCATGACTTTCCACCCAACCCCAACAGTCTAACCCTAAAGTGGATAAAGCCAATGGCTTTCCCCACAAGAGCTCACGACAAGAAGTCGCTTCTCTTATCAAAATTCTGTATTTCTGATCCGTAATGAGCATTGAGACAAGATTCAATATATCCCCAAAGAAAGAAGCACAATGCACGTTGTGAATCGCCTATTCAGCAACAGCGAGCACTGCAAACCACCTCATCCCAGGGATTAAATGAGATCAGCCACATTCATCGGCATCTCCTCCACTGTAGTATTGTAGAAAGTCTCAATGTCTCGCAGGATCCTCTTGTCCTCTTCAGTGACAAAATTTATAGCCACACCTTTTCTGCCAAAACGACCACCACGACCAATTCTGCACAAAAACAGAATGCGTTTACACAGATATTAATTAATCCACTGCAAATGTTTGCAAGATCCACTCATCATTAACTGCTGGTGCTCTGGTATCTGCCACTGGCCAGTTTATGCTGTATTTACAGGACCAGCTGCTACCAAAGTCCTATCTGGTCAGAAAAAAGCAGTACAAAAATAGCGCCTATCCTATGGAGAGCAGCAGAGCAGACAAGGTTACTCATTTGCCTGCAAACTAAGAATTTAATGGCTGGTATTGTGGGATCAAGTCCTGACTGCACCTTTCCCCCCTCTTCAGCCAATACATCTGTACCTGCATACCCTTCGTCCAAAGGAGCTCTTGTTCACAAACCAGACTGTTCTCATATTTATTCGATTACAGCCAGTAACAAGGACAGCACACTCAACTTGAGAATTTTAATTAAACGTAACTATCTGCAGTGGGGAAACATAGGGTTTCTGCTTTTTGTTTAACAGAAAGCCAAGCCCAATATTGCTTAAAAGCCCAAGTTGGTCCCTTGCACACATCAGTGCAGTTACACCATCAGTTCTACCTTCCTGCAGACTGCACAGTAAGTACCTTGTCCAAGAGCTAAATATACAAAACTGACTCACAAAGCTTAGTGAATAATTGTGACAAAAAAAAATACCAACTCGCTCTTTATGCAAACTATGACGATAACGAATCCACCTCCTAAATGACATCAATACCCTCTGAGCACCGTCTTGTGTCATCAGCTGCTGCTATCAACTTCTGTATTTTTTATATCAAGTAAAAAATTACAGTTAACTTAGGGTCAGTCACTAGAAGCAGTTAACTAAACTTAGGCCAACAAAACTCAAATTGCTATTAGAAGACACACCGCAGAGGAAAGAATCCTGCTGTTTAAGAGGAACCACAAAAAGCACAGAAGGCACTAAGAGCCTGAACACAGCTGGGCCTCCAAAAAATGGAGGCAGTTCTTTAACTGCTAGTTTGCTAACAGTATTAAGGTTTGGTCACCGAGCAGCAGCAGCAACTGAAGATTAGCTAGGACCTGTACACATGGAGCTACACTGCTGTCAAAATATTATGTCAGTAAATGGGCATTGTAATCCTACTCCATGACCTATGTGACAAAAGGTAGTTCAGTGGCTGGCAATTTCCTCGGATCTCAGCTATCACTGAATCCATCACATATCTAAATTTTCCCACTGCTTTGCCTTATTGTCCAGAAGTCCTGCTCTTTCCTCTGCTCAGAATCAAAGCTGTGCAAGTCAGGGCTTTTTAAAGCTGAAGCACCACTGGTATTGTTTCCTGCTAGCTTTTTAGCAGTTACTGTACAAATGGATGCATGACACCCCGTTACTGGCAATGACTACAGACAGAAACAGGTGAGGTTTGGTGCCAATTCTGCAGAGGACATGACACTCAGCATTGCACACCAAGTAGAGGACAGAGGCAACTAACCTGTGAATGTAGTTTTCACGATTGGTTGGCAGGTCATAGTTTATAACCAATGACACTTGCTGCACATCAATGCCACGAGCCTGAAAAGCAATACAGAGTCAGTCACTCAAGTCACAGGCTATTGGTGAAGTTACTTATCCCATGCTTTTGTTGGCCACATGGTTAGTGATGAACTACAACTGTGTAGCCCATAGTGGAGCGTAGTCTTTACTCTTCCAAGAAGCTCCAAGTAGTTCAGGCTACAAGAACCTTCACCAAATTATGAAGCTTTTGGCACCAGCTTTAAACAAATGTCTTGAGTGGAAGAGAATACTCACCAGCAAGTCAGTGGTGATCAGGACACGGCTGGATCCTGATCTGAACTCTCTCATGATAACATCCCGCTCCTTCTGGTCCATGTCGCCATGCTGTAGAATTAAAAAAAACCTGTAAATACTACAATTCCAATACTCCAGATGGGGACAGCCCTCCAAAACTAAAGTGATGTATGAAACCCAGCGTCCCCACCTGCCGTGGGAACAAAGCAGGTAGGGATAGAAGGAAACATTTTTCTTTAAGCAGGGGGAACGATAATACAGCACTGCACAGCTATATCATAACTTTCCTGCTTTTGACTCACATACAGCTCATTATGATTTGGTTTTCAGTACATGCACACCACCTCAGAAGTTACGTGGAAGCATCAATCCTTACCAGAGCTGAGACGGTGAAGTCCCGGGCATGCATTTTCTCAGTAAGCCAGTCTACTTTTCTCCTTGTATTCAGGAAAATAACAGCCTGTGTAATGGTCAGTGTCTCATACAAATCACACAGAGTATCAAGCTTCCACTCCTGTACAGAACAGAGAGGGTCAGGAACTGCATCGTGCCACTGACAGTTCAGGCGTAACAAGAATCCCAAACAAAGGCTAAAAATCAAAAGCCATAACCAATTATCCATGCCCTAGTGCAGAGTTATATACCATAAAACCTGAGAAGTTGGAATAACACACTAATCAAGGCTTCTGCATCAACTGTTGCACCAAATCTTAAGACACAGGACAGCGGACATTAAGAAAGAGGTCCACCCTAGTCGTTTTTGATCCAGTGCAGTTCTTCTTCTTCTTGCATGAACTCTGCTAGCATTACTACAGAAACCAAAGCTCACCCTTGGTTTCTGTAATTTTAGCACAGTGCTATAACAAGAAGGTGAGAGAATTTAACTCTTCCAAGCAAAGCAAGTACAACTGATACCAACCTCTCTTTCAACATTAATGTAGAATTGCTTGATACCCTCCAGAGTCAGCTCTTCCTTCTTCACCAAAATACGTATGGGATCTCTCATGAACTTTTTGGTCACTTCCAACACATCCATTGGCATTGTAGCCGACAGCAACACAACCTACAATGTATTACTTTGTGTTAGCCCATTCTTACGGATACCAGTTTTTAGACAATTCTGTGATTTTCAGCTAGACTTTAAATCTGCATCTATCAATTTAAGCACGCAGGTGGGTTTTTTTACCTGGATGTTTGTGCTTAGTTTTTGGAAGATTTCATAAATTTGATCCTTAAATCCACGGCTCAACATTTCATCAGCTTCATCCAGAACAAACATTTTGATCCATTTAGGTGCTATTAAAGGAAAAAAAAAAAACCACAAGAGTATCTCTTTAAGTTTCAGAAACACACTACTTCTATTAACACCTCTCCTTTAGGACTAAACTTTCCAGTACAACTCTATAATGACAACAAATGTATTGTTTAAGCTCCTACTTGGTGTGAAATTTATACTGAAATTTATTATCAAAAGCAAAATTAAATTCATACTTACAAAGGTAGCGTCTGTTTAACATATCAAACACACGCCCTGGAGTCCCAACCACAATGTGCGGAGCCTCAGCCTGGAGCTTTTGCATTTCATTGCGGACATTTGTACCACCAATACAAGCATGGCATGTTGCTCCCATGTAGTCACCAAGAGCCAGAATTACCTTTTGAATCTAAAAGTAAAGCCCTTCTGTTAGCAGCAGATCCTAGTACATTGAAGACTAAGCCCTGTTACCATTGGTGCTTGCAGACTTTGGAAGCCAAGAGAGCAAACAAGGACAATGTGTCTCTTATGTTCAGAACAGAGAGCTGCTAATAATGGTTTTGCCCAACTGTTTATTACTGAAGTTGTTTACTAGAAAGCTGAAGTCAGAGGCATACTTAAATATTTGTCCTCACTAGTTGCACTAGCTAAAGAAGTTACTATAATACATCTGTTGGCAGTAGTTAAAAAGCAGGGACTCTGCTTTTTAACAGTTGGAAACTTGAAAAGTTGAAACAGTTAAGGTCTGCATATTAAGCACTTACAGAAAGATCATGAAAACAGCATGTAAGTGCGTTGCTATATGCCAGGCTTCAAACATGTCTAACCTCACCCGTCCTCACAGTAGAACTAAGGCTGAACATTCTGATCACAGGTTCTTGTTCCACAGATCTGCCTTATAGGAAAAAAAAAAAAAAAATCTTTCCTGTCTCATTTACTGTGTTTAGCTTTACCTTCACAAATCTTCACAACAGCACTGGCATCTCAATATATTCTGGTTGAAGACAGTAGGAAGTTTATATAATCCACTTTCTATTCTATTTGGGCTCTGTTCAGTGTTTCATCTTAAGACCCCACATTACTGATACATGTTAATCCTGAAATTTAAATATCCTGTAAGCTTTTGTTAAACATTCCCACTTAGTTAAACAGAATACCGAGCCTTGAAGGTGAAGCAGACATGCAATAACAGCATCAGGAAAACATCACAAAAATACAGAAGTGACCACATGCACACCGCAGTTTTCATGTTGCACAACTGTACGCAAATTCAAGTTAACTTCAAAAAAGTATGCTTTGTTTTAATCAAGAGTTTTGGATTTTTTCTGCTGAAGGTGCCCCCTCAGAAGTATACACAGCACTGCAGCTGGCTCCTACATCCCTGCCCCAGCACACCCTCCACATGCACCTACTCGTTTTTTGAGCAGGCAGAGAACTTGTGGGACAGAAGCCAGTTTATATCCTCCATGACTCAACACAGAAAGGGTTCTGAATGGATATTACCTACAGCCCCTTAAGTAGTCCATTTGTCTCACAGTTGTGAAACCTGAAACCTATGCAACAGACAAGCAGTTTTTTTATAACTACACTATCAATACCTGTTGAGCCAGTTCTCTGGTAGGGGCCAATACTAGTGCTTGGGTCTCCTTGAGATCAATCTCCAACTGCTGCAGGATGGAAATAGCAAATGTGGCTGTCTTGCCAGTACCTGACTGAGCTTGAGCAATCACATCATACCCTAAAAAAAGTAGGATACACGTTTACTGCTCCCACACAGGTCATTCATGTTTTCCAGTTTATTTTATCCCCTTTGAAATAAGTGATCAGTATTAAGAGTTCTCTCCATTTCAGGTCAGTCCCGAAAGATGGTGTACCATCATATCACTTTTTTAGTAAGGATTAAAAATAGGAATTGCACCATAATTCACCCATGCATGTATTTTACATTTTCCCAATTAAGGAATGCTGGTAATAAATCCATCACCCACATACCTTTGATGCATGGAATAATAGCTCTCTGCTGAATAGCTGATGGCTTCTCAAAACCATAAGCATAAATGCCCCTCAGAAGGGATTCTTTTAAATTCATATCATCAAAATTGTCAACAATCTCATTCCAATTGCTCTGTAATACAGGAAGAAATACAAAATATTAAATCCAACACTGATCTTTGTCAGTGATTCTAAATTCTCAAAGTCGGTTCTCATGTGCTTACCTCAATGACACCATCGGGGTCCATTCCCTCTGGGCCGCCATGGTCTCTGTCACCAAACAGAACAAGCTGTTAATACAGTAACAACTAACACGCAGAAGCAAGTCGACATCTTGGCTGCCAAAAGCCATATCTGAAACCTGTGAGATATTATAGCAGGTGCTCTGGTATTTTGCCAGTGGCTGAACTCCTACCCTCTCCCCACTGGATCAGGTGCCACTACCCAAGTCCTCAGCTCTCAACGTGACAGAACCCTTCTTGCCACAGGGGGGCTCACGGCAACACTCAGACTTAAGAAAAACCTACCAGAAAAATATGGCTCAACCCCAGGTTAACAGACTTGACTTAAAATCCCAACCCAAACACCTAGCGGGCAAGACAACGACCGCATACACCAGCCTACAGCGCCCCCCTCAAGAAGGCATCCTTGTAGGGCGGGGCCGTGCACGCTAGGCCCGCAGTTGTGCCACGGAAAGGTGCAATGGCTGCCGCTGCGCACTCTTAAGCCAGCTTAGCCGCAGCGCCTGCTGTGAAGGAAGGGGGGTGGCGGGAGAAGGGGGGCGGGCTCCCGGCTCCGCTGCGGCTCCCCCCGCCCCGCCCTAACCAACTCTCGCGAGAGCTCCACCCCTGGGATTGCGCAAATTGGACACTGCGCGCAGGCGGCGGAAGGCGCCGGTCGGCCGCCCGGGGTGCCGCGCCCTCCCCCCTCCCCGAGAAAATGGTCTCGCCCTCAACCAGGGCCGCAAACGTGGGGCGAACCAACGGCAGGCGGGGGAGAGGGGTTTAAGAACAAAATTCCTCAACAAGGCCCTCAAACATTTTAGTTACCACGTAGCTCAGTATGCGCAAATAAATTAAAAATAGCTTTTTTCTTTTTTATTTTTTCCAGGGGTGAGGATTGTTAAGAAAAATCAGCAATGAAAAAGCAAACCCCGAAGAATAGAACTTAAACCCTCGCCGAAACGCGAGTAATGAAAGAAACGCGACCGAAAAGTCTAGAAGCAGGAGAATCTGGGGCACAAAAGCTGTATAACCGCAGCGCCGAGCCGACCTCAAGAGCTCTCGCCTCGAACGCGCAGGCACCCCACCCCCCGGGAACATACTCTCTCTTCTTTTCCTCTCCCCGGCCGCCTCCGCTAAACCCACCGAGCTCCTTCACGAGGAAGGGGCCCAAGGCCTTTGCACGCCGCGCCATACCTGCTATAATCCGCGGAGCCGCCTGACATGTTCCGATCACCAGCTCTGTCCACAACTGAAAAGGAAAGCCCTCCGCCGCGCCCGCTTTATATACCCGCCGTGCTGCCGGACTCGTTTTCTTTTGCTCTGCGCATGGATATAAACCTCACGCCACAGGGAAAAATACATAAATCCCCCCCAATTAAGCCCCCTTCCGAAGACATACCACTCACTACACTGTTTGAGATACTCTGAAGGAGGTTCCTGAGCCGTTCGAGGCCACGAGGTCAAAGGAACATAGAGCTACTTTTTTTTTCCTCAGAGCGCGGAAGGATATTGCACCACTGACTGCGTGACAGTACCCAGCTCCTTCCTCTCGCTCTGCCCCCCCCCGCCCCCCCCCCCTCCGTTCCCGCGCACGGGGTTTACTGCTCCTGCCCCTGCTGCAGCACGGGGGAGGGGGAGTGCGGCGGGGCGGGAATGGAAGAGGAGGGGGCGCGGGAGACCCGGGCCTTGCAGGGGAGGCAGCGGGACTGAAGTTTGACGGAGTGGGCATTGAAGCAGCTGTGGGTGCGGATGGAGCGACTCTGTCATGTCTGCGTTTCCCCCGCTATGTCGGTTATTTTTAAAGCCCCGCTGCCTGGAGTCGGGATGGCAGAGGCGAGCAAGGGGAGGGCAGGCCTGGCGCTTGGGCCGCGGAGTTCGCCCTTCCCCTCCCACCCCGAAATGGCTCCTTCCTCCCTGCCAGGCAAAACAACCTGAATTCTCCCTCCTCGCTTTGTGGTGAGGGGCAGGAAGGGGCTGAGTCTGGGCTAGTTAGCGAGGGGGCAGCGGATCAGTGAGGTGAGAGGTAAAAATGGTGGCGCCTAAGGGCTCCACGCTCGGCCCCATGCCCGCGCAGGGACTGGGCGGATATGTGTGGAAACCGGCACCGCGGTGATCAGGCCGGCAGGGCCAGCGCTCCGCCCGCCTGCGGCTGAGGCGGCAGCGAGCTGAAGCGTACCCTACTGTCGCCGGTGTGTTAAAGCGGGATGTTTTCTGTAGGGAGTGAAGGCGTATTTGGAGAGTATTTGCAGGAGGCAGGAGGGGGGGTCCTCTGCGCGCTGCTGAAAACGCGGTGCTGTGATATGCCGCAGTTCACAGTATAGCCATATCCGCGAAAAACAGCCTGTCGAGGCTAACGCAAAGGTTAGTGCTGTCCAAAATAAAGCAGTAAGGAAAATTGAATGATCGGTGATCGTTGCTTTCATGCTGTTGTAGAAAAAATACTGATCTTTTTAATGCTCGGGTTTTACAATAATCTGTTCATCAATATTTCTTGTCTAGGCAAATATTATAAATTATAAGCAATAATTTGTGACAACTGTAATGGGTTCATGGGTGTCACTTCTCAAACTTGTTTCCATAGTGATTATGTATGGAGAAATGGAGGCAGTGCTTGAAAAACTCAGCCCTTTACTTGTCTAGAATATTGTAAATTGTCTAGAACCGTCTAGAATATCCATAAAGGGTATCTCTGAAAGACTTAATGTACATCAGCTCTTCCTATGGTAGCACCTGCTGGGGTAATATGATCTGTAACAATATTGCAACACTTATCAATATCCTAGATAAATGATGTAAATGCAGTTCCTCTGTCAACCCATCCTAATCCTCTCAGGTTTTATCCACCCATGCTGTGTAGAAAATACTGAAGATGCTTCTTGTATTTGCAATTTAGACAGTCAAGCAACAATAACCAGAGGCCTTTTCAAATGAATGCTAGCAGTTTGTGTGGACCATTAAACCTCTGGTTGTAAAAGGAAACAGGATGGTCTGAAGAAGGAGCATGACCGCAGGTTTGTTCATGAGCACGTTTGTGTTTTTTTAAGCTGGCACACTTAGATTTCCCATTAAAAATTACTTTGGGTCTAAAGAGAAGAAATAATATTACTGAATATTTGTTTTAATTAAGGGCCTTGAACATTTATTAATAAAGCTGTGGAATATGTATACTTCTTATGATTGGGTCTTAGTATATTTGCAAACCTGAGTGGAAAAGATTTCTTATCACGGGAATTTCAGGAAGGCAAGCCATCATTTTCCACAGATTTTTAATGTCTTTTTAAAAAGCATTTGTCATCTCAGAAACAAGCATCTAATTTATCTTTCTTGCAAAGAAATTAATGTCATTTCTGATACCTGTGTATCCAGATCACTTTGAAGGTTTGGTTTTGACAAAAGTTTTTAACTAACAAGGCTTTCCTAGCTTCCTGTAAGTATAGGAGAAACTGCTCCCATTGCTCTAATTTGCTGCAAATCTTGCTTCACTTAATCAAACTTCATCCCTTAAAAAAAAAAAATCAAAAAATACACAACAAAAACAAACAACCAAACACAACAAAGCAAAACCAAACAAAACCAAAACAGAACCCTTCAACCCCCTCAAAATCCCTTAGAATTTTTTTTTTTTTTTGCCATTAGCTTTAATCAAGGGACAATTTTTTAATGGATTTTTATGATAACAAGGAGCTTCTCGGGCAGATGCCAAGATTTTTTATGCAGACATTAGGCAACTATGAAGGCAAACAGCACTATGTGCCCTACAGAGTTCCTGACCACTGGCCACTCCTCCTTGAGGAGCTTGAAACTTCCATGTCTCTGAGGATTTTGGTCATCTGTGATTTACCTGATGATAATATATAAAGAAAAGACTGTGACCATATTGGTATCTCCTGCCACATGGTCATGGTAGAGTTTGACAAATCTGATTAGTTGGCCATGTTCATTATTTTAATCCACTGCTATGGAATCAGACAGTCCTCAACCAGGTGGCCTCTTGTCAGATGCTCTCAGGTTGCCTTATGTTTTGTATGACTGGAACTGCGAAATTATGTTTTAAGAAACAAATCATGGGTTTCATATGGATGTTCCACATCAAGGGAGAAAAGGAAAGGCATCTGGTGGTTCCTCCAGTGAAAATCATTGCCTTGTTCCACCAAATGAAAAGAGGAAAGAAATTTTGTTTCATTACCTTCTATAAGCAAAGGTTTGGAAACACTGAATCAGTCCTCTTTTATTTTTGTGAAACAAAGTAGCATAAATACAGGACTGTTGTCCTAGCGGTGACGCTAACTGTACTACAGGAAAAAAAAATTGACATTTTGTGCTCTTTAAAACACTGTGTATCTGAACACAGTGTTTGAGAGATAGCTTTTCAGCGATAGTAGGACAAAAAGCCATTTCATTGGTGAGCTAGTATCTAATTTGTGTATTTTTAGACTGGCAGTAGCCAAGCTGTGTTTCTGTTCTGAATATGAAGCATCACAGTGGGAGGTAACAAAAGGTCAGATTTTGTCACTAACAAAAATCTTGGGTTGACACTGGGATTTACAGGCCCCTGGCTTTAAATCTTACTAAGCTTTCTGGAGCAGTCTCAACTGAAAACTTGCTCCTCAAGGACCACGTTCGTGCTATCATCAGGTAGAAGAGATACCAAAAAGATACTAGTATGTCTGTGCTACTAAAGATAGGATCCACACTTTTATGTGCACGTAATATACTTCAGTAGATGTCTCCCCAAAAGACAACCCTAGTGACTCATGAGCTCTTTAGTGAGAGTGAACATAATTATATATTTATTAACAGGGGGTAGCAGATGGACTAGCTGGTTTAGCAGCTGGGTTTCCAGTCATTATTCATGCAGATTGAAGTAAAGAGTGATGTATCTAAAGAAAGCAGTAGGAGCTGACACCTCCTGAAACTGAGCCTCATTTGAACATTCCCTGCTCATCAATTTTCTGGCAAAGATGATGACACAGTTTGCATTAGGAGATCTCAGAAATCTCCTTTTAGAAATCTCATACCATGATTTGAATTTCCTGTGAAACTGTCAGGTACTTCACGGGAAACCTGGAAGATCCCAAGTTTCTCTTCTGCATTTGCAAGTCTGATGCTAGAGTACCTACTGTATATTATTTGTTTGTCACTACTAACAGGGCAAAGAAAGTAATTGTAAACAGACAGAGTTTACTCACAGTAGGTCACTTTAAGGATCGAGATGATTTGTTAGAGTGTTGTTAGCAAGAAGTAGTATTTTTCAGTTCATCACTCCCAAAGGATCTTGCCTAAACAAATGTATGCTTCCTCAGATGTAGGAGTAGATAGGAAAGATTTTGGAAAATCTTTAGGGGAGAGAGAAAGCAAAAATCCAGGGGTCCCATGCTTGTTATTTAAATGGAGTCACAGGGTTTCATTAATGTTATTTTATGCCTTTTTTTTTTTTTTTTTGGTCATTTCACTGAAATTATAATCTAAACAAACAAAATAGTAAGAATTTAGAAGATGCAGTGTTTTCAATGCACCGAGAAAGCTCACTTCGTATTCCTTAGTATCATGGTGCAATTGGAAATCCACATTATGTTGACTTAAGGACATTAAGCTACTAGGCTTGTTTTGTCATCCTTTTCTACAGCTATTTTATAACTTTGTTATGCTCTGATAGATATTTTTACCCTTTGTAACTAATCAAACTTGTGTTGGAAAATCTCAGTGATGTCTTTGTTGAATGAATTGTAAGTGCATACAGACACAGAGTTTCCTCTCCCAGTTAAAGTTTTCTCTCACTGAATACTTGTGCACTAGACCAACAAGGAGCGTTTTCAAAAATGATTTAGGAGCCAAGCACTATAGAAAGCCAGTGGGACTTAAGCTGCTTTACTTAATTTAATTATCCCACATGTTAAGTCTTTTGAGATACTCAGACTGGCACAGAAGACACAGGGTGGATAGGATCTTTTGCTGACCAGCTGACTCACTTGTCTGAAATGTATGCATGGTGGTTTGTGGCTTGTGATCCCTAATTGCTTTGAGCACAAGTCTCCAAGGAGTGTTCCTGCTGAAGTTTTGCATAGTTTTGTATCTTAGCTCAAGTTCTCTCCTTTCAAGTAAGATTCTTTTTTTTTTATGATATTCATTTGTTAATCTATTTAAGATTAATCTACTTGCTTAAAAAAAAAAACCACCAAACAGCAAAGTTGGGAGAATTCCATATTTATGGTTACTCAGCCATTAATTCATCTCCTCTTAGAGTCTAGGGTTTTAATTCAGGGTTGTTGTGACATTAGTGCCTTCAGAGTTCTGAAGTTATTATTCTGGAATCATGAAGTTTTCTATGAATTTAAGCAAGATGGTTTGGTTTTTATACAGTGGGAAAGTTCTTGTAACCTGCTGCTGAGAGGAAGTGGCAGAAATGTTCTGGGGCCTCAGAGGAACATGGTATTCTCAACCCTGTCTCAAAGGTTCAAAAATCTAAAGAACTAAGGGAAGTTAGGTACTTATTTTTATAATAGGTACATATGGTTTCATCCTGTGGCCTTTGGACTTGTGACATGGTGGTCTTGTAATTTTAGTAACTCTTCTGGTAATAAGAAGAACATTGTCACAATAAAATCCCAAACCAAATACTTGAAATGGAAATATACTTTTCTTTCAGTGATTTTCTTAGTCATTCACTCCTCTCCATGCTATAAAACTCAATAGTTGTAGTTTTAGGTCTCAAATGTTCTCCTTGATTGAGTGATTGGATTCTTTCTTGCAGTTTTTAAGGCTTGTAGTCAGGCCCAAGACATGGAGTCAACTTAGCTCTATTCTCTGTTTTGTTACAGACTCCCAGTGTGACTGCAGACATATAGCACTAAAATTGAGCAAATGACATTTATTAGAGACTCACCATTGCCTTTTATTGGAATGAGAGCTCTTTCTGCACTCCAGTTTTCTTCTCTGTAAAACGGGGGTATTTGCGTCAGAGGTTATGTGTGGTCAAAAGCTTGAAAAACATGGAGATCATTAATGGTAGGAGGCTTAAGAGTCTTTGATAGAAGTTTCATGTGTACTTTCATGGTAGAGTTTGATCCTTCATTACAAAAGTAAAGAAAGCTTGAGAGATTAATCAGGTGTCAGCTGCTGATGACATCCTGGCGGAGCACTGTGGTTACATTCATTTTTTAAGTCAATTGGAAGACTTCAGTGCTACCATGAAATAGTACGTGTTGTATATTGCTGTTTAACAGTCTGCAAAGAGCATTTTTTCCAGTTTGGAGAGAAAGGTAAATATAAGCTTATGCATTCTTTTGAGGAAAACATGTTTCCTTCTCATACCGGTTAATTGTCTATGTAAAGTTATTTGTGCTGATGGTTAATCAATTTAGAATCCACTGACAAAGCTTGAGCTTTTTTATTGCTGAGCTGACTTCAATTGTTTAATTTTTGAAACAGCCACTACAGGCAGACCTATTCTCTGAATTTAATTTTGAGCACCTTTCTTCATTGATAAAAAATTTGAATGTTATGTTGCTAGTAGGAGGAACTAATGCGTGTGAACCAAGCCCAAAATGAAAACACCACCAAGGCCAAGCAGTTCATTGATTTTACAGGAGTATATTCACAGGGCCAGAGTCTGTGGTAAAAAAATAACAGTCTCTAATGTGTGGTGTAGATATGCTTACCATGATAGATGCGTTATGTCCTGACTGATGAGACCAAGTCATACAACTCTGTTCTTCCCCATGCAAACTGCACTTTTAGACACCAGTGCAAGCACTCAGTGCTTTTCAGAGTATGCATACAGTGCTGTGAGTTCTGAGGCCCCGTTTCAGATTAGAAACAACAAAATGCTTACGCTGTATCAACTGATACAGCATTGCACAGACAGCTTTGGCATGAGTGTCTTACAGGCCTTTATTGTCAGAATATTTAAAATATGTTGTTACCTGAAGAGCAAGAGTAAGATATCATAAAAATTACTTCACTGTTCTTTAACAGAAGCTCCTTCTGTCCATATCCAGCCTTGTGTGTTAAATAAAGTCTCTTCCTCCTTCTCTGGCAGAGCATTTTAACCTCCAAAACAGTATTTTGCAGTTTATAGAGCTCATTACAACATGTAAATGTTAGCAGTAAAGAGAAATACTTTGTCATTAATAAAATGAGCTGTGTGGTACAAAGTAGTGTCTCAAGGGAAATCTTAATTTCTACAAACTGCAAGTTTTCTACTGAGCTTTACTTTTTGAAAGAAAAGAGACCATTCATTTCTGCAGATAGCTCAGATTCCCTGAGGTTTGTTTCTGTCACTGATACAGGCTTAATATGAAACTAGCGACAACTAGTTTCAGTTTTGTGCCCTTGTTTCACCTGCCTCTAAAATGGAAATTACAGTCTCCCCTCTTTGAAGCATCTCTTAGATTATAAACTGTTTAAGGCTGGGACTGATTGCATGGTGTGCTACTCTTCAGCCTACAAAGCAGCCAGTACTGAGTGTTGAAGCTGAGGTTCTACCTGGGTTAAAGTTTAAAAAAATTCATCAAGATAAACATTGCAACTTGTTTAATCATATGGGTTTTTTTTTTGTTTATTAATCCTTACGAGATTTTTTGGGATGAAAAATATAACAAGGCTTTTCTCTTTAGATGTTATAGACACTTGTTATTGTCATGACTGGGTCAGGAGTATGTGCCTAAGAATCTTAAGCTGCCAATGGGCTGCTAAGAAACTGTCTTGTAGCTGTTCTGTTCTGCTATTTGGGGTTTAGATTGGATATAAGGAGGAAATTCTTTCCTGTTAGGGTGGTGAGGCACTGGAATAGGTTGCCCAGGGAGGTTCTGAATGCTCCATCCCTGGCAGTGTTCAAGACCAGGTTGGACGAGGCCTTGGGTGGTATGGTTTAGTGTGAGGTGTCCCTGCCCATGGCAGCAGGGTTGGAACTAGATGGTCTTAAGGTCCTTTCCAACCCTAACTATTCTATGATTCTATGGTTTCTTTTTAGTGTTGTAAATCCTCTGCAAGACAGTCCTTAGTCCCAATTGTTAGCGCTTTATCCCAGAATGCTATTATATATTATTTTGTGTGCTAATATACTACACTACCAAATGAGACAAAAATAAATATGTAAGTTGCAGGATAGTTGGGAATTAATTCTTTTCATCTCTGGTTACCTCCAGGAACAGCTACCCACATTTTCCTGAGGTCCAATGGCACAAAGAAGTGTGGACATGCACTGATACAAGCACAGACAGGATACAGGTAATCGCATTTTAGCCAGGAGTAAGTGTGGCATTCCTTGTGCTAATCTAGGGCATGCACTTTAACATGCCATGTCACAGCAATTGGCAGTGGCCAGAAACCTTTGTTCTTTACACAGCAGGAGACAGAAATGAGAGTTCATGCTGGATTTCAGAATATATTGATTCATTTATTTCATGCATGTATTGAAATGTATTATAATTTACTGGCATTTTTTTTTCAATAAAGAACAAATATATGCCTCTATTCAACGCAGTTTTATCTTGTGCTAGGTACTTTAAAAGCTTCTGGTCATAATTGTTTCTGAGTCTTAAGGAGTGGTTTATTTGCCATCATTTTCAACATTTATTTGTAACTCATTCTTCTAATTAATTTAAAAGTAGCAAAGTCAGGAAAATGCTAATTGATAAGCAGGCAGATACTACAGTACTCGGTAACAATCCAGATACCGATATTTTTATTTTGCTTGTCTTTTGTCCTCTGTAGTTTGTATTACCATTTTAAAATATATTTTGATATACACTTTTCTATGGGTTATGAGACTACAAGATCTTGTATGACTTTTTTCCTTTTATTTCAGGAGGAATATAACAAACAAACCACTGATTTAATCTATATGTCAATAACAAAGAGTCAAACAATGGCAAGATGCTTAGAGTTTTAGGACTTCATTTGGATGTTATACTTTGTGTATCTTAAGCTCAAACTTTTTTTTTTTTCTTTTTTCCACATTTCTGTCCATGGAAGCTGAGTTACCACAAGTATGATTTTCAGTTTATTACCCAAAAGGAGTTCTCTGATTTCCTTTACTGTTCATTTACATTGCAAACATTCAGCTCTTCTGGGAATACAAGTTTGTACCCCCAGGAACACACTGGAATTGTGTTTGTTAATTTACATCACGGTAAGAATTGTCTTTGCTGATTTACTGTGTATCTTTATGCAGAAGGAAAGAGAGAGGAGTGAGAACCATAAAGGACTGCTGCCTTAGAGCTGCTGTTGCCATAGAGCTGCTAACGAGGAAAAAAACTGCAGCATGGATTTCTTCTGCTCTTGAAGGTAAGATGAGGGCACAGCAACGACTGTAGGAGGGGGAGGGGAGGCAGAGGGAGGGAGAAGAGGAAGAAAGTCTGCGTCCTTGCTGTCTAAAAAAGGAAATTCAGTGTCAGTGTTCATGAGCAGAACTACTGGTGCAGAAGAGCAAAGCTATCTCAGTTGTTTAGAGCAGCAAGAATGATGAGCAAGCAAGCGCACTCCCTTGCTTTCAGGAGGAAATACTGCAAAGAAAGCAGGGAGGAGTGACTTTATCGTTTAGAAAATACTGCTGCTTCCAGATAGCTGCTTATAGGTACCACTTTGGCATTAATATTGTTACCCTGGGTAAAGACAGCTGTGAAAAAATTCAGTAGGTAGATAAGCAAGAAGAAAAAGTGGCAGTAAAAAATTCAGCATAATCTGCAGCTGATCAATTCTGTCTGTATTAAAATGTGTCCATGTTAAATTGTGTGATACTCGCATTTTGATATTACTTCACCATCTGATTGCTGTATTATTGTGTGTGTTTGGGTAGAACAGCCCTTCCCTACAATTTCTTTATTTTTTGCACTTTATGACCATTTATCAAATGGTGTTAGACTATTTCTCCTGGAATCTTTGAAGACTGGGTCAGAGTAAATTTCTTATATAGCAGCTTGTTAGTTGGATCGAGAATCAGCAGTTCAGGGTGTAAATAAATAAAAGCATATTAAGGAGTCAGAATTTTTCTTAGCATTACAGTTTCTCGCTGTGGAATTGCTATTCTTTGAGATTATAGCACTTAACTCATACGTGCCATTTCCCAATTATGGGGAATCTCACCATGTGAGGTATATTGATAATTGTTGCCATTTCAAAGGTACGTCATAAAGAATTTGATGTGTAAAGTGTGTTCTTACTAGTGAGACTTATTTTGTGATTCAGACTGAGTCAGACCCATTGGCTGCAGTTTTTTTTCAGCAGTCTTCAGAACCATTCTTTTTATTTATGAAAGTCCCCAGTACAGGCAGTGGTTGATGACATCCGTTAAGATTTGCATGGGTCCCTTGAGCCAGCACACATGATGGTCAAACTTAATCCATGACTGAAACCCTTGCAATACAAGTGGTTGTGATTTAGTTCAATGTCAGCAAGGGGTTTATTCATCTGCTCCAAACAATTGTTAGCATCCTGCTGGAGTGAATGATCGTGCTAGGACTGAGTTCCACAAAACATTAGGCACTACATTTCAGAATAGATTACTGAATTTCTGGATGAAACCCATTTAGATTCTTCAGAGATCTAAGGGGATTATTCAAATAAATATGTCTGTATAATAAACACCTTTTTATAGAGTAAACTGCTCAAGAAGGAATGGATGGTCCCTATGCAGACTAAAATTTAGTTGCTTTAGATAAAGATTTAGTGGAAGGCTAGTGTTAGATCCATTTAATGTAGCTCTTCATTGACAAAAACAGGTAGCCAGAAACACAATATAGCTAATTGACAGGTTATTGTTTTGCAAATAGTATGTATATTCACTGGTTCCAGTTGATGGTGGCTAATATTTAGAGTGGAAAAGAGAAGAGCTACAGCAGCACTAATATGGAAATGTCTTGGTTGATTAATTGTGTCCAGTGTGTGAAGTGAAGCACAGATGCATAACCTTCATGTTGACACTATTCCTATGCTACACTGTCAGGTACAATCAACAGATCTACCAACTCTAGAGAAAGTTTCAGAGGCATCTCTTATGATAAAAGAGACATGTTTTATGATAAAAAAGTAACTTATTTGGAAGCTAAACAAAGTAGAAGAGTTGTTTATAAATCTACTCATCTGTCCATAAATTTGTGCTGAACTCTGAAGAAAGAGGCAATCTTACAGTTTATGCTTGTTTTTCCTGCTTCTTCCATCTAGTTTGTATTGCGGGAATGGTCAAGAGAGTAAGGAAGTAAGGCAAAACATTATCCAGAGCACTGTAATATCTTCATTTGTGCCAGGAATAAAGCTGTTAAGCCACTAGTGCTGTTGTGGTTGATGGCAGGACCTGCACTGGTTCCCCAGACTTTCCAAAATATAAGAGGGTGTACTGATGGGTGATACTGCCTGTAATTACCTTTTTCTGCTTGTAAGGAGGTGTTGCACTGCTCAGTGTCCATCTCAGTCACTTCCAAGTAACATCAGTTTTCTACACCATAGGCTTTTTCTGAGTGCTCTAAGGCCTGATTTTTAGAAATGCTGAATACCTGCAATGCTGTTTAAAGTTAATGGGAGCACAGGCTTCTCAGCATAATTGAAAATCAGGCCTCAGCACTCAAAGAAGAGATTTTAGTTTAACAGTCACAAGACTGCTTAAATGATTGTCTGAATTCTAAATACTTTATGGAACTGATTTGTTTGTTTTGCAAAACATATTGCCCATATTTTCTTGATTCCAGGGAAGCTGAGCTATGACCCATTATATCCCTTGATTTTTATTAATTTTGTTAGCATTATGACTCTTTTACTTAATACACAGCTAGTAGAACAGCTGGCACATATGAATGAAGAGAATTCAGCTATAATAGATTTAATTCTCTGTGATGCTTTATGGCATTAATCTTTTTTCTATTGAATTGAATGGCAATGAATTCTGCTGTCATGCTTAAGGGTTAGAATAAAAAATTAAAACAACGTTCCTTTATTGTTTATATTTCTTTCCATGCATCTGGTGGATTTTTCAATGTACTGAACTATAGTGTCTTGGGCATGTAAGTCATTCTTTAAATGT
Source organism: Pezoporus occidentalis (assembly GCF_034315485.1). NCBI lineage: Eukaryota > Metazoa > Chordata > Aves > Psittaciformes > Psittacidae > Pezoporus > Pezoporus occidentalis. The sequence continues at coordinate 13,623,732 of NW_026916158.1, forward strand.
GCTATAGCTCCCCCTGTTTTGTTGGTGAGCATTATGTTCACCCCTTGAAATCAACAATTGTCCATTCTTGTCCCCAGCTGTTCGAGTTTTTTATAGTAATCTAACTTTCAGTTAAAAATTAATTTTCCCTTGATAAAAGGTCAGGGCTTCTTGTTTTTTGTTTACATAGTTATCTTTTCATTTCCGGTGGAAGATGGAGAGTCATCCACTGAATTCATACAGTGACTTCTCATAAAAGATATTTTGGGTTCAAGCTCTTCAGTTTTACAACAAATATACTTCTTTGGTATGACTCTGTATTGTGTGGGGAATTCTGGTTCTCTGTGACTCACTTTGAGTTAAAATAGCAAGGGACTGTTGTGTGAAAAGGGACTTTGCTGTGTGAAACCAGTAGTTTAATGCCTGATCTTCAACCCACAGACCAGCACTATCAGTATTCATGGCAGAAGAGTAAAGAATCACTAACAGGTTTATAATCGCTATTACTTCATACTGCTAGGAGTTACTCCTTTGGAACTTACATTCAGGTTTTCATCAAGCAGCAGATTGAAAACAGTTCAGTAACAGCAGTAACACTAGCATTCATTGTAGCAAGATGCCTTACCCAATTAGGAAAGCTTTCACTCTTTCCTCCTTAAAGCAGCCTTCTTATTTTAGAATGCTGTAGAACCACTGCATTATTAATTATACCAATTTAACTTTGCTTAAAGCTTTACTAAAACTGTGGAAGCTGAATTATACTAATTGTAGCCATGTAAACACAGCAGAATTAGCAGTCAAGTGTGAGTAGCTAGTCACAGAATTGAAAATACCTATCCCCGCTGTTTTTTTGTTTGGTTGTTTTTTGTTGTTGTTGCTTTGTTTGGTTTTTTTTTGTGTGTGTGTGTGGTTTTTTTTTTTTTTTTTTGTATCTGAGGAATTTGTACACTGAATTTGGTACAGCTCTGTCTATATGACAATGGGCAGGCAGGGTTGTCATTTCTAATTCTCTAGGCAATTAGACCCATTTTATCCTCAGGTCTGATATTTCTAAATTGGGAGTATTAGCTTGCTGGCTGAGAGACCTGAGAAAACAAGGGAAGAAATTGTTTCTTACATCAGATCAAATGCCAATGTTCTCCACATTTTCTGTTGTCAGGTGCTTGCACATCTCTCTCCCTTGGCTAGTTACACTGTGTGAACACATTACAGGATGGTTGGATTTGCCAAGTATGATTAAAAGGTCATATCTGAACTATAGCAAAAATCCAGTAGGCCTTCGATAATAGACATGAGGAATTTTTTATACATCAATTAAAATATGTATTTTTATCTCATTGTCACAGATGGAATGGACAAGAGAGAACACATTAAGTCCAGACAGCTGCAGAATGGCCATCAGGTGTCTCTGCATCTCAGCAGTATGATCAACAGAGGTTTAATTCAGACATATTTTCATACCCCAGCCTCTTAGTTCAGATTATCTGTATCAGAAGGATTCAATATTTCTGCTGCAGGACTAGCTATTATCTTTTATATTCATGAAATTGCACTTAGAACATTATTTCTATACCTTGCCCATAATAAGTAACTGGCAATTTTTTTAATGCTCTATTGATAGAGCTTAATATATAAAAGAGATTGCACAGACGTGGTGGTTTTATCTACAGTGTTACTGGCCCAGAAGAAACGCTGAGTGTTAAGCCTGCTTAAACCTTTCCTGGCAATCACAAACCCCTCGTTGTGCATAAAATCTTATGGCAAAAATTCTGCCATCTGCTGGCCAAGGAAAAAAGTACTTGTTAAGCAGCGCGGTGCATTGGATGCAGCGTTACAGCGCTGTTCCCCCAATAGGAAAAACTGGTCTTCATGCAGAGCTCTTCAGCAGCAGATCTCAAATAGGCCTGGTCAGTAGCTTTCTGATAGTATATTTTTCATCAGAAAACGCTGGTTTGTTATAATTAAAACTTTCTGTGGGAACACATCAATGAGAAATTGAAATGTTCCATTCTAAAGATACCAGACTATTCTCTTCCAGTTTTTTAGTCTATAGCACTTTTTGATTTTTATTCCAAAATGATTTAAAAAAGATATTCTTTCTTTTACATTATAAAACCAAGAAGTTAAAATTGAAATTGTCATCTTTGTATTAAATATTAATGAATCTTCACATCATTAACTATACCACATTGTAAATTCAAGGCAGTCAAGAATTTAGGACTCTTGGCTTTTGTTATCCTGCTCTGACCACTCAGTTTATGTCTCACTACTTGTGGTCATGTATGTATGCTGAGTGGGGAGAATATATCAAGAGTGTGACTATCTTGTCATTCAGATGAGGGAGATCAAAGATGGGAAGAAAACCTTTTTTTTTTCATCTTTGCATCTTCTTTTATTGTAATTTTGTGTTAATTACTTAAATTACTACAGTAATTTAAAGAAAAACTGTTTTGAGCTTATACTCAAAATAATACACAGTTACAGCTAAAATCATAGCAGTCAATATTCAGAAAAAATAAAAGAAAAGAAGCAAACTAGAGATAACTCTCAAGGCTTTCCTTTGCCTAGCTTTGTAAGTTTAGTACTTTGCCTAGCTTTGTAAGTTTAGTACTTGTCACACTTGTCTTTTCTAAAAAGAAAAGATCAACTGCATTTTATCCTGCAAGGAAAGGGAAGGAATGAAAGAAAAAAATGCAGGATTTGATTAGTCATAGATATAGGAGTTATTTGTTTTCAGAAAGAAAGTATGTACAGCAGTTCTGATTATATATCGCCAGTCATGACGGATAATTATCTATCTATCTATCTATCTATCTATCTATCTATCTATCTATCTATTATATCATATGCCTATATGGCAGCAAATTACACTACATTAGATGCACATAACTAGGCTGAATTTATACTCACAGGGACAGTTCCTGATTTTGGATTTCATTACTTTTAAATATATCATTTTAATGTAGTTTTTAATGCAGTCATTAAAAAATGAAGAAAAAGAAGCTGCACATGCAAAACTGTAATGATCCCAGTTCCTCAGTTCCTGGTTTTTTGTTTGTTTTTTTTTTCTCCTTGCCCGTGGAGCAAAACTTTCATCCACTTCTCTATCCCATTCACTCTGTTTCCATTTTTGCCACTAAGCTGCTGGTTCCTTTTGTTCTTTTCACACCAGCCATATTGCTCTGTCTTTTCCACTTTTTGTGTCTTCTGTCCTTTCTCATAACTATTTTCCCTTTCAAGATCCCACTGGATCTTTTGTGCCAAAACCTCCTGATCCTGTTGATCCCTCTCTCTTGCATCCTCTAAGTGGTCTTCATCTGTCTAGTTCTTCCTAACCAGTGAGGTGGTGGCAATAGACACATAGTACACAAAAGAAGGACACATTCCCAGCTGTTGAGTATATAGTGTTGATGCCACAGCAATCCCAGCAGTTAGGATGAACAATTTCAGAGAATATATTTTCTGTCTCTGTGGATTTTTTGGACAACACTTACACTGTGCTTTCAAAGAATGTGGTCTTTTGATTGTTTTGGTTGGTTTTTTTTTAGCGTTGAAGTTTTTTTTCTGAGGTTGTTTTGTTTGTTTTTTGGTTGTTTTGGTGGGTTTTTTTTTTAGTTTTTTTTTCTTTTCTTGGGGGCTGGAGAGGGAGTGTCAGCTGTATAAATCATTGGCTCCATAAAGAGAAAACATATTTTAAGTTGCCAGAAATACTTGGTGCTTTTCAGGTAATATATCACACCAAAAACTCAACCTTTGGAAGATATCTAGAGTAGAAAATACAATCCATTCTCTAAATTACACATAACCTATAGAAGAAGGCAGACAAATTGTAGGCAACTAAAGTGTTTGCATTTTTTTCATCTGTCATATTTGTGCACCTCTGTCACATGAAAGATCTGTCAATCACAGTGCCTCTGCGGTGTAGTTAGCATAATGTTCATAGGGAATAAAAGAGCTGCACTATTCAGGATTCTCCCAGTTGTTCCTGGTTATATCATTCAACAGAACAACTGCTAGTGATAGAATAGTGGTAATACTAACCTATTTAAAGAAACTGACAGGTAAAACAAGTTCACTTGTTTTATTTTGTTCTTTAAAAGCTTCTTCCAGAAAATTAGAGAAATACTATTTCAGATATCTAAGAAAGGCATCCTTAGATTGCTTTTGTCTTATCCATATTTGATCAAGAGTCTTCATGTAATCTGCAAAATACTTTGTGACACTTTCAAACATGATACAGTGAGATTTGATGCCACGATTCACTTTGTACTTACAGCAATTTGAGGCAGATACAATTTTAACTTCTGCAGCCAAAGGTTATTGACTCGCCTGGTGCCTTTACTAGACAGATTCTGAAGCATCGGTGTCATTGCCTGACTTACATCTTTCCAAATATATGAAAATACAGAGTATTGCCTTATGGTCCTAGGTCCCCAGAACTGGTGGTGACTTTCTTGGGTATCTTAGTTAACAGAATAGGAGCTTTTGCCTCTTCACATTTTAAACATTTTGAAAGGCCATATTTTTTTTCTTTTTCTATATATAATTTCTGGAAAGGCTACTACAGTGTTTGAATTATAGTAAAGCATCTGAGAGATCAAGGTCTTTCATTTCATTTTGGGAAGGTGTGGAGATTTCTGTCACTGGATTGCTGTTTTCTACTGCAGAAGGCAAGAGATCCTCATTTGTGAATTCTCTGGGAAAGCTAGAAGGAGCTGGAATGTCCATAATTTCTTTCCATGGTTTTCCAGGGCATCTGGGGAGAGGAGATTCTGGGCGATCTGACAACCCATTCAATAGAGAAGTATCAGGAAGAATTAGTTGTTCTGCAGGTGTACTGGTTTCCTTTCTTGCAACCCCTGGGTTACCTTTCTCTGATGCTGTTTCAGCACTGGGTGATGGGAGGGTTTTGTTTTGGTTAAAACCACTTTCATTGGACTCCTCAGAAGATTTGGGGTTTGGATGTTTATGTTTCCCATTTTTACTGTGTTTTTTATGCCCACACCCATGACCAGTTCCGTGCCTACAACCATTTTGATGTTTATACCTTCTGTCAGGCTCATGATCCTTTTTATGCCCATGATGATGCCCATGATGATGCCCATGATGATGCCCATGTTTATGCCCCTGTTCATGCCCGTGTTCATGCCCGTATTTATGCTCAGGTTCATGCCCGTGTTTATGCCCATGTTCATGCCCATGTTTATGCTCAGGTTCACCTTCACCTTCTGGTTCCTGTGCACCATCTTCTCTTGTTTCTTTATCAGGTCTTTGCTCATCTTCTCCCATTTCTTTATCAGGTCTTTGCTTTTCTTCTTCATTTTTATCAGAGCACGGCATTTCATTTGGCTGATTTAGCATAACAAGTCTTCGAAAAGGTGTGAATCCAGGAGGCCTTCTTAGTAATACAGCCTAAAAAACATTGCAATAATAGCCATATTTCTTACATAAACAAGAATGATCATTTCAGATTCGAGAGATTCAGAAGTTGGGTCATTGCAGTATATGAATCATTTAGCAGAAATATGTTACCATATTTTAAAGTAAGCTAAATAATTATCTTTTCTGTCTGTGATAAGTGTGGAAACATAAACATCCTCCTGAATACCTCCAGAGTATTTTAGCAGTTATGTGTTAAAAGAAAAACTTAAGTATCACTGAAATATTGCCAATTTAACATGAGAATGGTACTATAGAGAGGAGAATGTGTACTTGTTTTAATTTATGAACAATATAGCTGATTTTTAAGACTAAATGTCCCTGCACTTGTTAGAATTTAACACTCTGATGTATAAAACCAGTTTGTGCTAAAGACAAACACGTATCTGAGTACTCAATACCAGAATGCACAAAAGATCTGGGTTGTTTTGTTATATGAAATGTAACTATTCAATTTTTTGTTTCTACATTTGACATATGCATCTCATAAGAATGCTTAGAAATAATACATATAGGTTAAAGTTGATAATATGAAATATTATGAAATAGTCATTTGTTATTGAGTAATCTCTATTTCCCACCTCTTAAACTAGAAGGCAGAGACTGAATGCATGATGTGCAGTCACTGTCCTATATGGGTTTCATATCTCTCCACCATTTGCAGTCTCTAGTTGCAAATCAGAGTTGTTTGGGATGGAGCTAAACTTGAAAGTTGATATGGATATTGTAGTGAAAACAAAGCAGAGAGTCATTTATTGTTGCTACATAATGAAACAATAGGTAGTTATGAAGATGGTGAGCACAGTGAAGCTACTGATTATGAATACAAGTTAATCAATCTGACTTTATTCAGAGTATCTTCTTCATTGTGGAGTATGGGAGTCCCTGCGTTTATCAAAAAAACCTGCAATCATCAGAACTACAAAAGTTCTGATAATAAAAGAGATTTATAGTTCATTCTGAAATTTTCAAAGTGACCCATGTTCAGGGCTGGTTAATTGTGGAGCTGGGCACAAAGGAAACTGAAAGATCTTGCAGAAATTGACAACCCATGGCGGGAGATGCACTACTCATATGAAAAGATTTGCAGATGCTTTTGAAATCTGTGGGGAATAATCACTGCATTGTCAAATACATTTTTGTCTCAATTTCTAAGCCTTGAATCATAATTCAAAGGAGCTGCTGGAGCTTGATATTTCAGAGCTTAACTGGATAATGCAAAGGAGTAGTTGACAAGCAGAATGTTCTCTCTGTCCTGTTGCCTTTATGTTTCTGTAGTCACTGGGTTATCCCCTGTCTCGTCATGAGACTGACTCCAGTGTAACAAGTTGCTGAGGTTAGAGATTGAGAGGGAGGAGTGTGGCGTTACTGAAGTTGTTAACAATGTGTTCCTTTATATTTGGTACAAAGTATGGGTTAATTTGGAATGGATAAAGAAGTTAATGACTGCCTTGGTTCTATGCTCTACTTATGATGATGGGTAATGAAAAGGAGTCATACCTTTGACCGTTCTTTCGAGCAGTTAACCTGGGGAAAGATTTTATTCTCCCATGGGATCACATGAATTTGTGCTTCACATGACAATGGTACCTGTTGACAAAACAAAACCCAACACATTAAGGCATCAAACACAAAGGAAGAGTTGTGCCAAAAAAAAAAAACCAAACCAACAAATACAAACATTATTTTTTAATAATACTTTTAAATACAAATATAACTTCACCCAAATATCTATGAAATGCATCCTGGTAATGGAGACTTCTTTACTGGGACACATCTGCTTAACTTTTTGAGGTTACAAAATACCTGTGTGAACACTTAATTTTAACTTAAATTGAAGATTGGATCTTGAAAAATTGGATATTTCATCCCCAGCACTTTTGGAGCACTAACTGTTTAATCTGCATGATATTCCTAAGAAATATAGTTTGTTGGTGATATTTCTCATTCTAAAATATTGGGAAATTGAAGTAGAACAGCATTTTTTCCTATTCAGAGCCTGCTGCAGTAATGGATTTTAAATTCTCACAGGTAAATACTGCTCATTTAATGGGAAAAGAGAGGGAAAATGAAGCCTCTTTTTCCCAGCCAAATCCCTTGCCAATGGTTTCTGGCCCTATCAACATTACTCTCCAGTGTCTGGAACACATTTTTCTGGCATCAGCAGCATGCATTCCAGAAACATCATTCCTTTGCACACCAGTAACACTCCATTTTCATGTTTTCGTTAGCTGCAAGTCATAGAATCATAGAATGGTTTGGGTTGAAGGGGACCTTAATGCTCATCTAATTTCAATCCCCCTGCCATGGGCAGGGACACCTTTCACTAGAGCAAGTTGCACAAAGCCACATCCAACCTGTCCTTGAACACTGCCAGGAATGGGGCAGCCACAGCTTCTCTAGGCAACCTGTGCTAGTGTCCCACCACCCTCATAGTGAAGATTTTTTTACTGATATCTAATCCAAATCTCCCCTCTTTCAGTTTAAACCCTTTGTGCTGGGTTTAAACTACATGACCTTGTAAAAAGTCCCTTTCCACCTTATTTGTAGGTCCCCTTTAGGTGCTAGAAGACTGTTACAAGGTCTCCCCAACTTTTTCAGCCTGTCTGCCTAGGAGAGCTGCTCCAGCCCCCAGATCATCTTTGTGGCCCTCTGTAGATTTGCACCAGCAGGTCCACATCCTTTTTATGTTGGGTCTTCCAGAGCTGGACACAGTACTTTAGGTGGAGTCTCATGAGAGTACAGTAGAGGGGGAGAATCACCTTCCTCAACCTTCTGGCCACGCTCCTTTTAATACAGCCCAGCAGATAGCTGGCTTTCTGGGCTGCTAGTGCACACTGCTGGCTCATGTTGAAGCTTCGCATCAACCGATATCCCCAAGTCTTCTCCTCAGCGCTGCTCTCAAGTCCACGGAATCAGGAGTATTGTAACTCTTTCCTTTCACAGCAGCCTCTTTCCTCCCTTTCCTTTGCTCATTATTATCAGAAGAAAGTTCCTTTTGCTTTGCCATGAGCATTGATCCTGCAGTTGGAGTGACTCAGTGTCACTCAGTTTCAGCTTCTTTTTTTATTGACATTGACACTGCCTGGGGTTACAAACAGTGAAACATGTCCTGCTTGCTGAAACAAAAGTTTACTGAAAGAGGTAAGAGAACTCAGGATGTGATTTTACTTAAGTACTTAAGTACTTTACTTGTTTACAAGTTCTAATGCAAATGAATTTGTCCATGAGGACTATTACAGTTGGCAACAGTCATCATTACTTACACTGTCTGATGTGGCTTCACAGTCTTCATTAATTTTTTCAAAGTCTGTCTTTGAACAGTTTGTCTTCCGGACTGAAAATGTTACATGGTATTTTTGTCCTGCAACCTCCTGGAAAATTAGCAAGAAGACTTTCTGTGGTAAAGGCATTTTATTGAAAAGGGTTCACAGGAAATTTTTCTATGAGCTTATACTCCTTACATTCTACAAGTCCTGACCACTGTGACAACATATGTTAAGAACAATATAAAAATATTTGGAGGCAAACCTATCTGCTTCTAATCAACTTACTTTATTCCAATTTCCATTCTCAAAAATTCCAGTATTGAAATTGAAGGAAACAGACAGGTCACAATAATATCAGCCCCACAGGTTTGGTAGTTGATGCCTATAGCAATTTCATCAATAACAAATGAAGTCATTAGAGATACTTCTGCAGAGACCCAGATATGATGGAAGAAAAGTGGAATGTGCATAAAATGAAGTATGTGATGAACAGGCTCAGTTGAAAACGAACGTATTTGCCAAATGCATTAAGGAGAGAAACTGCATAGGTTCAAGAATGTGCCTGATACAAGTTCTCCTAGTATTTTTTACAGAGCCCAAGATAACATATCTTGTGTCAGAGATAGCAGGCAAGACATGAAATTCTGTCTCTTTTAAGTGTGTTTTTAAAGTGTATGCATGCAGGTATCAACCATGATATGAAAAGTGAGAAAGAAGAATAAGATCTGAATGAAGAAAAAAGGTTTAAAAAAAGAAAAAGAACTGATATTATTAGTAAGATAAAGTGAGCTTTTGAGAAAAGCTCTGCTGTGCTTTTCCTGCCTCCTCCACTGGTACCATCATACTCAGAAGTTGTTACCAAAGTATTTTCTGAATCACTTCACTGTCTTATTTCCAGTTCTGTCCTAAACCTCTGTTTTCATACATTGGGACTGTAAACAAGGCAAGTACTGACCAGTATTATCCTCCTAATTCCTTGTTTTTCTTTACCCAGCTGTATTTATCTGTACATCTTAAGTTACGCACAGGTATACTTAATCTAGCTGGAGTATTATTATTAGCAGAATCAGTATATAAATTAGCCTATTTCTCAGAGAAATTGTGAAGCCCACTTCTTGGAGCTTAGAATAGTGTTGACAGTATCTAAAATAACATGAGAGTATTGGTGTGGTGAAACCACATAAGTGGTTTCATCTAATCATTCTTTTTTTACTTTAGAAGTCTATGGTATGTTAAAAAAGGCTGGTTAAAAGTGGGGTAGATATACAGAAATCAGATAGTCTGAATCAACCTTCTCTCCATGCTTTTAAAATTGTGTTGTTTAAAAAAAATATAAAAAAAAATCAAGAGATGGGACGTTTTTAACTCAGTTCTGAATTCAAGCCAAGGTGGATAAAACTTAGCAAGGAAAACTGCATGGATATTTCAGTTACCACATTTTATCACACACAGAGGAAAATATTATTTGAAATAGAAATACAAACTTTAGCTAAAATTCAGCTCAGACCAATAACACTGCCATGTCTGTTCCTCATCCCTGTGGTATATCCCAACCTGAACTGTCGCTGCTTCTATTTCTCCACTTTTGTAGTAGAAATCATCATTGCTTTCTGAATTATACTTCTCCATGGAAACCTTCAGTAGTTCCTTCAGTTCTGGGTTGTCTTTTGCGACAGTCTTTGGACAACCAGTTTGAGTGGCAGGAATTACTGTCTCTTCAACTGAAAAAAAGCAACAGATTTCAGATATAAGGAACAAAAAATTCAGTCTAGATAATGGCTGGAAAAAAGTTACAAACCTCTACCTTCTGGAACATTTCATGTTTGGCTCTATCAAATGAAACCAAAATATATTTGAGTTTTGTATGATCAGCATGATCAGGTGTTGGTTATCTAAAAGAGTACTACATCAGCGCCTGGTGTCACATTGGATGCTTAACAATTTACTCACAGAAACTAGAATGGTGTGTACCAATTGTGGGTAGCTAGCAAATAAAGAGAGGGAACATCTACGCATATGGAAAGAACTGACTCAGCTGAAATGAGAGATGTACGTTATTGCAATGAATGAGTGTGTGGAAGAATGCCATTATCTCTTGAAAACAAGTTTGAATGGGTGAGAATGCATCACTTACTACACGGAGTAGTACTGTATACCCTGCTGTAAAGCTCTGAAGCTGTGATAACCTGTGTCGAAATAGATGGTTGGAGGAAAAAGGAGCAATAAGAAGACCATTTGGGAGTTTGACTGCAATGAACTTACAGATTCTAAGGAATTTATTTACAGGGGAAAAAAGAAAGCCTCTAACATAACAAACGTAAATATAGCTATGCAATAGAAAATGAGCAACGGTAGCATCATTAGATGAATTACCAGTTTTGGACAAAATCTTAAAAGTCTGCAGCTCCTTTTGCTTTCAAAAGAATACATTGGCATTCTTTGGAATGTTAGAAGAAGCTACTATTTAAACAATATGATATTAACTTCCTTGTCATTGTAGTGGGAAAAGAATTCATTCTTGTAGGATAGTTATTGAGTTTGTTAATCTCCAAGTGACAGTCAGCAGCCACTTCCATGTAACAGAAATAGGGCAGTATACAAATGATAAAATGTAACTTTTAGCTATATAAGAAATACTTGTAGGAAGTGAAAAGTCTGTGGTCATTTTTCATTAAGAGGCAGTGCTTTTCTGGTCCCAGAAGAATTACTTTTTTGTTATTATCTGTTTTCATCTCTTGTATTTTTATTTTGTCTTTCTTTTTACAATTGTAAAAAAACATTGAAAAGTGCAGAACGTGGCAAATTGATAGTACCTGTGACATACCTGGAAGCTTGCATTGGCTTACAATATCCACAATCACTTTCTGAAGACTTTGATATGCTTTGGCATCACATTTACCTACATGCTAGAGTAAAAAACACAAAACAGCTTGTTACTTAGAAATAATGATCAAGCTCATGTTCTAAGTCAGCATACTGCTAAGTCAAGTATACTACTAATAATTCCGTCCTTCCTTCAATACAGTGGGAGGAAGAAGCCTGACAGGCAGTCTGCAGAGCCAACAAATGATTTGGGCTTAAAAGGACCACTCAGGGAAAATAAAACCATAAAAGAGAAGCTAAATGGACTATTTGTATGTGTTAATTACAGAAAGAAACAGGGAGGTTTACAAGCCAGAATCCTGTTTAATGGAGAACTCATTGGCTTTTTTGTCTCAAACTGTGAAGACCAAAAAGATTCAAACATTATTAAGTTTCTTGTATTTACTCAGGTGTTTTAAAGAAACCATGGTAGACGGCTTGCTTAAAGTTGTCTTGGTATTTTAGAGCTGGAAGAAAGCAGATATCGATCCAGTTCTGTTTTAAAAAGGTTATAAACCCATAGAACTGATGTCTGTACCATTCCAGCGATTAGAAATAGTTATAAGAAAAGAATTAGAGGGCATGAATACATCAAGGAGAGACCCAGGTTTCTGTAGTAAACAGAAGTCATATTTTGCAGATTTATCGAAGTTCTTCAAAAGTATCAAGAAAAGTGGGTCAAGAGACCTGTTGATAAAGTATATGTAGATTTTAAGAAAGGTTTCAGTGAAGTCTCTTATCAAAGACTCTAAAAGAAACTAATCAATCGTAGAATAAAATCTTAGGGCTCTGACAGACACTGTTTTCAAAGCATCCATAAAAAAATCTGCTTAGCTGTTGGTTTAGAAAAAATAATAAAAACTAATATCAAGGCTTATTGTCCAGGTTAAAGAGAACGATATTATGCTCCACTGAAGTACTTCTGTGGTTCACATGTATGTCAGGTACAGGGTGCTCCCTGTATCCTCCCATTTCAAAATGAGTAGTACAGAGCTAAATAAAGGTATGAAACAACTTCCATGGAATTTGGTCATTCCAATGTATGGAATATTCTTGGAATATATATTCTAATAATATCTGCTGATGATCTATTAACAAGGCTTCTTAGCAGTTCAGGGGATAAGCGATAAAAATCTAATCCCACTAACCCTGTGTGATCAAAGCACTATGTGAATGAGGTAGCACTCCTGCATTAGGTGAGGTGGCAGAAGTCATTACCTCTAGGTGACAGGCTGGAAAATTCAGGCTCAAGCAGATTAAGTAACTTGCTTAAGGTTTAAGGGCAAGTGTGGGTAATGAAAAGATTTGCTTTACCTAGTTTGATTCTAACTCTTCTATTATTTACCAGGGTTGTCATTCTTTCCTTTTTTGATCAATGCCTCTGAAACATGCCAAAGCATTCTTGAGACATCCAAGGAGTAAGTTTTGAGCAAGAGAGGCTCTTGAATGTAACACTTAACAGTGCACTTCCACAACAGCTGAAGCAGATGTGAGTTGGGACTTCTGTGGTTCCTCCCCTCCCATTTGCCACCACTGTTCATTACTATTCGTGTTCCTGCCCTCTATTTGCAGAAGCACTTTTCTTCATTCATTGAGAGACAGTTAATTCTGTTCCAGATCAGAGGAAATACCTGGTTTTGCAATACTGTTTAGCTAGTGTATGTATGTTTGTTAATAATTGTCTTTTGAAGCTCTTTTATTTGGACTATGGTAGGGGTAAAGTGGTAATTCAGCTACTTACTTTTCTTTGAAAATATGTCTTAAACTGGAATAATAGCGCTTATTTTAATTATTGGGTTTGGGGTTGTACCTGAGTAACTCCTCGAATATCTGGATAAGAGCTTCTCAAGGGAATTATTGTCTGGGTGAGACTTTTTAGATTCTGTAATCTGTAAGCATTTCAGTGGTCATCTTAGTAACCAATTCAGGAGAAGACAGGTGTTTTAATTGCATAAATAGACACCTATCTACAAGCCTGGATTTAAACTTCATTCACAAAGTGAAGCAAGACTGTAAATATTTTCTTGAGCCAGATATTAATGATTATTTGTTAATATGACATTTTCTCAATTAATAAATTTTGAAGATTACTTACACCTCTGGAAGTGGTTTTGCACTCTGGAGTTAAATCTTGAAATTGGTCTTTGGAGCAATTAGTCTCCTCAATTTCATATTTAATTGCATAATTCCATCCAGCTACCACCTAGAACAGATATTTTGGAGATACATCATGTAAACCAGTACAAACTTGGAACTTAAACTATTAAATGTGATTTGCAAAGAAAGCAAAACAACTTTTCTCGTGCCTTCCATCCATCAAGTCACCTTGCAGTCATTGAGCCATAGAGTATTCATGGAGAGAAAAAAAAACACCAAACTTGTTCTTGTGATACAAAAGTTAAACTAAGTCAGGCGTACACTACAAGCACACTTTGTATTTAGATTCCACTTGTCCTGGCAAGCCTGCAACCTCATAATGGTTGGGTTTTTGTGCTTTCCTCCAAAGTATGTGTAACTTACTACTCCCAGTGACAGGAAGCTGGTCTAGATAGATGACTATACTAATACAGCTTGGCAAGTCCTATGTTCCTGAGTATGGGACATAGTAAAGAAGTATCTGAATAACGTAGCTTTATACTGCTGACATCATTTGTTATTGACTATCTTGCAATTATCATCACCTATAATTCTGTCTGCCTTCCCCTGCCTGCTGTTTTGTTCAGATTTGTGACCCTTTTTTTTTCATTTTCTCTCCTGGAAGTGATTCAGTTTTCCTCACTATAGCTACTGCTGCTCACCCATGAAATCTCTCCATGTCACAGTGTTGGGCTAGAAAGGGGAAATAAGAGCCAAATATAGGAACTTTCCATTCCAGCTCAATTAAAGTGGAGGGCTCTGACTACTCTCTGTTGGCCAGAAGTGACATGATGGTTCTCTTTCCAGCTGCTGGATTTTAGTCTGTCTGTGACATTTTGTCATGTGGCTTAAATGTTGTGCAATCTTGTCCTTCAGCTAAGAGGATCATTGCCATCAGTAAATAGAGAGAGGACAGTCTGAATTAAATCATGGGTCAAATTGATATGAGATTAGAAATGCTTTTTGGCTAAGTAAATACATATACATACAAAGAAAAGGATCTGTATTTGGTGTTCGGTTTAAAAAAAATTAAGAAACTCTACTTTCTAGCAACAATCACACTATCCAAGGGAAAGCCTTTCACAGAGAAATAATTGTTGCTTGGAATACCGGATGACACAGAATTTCTGCAACTTGGGAAGTCACTTCTTGCAAAGCAGATATTCGTGTGCAGAAATCTTTCGGCAAGTGGCATGTTGGCATTTTGTTTTTCTTACCCAATTTTCCTATATGGGGTTTACTTGTACTATAGTGTATAGCAGCTGCTTGCATATGAGCACTAACGCATTGCAAAAACATAGATGCCTGCTGCTGTTTGAGAGGCTGAAGAGTATATGAGATGTCTGTGCTGGCTGGCAGTTTTGTCACAGCACCTAAGACAGATCTGCTCCTGCTGGAGCTTCAGGGTGAGGCCAAGTAGAATACCCAAGAGTCTTGAAGATGACACAAGGTGTCTGTGTCAGCAGTGAATGCAAATAAACTGGGACTGAACACTGGTTAGATGGAACTGCAGACAAAGTATGTTTTCCATCAGTTCGTAAAGTTAAAAGCTTTGAAAATCCAGTAGGTAACAATTTATGATTTCTTATAAATGAAGAGAATTATTTACAGGATCTACTCTATATGTATTTTGTATACTTTTATTATGAATTATAAACTAACTTAAAAATCAGAAACATGTACATAAAACAATCAGGGTCTGGAGTTTTGTGGGGTTTTTTTTGGTAAAATTTAGAGAAAAATCGTACACAAACCTGTCTTGTAGCTTCTTTTATTTCCACAAGCTTAAAAAGGGCAGGTTCACCACTATGCTTGTTAAACTTCTGAATGGCTTGTTTCAGAATTTCCAACACTACTGAACTGTCACTTGATATAGGATGAAAGCATCCAAGACATGTAGCCTGAGTAAGTGTTATCTTTGGCGTAGCTGCAAAACAAAACAAAAAGGAAAAAAAAAAGGACTTCATGTAAAACAGCCCCAGGTTTTAATTTTTCCTATGTGGGAATGAGAGAAAAGGCTCAATGAGCTAGAGCCTTTCCTGCATTTAACTGGGAGGAGCAAAACCAGGCACAGCTACAGGTTGGGCAGAGAAGAGATTCAGAGCAGCCCTGCGGAGAAGGACTTGGGGGTGTTGGTTGATGAGAAAATGAACATGAGCAGGCAGTGTGCACTTGCAGCCCAGAAAGCCAACTGTATCCTGGGCTGCATCAAAAGGACTGTGACCAGCAGGTTGAAGGAGGTGATCCTGCCCCTCTACTCTGCTCTCCTGAGACCTCACTTGGAGTATTGTGTGCAGTTCTGGTGTCCTCAACATAAAAAGGACATGGAACTGTTGGAACAAGTCCAGAGAAGGGCCACGAGGATGATCAGGCGACTGGAGCACCTCCCTTATGAAGATAGGCTGAGGAAGTTGGGGCTGTTCATCCTGGGGAAGAGAAGGCTGTGTGGAAACCTCATAGCAGCCTTCCAGTATCTGAAGGGGGGCTATAGGGATGCTGGAGAGGGACTCTTCATTAGAGACTGTAGTGATAGGACAAGGGGTAACAGGTTAAAACTTAAACAGGGGAAGTTTAGGTTGGATATAAGAAGGAAATTCTTCCCTGTTAGGGTGGTGAGACACTGGAATGGGTTGCCCAGGGAGGCTGTGAATGCTCCATCCCTGGCAGTGTTCAAGACCAGGTTGGACGAGGCCTTGGGTGATATGATTTAGCGTAAGGTGTCTCTGCCCACGGCAGGGGGGCTGGAACTAAATGATCTTAAGGTCCTTTCCAACCCTAACTGTTCTATGATTCTATGATTCTAAAACTCACATTTCAGTTTCAGGGCCTGCAAAGGCATTCACTGCATCATGTTTTTGTTTGTGGTGGTGGGGTGCATCCATGACATTTGGATCCAGGCATGGTTTCAGCAGCAAACTTCAGTCAGAGGGGTGGGTGAGTTCAGGAGTCATTGAATCTCCGAACCTGACACCACCCAGGAAGGATCATCACTCATTCAGTCAGGCTAGAGCCACTGGAGGCTACAGCTTAAGAGATGTTCTTTCAGATTTTTCAAAGCTCAGCTACTACAGGCAGCTGCTTCCTGTCCTCACCATGTTTCAGGGTGGGGACTTTGGCACGTGTGTTTTGGCTCACCCATGATGAACTGCTCTGACTTTGAGCTCCTTCGGGACTGTAACTATTTTACTGCTGTGCTGTTTGAAACCCCTGCTAGTCACTGTGGCTGCCAGTTACCACTTGGTGTTACCTTCAGGACTAACCAACTGGATTGTCTGTGCATAGACAAGCTTGATGGGGGTGCTCAAACTTCTGTTTCCTACTCCTAATCCTATTACTTCTCTTTCTAGTAATCATGGATTGGGTTTTCATAAATTAATTTTATAGTTCAGTACATAAATTAATTTCATGATTCAGTGAGCTTGAGAATGAAAGTGGGACAATATGTGGTCT
Source organism: Pezoporus occidentalis (assembly GCF_034315485.1). Classification (NCBI taxonomy): domain Eukaryota; kingdom Metazoa; phylum Chordata; class Aves; order Psittaciformes; family Psittacidae; genus Pezoporus; species Pezoporus occidentalis. The sequence goes on from NW_026916158.1 coordinate 13,640,867, forward strand.
CTATGGAATTGAAGTAAAATTTGTGTACCTTATCCTTAGCTGGCTTAAACTGGTTTTAATGGAGGTAAGCCAGCTTCCACCAGCCAGAAACCAGTCCAGAGTCAGTATGAATAAACTGTTCTACAAAGAAGGCTGCTACCTGACATGGTGGGGAAATCCCTCCCCAGATAGGATCTATTGTTTTACTCTTTCCATTTTAATCCTTCAGATTTGATTTGTCTCTTCTGTACATTGTGAATATCTCAGTGTAAGCAATACTATTTAGTGTTAGCTCTCCAAGGGGTACTTGAGTGAGGTCCTGCCCTTTGTGTTTTTACCATCACTTTTCTTGACTGACAAATATATGCATGTTACAGAAAAATATGACCATGTTTCCAAGGAGTAATCACAAAGTAGATAATAGAACATAAAGTGACTATGGTACCAACATTTTCATAAGTGCTGAACAAACGTGTATTCTTTTTTCAGAATTGCTGACTTGCTAAAAGGAGATGAGCTTCTTAGGCTGAATAGATAATTCATTTATGTATGTTTTATTAGTTTTCTAAGCAAAGATTCAAATGCAAATTTCCTTCCCATGCATTCTCTGTGGGATTCACACACCTTCTACTGGCAACTAGATGTCACCATTGCCCCACAAATGCATCTAAACCAAGTGATGTTTATTCTGTAGCAGAACATGGATTTTGTGTGTACTGCAGTTCCTAGAATGACACTGGCTGTAGGTATAGACATTTAGCTTTAAACAACGTAATTAGGAACAAAAAACTGCAAGCTCCCAGCTACCGGTTAGTTTAAAACTATCTTGGATATATGTCTTACATGAACGCGGGGCATAAGCACATAGAGATCTCAGTTGTAAAGCTTTAAAGCAGTGATCTCTTTGTAATACAGGAAATTACTATGTGAACATAGTCATATATGAATGTCTTGCAGGCAAGAAATGTAGTACTGCTTATTGCTAAGGTCTAAAAGATATCACAGTTTCTTATACATAATTACATCATTGCTAGATTTTTATTTTGTAAATTATTTTTTTCTTTTTTTTTATGAGGGTAAGTGTTCTTTTAGTGTGCAAACAGAAATAATTAATACTTTTTAGTTTGGAGAAAATTAAGATGCAATTTTGTAATATAGTTTTTTTCCTAATAATTTCTGGCTCAATTTTATACTTGAATAAATAAAGACAAAATTTAAAGCATGAGAAGTGGTATCTAGTCTCTAAGTTACTGATATGTTTTGATCTTAAGCAAATTCATTGTAACTTGGTATAATTCCAGTGTTTGAAGAAACTTACTACGCCTGCATGCGCTGGTTTTCATTACCCTGGAGAGACACTGACAGTGCTTCATTGACTTAGTCTATATGTGCATAATAGTGAAGTGAAATTTTGTCTTTAACATGTCGTTGCTTAAGGATGATTATTTATAAATGTCTGAATAGAACAATAAGGAGCTCCTATCTTTAAAATTACCTGAAAGTTGCGGTATTATATATTTCCTATTCTTATTTGTCAATGTACTTGCTGAATGCTGCCCCAAACAGTTCCATACCTGGAAATATTTTGCAGTCTTGTGAAACATTACTTGTTTTTTCAGCATTATTCATGTGAACCTGAGCTGTGCATTCTCCTGTTTTCTGCAAAAATATATGATAACATTTGTCTTAAACTTGCTGAAGAAAAAGGCAATATTATATATTCTTGTAGCTGTTGAATAAAGTTGACAGTTGCATATTGAGTTTGGAGAACAAGTTCATATGTACACTTGCAGTAATATCTAATTTGCTGGTTTGTTACCCAAAAAGAACAGTTTTGTTTGCGAGGAGAGTAGGGGATGAACTGAGCAGATAGTTTGAAAGATTGCTTTGTATCATGATTGATGCATGCTAATTAACTAAAGAATTTGCAGTCAGAATAATGGAACTGAACACATCCTCATAAATGAAGTCTGTATAAATTTTGTATTTATATCATTTCCACACTGCTAGGACAAGATATGCCTCAATGACCATGGCATTTCACGTTGATTTGTATGGTATCACAACCATCCCTTTTTTTGCATTGTGTAGTGTGGGAAGTAACAGTGACTTCCACTGGATATATGCAGCGTTCGTGCCCACTATGTGTGCCCCAATTGTATTTCCTCTAGGTGTCCTCTAGCAGCATGAGCCAGACATGCTTTATACTGCTAAAAGTCCTCTGTAAATCTTCTGCCATAGTGGCTTCCATGAGAGTATTTTTGGTGGTGCAGATCTGAAGTAAATTTGGTTGTGCAAGTTTCTATTATGCATAATTAACAGAAAGTTTTATAGCCCTTCCGTGTATGTTATGTTGAATTTATGGTGAACCTTCCTATTGAAGCACTGAAATGTTCCCTTCTGTACATATTCAGGATTATAATGGTAAATTCATTTTATAATGGTTAATTTTAATGTTGTAAGCATTTCTGTATTGTACTTTAATCCTCTCAAAAGCAACACAGCTAAAAAAATTTAAATTCTCTGCTGTATTTTTCCCCAAGCAACTGCAGTCGTGGTTATTATGCTGATGTTTCTATACAGACGACTTTTAAAGAGAACAGATACTTACAGCCTCTGCAGATACTTTGTAATCACAATCTTGCCAGAGTTTGTTTTCATCAGTGGCACAAGTGGTTTCTTGTATTCGGTATTTCACATAGAACTGTGCTTCAGGACCTGCCTGGATGAAAATATGCATGTCATTGTTTGTGTAGTGATAGATTAGGTGAAAAGATAAGAGCTTCAAAAGGTAAATACTATCCATTTTATAGTACGGTCTCAGATTAGCTGCTGGTCTCCATACAAGGTCTCCCAAGTCTTCATAGTTCAGCAATTAACTTATCTAATTATATTAATGAGCCCTTACTTACAAAGGTAGGTAATATGTTGACACAATAGATGCAGTATGCTCAGCCACCTTCATTTTAAATTATAGTACCAAGATTTTTAAAACCAGAAATAAGTAGTTATATTCATACTCAATATGAGTATATTCATACTCATATTGAGTACTCCAAATAAGCAAATTTGGGTTGCTGCTCAAATCGTTAGCATAATTACCAGCTTGGACTGTGCTCCTGCCTGACTCCTTCAGTCTTACTCTTGGGCTTCTCCCAGATCTGTCTACTTTACTTCTATACAATTCTATAGGCAGTCCAGAAACAGCAGCCAGCAACCCTCAGGCAGGCTGGCTGTGCCCAAACTGCCTTTACACTATAGTAACAGGGTATGTCGGCTGCCTTGCCTGCTTGGTGGAAAGGGGTGAGGAGACCATATGCTCTGGAGACAGCCTTTGGCAGTGCCTGCAGTTTTCCTCTAGGCATTGAAATCTGTGCTGCTCATGAGGGTAGATTATATAGGTAAATATATTATGATATTTCATCCATAAGAGAAAACACAGACAAAGCATTAAGTGAAGTTAGGCCTGGCCTCTGGATTGGTTTCTGATTTTGGTAAATTAGGAGGGGCAATTTCTCCTTGACATAAACTGAGTAGTGAGACCGTGCCTACAGGTAACATTAACATGATGCAAGGTTTGTGGTTAATCCTTTAGAGGAAATGTAAAGCTGGAAATTACTACTTTCGCAGCCACTAAAGCTGCTCTTCCAACGTGCTTTATCTAGTACAAACACAGGCAGCTGCTGGACTTTAACACCAGTTATTCTCAAATGATACTGCTGGAGAATAAATTATAATTCTTGCCTTAGTGGTATCAAGAAAGTGAAGCTGAGGTGATGGAAGTGGAACATACTGGATTTACACTTGTATAGACACAGAACTAGATTCTGTGTTCTCTCATTTTCTGTTGAGTATTGCTACAACTACAGAAGTGTAGAGGTACCTGATATAATGGTTGAAAGTTGTAAAACAGGATGAAAGAGTCTCTAAAAATGTAATGGACTTAATCCTCAGCAGGTATAAATTAACGTTTATGGAGCTGCATCAGATTATATTATTGGGAATGTGGATTTAAAAAGAGCTGAATTCTGTTTTCTGTTACAGTGTTCTAAGTCTGCAGTAAATCAACTCAGTGAGTAAATGAAAGAAGTGAGAAAAGACATTGTTTCTGTATTTGTTGTTGGTCTATTTCATTATTATAATGAATAGCTATGCCTTTAACTGGGGCAGGTTCAGTCTTTCACCAGTCAGCTTTTATGTTTTATTACCTTATCAATAATGAATGTACATGAATATGTAATAGCCAGCTATTTAATTAATGCATTCAACATTGTGAGACTAACGATGAGCAAAGTCTATACTCTTTTTAGAAAAAGAATAACGAATATGAGGAAATCTCTATTGCAGATTCCTTTTTTTAATTTAACAGCATAGTCAGATCAATGATTCAAAGTAATAACTGATTTCCATCTCAGATCTTTTAAGGAAAGGAAAGATGGATATCTAGAGAAAGATAAATAATAATTGCAATAAACATGTTCTTAAAAACAGAACATTGTTTAAGATAAAATACTGAAACTAATACCTGTCCTTTGGGACTATCAGCAAAAGGAAGGTGATGTTACAGCTATGATATAATGATATTTGCATTTGGCTGTTGTTAAAGATGTGTGTTGTTCAATGAAGACAGTGAGACTATTCGTTTGTTTAATATTAGTTGCATAAAGTGTTTGCCAGATTTCAGTCTTTGTCACTACATGATAAAATCTCCCCAGTTTGAAAACAGGAAAATCGGAGGGTAGGTGCCATGGGATGTAAGTAGTTTACTCTAAAGCATTTAGCAATTCATGTCCCTTTTCTGGGTAAAAGTGTCTTGTGATTTTGTAGTGCAAAATATTCTCTCCGACACTGGGTTTCTTATGTTTTACATCTGAAAATCCAATCCAATAGAAAGAAAATGCTAATGATGTTTTCAAGTAAAGTAATGCTTGTCATTATTATGGTAATGTCTTCTTTGTATGCCTCTCAGAGGTAAATACTCTTTTGTTAGATTAACACTATGCAGAAGGACTCCAGGCAAAAGGATCATGTTTCATTCTTTTTTTCTTCTGTAATTTTAGCTGTCACCCTATCTGTCTAAACTGCTACCTAGCGCTTTTACATCGATCTGTGACTCGGGACTAGTGTCAATCAAATAATAGTCACAAGTAATTTATTCCCTGTATTGCCAAATTTTATGAGGTCTTTCTTCTTCATATGTGCTACCAGCTCTTCTCAAATCAAGATAATACTCACATTTTTTAGAAAGTATGGTTTTGCCATTGATCTGACAACCTTACTGATGATGGAAAGGGATAGGATTCCCAGCGCAGAAAGGAGAATTGAGAGTGGACTAGTAAGACACAAACTGTATTAGTGGTAGAAATGTTCTATTCTTTAGTCCCTGAATTAATAAGCAGTTCACCAGCACACATAGTTCTGTTGATAAGAACATAATAGATGTTCCTTGTCACAGTAGTGAGTATCTTACTGTGCAAGTAATTTCTTTGGGTTTTTGTAAACGTTCTGGAATATGCTTTGCTGTCATGCTTACTTTCTTATGAAGGAGAGAGAGAGAATCTGATTCAGAGTGCATGAACAATTCAATCCTCTTTTTTTTTTTCTTTCAAAGTCTACTTACAGTTCTCTTGGCTTCCATCACCATGTGCAGAGCAAATTGATTACCAGTTGCTATGTCTCCGTTGTATTTCTTCAGTGCTGTGTCAACAGCTTGAAAGACATCAGGATCATCACAGTCCAAAAACTCATATAGAAGAGGGGTGGCTCTGCTAGAGAAAAAGCTACAGCAGAGTGCTAGTACAATAAGATAGATCATAATTAGATTTAAAAAAAAGTGCCCCCTCTGAATTAGAAGGCTCTTTAAAAACCAAATGGAAAAGGAATGCTTGACAGGGTTTTAGTCACCTCTCCTGTTTTTCAGGAGCTACAGCTAAGTAAACAGAATGAATGGGCTGCTGGGGTTGGTTGGTTTTCATCATACCCTGTTTATACTGCAAATAAACTTCTGAGTTTATCTAAATAAACTTTATGTGGTCACCAGAATGACACTAGGGTTATCCACCTGCCATCAAAATAACAGGCTAAATGTCTGTAGTTGGGGACAGGATTAGACTAAGTAGGATGGCCCCTGGGCAAAAGAGAAAGCAGAATGTTTGTAGGTCTCTAGCTTCTTAAAGTCTAAACTGCTACTGAGAATCTATTTTTGAAGGCTTAAATGAAAAACCCAAGAAGGTCACAGTAGCAATGAAGTTCTGGTTCTGGACAACAACCCTGTAAATTTTATAGATCTGTTTAGTGTTCAGACTGCAATAGTTCTGAGAAGTCAGAACATGTTTGAAAAAGCCTTTGGACAGATGCGTATCGTTGAATAGCGCGTAACTCTTCAATGACACTTGATAAACCTTGTCCTTCATGCTACTCTTGGAAGGGTCCATCCTTGCTGCCGTATGACAGCTACCTTTGGACCATGGATTAGTCTTCAGAATTTTTTGTTACCATTACAGGTAGGGAAAGTGATGCCCAAGAACAAGTGATTAAGTAATGTTGCCTGTGTCTGTCAGAGCCAGAATCAGAGTTGGCTGGGAACATCTGGTGCTTATCTCCAGTGCTGAGTACCAAATAGCTTTGCTTTAAATCTGTGAATGCTTTAGGATTGCCTCAGCTCCATTGTTCTAGTTGTATCTTGCTGTATTGAGTTTGCATGGCAAGGTTTTGGTAGTGGGGTTGTACAAGTGTGGCTTTTGTGAGAAGCTGCTATAAGTTTCCCCCATGTCCAATAGAGCCGATGCCAGACAGCTCCAAAACGGAGCTGCTGCTGGCCAAGGCTGAGCCATTCAGCAAATGGTAGCGCCTCTGGGATAACATATTAAGAAGGGGGCGGGGGGAACTGCACAATAGCAACTTCAGCTGGAGAGGGGAGTGAAAATATGAGAGAGAAACAGCCATGCAGATAGGAAGATCAGTGAAGGAGGTGCTCCAGGTGTTGGAACAGAGAAACCTCTGCAGCCCATGGGGTGGCCTGTGGTGAAGCAGGCTGTCTCCCTGTAGCCCATGGAGGTCCGCGGCGGAGCAGGGGTATGCTCAAAGGAGGTTGAGACCTTGTGAGAAGCCTGTGCTGGAGCAGAATCCTGGCAGGACCTGTGACCCCATGGAGAGAGGAGCTCACACTGGAGTAGGTTTTCTGGTAGGGCTTGTGACCCAGCAGGGACCCATGCTGGAGCAGTCTGTTCCTGAAGGACTGCACTCTGCAGAAGTGACCTGCACTGGAGCAGTTCATTAGGAACGGCAGCCTATGAGAAGGACTCATGGTGGAGAAGTTAGTGGAGGATTGTCTCCTGTGGGAGGGACCCCATTGTGGAGCAGGGGAAGAGTGTGAGGAGTTCTCCCCTGGGGAGGAAAGAATGGCAGAGACAATGTGTGATTCTGTGACCACAACCCCCATTCACTGTTCCCCTGCACCGCTGGGATGGGAGGAGGTAGAGAATTTGGGAGTAAAGTTCAGCCTAGGAAGAAGGGAGAGATGGGTGGAAGGTGATTTTAAGATGCAGTTTTATTTCTCATTATCCTACTCTGATTTGATTTGACTAATTTCTCCAAGTCAAGTCTGCCCTTGACAGTAATTGCTGAGTGATCTCTCCCTGTCCTTATCTCGACCCATGAGCCTTTGGTTATATTTTCTCTCCCCTGTCTAGCTGAAGAGGGGAGTGGTGGAGTCCAGCTGGGGTCAACTAGCCCCATTTGCTACAAGTTTTGCTTAAAGAAAATGCAGTTTAGAGGCTTTGTGGATAAACTATGCAAGAAATAAGGTTGTTCATACATGGTAATGCACTTTTAAAAATTAGACAACCTCCATTTAGTTACACAAAATGCTGTTTTCCCATTTTGTTTCTTTTTTCTCCAGCATAGCCCTCATGCTGTGTTTTACTTTATGCTATTAAAAATCTACTTTGAGGACCAAATAACTAATTTTTTAAGATTAATCCCATGTTCTTTCTTATGAGATAACCATTCTGAACTAACTCATTGACATTCCAGGTGTGTGTGAATGGACTTTAATTTGATGGGGGCTACAATTCATAGAGACACGAGTATTCTTTCTTCCTGCTCCTCCGAGCTCCGTTTCCAATGAGGAAGGTTCAGTGAAAACATTTACATGAAATAGTTATTACATGCATTTTCTTTTCTCCTCTTCTGAGAGCAATTATGAACTGTTTGAAAAGGGCTGTCCTTGAATGCAGTATTTCTGGCATATCACCACCTGTAACTGTACCAATGTAGCAGGCCACCCTACTGTGTTAAACTCCAAGTTATTAACTATTCTCAGATCTTTTCTAAATAATGTTGGGAACCCAACCACTATTGATCAGTATATCTTAGAGTATGCCTCATGGATATTTACTGTGCAGCTAAACTTACATAGTAACAAAAAGGACAAAATTTTGGCAACCATGTCAAGAAAAAAAGAAAGCATACATATTTTTATTTTCTTTGAATTTTTATAAAGCATGAGTGTAGTGCTATGGATCATTTTTTATGGATATTGGTCAGATTTCCTTGAGTCAGGTTTCCTCAGAGAAGTACATTATGATTATGAATTATGAGAAAATGAAAGATTTTACATAGTAGTTTTGACTATTAGGAAATCTTCTTTTTTGTTAGAACTAAAGGAATATTGTTTGCTGGGGAGATTTGTACCCATTCACACTATCTGAGGGACTCAGAATTTAGAGCCTTTCAGTTACAGTGGAGTCTGAGATAGATGGGATCAAGAGGCAGGTTGGAATACGTAAGCATTAGTTTTTGTGCTGCTTCTTAGAAATTATATCCTTTTCCCCCTTCTCCACATGGTGTTTTCATTCACTGTACAGCTGTCATTGGCCCTGCAACTCTCAAGCCAGGAGACCCAGACTCTCTGGGGTCATGCAGATTTTTCTGCCATGGAGCTATGTGGAAATAAAGGCAAAATTTTTGGAAGAACAAGTTTGGGCATTCCTGGGCATGACTTTGATTGTGTAAGTTGATCTAGAAAACCTGGAGCTTCTGGCATCTCCTTGAGACTTGAGCTAGTGAAGGGAATACCTTCACCAGAATGAGGGCTGCTTTGGAATAGATGAAGAAAGTTTGCAGTGGGAGGTGTGAGAGAATCCCGCTGATTTAGAACTGGAATGCGATAGAGAGCTTCTGTTATTTGGAATGGAATATACTTTCCTGACATGTTTGTCTTGTTGCAGTGATGTCTATAATGGTGATCATGGAAATGAGGAGGGTGATGTGGTCCATGATGGGGTGGAGGAGGATGGTGGTGATGTGGCCCATGAGGGGGGGGAGGACAGTGTGGTCCGTGAGGAGGGGGAGGGCAGTGTGGTCCATGATGGGGAGGAGGATGGTGGTGATGTGGTCCATGAGGAGGGGGAGGGCAGTGTGGTCCATGATGGGGAGGAGGATGGTGGTGATGTGGTCCATGAGGAGGAGGAGGACAATGTGGTCCATGGTGGGGAGGAGGATGGTGGTGATGTGGTCCATGAGGAGGAGGAGGAGGACAATGTGGTCCGTGGTGGGGAGGAGGATGGTGGTGATGTGGTCCATGAGGAGGAGGAGGACAGTGTGGTCCATGATGGGGACCAGGAGGAGGAGGATGTGGTGCATCATCAGGAGGAGGAACAGAAGGGGAATGTTGTGATTCTTCTTGGGGAGGAGGATGTGGTTCATCATGGTGAGGAGGAGGCGGATGATGTGGTCCACCGTGGGGAGGAGGTGGAGGACAGTGGTGTGGAGGGTGAAGGTGGTGATGTGGTCCATCATGGGGGGGAGGAAGAGCAGCTTCTTCATGGCTGTCTTGATGTTCTTCATTGAAACTGTGGTCATGCTCAGCGTCTTCGGGTCTGGACTGAGAAGAGGGTGGACATCCATGCCTGTGATGATGTCTGTGGCCAAAATGATGATGGGGATGTCTGTGCAGTTGTCCCAGAGCTGAATATCTGCATCTTTTCCCATAGCCATGCTTCTGTTTGTAAAAACACCAGGGGAGGAAGTATTAAGATGTTAATAGGACAGAGAAAGAGACAGAAGTGAGAGGTAGTAGGTTTGCATTTATGGATCTGGTGAACCCCCAAACCCCCAAACCAAACTCTGCATTTTTTTCAGGATAGAAGAGAAGGAGTAGATGATAAAATGCTAAATTACTGAAAATTGTCTGGAAATACTACACCATAACAAAATGAAATGAGCGAAATGAGCAAAATAAGCAAAATTTGTGATGTATCAAAACAAAATAAACCCCACATTGGAGTAGCTGTCGTAATATAAACTGGAGTGCCAAGTAGGGTAAAGAGCAGCTCCCCTCCTCTTGCTTTCTAAAGTTCCTCCGAACTTGTTTGTCAATCTCTATTCACTTTAACTGAGGAGTACGATTGGACTAGGAGGAGACACCCTTGGAGCGAGTAGTAGGGATAACTCAGTTCTAATTCATTCACTGATTGACCTAGCAGTCAAAAGCCAGCCTGTCCTGACATGCTGCATCACACCCAGGCAATAATAAAGGGACATAACAGTTGTTCCAATCATCTGTCAGTCTGGACTAACAGATGATTATGTAGCCTGCATGAGGGTATAACCAGAGACATTTCAGTAAGTGAATACATACCCAGGGATGGTAGATTTCACAGCTTATATCTGTTCCATCAGGTTCTTCTGAACCACTGATAATTCTTGCCTTGCAGAATCCCACATGCTAAGCAAAAGAAGAAGTCAAAAAACAATGCACATCTGGGTTCTTGTGGTGGAGTTAATAGAAGTTACTGGAAGTTTAACATTTTGAAAGCTAGGCTAGTTCCTTCAGTACCTAAGTATGTTTATGTAACTTGGCTAGATCCTGAGCTTTCTGGCCAGTGATACTTGTCAGTAATTAATCATGATTAAAATATATGCCATTTTTTAGTATGCTTTACTGTGAAGACCACTTTGCCATGAGCATGTAGAGAGCTACTGCACTCCAACTTACCTTTCTTTTGGTAAGTTTCTTTTTGATGTCTGTAAGTAATTGGTCAATGTCTCCAAAATGAGTACCCCATGAGTGACTGATCTTTTTTTTTTTTTACTTTTTTTTTTCCTGTCTTTGCTTGTCAAATGTCTGCTCATACTGGCTACTCTGAAGTTTTGCTCAAAGTCCTCAAAACCAGACACTGCATAGCTATGCTGCTTCAGACAAAGTTCAAGGTAGAGCTTTCACCCATATGTATTTTTGATAAGTAATCTTTCATAATCTTTTAGCGTTACTTCCCTTAGCATTCTGTTTGCTGTGACTTTCACCTGCTGTCCAGTCATTGTGTGTGGAATTGCTCATGCGAAAGTGCACATAACTCCGGTAAAGTGTTCTGTGTATGTTCTCTATGTTCTCTATAGTGGGTGCTTTGTCTTGATACATGTTCGGGCCATTAGTAGCCTGTTGTGATCAGCGGTTATAAATGTTAACAGCAGTTTACACACATGCACCAGTGGTGGCAGCATTGAGAACAGAATTCAAAAACTAGATATCTCTCTGGCTTGTCCTTCATTCTAGTGAATTTCTGTTTCTGCTACCTGTCCATTCACAACCGTTCCCAGTCGTCTGGAATATAAACAGCCAAAGCAGAAAATGGATGTAGATAAAATAAAAGTTCTACATGTTTTATTTTTCCATATTTTATTTGATTCCTTCAATTTAATTTCTGAAATTTATTCTGAAGTTAGGACCTTGCCTAGTTATTTCTTTGGTGTAGACTATTATTGCAATGGGAAGGTGGGTTAGGAGAGTACTTTTATAGTAATTTGCAGGCAAGCCTGAATTATTCCACTATCCATTTCGCTGCAGTAGAGGAAAACAAAAAAAAAGTAACCCTGGGCTCAATGGGATGACAACACATGCATTTTTTTTCAAGATCTATGATTTGTGTTAGTGTAAAAGTTTGCATGAATGATTTACTAGGGAATGGCCACAATTCAAATATGAAAGCCACATATAAACTGAAAAGCTCACCTCTAGGCCTGTAATATACCAGACTCCAGTTACATTTAAATTCGAAAGTTCAGACTGGTTCCTTACAGAATAAAAAGGAGCAGCTGTAAAATTAGCACCTGGACATGGACATGCTGGATTTTTAATTTTGAGTTGGGGTGTATGCTTATAAGAAATACTTGGAAATATTGTGGGAAGACCTTCCTGGTGCCACTCATTTTATCAGTTTTCATTCTAAGACTACTTACAGTGTGCCAGTCATCAAGAAAATCACATTCCAATGCCTGATCTGCTTGTTGTGCAGGTTTGGAACAGTTGGTCTCTTTTATAGAAAATCCTAAAATGTGACCTTCACGGGAGCCAATCTGAAACCAAGAGGTCAAACAAGAAGTAGTAAATAGGTGTATTTAAAGTTCTGTAATTTTAAAAGCAACCATACTTCATATCATTGTCAAAATCCCATCTACCTCATGCTTTCGTTACCTGTGCTGTTCCAATGTTAATATATATACTGTAAGGAAAATAGAGTATATATTTTATACCTTACTTTCTGCACACCTTTATGAGTTCCAGGAATGGTTGCTTTATTTCTTTGTCTGGTATCTGTATGTATTAAGACCTGTTACTTTTGCAGTCTGTGTTTTTAGAAAGTAGCACCCTTAGAGTCTTCTCCCCAAATTGAACTGCTGCTCCTCTGAAAGTACAGAGATCTACTGGATGACAACCACCATTTTCCAGAAATGGGAATGCATAGTACTACAGTGCTGATGTTATTTTGAGATAAAATTTTGCCAGTTACAGTGAGATTGTTGCTTTCTCTGTTGTCAGTGGCATTATTCATACAGAAGGCATTGTTCCATAAGATCATGAGAGAAAGCCTATGTGATCCTAGTAAAATCCATAAAAAAGTGTTTCATTTTAATTTCCAGCTGTAGTAGTAGTTTATTTTAAGTCTGTGTGAAAGATGTCCATAGCATATGTGTGCACACAAGTTTCATTAGCTTGACTAAATTGGTTAAAAGTGGATGCACATACTTTATGGTATATGTTTTATCATAATTAATAGTTTCTAAGTGTTAAGGAGTCTATTGAAATCCACTGGTGCAATCTAAATTGTCACTGTAGCTGAAGGCAGCAAAATGTGAAGTCAAAGCCTTTAGGGACAAATCTATGAATCAGGCAATCTGAAAAGAGCCACTTGCTAAATGGGAGTAGGGGTACACTGCACGGGACTGCAGTGTAGAACACTGTAGTGTTTCTGAGCAATATTAAAAGCTTCAGGGAGGTGGGGTCGGCATGCTATAATGTTGGCAGTTTCCAAGATCAACATGTATTATGGGAAGGACCGTGGGACCTCATTACTGAGGTGTCCTGAACTGACATGTGTTGGCAGATGATCCTGTGCTGTTTGTGTGAAGGTCTCCAGTATCTAGCAACAAGAAATTGCGGTGATGTGAGAGTTATACTTCAAATCACCCAAAGGATAAGTCTTCGTGGTAACATCACTCAAAGATGGAGGAGTTATTCACTAGAGCCAGCAGTTCTTCAAGAGGTACAGCACAGATGCATACCTCCTGTCATTCAGAGCTCTTGGAATGCTGCTTTGCTCTGCAGCAGAGATTCAAAATGCTAAATATGCTAAGAGTAGAAAATTATCTGATTTTGGTTGACAGAATGTGTGACTGTGATAATACAATGACTACATCTTAAAGAACTCTGTTCAGTAGTAAATACACTCTTGTATGTTATGGTATGATAGGTAAATAGGCATTCAAAATAAAAACAGGTACACAAAGAAGGCTCTGACATTTTGGTTGCCATCTCACTGCTATAGTTTTTAGCAGATGAAGTCCTTTTGCTTTCACATGCCTAAATTAAAGTTAATAACAAGTCTTTGCAGAAATGGGACCTTCAATTTTAACCAGATGGTTTACCACTAAATGGTGACAAGCAATAGCTCTGATCCTAGAAAGTTTTGAGCTCTGGTCCCATGGCTTTGAGCTCCTCACAAAATTTTGTCATTTATAAGTAATTTTAGGACAAAATGCCAGTTACCATCTTTAAAATCTTTTCAATTTTGTCCACGCCGAAGTAGTTTGTGTGGTTACCCTCATTGTTGAATTTTTCCAGGGCCTTCGCAGCAATATTTTTATGTTGCTCAGTGATTTCTAAGATTTCAACTTTCACAGGACAGTCCTTGCACTCTAATAAATCTGGTGGAACTGTGAAAACAGAGAATTTACTAATATTGCAATGGATATTAATACACTTGGGAGTGTGCATATGCCTTTAATGTGAACTCATAATTAGAAACTGAAATGCAAACATTTCCTTGGAAGTATAATATCTGTGCCTCACTCCTCAAATATGGGTTTGTCCTATAATATGGAAAAAATACAAACTTGTGGAAATGAATATTCTTATAAATCTTTTAGCTCCACTTTAGAATCTTACCGCCCCAAATGGGCATCCTTCCTAAGTTTAGGTTTGTCCTGATACTCATTATCATGCTATGGTGGACTGGAATGGTGACGTCATCTGACGTTAATAAAGTCTGCTTAGAAGAGCAGGGTAACCTTAATTCTATTACTAATTCTTAACATTCCATTTGAATTATCTAAAATATAAATGAATTGCAAGCAGATGAATGAGTCTGCTATATGGTTACCATATACTAGTAATGCACAGACTTGTAATTTGGCACTAGGCCTGGTTTGAGGCATGCATTGGCTTTACAACAGTGATTATTTTACCTGGACTTAATGTACAATTGAATCCATATAGTTGAGGTTTCTCCAGCAGATGGTTTGTATGCATGATAATCTTACACTGCCCAAAGTCCTGAGAAGAAAAAAAGGATATGTGATTATGATGTTATTTTCTCCAAATTTAATTGGATGTAGGTGATCATAGAAATTATGCCTCCTTTCAATGTACAGTACTTCTGAGAATGATAGATGTGGTCATTAATGGAATGTTTTATCTGGTACATCCCAAAATTTGTGGTCAGATAAAATGGGATATCCCTCTACAAGAGCCTTTATTTTAATTCTCAGTTTTCATGACTGAGTAGACAATGAAAAACTAAACCAGCCTTCTCAGTCATTCTAATATTTACAGTAATATAATACTAGCTAACAGGGGATGTTAGGATGACAGAGATACCCAAGGTTACATAAATCTCTATCAAAAAATGGATGGACCTTTTCTTCCATTCCTTTTCCCCAACTTAATAAAAAATAAATCGCTCTTCTAACTTCTCTCCATTCCTCTCCTCTCCTCTTCTCTCCTCTGCTCTCCTCTCTCTGTTCTCCTCATGGCCTTCCTGGTTTGTCCTGTCTGGTAGTTCCACCACTCTCCTGTTTAAGTAAACTTTTGGATTGGTAGTTCTCATCCCAGACTGCTTCAGTGGACTGCAAAAATAAAGGGTAAGTATTGCTACATATCGTATGTGTAATTACACTACCAGTATTTCATATTGTCATACAACAAATGCTATGACAGGAAACTGACAAAATGTAACACTGGTATTTCTGGCTAATATACTAGGAATATGCTTAGAAAATAATTTCTAATGCCTTTTAGTTGTCAGCAAATTATTCTTTAAACATCAGTACTGCTACCACCAGTGGAATGCTGAGTGTATCTTCTCTGAGACAAATAAATAAAGCTGCACTTATTTGAGGAATCAACCCTTTTCCAAACCTTTAGCTTACATTCAACAAGTCTAGAATTCAATAGATTTTATTTTATAGTGAGCCATATTAAAGCCTAGTCTTAGAGATTTTGTGACATAGAAATTTCTGGGCAGTTAGTTGAAGATCAAGTTAATGCATTATTGACATATGACTCTGCCTGGGTGCCATTACTTGCCATGGAATAGATGTCACTGTATTCACAGGATGCCCAGTGTCTTCTGGATAATACAGGGCATTCAGTTTCCAGCACATCCAAAGTTAAGTAGAGGAAAGATGAATTTCCCTGGAAGAGAATTGCAGGTAAAAAAAGAGTTTGTATATAAGAAGTTTGGTCTGAAAGAAACTTCTTTGAAGTAGGTATGTTTAATCTTTAATGTAGCTTCCACAGTTCTCTATTAAGGTTTTTCTGAGCTGACAAGCCTAGAAAGGGTTTAGGCTGGAAGGGAACTTTGAAGATCATCTTGTCCAGCCACTTTCTCATGGCAAAGCTAGCTCCAAAGTTAGATTCAGATGAGTTTGGTGTATCACCAAGACAATGTTCCACAACATCTCTAAGCCATTCCAGTTTCCATGGAAAAACTTAACCATTTTCTCCATGATTTATTTTTTGGCCTTACATCTAATGAGAGTTTCCCTTACTGCAACTTACAACTGTTATCTTTTTGTTGAGAACTTGTGAGAAGAGTGTGTTGTTATCCTGTCATCCATCAAGTAGGGAAGATGCCAGTGTTAAAAAGTTGCCATTATGTCTTTCTGATTTTCACATAGAGCATTGGTCTATTAAGAAATCAGTTGCCTAGGCAGCCAATTCTATAGCTACATCCATCTCAAATGACTTTTGTGATCAGATACTCTTTCAGAACTTTGTTTCCTGCTCAAGTTATTCAAGGAGCAGTGCAACAAAGCTGATTATTGTTTGTAATGTAAAAGTGTCCTGGTTTTGTCTGGGATGGAGTTAATTTTCTTCCTAGTAGGTGGTACAGTTCTGTGTTTTGGCTTTACTGTGAGAATAAGGTTGGTAACACACCTATGTTTTAGTTGTTGCTAAGCCGCACTTACCCTGATCAAGAACTTTGCAGTCTCTCATGTTCTGTCAGTGAGGAGATGCGCATGAAGCTTGGAGGGAGCAGAGACAGGACACCTAACCCAAACTTGCCAAAGGGATATTCCATACCATAGATCGTTATGCTCAGCATAGAAAGTGGGCCAGTTGGCTGGGAGCCAGTGATCACTATTCGGGGACTGCTGGGCAACAGTCAGCAGGTGGTGAATGATTGTATTGTGCATCACTTGTGTTTCCTGAATTCTGAATTTTATTACTCCTTTTCTCTTTTTCCTATTATTATCATTGTTATTGTTGTTATTATTATTACTATTTACCTTTTTTCAATTGTTAAACTGTTCTTTTCCCACGGGTTTTACCTTCTTCCAATTCTCCTTGGAACCCTGTTGGAATCACCCGGGAGTGGGGGATGAGCAAGTGGCTGCATGGTACTTAGTTGCTCTCCGGGATTAAACTATGACAGTCCTTTTTGGTGCCCAACATGGGACATGAAGTGTTGAGATTACAACAGATCTTACCAGAGCATGTTAAAACAAATTTGTTATAAACGTTCATGATACTGGTGTAATAGTCACTGGTCACAAAAAATGTTCATTCATTCACCCTTTAATAGCCCCGTATGGCTAGTGTGACAGTCTAATGGAGAGTGGAGACTAGCAGTAGACTATCGCAGCCTGAATGAAGCCACACTGCCGCTGAGTGCTGCCATACCAGACATTCTAGAACTGAGAAGGTGCAGAGACCTTACAGGGAGAATTCTTTAGCAGTAGGATAGACAGAAGGGTCTTTGCTGTTCTTGTAGGCTCTGTATGATAGCTGAAGCTGTGACCCTGGATCGCAAAGACAGCAGAATTCATTAAGGGTATAAA
This sequence comes from Pezoporus occidentalis, assembly GCF_034315485.1. Lineage (NCBI taxonomy): Eukaryota > Metazoa > Chordata > Aves > Psittaciformes > Psittacidae > Pezoporus > Pezoporus occidentalis. The sequence goes on from NW_026916158.1 coordinate 13,658,468, forward strand.
GCAGACCATAAGCATGTTAGTCTAGTGGTTATACCATTCACTTGGAAATATGAATCCTCAGCTCTGATCCCTATTCCAAATTATGGTTCTATGGTTTGTGGAGTTAATAATTGATTAAAATGTAGAAACACTGAGATTTTTTTTTTAGAAATAACTATGGTTCTACTCTTCCATCCCATGAATTTTGCATGTCTTACTGTCCAGTGGCTCCCCTTCACAGGGGTGGCACACACACAGTTGCATGGCAGCAGCATTCTTCAAGAATGGGAGACTTGAAGCCTTAATCTCTTAATGCTGAAGATTAAGAAGGCTGATTGCCCCCTACATGAGTTCTTTAACTACCTGGCTATTGTGTAAAACCCAATAGTATCACTTGCCACATCCTTGGAATCTGGGCTTTGGGTCACTTCCTGACCTTTTTCTTGTCCTAACAGGCAGTCCTAAGCATCTCCATCAAACCCTGCCTGTTTTTTCAGTTGACATACTGAGATGTGCAATGCATTTCTTAAACAGTGGCTGTGTGCCTGGATTTTAATTTCATAGGCAAGCAGCTAAAAGGTAGTCAGGTGCATTAGTATATCTTCATGTCCTTGGTCTCTTTTATTTAGAAGTTAAAGAAGTTTTGTATTCTGTTGCTTTTTCTGCTATTTATTTGCTTTGGCATTTAGGCAATCACTGACAAAGGCTTGTGTATTCTCTCTAGGAAATAGAAATAGGAAGGAAACAGGAAATGACTGAAGCAGATTCTCTATCCAGCCCTTCCCCTGTTATGCAGAGTGGCATTTTCATCTCCCAGAATTAAGATGATAACAAAATGCCAGTTTTGAGGATAGGTTGATCTAATTAATATTAAACATTCACAGATTAAAGAAACCCTTCAAATATAAATTTTGAACACAAAAGAGACATGACAACAGGCAGGACAGAATAATTTTCAGTGTTGTGTAAAGCTGTTTGGAGCATCTCTTACAACAACATCTTGTCAGCCAATAAGGGCATTCAGCATTGTTCAGGATCAAGCTTATGTACAATAAACCATGTACAAATGAATACTGAGACAATGTAAATCAGAACTGATTCCTTGAATTACATCAACATTCCTCTGTTAAAAGCAATAAACATAAGCTTTTAAAGAGTTGGGTCATTATTTTAAAATCACAAGTCTTGTGTAAATCAGCCTTTAAATTGATACTTACTATATGTAGTTCATGTGCATCAGTAACACGGAATAACCCAAAAACATAGCCACTTCTGCGATGTCTGTTGACCAAATCCAGGGCCACTCCTGCATCAGTTTCAATGGTATTACAGTCTGCAGGTGTAATTGTTTTGTTTTGGGCATTAGAGCTCTGCAGTAGTATTAGGAAAAAAGCTGAAGCTAGAAGCAGCATTTTGTTTGTGGCTTCAGGTCTCATCTGCCTGTGCTCTAATAAAGTCAGTAGTCTGCTTTTAAATTTAAATCAGAGTAGCCCACCAAAGTTATAAGTGAATGCTAGAAGGGCATGATTTTATATAAATTTGAGTGTTGTGTCAGAGGGCCATTACCTTGACCCTGGATTAACATTTAGAAACATCGAGTAAATGATTAGATAGTGATTTAGCAGATTTTGAGGAAAGTAGGCCTTATAAGGCCCATCAAAGGGACTATGTTTGTGATTCTTTAGCAGACATTGTGCAATAGTGTTTTACTATGAAAAATATGTAGCTTCTAACAATGTGCTGCTGAGCCTGAAATTAAGAAGGTCCAGTTTATGTATGCATGTATTACCCAATCTTGGCTTTCTGTTTATTGTAAAAACAATTGAACTGAAAATACGGTGAAATGTTTGTGGTCAAATGATGGCTATATCCATATCCCTGATTTTACAGATCCTTACCTAGCAGAGAAGTAGTGAAAGGAAAACAAGATGACCCCTTTCACAGGATACACCAATATCCTCTGCTAATCAGAATAGAGATATTATGTCATTGTATTAAAAATATTTATTCAGAATACTTTAAACCATTCTTAAAAGGCAGTAATTGCTTGTCAGAGAGTGGAATAGAATCATAGAATCATATAACAGTTAGGGATGGAAAGGACCTTAAGATCATCTAGTTCCAACCCCTCTGCCATGGGCAGAGACACCTCCCACTAAACCATGTCACCAAGGCTCTGTCCAACCTGGCCTTGAACACCACCATGGATGGAACATTCACAACTTCCCTGGGCAACCCATTCCAGTGTCTCACCACCCTAACAGGAAAGAATTTCTTCCTTATATCCAATCTAAACTTCCCCTGTTTAAGTTTTAACCCATTACCCCTTGTCCTATCACTACAGTCCCTAATGAATAGTCCATCCCCAGCATCCCTATAGCCCCCCTTCAAATACTGGAAGGCTGCTATGAGGTCTCCACGCAGCCTTCTCTTCTCCAGGCTGAACAGCCCCAACTTCCTCAGCCTATCTTCATATGGGAGGTGCTCCAGTCGCCTGATCATCCTCGTGGCCCTTCTCTGGACTTGTTCCAACAGTTCCATGTCCTTTTTACGTTGAGGACACCAGAACTGTACACAATACTCCAAGTGAAGTCTCATGAGAGCAGAGTAGAGGGGCAGGATCACCTCCTTCAACCTGCTGGTTATGCTCCTTTTGATGCAGCCCAGGATACGGTTGGCTTTCTGGGCTGCGAGCGCACACTGCCGGCTCATGTTCATTTTCTCATTGACCAACACCCCCAAGTCCTTCTCCGCAGGGCTGCTCTGAATCTCTTCTCTGCCCAACCTGTAGCTGTGCCTGGGATTGCTCTGACCCAGGTGTAGGACTTTGCACTTGGCATGGTTAAACTTCATAATGTTGGCATCAGCCCACCTCACAAGCGTGTCAAGGTCCCTCTGGATGGCATTCCTTCCCTCCAGTGTATCAAGTGAACCACACAGCTTTATTATTTTTGATATAAATCTAAGTAGTGTCATTAAACTGATAGAGCCACAGTGAGATAAGAATCAACATGCAAAAAATTAATGCAATAGACTGCCTTATAAAACAGCAGAAGTGAGAGGGGCAAAAAAAGCATTTTGAAAATCACAGTGGGCTGCTGCCTCAATGCTCTTGTCCTCTGACTCCCTAAAGCCAACAGTGAGTGCTCTGTGTAAGGGCATGGGGTGATGTCTGCTACCCCTGATATTGGTATGTCGCAAATCAGCAGTGCCTGTGCAGGGAGGTAGAACACACTGGTCATGCTAGGCAAAACTGAGCTGGCAAAGGTGAAACTTCCCAAGGGAAAACAAGATGCTGCAATTTGATGATTTAATAAAGAGGGGAATGCTGACACAGCCAACAGCTCATACTGTGGTAAGAATTAGATAGAATTTGAATTTTATGATTTTTTGAGAACTACCTGATTTTGAAATGTTTTTTACTCTGTAATGAATGAAATGAAAATATCTTGAAATTTCTCATTATGTTGAATTGAAATGGAATTATTTTTGCCTCTGTTGTGTTTCACGTATCACTTTTTGGCTTTTTTTAAATCTCGGATGCAATTAAATTACTCCTTTATGTAAAATTTATGTTTTTAAGAGCTTTTCAAACTGAAAAAAGACCCCATATTTGCTGTGAACATAACTCCATACAATATTTCAATATTAGTTTGTATCCACTCAAAATAAAATAATACTTTTATTTATATTTTATTTATAACATTAAAATAATCCATTTTAAGCAAATTCCACAAAGCCAGAATACTCCAACAAGCCCGTATTTTTTTCCTGCAAGGCTCTTTTTATGGAGAAATTGTCCAGCATCCTGAGGATGATTCAGCAGCATAAAATCTTCAGAAACAATAATATTTTATTGATTTTGTTTTGAACAAATGATTTTACATATCTGGTGGCAACTAAAGAAAGGCTCTCTGATCTCATACAAACTGCATAATTATTGCAAATATCAGTGTACTCCTGGCCACAAAGGACATTTCTTTCCCATGTTCACTCTTTTTCTTCTTGTTGTCTTCTCATTTACTTATATGTGTTATTGTCAGTACAGTTGCTATGTCTCGCTTTAGTGAAATTGATTTTTCTTAGCTACAGGCTGTAGAGTGTCCCTGTGGTTTTTATTATGAAGCAGTTAATATGACCTACCTCAAGAAAGAATTAGGCTGATTTTGTGAACCATCATTTTTCCTGCACAGCAGGATTAGTAAAGTATAAGAATATGGATAGCCTGGGCTTGATTCTACACCAGTGAAAATTATGTGCAGAGATTTCACATGTGGGTAGCCTTTTCCACTGTCTTTAAGTGAAGTTATAAAGCCTTAGGAAAGAATAATCTTTCTTGAGATCTTCCACAGGAAATAAAAAAAAATAAAAAAAAATGGGCTAAGCTCATTGCATTACAATTAAGAAGTTAACCCATAAAATAACAAAAAAACACTAGCTTTTAATGCTGAACAGTGTTGAAGTTCTCTTCACCTGTTTATACAGAGTCACACCCATTATAACAGGTGTGACTCTGTGAGGGCCCTGAGAGCATCCTTTCTTTTGGAGGCCTGGCCACCAGGCTCAGGGCCAACTCAGGAAGTGTGTCTAAGGCTGCTCCCCTTTCCCTTGGTGACCTTGGGGACAAGGTCCCAGGCAGTGCTGTGGGGAGGCCACACCCAGAGCCAACCCAGCCCCACTTTGCACAGGAGCTGCTAAGATGAGACTGCAGCGTTTTGGCCACTGCCTGTGCTATACAGCTCCTGCTGCATTGCAGCTGTGCCTGTGCCTGGCTATGGATATTATTGATCCAGTCCTGCAGCCTTTCTGGGCAGACCCTTGTGTCATCACCATGGACTTGTTTGGAGACCACTGGGCTGTGTCTGACTCTGGTTACCATAACTAGACCTGATCCTGACAATAAGTCACTAACTCATATTTCTGATTTGACCTCAGACATGCCTCATTTCCCGTGAACTTCCGTGGTGATCTGGCCTTTTCCCATAACCTGTCTACCATCCCTGGGTCTGCCCTGTTTGCCTTGCTTAGGTTCCATGGGAAAGGCTCCTGCCCTGCCAGCCTGGTTATCATGCTCAGCTCCATCTCACTATTTCCTGGGGAGTAGCACTTCCACACTGTGCTGTGACAAATTTTTGCTACTGAGGATGTTTTTTTCCGATGCCTGTGGGCTGTCTGAGCCCTGCAAGTTATTTTACCCTCCTTGGTTAACTTTAATTTGGAATATTGTGTCCAGTTCTGGGCCCCTCAGTTCAAGAAGGACAGGGAGCTGCTGGAGAGAGTCCAGCGCAGGGCAACTAAGATGATTAAGGGAGTGGAGCATCTCCCTTATGAGGAAAGACTGAGGGAGCTGGGTCTCTATAGTTTGGAGAAGAGGAGACTGAGGGGTGACCTTATTAGTGTATAGAAATATATAAAGGGGGAGTGTCACGAGGATGGAGCCAGGCTCTACTCAGTGGCAAGCAACGATAGGACAAGGGGTAATGGGTACAAACTGAAACACAAGAGGTTCCACTTAAACTTGAGAAGAAACTTCTTCTCAGTGAGGGTGACGGAACACTGGAACAGGCTGCCCAGGGAGGTTGTGGAGTCTCCTTCCCTGGAGACATTCAAAACCCGCCTGGACACATTCCTGTGTAACATTATCTAGGTGTTCCTGCTCCGGCAGGGGGATTGGACTAGATGATCTTTCAAGGTCCCTTCCAATCTCTAGCATACTGTGATACTGTGATACTGTGAAGAGGAATTTGAGAATTAAAAGCCAAATACTTTTGTTGGAAAAAGCACCAGTTAAATTTCTTTTTCTAATTTATTCTTGTGCTTTCTTAAACCTGAGAATTCCAAAGATGAAGACTATAATAAGCAATTTATTTATTTAAAGATGTTACACAAATTCAAAGACCAGGTTGGCAATTGTGGCTATTATTTTGTTGCAGATAGTTGAGGTGATTGAATGCTGGCTGCACTTTGGTAGGCTTTTGAGGCAACAAAGGCTGGAGGAAGGAATTTATCTTCCTTGCTTCTCCTGGGCATGAGTCTGATAGAGAAACTGATTCAGGAAAAAGGAGAATAACTGGTCCAGTAACTGGTTTGGTCATGCCTGGTTTGTCTGCTCGAGTCTTTTCTCCATTGAGACTGGGCGTATGTCCTACAGCCTCAGGTGGAGCTGGCTTTCCATCTTTATGTTTATTTTGACTTCTTGGTAGATTTTTGAAAGAGACCTCCTCAGTTGAAAGTGGTAGAATCTTAACCCAGCCCACTGTTTTTTCTAAGTGTGGGGAGAAAGGATCAGTTTCTGAAGGGAAAGCTTGTTGATGATCCTGGCTGGATTTTACAGGTGTCTAGTTAGCTTGCTGTTTCTCTCTTCAGTGGCAGGATCCTATATAACAGGCAATAAGCATTACCTATTTTGAAGCTATTCCAAAGTCTTTCAGTTGTAAAGAAGGTCACCCTTCACACTAAGGCCCTGCTGCAACTCCAGTCTGCAAAGACCAGCTGCAGAACAGAAGGTCAAAGGATAGACAGATGGAACTCCTTATGCCAGTGGAGATGGGTTCATGAAGCTTGGGTAACTAGACAATTATTACTCTTTGTATTACCTTTGATATTTACAATTTCTTTGTAGAGCATTCTGACCACAGTCTGTACAATTGACTCTATACTTATTCTATTGCCTCTGCAACACCTAGAAACAATCTCTATCCACCTACCAACATTCTGTGTTATCACAATACAGATTTCTTTCTTATTTGGCCTTACCGCTTTCTTGAAGCCTGTATCTCTGTGAATAAGAAAACTTTAGAATGGCTGGGCTTTAAAAAGTTCAATTCTTGTTTTGTAAATGAGTATTACTCTTGCAATATTAAGATTAGATTAAGAAATACCTGCAGATGGTAAATTTCACAGGATATTGTGACAAACTGTTCCTGTTCCAAGTGACTGTTTACTACAGAGCCTTTGCAGAAGCCTATTTGCTGGAAGAAGAAAGTGCAAACATTTTTTCACATGGCGGCACTGATCATTAGCTCCCTTCTTGTAAAATGACTAAGAAAGACTGAATAGTTACAGCTTCTGTGTGTATTTGCAGGGATAAGCACCTTGGTCAAACTTCTACTTGGGGATTGGCAAGCTTACAAAGCTAGGCAGCATTTTGAAAAAGGCTTTATATTTGAATTGAGGATTAGGCAACGTGATAGTAAAAATAAATTGGCCACTTAAGGCCCAACTACAGCAGCACATTTTAAGTTCTGCTGTACCAGAATATCCCCATGCAGGCAAGTTGTGTAATGGAACATAATAGCCTTTTTCAGGCAAAACCAATTTCACACCGTACTACTGAAAGAAACCATAAAAAAAAATTGTTTCTAATAGTTGTGGCTTTACTGGGCTGCAGGTGACATGGCTTGGATCTCAATTAAGATAGGGCTTGAAAGGCTATCTCTTGTCAGCATGCTAATTTAGTCTTTCATTTTCTCTTATACTTTTCCTTAGTTCCTAAATGTTTTCCTTCCTGACCTGATTGTTGTATGAATATACTCTTTATGCATTGTTTATGCTTTACTGTCTGTGCCTGTTTACTTGGAGAAAATCCTTAAAAATGAATCAGTTTTGTAAGGCAGTGGCTTCCCTGCCTTTTTCTGGATGGTATTTTTTTTTCCTGTTTTCTTTATACGTGAACTTTGAGGTAAGAATTCAGAACTCTTACTGAAATGTTTTCCCTATTCTAAAGCAGTTTATACAGTTGCAAGTCTGTATAAAGCTACAACCCATGAAAAGATGCATGTGGGCTTTGCTTCTTGCCTGCAAAAATCCAAAGGGATAGGCTAAATATTCAATGAGGAATCATAGTATCTGAAAAACAGATGTTTATAGAAGGAAAAGTACTCACAGCTAGTTCTGATGAAAGTGGCTTGCACTTGGAGATGTCATTTTTGGAACAGGATGTTTCCTGAATTAAAAATTCTACAAAATATGCAGGACCTTCAACCCATTATAAATGAGAAAATAGTGTAAATTAGACCTTGTGCATGCATCGGAAAGAAAGAAGAATCCTACAGGCCTTGAAATAGATGTAAAACTCCTCCTAAGTGTGGAAGCAGCAGGTTACACTTGGGGCATTATTATTAATTGTATTACAGGAGAATGATTTTTTGTCAGTGTTGCTTTATTGCCTGGTTAATTTTTACTTCTTAGTAACTTCTTAGTTTTGCTACAGTTGAAATGAGTTTGGGTTTAGTAGTAAATTAACATCCACATAGAACTACATACCCAAAGACCCGCTTCAGTCCCTTGTTGATAATTTCTGGCTGTTTTAATGAACAGGATCACTTTTCATATTTCTGAAATGCAAGTATGTAAAGGATGGAAAATAGGAGTGATTAGATATTGTAGTAATATCTGTTTGAGACAAGGAGTGAAAACCGTTTTGCTATCTATACATAATGAATTTTAGAGAGACCAAATATTCCTCTGGTAAACAAACAGGAGTCACCCAGGAGATCACTTAGACTCTCTGTTAGTCTAAAATTAGTTTTAAACTAATTTTTTTTTTTTTTTTTTGCAATAAATGGAGTCAAGGTCTTGAATCAATGCAGATCCTCACTTCCCAGGGGAATTCTGCAAAGAAATATTCTCTGTCCAATACAGATACAAACTCTAAACAATCTGTAAGACATAACAATTCGTATGAAATATAACAGCTGGATCCATACTTCTTGAGGGCTAAAACAAATCAGATGAATCTTGGTTTACCTGCATTGAAGCTCTTGTGACATTGACGACAAGAGAAATAATGAGTTTTTTCACTCTTTACATTGAACTTGGCAAGGCTTTGAACAGCAGCTTCCAAATATTTGGGCTCAGTTGGATTGTCATCAACTGGGCAGTCAGGACATACTGTCCAAATATATCTAGGTGGAACTTTATATTCAAACCAAACAATGTCATTAGAGAAAGCGTAATCATTAGAGCATATTGTTAGTGTAGGTCTCTGTAAATGCATCTATGCCCCCAACCCTACCCACCTGTCCTACAGTCCCCTGGAGTAACAATATGTGGTTTGATTCACTCAACAATTTTAAATCTTCACGAATCTGCAGACTCATAAAAATATTGCAGGGGAGGCAGAGACACTGCAAGAAAAAAGCGCAACCTACTGGCAGTGGGCTTGCTGTTTGTACATGCCTTTTACAAACCCATAAAAATACCTTTTGGACCAGAAGGTAAAAGCCCATATAGAGGCTCTGCTGAGTTTCCCAGAGATTAAAACAGTTATTGACTGATTTGAGCTGCAGGTCCACACTATCCTTATGGTCTCTGACTTGTGAAAAGTAGGGCAGCTGAAAGCTAATAGAGACATGGTAGAGCCATAATTGCAATTAAAATTTATAGTAATGCTGTATAGCAAAGAGTGCTTTACCAGCCCTCTTTTAAAGTGTGTTAAATAAAGACATACCTGGTTGTAAAATGCACTCATAAGTATTCAGATGAGCAAAATTTCTTGCCTGATTAATGTAAATAATTGCTTTGCATTGACCATAAACCTAAAACAATATAAACATTGAGAAACAGTTAATACTGCACTCTTTGCACCAATTAGCTAGTGCCTAGACAGCGATTCATTTTCTCCTTGCAGTGATGATATTCTTGTCAAGGAAAAAGTTGTGTTAATACACCTGTAGTGCTACTGAACCACATTTTTAAGTACCCCCTTCAAAAACAAAAGGCCAGATCTTCCACTGGTGTAATTCTGAGCTAAATGAGTCTATGATTCTATTTCTTGACTTCTCAGAAGACATATTGGCCATTTATGCTTTGCACCCTTTTCCTGCTGAAAGATCTGTAAGTAGAAGTAAGCAGAAGAGCAAAGTTTAAAAATGAAAACTGATTGACCTAAGAAGCAGCTCAGGACAATTTAATCAAAACTTCTTTTTTTTTTTTTTCCCCACCTGAAGCTTCTTTCTTGTCATTCTTAATTACATAAGGATTTGGTTGGCTTTTTTTTCACTTGTTCAGAATCTTTTTGGTCACCTGTAGCAACACTCTTAGATCACTTTCTGTCTTTGCAGCTTATCTTGATGAACTTTCTTTTTCCAACTCTTTCATTGCTATTTTTGCAAAGTTGTCAGAATAAAAGTGAAATTAAACAAAACAAAGAATCACATTATATAGAAGTCAGTTTCTTTTATTCCCTTCTTGACAGGCTGTCTTTAAAATAAACTCTTACAGAGTTGCTATAAAAATAAACTATTTATTCTAAAGAGTGTCCTAGCATGTCTATTTTTTATGTCTGTTTACTAGCTCTGGTCAAAAACTTTCTTTTAACTTTATTTTTAAAAATGAAGTTTACCAGTCTTGAAACTGATTAGAAAATACAGAGGGAAACTGTGGACCTTAAAAATGGAGTTTGATGTCTTCTAAACTCTGCTGCCTACTAAAAAAGCCATGTATAGGGGTTTTGCTGTCATCAGCAGTGCTTGAGTAACTCATCGTACCTGAGATTAAATAAGAAAATAAAATCCTTGCAGTTGTATGATCAAATCTGGCCATACAATTTTTCCACACCTTTTTGCTGAATACGTAACATTCGGTATCTACTACATCCAAGATGAGATAGAAGACAGAACCAGTGATCTCCTGAAAACAAAAAAAGAAAAGGTAGTATCCCAGATTTGATAGAACAAAGTAGGGACACATAAAAGGGAGAGATGGAGAAACACAAAGCACACAGGTGTGACACATAGGTATTCTGAAAACTGAAAGTTCTGTGGGACAAATTCTCAAGAGTGGCCATGTTGAGAATAGCCAGAGATTCAGGCCATGTTAGAGCAGGCTTGGACCTGCATTTAGCCAGCTTTAATTAAAGAAAAGCCCTTTGGAATAATTTTTATCTTTCTGATTCTGATACCAACCAGAACCCAAGAATAAGGATTAAATATGGTGATGTTTCCATCATCAACTGCATTTTATGATTAGATTTGAAAGGCAAGTTATTTTACCTTCAATAAGAATGAGGTGAGAAATACCACAAATAAAAAAAAATTAAAAAAGCAAAAACCCAAACAAACAACCAAACCAAACAACCAAACCAAACCACAAACAGCCGATGTGGATCATTCTCAGTAGGCATTAGAAATAAAAATATCTTATTATCTTATTTCTTAGAGTAGTATCTTCTTCAAGTATGTATGCTTTGCACTTGCTGTAAAGAGGAAATGAGCGCATTGATGTAGATAACTTAAATATTCTCTCAGATATCAGAAAGTCCTGTGAGAGACCTTGCATGTCTGTGACTTACTTAAAGCTTCAGTCCAATGCTTGAATTGTGAGCCTGTGCTTAAGCACAAAAACCTTCATTCAGTTCGTTGCAGCACAGGCTTGCAGAGCAGTTAAGGGCTCAGCTTTTGGGCAAATGTGTTTCCATGTGAGAGGGACAGGGAAAGATTAAAAGAACAGCTCTATGTATCTAGTGTTTACATCATATGGTACAGAAAGACAAGGTGCTGCATGATGCAGCTCCTGGTTCTGCTTAAACTGTAAATTATATAAGTTATATTCTCACATATGCAACTTGTAATGTTTTATATGATTTCTTTGTATTTTCATATCATTTTTTTTTCCCTATGTGTTCTATGAAGTAGTCTGGCAATGTCTTTCACTTAGCTCTCAGGTTTGCCTACACTAATCCTGAGGTTTAATTATCTGTGTTGTTTTGAAGGTTCTGAAAAGATCAAAAGCTGTTTTGACAAAGTGAAGCTGAGGTGCAGCAGCTTTGTGTACAGTGGCATGACAGTATCCCCACACCTGGCTGCATAGATCTTTCTGTGGAAAGAACTAGTCATGATCTTCTCTTTACGTACAAGGTATCTAAATACCATGTTAATATGCCTCCTTACTATGCACTAATATAGGTTAAATCAATAAACAGAAAGAAAAACTGGTGAGAGACTAATTGCCATTTATTGAAAATATGGTATGTTTTTGAGTAGGGCAGCATTTGGGTTCAAACTTACACAGGGGAAGTTTAGGTTAGATATAAGGAACAAGTTCTTTACTGTGAGGGTGGTGAGGTACTGGAACAAGTTGCCCAAGGAAATTGTGAATGCTCCATCCCTGGCAGTGTTCAAGGCCAGGCTGGGCAGAGTCTTGGATTACATGGTTTAGTGTGTGGTGTCACTGCCCATGGCAGGGGGGGTGGAACTGAATGATCTTAAGGTCCTTTCCAACCATAACTATTCTATGATTCTATGGTTCTGTGGTTTAGTACAAGCCTGTAACTTTAGGTATATCCTCTATGAGGAAAAAAACATCATTAAGACTATCCTGCATGAAGAAGTAATAACCAAGAAAAATGTGTATCTTTAAGGAGTCCCAAAGTTGGGACTGATGACCTGAGCTTTCAGGCTGGTTGCTCAAGGTATTCTGGTGGCGAAAGCACACATATATCTCATTAAAGAAATGTCAAAAGAGTCAAATGTTTGAGGTAGATGAGTTTACTCAGCTGAATCATGAAGACTGATCGTAAAGCTTAGTGATCTTGGGAATTCTAAATGCAAGCAGGGTGGACCAAATTTCCTGTTGCCTGTGGCTCTCTTGTATAATACTGGCTCTAATACGCAGATGAGGTTGTTATAAATTCCACATGTATGTTTGTCTACTTGGTTCTGTATGTATCATCCTCCACTGGGGAAAGAATAATTTGGGGTTTATTCAGAGCTCAGCAGATCACTGAAGGTTTCATCCATCCTTCTTTTAATTTTCATTAAAAGACCATTACACAAAGGCCTTTTGATGTCTGCTTAATATTTAATATAATCTCTTTTCTGCATTGCCAAAAGATCCCTTCCTCAGCAGTGCTGATTCTAGGATTGCCACTGGAATGCATGCTGAGGAGCCTGGGAGTCAGAAGAGATGTGACAGCAGTGCAGCATCGCCTTTGTGGCAGAGTGACCTGGTGCAAGGGAAAGAAATGAAATATTTTGACATGTTTTGTAATTCTGGTTAAGTGCCTGTCAGTGAAACTGATCATAAGTATCTTGTATGAAAGAAAGGCTCTGTCCTACTTGGATATAAGTTGATAGCAAATGCCTCATTAGTTTCAATTAGAGCAAAACTGAACTGTAGGTTGCTTAAGGGCAGATTTGAATTTGAAGTAACTTTGAAAATGTTTTTATCCTGAGTATCGGTAAAAAAATGGGAGGAAGGACCATTGACTGATGAAATAAAAGAGACCTCTCCATTTTTTTTGAGTGAAGTAGAAGGTTGTTACTGTTCATGAACATCCCTGTCATAGGTGACTGCTTCATATGTACTCAGTTCCAGCAGCAGCAAAAATGTGACAAAGGGCTTAGATTGTCTACTTGTCTTGAAATAAATTATTTATAGGATAAGCATAATAAATAAAAAAAGTAAATTAAATTCCTAAATTAACAAAGAGCTAAGCATGCCCCAAGGTAATAATTTAAGCATCTAGAGAATTAAGTGACAGATCAAATCACAAACAAGGATTAAAATTCTCCTGTGCTGAGATATTGTTGGCACAGGTGAAGGGAGAAGCATGGAGATGAATTAAGTGGTTTACAGCATGTCTGCTCCCACCATGCTGCACTCTAGGGTGGGCACAGGGTGCTCTAATTATTGTCAGTAAGAAAAAGGCCCAGGATGGGGGTCTAAGTACCAAACTCCGTGAGTGACGATGTGGGTTCTCGGCCAGCTCAGAGGCATCCCATGTGCAAAAATTCTCAAGAGACTTGATCCAGTTGCTTAGTGGACACATTCTGTCGCCTGAGCAAAGCAGTGTAGAGAACATAGTGTAAAGCACAGTGAAGTGCACATCTGTAATTGTGAGATCTCAGATTGCTGGAGGTCACAGCATGTCTGCAAAAACTATGTCCTTGTGAGAGCAGCAGGTAGTGTCAAATTCTTGCCGGTACAAGTCTTTAAACATCTGGCGATGAGCCTGATTTTCTTTAAAGGTTCAGAATTCAGCCTTTCAGGTTAAGATTATGGAAGCAAGCCATGGCGGGGAATGTTAGTACATGCTTCCACTATACCTTATGTGTTGTTGGCCTTGTGCACTCATTTCAGGTTGTCCCTGGCTAGTGCCAATAGATTCAGCTATTGTAGCACAGAATAATAATAAATTAAGCACACATAGAGAAATAAGATACTTGAGGGTATGAGACTGATATTCCATAGATATTTCCAGTGTAATTTTTGTACTTGAAATGTTTGCAGACTTCTGCTGGAGAATGAGTCATCATTTGGAGGTCTGTGAAGGAATTCCCTGGTCCCAAGCTGGGTGTGTTTACACCTCTTAGTGCTTACATCTTTTGTGCAAAACATACAATGACTTAATAGCCTTTGCACTTCAACTGCTCAAGGCAGTGGGAGGAAGGTGTAAAATTAAATTAAATCAGAGTACTGGTGTTCCATAGCAATTTTGAACTGATGCCTGGAGCTTTTCCAGCGGCAGGCAGCAGAGAATCGTGACTGAGATTTGCTCTTAATTGCTCACAGTGGTGATGAAACTTCCTAGTCATCTGTGTGTAAAGCTGACATGGCCTCTGGAGTCCTCTGAATGTAACTTTACACTTGCCTCTTGAAATATTTCTTAGTTCAAATAGATACTGCTAAGGAATAGTGATAGGCACAGGGCTCTTAATGGGAGAAACTGATACAGAACAAGCAGGCAATTTACCTGAGGATGTTCTTGGACACTGAAAATTCAGTACAGGCTGAGTATGTAGCCCTCTTTTCTGTCAGCATTGATCTGGCAAAGAGCCAGATCTGCAGCCTTCTCTGCAGCAGTGTCATCAGAGGTGAGTTAAAGCAATGCAGCTTGTACTTCTCTGGCAGGAGGAGAGGCAGCCCAGAAGCGAAGCGCCTATATGCCAAAGAGCACTGAACCAAGTAAAACCATTCTGCGCAGTAAACCAGCGCAGCAGATTAGAATGGTAAGTCAGTATGGAGAAGCTGAGACTTGCATGAAATACCAGATTTCTGTAATTGAGCTGTGTCTCTTTTTAAACTTGCATCCTTTTTTTATTGCATACTGACCATCACCTTTAAACCTACAGCTGCAACAGCAAACAATAAGTCAATGATTACAAGGTTTTACAAAAGTGTTGTTGCTCCCTTTGAGACCAGAGAGCACTTTCTCATTCTTTACATTTCTAATTCAAACTTCACTGGGCAGATTGTATAACTTTGACTTCATCACAGTGGACAAGAATATACACATGAAGCTGCTTTCTTAAGAAACCAGAATTGTTTAAATAGACCTACATGCAGAACAGGTCTGTCTCCAGCTCCGTTCTGTCAATAAGCCTGCTCTTCTCCCAAGTAAGATAATGACAAAGGTCCAAGTAATTTGAATGGGAATTGGATAAGGGCCACAATGTTGACCAATTTTACACTTTGTTTTTAAATGCTAATTGTAAACAAATACACTGACTCTCTGTTATATATGGTCAGTTTGGTTGGGATAGAAAGCTCAGTCTGGATTCATTCTTTGAGCATTTCTATTCAGTTGGATACCTAGAGATGAATGTTAACCCTTAGCCCAGGTGAAGCTAGCAAAATGCAGTCCATGTGCAGACAAGAAGCCTGTGGATAAATGGCTCAAGATATTAAATACCCTTAGATAACATCATAACAAGGCACTGTAAAGAATTAATGGTTTCATCACAGTGCCTGCTCTTAAGCAGAAATTTCTATCACTAGCACAGATGTGATAAGTTTTCTTCTTGCACCAAAGACTTAATTTCTTTCAGTGAGATGGTGCAAAAGGAGCTACTGTAAGAGACTGGAGGAAATAGACAATAAGTGAACCAGGGCTATCAAAACAGTCTTAAGGTATTGAAGGCTCCATTTCAGGATTTGCTCCCTCTCAATGCCTCCAGCCATTGAGAGGGAACAAAGGACCCCTCAAAGGTCCTTGAAAATTCTGCCTGGAGAAACTTAAGTTTGAAATTACATCAGTGTGCCTTGTGGCTAACCTGCCAGGAACTCCATGCTGGGGATAAAGTAAAATAGCTGTACAGATAGTTGTTATCTTGAAGATCTACCACCATTACTTGGGGAGGATCCAGTGAAAGTAATTGGTTTCCTAATAAGGAGCAATTCTTTGGTTCAATTCTGCAGTTCTTCAGTTTCACCTTGAAGAATACCACAAGTTGGGTAATTATATCTTTGGCCCTCATTTTCTGTCATGGGAGTCTGTATGATCACAGCTGTCTGCTGGATGACAGGGGACCTTTAGGTTTGAGGGTTGCATTGAGTAAGGAAGGAAAAGTGCAAGTGAAGGACATAATTGTCTCTATTTAATGTGTAAAGTGTAAAGTTTGGCAAGTTAAAATTTTTACATATTGTCATGGGGTTTTACTGGTGGTATAAAGAATCTCAGCTCTTTAGCCCAGAAGCACTCAAAGTATGTTCCTCTGGGAGACATCAGAGCCTGTCCCAGAGCATGTCTATGGAAAGCTGGGTGGGATTATACATAGAGCCAAGAAGACCTGCAACAGCACTGGGGCTGAAACTTTTATAAGAAGACTTTGGTTGGTGGCAGATGTGGAAAACTCAGATAGCTGGTTGCAAGGGGCACATGGTTGCTAGACTGAGCATCCTCATGTTTTCACCAGTTGCTTTGCAAACTCAGGGTGAGGGATAATGTATGGACTGTATCCTGGAGGGAAAGGACACAAGGGGTGAATGTTAAGAAATGCTGCTGTAGCCATAGTATATGTTCCTATACTATGGAGCAGAAGCAGCAACTCCAACTCACTCTCATTGTTCCTTGTGCTTGGGGATGATTCCCCGGGAACTAAAGGATAATAACTCATTTTCTTTATCTATGCAGTGCATGGTATTTCTATGGAAATGGGTGCCAGTTAGTACTGGTTGTGTCGGTGCCTCTTATAATTGTTATATCCCTGACTGTTCTTTGCACTCTTCCTCCCACTGGAAAGGAAAAATTTCTTTATTGAAGTAGCTGACTTCAAAACATGGTCACAGGTGGGAAATCTAAGCATGTCCAGCCAAAGCAGCACATAAAGTACGTATGCTTTAGCAAAACAGTGCTTGAAAAAACTGAAAAATATTGTCAGCTAGTGATGCAGAACTACTTGCATTTCAGGAAAGGAGGCATTTGTATTTTATGTATTGCCATTTTGCAACACTTGCTGCTCATAGAATCTATTATTAAATACTGAATCTGTTGCTAAGGTGCAGGTGCATGAATACGGGGCCATTCTGGGGGGAGACGAAACAGTCATGGAAAATGTACCCTTTAGGGAGAAAAACGTGTCCTTAAGAGGGCAAGTGTTAAGGAAAAGAAAGATGAGGTGCATCTACTAACTGGAATGCACAGAACAATTTTGCCATTTGGGGGGGGGGGTTGGTTGTGTTTGTTTTTTTCTCCCCATATTAAGAAACAATGGAATAGTTACCCCAAGTGTGGGAGAACATCTGTGAAGTGCAGAGGCTGCATGTGTTCTGCTACATATCCTTGCTTTGTGTGGTTGGAAAAGACAACAAGACAATGCAGCATTTCTGGAGTTCAGAGATCCCCATTGGCAGGGATCCCTCTGTTTCTGCCATCAGATAAAGACTTCTAAGTCTGAAAAACACTGTCTCTTCTATAACTTAGTGCCCATTTCATTATATGAAAGACAATTTGTATGGCTAAGGCGATTTCTGGTTTTAAAATACAAAAGGTAGGAAAACCTAATTGCTCCAGGTGAGTTAAAAACTCCTCCTCGTGTATCTGCTGTTATAATAATGCAGATCATAATATCAGCTATTTAATTAAGTCCTGTACTGTGTCTCATGCAGTGGGATGGGAGGACCTCTTACCTTACCACTTTGAGAAATATCTATAGCTTAGTGCTAGCACTTTGTGAATGAATAGCTGCATGCAGAACATACTGGAGTCACTGCTTTACAGAGAAGCAAAAATTCACTTAGCAATTGACTGGCAGTAGCTGGTGCAATGGTCTGCAGCACACTTTCTGACAGAACGCATTGTATTCTTGAAACGTGAGAGATGCTGCCTTCATGGGGAGAGCTTCTCCTCAGCATGTTGCCATCACATTTTACTACAGCTTATAGTCTGGGCTGACTGCCCTTTTTCTTTCCCTTCCATACACCCAGTTGAAGCACTGGTTCAAGTGCCTATGGCTTTTTCTTTCCCCATTGGTATAACAGAGCAGAACCTTTCTGTATAGCAACTTGTTGCACTGTCACCAAGAGCAAACATTAGTTGTGTTGCTTTCTGAATACTAGAAGGTTGTAACTAGGAGAACAGTGTAGGTTATTTGAAACAGTTCCGAAATGACATGTGTTCTGCAGCTTTTGCTGCTTGCATGATAATTACCTTGTAGCAAGTACTGTTCCTGGTTAAAGATTCATGAGTGTCTTAGAGACTGCTCCCACAGGGCCTGCAGAATTCCTGTCTGGCTGGCAGTAAAGATCATTCTGGCCCCTGTCTCTTATTACTTTTCTACCTAGAACAGATTTTGCCTCTAACATGTGTCAGAAATTTGGGGAAGATTTGGCTGCTAGGGCAACGGTAAATTGCTATCACTGTCTGACTCCTATTACATAAGATATATGTCTGTAATATATTTTTATTCCCTTGGATTGGTATTCCTTCATATACACATAGCACATGCAGTACCCATGATCATATTGCATCTGTGTATTTGCTGGAAGACAGAGAATGCACTTCTGTTTGGCTGGAAGGATTGATGCTTTCAGCATTGAATGTGTCCTGATTCTTTGCTCTTTTCATAGACATGGATACCATGTCCAAAAGTATTGAAGTACTTCTGGTAGATAATAAAAGTAGATACATGCTAGGAAACGCTACAGGTGGAAGGGATAAATACATTTTTTCCTGCCACTTCTTCAGTGTTACTGGTGTTTGATCAAAAGAAAGCACTGACCTCATTTTCTACAGTGCTCAGTACCCACACATCCCAGTGAAGCTGATGAGAAGTGCAGGAGCTTACTGTTTTCAAGATCAAGCCTAGAATATGACTCATAATGCTGTGAAGGAGATACTTGACAACTGAATGAAAATACATACAGATAGGAAGACACCAAAGCATTTCAGTTGAGCATTTTATTGTGCAGTAACCTTTCAGGTGATGTTTCTATCACAAAGCTGCAACTGCTGTATAGGTCTTACAACAGTTTCATTGAAACATTATTTTCTGTATTTTAACTAGAGCATCCTTTTATGTAGAGAAAAGAACTGCTGTATGTAGTAATCATCTATATTTTGAACCAGGCCTTTTTGCAAGATGCTGGCCACAGCTCTGCTGAGAGTAAAATTCATTTAAGCTCAGAGTCAAGCATTCTCACCTATTTGTACTTGATGCTGTGGGCTGTGTGTTGATGCTTCTGCTGCACACTGGTGCTTCACTTAGCTGTATTGCTATGTCCGTAACACAGCCTATATCTTGAAATGGTGAATCTTCCCAGGGCATGGAGGAGGAGGAGGCACAAAGCCAACCGGGCGAGGTACTTTGTCATGCTGAGCAACCTCTGCAACTGCTCTCTTTGCTACAGGTTTTGCAGAGAGCACGGGAGTAGGAAATTCTGAAGAGCTGGATTCAGATGCAACAGGGTTATTGTGGGAGAGCCTGAGATTGTGGTTTGTGAAGCCTTGTACAATACTGGGCACCAGTCCAGCTGATGTATCTTGGCCTGGTTGAGAGTAGGTAACTCCAGGCTGAAAAAGAAGAAGTTTGTATTTGTGTTCAGTATCTTGGGGGTCATAATAGAAACATCATTGACCTCTTACTAGGTGCCCTGCTCCTAACTAGATATAGATCTCCAATCAGGTACAAAATATTCCTGACCATCACAGAAGTTTGATTTGCATTTTAACACCTACACAGGAGCCCAGGAACACATTTTTAATATCAGGCAGATCATTAGCACCAAATTCTGTGCTACGTGAACTTTCAGGGCCACCTATGCAGCTGGTGAAGCATTCAAAACTAGCTGTCTTACTCTTTATTTCATATACCTCCTAGACAGCTCTTGTGCTACCAAGAGCTCTGGTCCATAGAAAGTATTCAGCTACCACCTAGCCTTTCTCAAACCAAATGGAGACTAGATTACCTGGAGAGCACCCTGGTGCTAGCATATATATGTTTCCCTCCTGCTGCTATAGCAGTGCAGGCCATGCTCTCTGAATTCAGTCACATCTAAGGACTACTAGTAAAAAAACCCAGCTGATTTCATCTACCACAATGGCTCTTTTATATTTTACATCTACCTGCCTCATCCCCCTAACTGAGCAGAGTTTGGTTCCCTTTTCTCCATCAGACATGTGAAGCTTCCAGATAGTTAAGAGGAAAAACTGGAAAAAAGGCATGGATGGCAGAGATGACATAACTCCTGGCACAGAAATCCATAGGATTATCAGGAGCTACTTTACCTTGCATTTTTTAGGATACAAAATTAAATTCAAGTTATCACAGATAGCAAAATAAGTAAACTCAGGGATTGTTTCTAACAGTTTAGTAGGCTAGAATACTCTGGAAAGGAAGGGAATATCTGGTGTTGGTACCTGATGTCCATAGAGCTGGCAGTCCACTTTGAGATCCTGTGAGGGGCGTGTTACCATTGTTGCTGTGCAGAAACCAAAATTCTGGTAAAGCAGAACATAGTCAATAGAAAATAGTTATAAAATACAGGAGACCTGCATTACAATTTTTACTTGTCAGTATATTTAGAAACGGCTACATCTTCTCATGTTTTATCTGAGCAGTAAAGTACTTGCTTTTTAGTCTGTTGGACAAAAAAGCAGAGCTGTTTAAATGCCTAACCAGCAAATAAGTGAAACTCCTGCATTCTTCTAGAATAATATCCTTTGTATGTCTGGATATGATGGAAGGAAAGAATATATAGGAATCTTCCCACCCACTAAAACTGCTTAGGACTCAATCTGATCAGAAACCAAAAAAAAAAAAAACAAAAAAAAAAAACAACAACAACAACAAAAAAACAAACAAACAGATTATAAAGTGTACAGTATAATTCTCAAGAGCCTGTATGTCAGAACATAGCAAAATGACTGCACTTAAATTATAGGAAGGTGAAACAGTCTGCCCTTTTTCTATGTGTTTGTGTACTGCTCAGTACAAACAGCCTGATTTTCTCAGGTGTTCATGATAAAAAGAATAAAAAAATAATATATATTCTGTTGATTCAAAATATTTTGTGTTAAAGACATTTTAGTCCTCAAGCCTTTTTGAAATGTATGCAAATACATCAGGTTTCAGTGCAGATACTTCAGAGAGAAAAGTGTGATATAGCTTTAGGAATTATATATTGAAAAGCATATAATGATGGTATACCACTCTTGTACTTTCATCCTCACAAAGGGCTATTCCTGCACAAGTGTGAGCACAGCACAGTATGCTGCTTTTCCACCTCTACTTACAGACTGATCTTCAGGCAGCAGTTGACAAGCCTCCACATTAACTTTAGCGACTTCTGCTGAGCAGTTTGTGGCAGCCACAGCAAACTCAACAGAGACAGCATGTGTTGGGTGATACTGTTAATACAGGAAAATTGTTTAAATGACTTTGCACCGAGAGAGCTGCTGACAAAAGATAAGAATCAAATGTTGTGGTTTCTAGCTCTGCATCTCTCACTGAAGTGAAAAAGAATCCTGTAGCTAAAATGACACAAAATGCTTAGGAAATCAAGAGCAATTCAGTAGGGCAAATAAGAGCAAGGTCAATCTGTTTGCAAACATACCTAGTTAGCACTGTACAGTTACCCCTGAAGAAATATTCTGTTCACATGAAAGGCAGACATAGTTCTAGCAGTTACCTGTATTTTGGCCCTTCCAATCTCAAGGAGTCTGAGGTAAGCATCAGCAGTTTTGCTGTTGTGGTCATTGAGTGCAGTTGTAACAGCTGTTAATACCTCAGTGTTATTCAGACTTGCCAGCAGTGGACAGTCAGGGCAGAGTTGGAGAACATCTTCACTTGAGTCTGCGGGTGGAATCAAACAGATTATGTTTCGATTCGATTGGCTGTTTTGAAAGTCATTGTAGACCCGTTCAGTCACAGAAAATACTGTTTCATGATCAGTCCCAAATTATAGCGGAAGGAATTTTTCCTGTACAGACTATAGATGGCAGTGTTTCACACGACTTGCCCTATTTAAGTCTGCAAGTTAAAAGTGCTGTGTGCTTCAGCAGCGCATTTCGAATGTTCTTACTCAGGTTTTAATAAATTTTCTTTCAGGCAAACTATCCATGACACCAACGAAAATATGTATCAGCTCACCCAAGAAATGGTGGGAAAATGAATATATTTTCATTTATTGGGATTTTTTTTTCATGAGTGTGTTATTTCATTCACCCACCAGTTTTGAAAGTAGTACTAAAGATACCTCATACAAAGCAAAGAGATCTCAAATGACCAGTGGCAATATTGAAAATACTGGATTTAGTAAATAAGCTGCATCTGGCAAAGGGACTCTGAATCAGCAAGCTTCAGTAAATTCAGACCAACAAAGAATCAAATTCTCAAGGCTAAACTCCTGAGTCTCAAAAGTCTCAGTACCAGTAAACTCTAGGTCAAATATGGGGCTTGCTCCCCAGAGAGTCTTATAGTGTCTTAATAGTCACAGTAAAAAGGAGCAAAGACAGAGGGCTGGGTTTGTAGGTGAAGGAAATGAGATTCAAACTTAAATAACAAAGTCTTTACCTGCATGTGAGTGGCATTTACTAGCAAGTACAGATAATATTCCATCCACCCTCTGCAGTTTGACATCACAGTCACCTTCAACTGCCTGGACAGAGTAAAAAATCAAAGGGTTACATTGTTCAGATAAATAGGAATTTATGAAAAGGGTGACTATTACTAGATTCAAAAGAGCAGATCCTGGCTGAGTGTTCCTGGCAATAACAGTCTGATTGCAAAGGTGCTGCTGAGGCATGTCCGAGTGTCTGTGATTTTGTAAAACACAGACCAGAGCTGCAAAATTTGGATCCAAATCTGGATCTCAAGTATCAGAAGTGCCACTGTAGCCAGATTATGCACATTTAATTCAGGTTCCTCTCTCATAAAGAAGAATATGAATACTTTTGAATTAAGTCCTTCTGCAGAGCATTTTGATAATCTCAGCTGGTCAGTGGCCATGCTAACAGCAGTGTGCTGCCTTGTGCAAGCTGGCTCACATGCAACACAATCCAGCAGCGGAGATGTCAAAGGCAAAGCTGGAGTCTCTGGAAAGAGGGAACAGTTAGAGTTACCTCTCCCAAGACGGAAAATGGGATCTGAGCCCTGATGAATGTAGGGGTGGATCAGGATTCAAATTCAGTCATGATCTCTGTGGATTGGGCTCCTTTCTAGAAACAGCAGTCTTAAATTGTCAATTGCTCTCTAAGTTTTCTGCTTAGAAACCTGTACTCAGACAACACATCTACTGTATGGTTATGAAAAGCTTTTCACAGTTGGATGGCACTTGCATAAGAACAAAATATTTGAGGCCAGTAAATTCCAGCTGGGCATTACTTTGAAGGCAAAGCTCTGTCTGAAGGGGATAGCTCTTCTGTAGTCTTGACCAGGACTAGGTGGCTAGACTTGAAAGAATATCACTAGATAACACCCCACATGTAGCCAAGGGAAGGTTGTGTTTGCACAGATTCACAATCTGCCCTGTCTGTGGTTCACAGTGATGCAGTGACATCTGGACTGATCATGGAGGGTTGAATGTGGAGGCCCTAAAGAATGCATCTGTGAACTAGGTGGAATGTTATGCTGACAGCGACCTGTCCTCTTCACATAAAAAGACATAAAAGAAAACCAGGAGAGAAATCCTTCATGACATGAAGGCAACAAAATCATCCAGGAGGTTACAAGTGATTGGGTGGTTACAAACTGTAACAGTGATACAACATTTGCTTGGAAATCTGATGATAGCCTCTAGCATGAATGTACTGAAAATACACCTCTGCACCAAGCTTGTAGATTTTTAGATACTCACATGTTCTGTGAAGCTCCTTACTGTGCAATTTGCAAGAGGCGTAGGGCTGAGAATGGGGCATGTGGTCTCCAGTAAGTCAAGTTCAAGAAATATTATGTCATTATTCAGCCCCTGGAAAAAAAAACCAACACAGGAACTGTAGTAATTACTTCAAAAAACATCATCAGATTGCTTTTCTGGAGCTGTGCTGTGGTCTCTGTTGCTGATTGTCATTGGGTAGCTCCAGGTATACACTAGAGTAACTGAGTAAGTCTTTACTATATAACTTCATAAGAAACAGGACACAGGTTTTTTTAACCAGAGTAAGTGTCATGGTCAAGACAGTCACACTGATGTTTTTCCAGCTAAGGAACTAGCCCATAAGTGTTGGAAAACACAGCCTGTATGTAGTGGTCACTTCTCTTTTTTGTTATTGGGTAGTTTTAAGAAAACAACAGCTGTCTTTGTTGATGGAAAACCTTTGTGTTTCTAAAACCAGATACCAAATAAACACTGGTGCACATGGGCCTGTCCCATTTAGTCCATTGGAATGGCATCGAATTGCACCAGCTAAGTTCCAGCCCCAGTATTAATGTTTTTTTATAGGCTGCAGGATCTTTTATGGTTGTTCCTGAACCTTTGCAACTCTAACATAAGACATGTGAGGGGAAGGGCAGAAGTGAGCTTCCCTAGCTCCAAGATTGACTCTGAGGTTTGAGTCAGGAGCAATTACATTTAAACCAATAAAGTTATTTTACTATAAAAGTATTAAATATGATCAAAGCAGTGTCACCGGTGTTTTTATGTGGGTAACTGTGGGCATGCTTCTAATCTCATTAGTCTGTTTTAGTCTTTTGTAAATGACTTTGGTATCCTCTCATAACAAGTAGAAAACAACCACGAAATTTCAGTTATGTTAATATCTGGGACCTTCTTCAATGATTTGAGAGAATCACAGGTTCTGAATGGGCACATACATTGTATTCATGACCATTTCTATGGCCTTTCTAGATGCTTACAGTGATGGCAATAGATCTTAGTGAAAATGAGATGCAGCTTCCTTGTCAGCTCAATAGGGTATTAGGTAAAATTAATGCCTACTACAAAATCACTAATCACATGGAATTATGATAAGTATGCATTTAGCCAATAAATAATTACCTGCATCATGAAGAGTATCTTCACAGTTTTTCTTCAGATTAGCAACTGGGCTCATGAATCAGCACTGTGAAGGACCTGCCCTAGCAAGCATACTGCATTTCTAAACTCAGGCCTTTTGAGCATTGTACAAAAATATCTGAACATTTCTCTCTCCCCCTCTGTCCTGCTCTTTGAGAGATACATTCCAATGACCTGGATTCTCAACTGCTACCAGGTGGCATTGCCCCATTTAAATCAACAAAGCCATGCTGATTTACCCTGTGTGAGGATACAGCTCTTGGCAGGGCTTGTTGGTCATTTCCAGCATCTTCAGTTTAGCACAGTGCTCTGCCTGCAAGCTCCTCACTTACCTGGGGTAGCACGCGGATATTCTCGATTCTGTTTAAGGCAAACTTGTATCCGTGCTGACTGTGGCCATTAATATAATTCACAGCTACTTCAGCTGCTGCTTCAGATTCTGGGTCATCACAGCCCAAGGGAGCAGGGGGAGCTGCTGGTACGGCTTTGTGAATTGGAAGCTGAACAAGCAATATTAAAGCTACTAGTGCCTTCATGGCAACTGGGGAAAAACAATCCCTTTCAGAAATAAAGATCTAAGAATACTGTTCAGATGGTAGCTAGGTTGCTAGAACTGGGGTCTCATTTATATAGTACATACCACAGACTTTGCATGAGCACATGTCTGATATTTGTCCCAGTTCCAAGAGGCATTGCAAACAACAAAAGAGAAAAGTAAATGTTAGGACATGAACCTGACTGATTAATATTGGCCAAAGTAAATTTTATCAGGTAGGATATTGCGAAGTCTGCTAAAGCAGCTGAAGAAGAAAGCGTCAGCAAAAATATAACAGAATTTCTAGACACTTTTCTACCAAACAAATACAGTGCATGCAAGAGGAATATGATCCCTCCTGTTAAATGTGTAGAGCTAGATGCAAGAGCTAATTGCACTTTCTTGTAAACAGGACACATTCTGTTAGGGCCAAAATCTCACCAGACACCAGTCTAAATTGTGAGATCAGTAACATGATAAACTAGAAAATGGAATTTGAAACAGTTCTAAGGACACATTCAGCAGTAAATGTTATTGTATAGCAACTTTAGCTACTAAATTCATTTGGATTAGGAAATGAGACATAGTTTCTAAATCTTTTTAATCAGCTCTTTCTTTTTCTGAATAATCTGAATATTTCCAGTAGTTCCTGGAATTTTATTTTGCAAAGCCAGGCATCTTGCAGAATTTTTTCTGGAATATGTTGTACAGATTTGAGGATTTGGCAGAAGGACCTAATGGGCACAAAAGAGTTTTAAGGAGAATGTAGATGAAAATTAGCTGCTTAAATGCTGAGGATTGCTGTACCCCTGCTTATACTTGCATTCACAGTGTACATGTTTACAAAAAAGTAACTGGATAATAAAAATGTTCTGTGGAGCAGAATATAACGTCTACAATGTAGCTGAGTAGAAATGGTTCAGTTGGACATGTTTAGTGATGAAGAAAGAGAATGGGAAAAGACTAAAAAGATGGAATGATTTTTTTGAGCTCTGAGGTAAGTTTTTAATACTAGGATTTGCATATTGAAGAGATTCCTGGGGAAAAGAAAGGCTTTTCCTCTCTCTTGCTATAAAAAATTGCTCTAAGCATGATTTGTTTCTTCCTGACACTTGAAGCAGGTGCTGTTTGGCATTTGTTCTCTTGTGTGGATGATCATTTATCTTCTTGAGTTTGGCCTGGAACGTTTAAAAGATGAAGGTTTGGTGTTCCAAAAACATATTCTGGGTGATCCTTGTGAGTATCTTTTGAATCATGACAAATTTATTTTAAAACGTAGTCTCTTACTCTTTATTTTCAATCCATAGGTCAGATTCTATCCTGTGAATCTTTTCATTCCCTTTTTCCTTTTCTGATATGAAACATTGAGGAAAACTTCCAACAGGTGCGCACTGAAACTGGTTTTCACTTCAGTATCGTGTAATTATCGTTATTTATAAATTTAGTATGGTCATTACTCAGTTTCTTAGGTTACATCTTCTCCACTTCAGAGTTGCAAGTACTCTAGGATGTATAACATTTCTGCAGTCAAGCTCTAAGTATTCCTAAATATAATATATTTTTCTAAATATAATATATAACCCAATTCAGTCAACTTCAGGTTTCATTTTCAAGGAACAACTTAAAACCTCAAATAGCAAAACCAGGATTTATTATCCTCTTTCTTCCCTCTCAGTTGTCACTCACATGCAGTGTTTCATTTACTAAGCAGGACAAAAATTAAATACTTTGAAGTCTGATGTACCTCTTTTCAGTTTCTCTGTAGACTTACTGAAGACTTTACCCTCTTGGCGACTGTATGAATTTCTTTGCTGGCATAGAGAGGATCAAAAATGTGCCCACATGATTATTAATACTCAGTGCAATGCAGAATGTTTGTAGCTAGCACTTTTTGGGTGCTTGTTATATGTGTGAAGAAATTATTATTTGATTTTTATGTCTGTGAATGGAGTTTGAAAGTGTAATCGAGTAGTTCGGCTACAGGTAATACAACAAAGGAGCCTTTCACCTTTTGGATACAGACTGATACAGATCTGCCTGAATATTCCCTTCTGAAAGTGGGATTCCTGATGTAATTTCCCTTCAGGCCTGTGTCCCATCATGACTGGCCTTTTTTTGTCACCCCCACTTGTGATGCAATAGTTGCAGAAATAACTTCTCAGTGAACTCAGTGGAGATCTATTCTATCTCTTTCATGTCTGGAACATAGTAAAAAGTTGTCCTTTAGTAGTGGCTGCAAATAGTTCTTACAGCACAAGAAAGTGAGCTAAATTCCATGGGCTCCTGGACAGAAGGTCACATCTCAACCCCATTGAAGTGAACAAGTCTTTTACAGAATCACAGTATCATGGTATAGTTGACATTGGAAGGGACATCTGGAGGTCATTTTGTCCAACCCCACTGCACAAGCAAGGCTATCTAGAGACAGTTGTTCAGAACCATGTCTTTTGAGTACCTCTGAGGGAGACTCCACAGCCTCTCTGGACAGCTTGTGCCCATGCTTGGTCACCCTCACAGTAAAAATTTTTTCCTGATATTCAGACATAAACTTCTATTTCTGTTTGTGCTCATTGCCTGTAGTCTTCTGACTGGATACCTCTGAAAAGAGCTCAGTCCTCTGTGCACCCTCCCTTCAGGTCTTGATAATACATTAAGATCCCCAAGGGTCCTCTTCCCTATGCTAAGTAGCCCCAGTTGTCTCAGTCTTTCCTCTTAGGAGAGATGTTCCAGCACCTTATAACCACCTTTGGACCCCTTTGCTGCACTGTTTCCAGTATGTCCCTGTCTCTCCTGTACTGAGGAGTTCAGAACTGGGCATAGCATTTCAGGTGTGGCCTCACCAGTGCTGAGTAAAGGGGGAGTATCACCCCCCTTAAACTGCTAGCAACACTTTACCTAGTGCAGCCCAGGATACTGTTAGCCCTCTTTGCAGCAAGGGCACATTGTTAGCTCATGTTCCACTTGGTGCCCAAGAGAACTCCCAGGGCTGTTTCTGCCAAACGCTTTCCAGCTAGATGGGCCCCAGCATATATTTGTGCATGGGTTTTTCTTTCTGCAGGGTACAGGATTTCAGACTTCTCGTTGAACTTCATGAAGTTCCTGTGAGCCCATTTCTCCAGCTTGTCATGTTCCCTCTAGGTAGCAGCACAACCCTCTGGCATATCACCCACTCCTCATGATTTTTTGTCATACACAAATTTAATGAGGGTATCCTCTGCCTTATCATTCAGATCATTAATGAGGAAGTTAAACAGGAATGGATCCCAGTATTGACCCTGGGGTACACTGCCAGAGGGTCACACTGGCCTCTAACTAGAATTTGGGCCACTGATCACTTCTCCAGACCCAGCTATTCAGCCAGTTTTCAATCCACCTCAATCCACCTTTCACGTCAGTAGTGTTAGACTTTGGCCCTAGTGAATTAGGTTGCCTGAGAGACTTGACAAGGTTTGGAAGCAGAACAAGCTGGGTTTACTGCCCTTGTTATATAAAATATAGTATTGATTTTATGCTTAAGAATTGAGGCTCCTCTGAATCTTAGTTCTTAATAATTCATATAAGCCACAATGGAAAGGTGAGTTGATGGTTTTCTTTTTTGCTTTCTCTCTTTTTTCTTTTTTTTTTTTCTTGGTTGGATGCTTCAAACAACTGGTGGTGATTGGAAACTTGCTGCCCCTGCTCAACCTCATCTGGAAAAAAAGCAAAGAATTACTTCCGCAAGATGTCAAGCTGATACCTTCCAGAGCTTAAAATTCAAACAAATTAAACAAGCAAACAGATAAATATCATCTTTCTAAAGCTTCAGATCGAAGTTAAACACTTATGGGGATTTCTGAGGCTCTCTTTTCAGATTACTAAAACATCATTTTTTTGGTAAAGCAGAGAGAACTGTTCCAATTCTCTGCACCACATCAAAAGATGCATTTCTGATCAGTCAGGCATTGTACAGTACTTCAAAACTTAATCAACTTTTGCTTTACACTTGATTAAGTACATTACTTTTGGATCATAGAGTTCACAAGATCTTGGAACATCAGGGCTGTCTTCTATATAGCCATCACCTACATAGAAACCTGCACTCTAAGGCAAGAAAATGTCTGCAGGGAAAATGTCAGATAGCTAAAGTGACCAGTCTTGTCAAGGCAGCATATTGCTTCCTTAAATGACAGTATAATCAGCATTTAAAAATAAAGTGTATGAAAACCCATTAAGGTCTGAGAAAAAACCTCAAGACAAATTAGACTAATTGGTTTGTATAGTCTTATTGGCCCCTTTCCACTACACAGGCAAATCTTCAGCAGGTATAAGTTGACTCAGATTCACTACAGTCCGAGTCCCTCAGTGCTCCCATACCAGAAAACCTGTTAAGTGTGAACAGTTTTACCAGACTGTAATAGTAGAACATTATATGTTTTGGGGTTTTTTAATACGTATATGAGAATCTTTAAGAGGAGGAAGGCTGATCATGTGCCATGGTCTGCTCTACTATTTGCAGTTGAGAAATTCCTTATTGTGCAAAATTAAATGTGCAGACATGGCCTCTAGTTTTGGGTGCCCAGCTAGAGATTTCTTCTCACTCAACTTTTCTGATCTCAATCTGTTAATATCTATTTAATTTTAACTGTAAAATGGAAATAACTATTTTCCATTTCACTTCAGTGATCTG
Organism: Pezoporus occidentalis; assembly: GCF_034315485.1. NCBI lineage: Eukaryota > Metazoa > Chordata > Aves > Psittaciformes > Psittacidae > Pezoporus > Pezoporus occidentalis. Next base: position 13,688,821 of record NW_026916158.1, read on the forward strand.
AAATAACTCACTGAATTTTGTAAAAAGTTTTGATATCACTGGGTGGAAAGATCTATTCAAAGTATAAGCATTAGAGGAATCTAAAAATCAGATGCCAGTCAGTAAAAATTTAGGGATTCCTGGACTTGGTGGAGATGTAGCGTGATTAAAAGGATTGAAATTTGGGCTCCCACATTTAGTATTTATTATTTCAGAGAAATGTTATTTGCTGGAGTTTCTTTTCAAAAACTGATATTTTTTGTTTGTTTGTTTTTTGAAAGAGCATGGTAAGTTGGCAAGAATTCTGAAATTTTTACTGTAATGAAAATTCTGATTTTTGACCCATACAAAGCCAACTGAGTCTATTTCTGTCCTGTTCCCTCTTGTTCCCTTTTGCTCTTCTATTGTCTATGCTACTGAAATACTTGAGTGCCTTCCAGAAGTACATCAAGTGACATAACCAGCATTTTTTTACATGAAAGTCTATTCTCCTCTTCCCAGTGGGAAGATTATATAAGATGTTTTGTCTTAGTGAAGTTTTTGATTGATTTAAATTTTCCTCCCCATATCCGCATTTTCTCTGCAATGTGTGTTAATGTTACAGTTAGTAACAAGAGCATTTTTCTGAGATGAGGGTTTTCAAGCCCCTGTATGACTTACCCCGTGTTATGCTGTCCTGGCATGTAACACCCTCTTCCTAAATTTTTATACATTTTTACCCTTTTATCAAGGTTAAAGTTATTTATGTTGCCATGCAACTCTTAACAGTAGGATAGTTTTGCTTCAGCCCTGCAGGGATGTCATGGTTCTCTCAGTACCATGCCTGTGCAATTTGATGGGTGTGGGAAAGCTGTGTTGGAGATGGATAGGTGGCAACTGTGAAATCAGAGATTAGCAGCTACTAAAGTTTTTCTTTTGGCTTTATGGTATAGTTTGGGTTTACAGATTATATGGGTGCTCCCCGTGACCACTGCTCTGTATCAGAACCTAGAACAAATAAAGCAAGATACCTGGGAAGGAAATGCAGAGCTGAACAGCAGGCACAAACAGTGCATCAGACTGCAGAAACAGGGTATTTCGCACTGAGTAAACAGACACCCTGCAGTCAAACTGACCTCTTCTTGTCTCCATGAACAGCATGTCAACTTAACTGAATTTAAACTCCACTCACTGTGAGAACCAATGACTGTCCTGGCATCACCAGGGTATCCACAGATACATGGCACCAGTTTAAAAAGGCAAATTGAAACATGCTGCATTAATTTCTTCTACTTACAGGAAAGTCTGAAGATGTAAATGCACAATTGGTCTGGATGCTGTCATGTTCTATGATGCTGTTAGTCTCTTTGATGGAGAACTCCACATGATAACTCCACATGTTATCTTCCCTTGCTGAGTTAAATCCTGAAATTTAGTAGCAAGTGTTAGGAAAACCTGCTGTGCTCTCTGGATTCCCACATGCTCAGCTGCAATGACATATTTTTGATGTGAGAAACAAAATTTGCTCTTGGCACTGTAAGTGCGTGCTTTTTCCACTGAATTTTGTAGAAAAAGCTACACATTCGTTCTCATGCTGTGGCAGTCTAAGAACATGAAATTGTTACCCACTTATACTGGGCTACTGTTTTGACAGTGGTGCATGTTTTTCCATGTCGAGGCTCGTTCGCGTGAGTGACAGGAGGGTTCATGATGTTACCTAGAGGCAGGACTAAGGAATGGCAGGGGAGAGGTTGGCAAACTGATATGCTTTCTCACCTTGGAGCACTCCTTCAGGAGCATGACAACCTCAATCAATATCCCAGTGAGATTTACATAATTCTAACAAGTGAGAGGGTTTTTAAAAAATTAAAGTTATTTATTTTTAGTGAGGCAGATGATCAAGAAGGTTTTTTTACTGCTACATGTTTCTAAATCACCCATTTATTCAACTCTTTCTGCTGCCTTCCAGCTTCATGGATAAAAACTGGAACTGGGATAGGAAACATGACAGGGACATTTTGATTTAATAGCATGGAGACAGTATGTTAATAACACATTTGCAGTAGGGGAAATGGGTCTTCCCAACTAAGTGAAATTTGAAAGAAATTATATAGACAGTCCTGCTTAAGGAATTCTGCATGTTAGACATAAAGTATGGATGACAACAAAGTAGCTATACTTACAGCTTTCCTTGCTTAATTTACACATCAGATTCACAGCAAAGAGGGACTCCAGGCTGTCAGGAGCAATAAACATAAGGACTTCTGGATAGACACAGGTGACCAGGTGACCTTCTCCTCAGTGTCTAAAAGAAAGGGAGATGTGAATGTAAACATTGTGAACTGATTAAAAACAACATCCAATGACACATTTATATAAAGAAGTGCAGATCAACACCTTTTCCTGATATGTTTGTGAATTTGTAAAATTTTGTAATGTCATAGAAAAAAAGAGCTATATTTTTGTTTACGATTAGCCCATAAATTCTGAACCTAAACGTGATGTTAAATCCTGCCAGTTAGAATGTGTACATATAACTGGCTAGTGCAGAATACTGCTTTTGTACTTGTGGATTTATGAATAAAACAGGTAAAGATAACTCACAGGACCACTTTGATGAGGCTACAAGATTTTGTAGTGGGCATCTCAGCCTTTGCCTCCGGCATATCCCCTCTACTGTTCTGTTGAGCACTGTTGGTCTCAGTGAGTTTCTGATTTTTCCATTCATTGTTTCAGTTCTTCATTGCTGGTTGCAGCACCCTTTCCCAGACACACAAGTCTGTATCTTGAAGGGAATCTTGTGTCTTTTTGAGTTCTTTTGTTAGCACAATTAGTCTGAGTCTACATCATAATTTTCTTTCTTCCAAACATATCTGAAATCCCTATTTTATCTGTCACTACAGCTCAAAATGTTCATATAGGCTAATTTCCTTATAATATCCTCTTAAGCTCAACCACTGCTCATACTCCCTATGCTAGTCTGCTGAATATGTCATTGTATCTCCAAGCAGTTCCCCGTTAATGAGAACATCAAACCCAAATTTCTCTTCTCATCTGCAAGGCTCTGGCCAAGACCAGACCTTCTTGTTCAACTGTTCACCTGGGGCTCACCTCATCCCCTCTGCCATCACAATCTCTTTGAGCCGTTCAGCCATGTCACTGACAGGTATGTCTCTCACTCTCTTCAGAAAAAAAAATCCCATTTCTCAGCTTGCCCCTGAGGCTATCACCTCTCTGAATTCTCACAGGGTCCTTCTCACATTATCTCTAGTAATGTGTTAACATGACTTTTAAACCTGTGTTTATTACACAGAGGGCGGCACTTACACTGGAAAAATTTAGGACTCCAAAAGACAAAATGTTTGAAAACCAACTGAAATGGTGAGTTTGTCTGCTGCATTTCTCTTTTGTCAGCTATTTGCTTAATCTGCCTCTAAGAGCACACATGGAAATGCCACTCTAGGGTTTGCCTTATCTTCTTTCTTACCAAGAGCAGTTTGGTATGAAATGTTTCTTTGGAAATTATGCATGTTGGCATATGTAATGAGGGAGGAAGCCATCTTGTAGTCCACACACAAGTCTTGAAAACAACATTGTCCTTGGGATACCTGGAGGAAAGCCTTTCACTGTGAAAATGGAACACATAGTATTTACTTGCTACAGAAAAGGAAATAAGCTCATACATTTTGAAACCTGTAAGTTCCTAACAGAAAAGTTGTTAATACTGGAGTTAACCATTTCTATTTATCTTGCTATATAATTCACCTGGAACTCAGCTACAGTTTTTAGGATGCATTAACACAGAAACATAAGGCTTGACTAGGATTATGGTGTGGCAACTCCCAGGTACTTTCTGAAAGGAAGCAAGACTTTTGTTAACTTTGCACCAGTAAGAATATAGTAGATGTCATTTGTCTGAAGTTTCATGACAAATTATTTGCTTCATTGTATGAAGCTTACATTAGGCTGTTGTATAATGCTGCAAGTTAATTATTCAGTTTTTGAGAGAACTGCTGGGTATTGGTTAGAAATCTTGCAATTTGAAATTTCAGTAGGTATTTCCGGAGGAAATAATTTTCTGAGCTGAAGTACTTGAAGATTATTGTGTAATGTTTTGTGTGTATTATAGGAATAGGTAGAGACAGAGTGCTAAAAGGGGATTTCTTTGCCTGAAATTCCCCACTACTGTCAGTGTTCATGTTTTTCTCAGCTTTCGATATAGCCTTGCAAGTCTGAGAGTCAGATACTTGGGGTAGGCTCATGGAAATGCCAATACAGATGTGCTACATGTGCTATGGAGAGTTAAAACACAGTTGCAAAGATCTGCTAGAGACTATTTGTGCGCAGAGAACAGATTCCCTGCTCTGTAATCAAAAGCTATTCTTGCCTGGGGGAGGTCCCTACAACAACATTCTTGCCTCCCCTTGAGAAAAAGAAGCCAATGATTATTCTGTTACCCTTCATTATCATTCAGTGTGGTATAAACTGGCCAGGACTTGAACTCTCAAGTGCCCAGGAGGGCCAGTGCATGAATATACCTTGTGTCAGCAGAGGCCATTTCAAATAATACAGATGATGACAGATTGATGTTGGTAGCTCATTAGGCAAAGCACTGACCGAGACATCAGATTCCTTTCAGCAAGAATATGACTGGACTGTTTGCTGTTGTGCATTAATGGAGAGAAGCATTTTTCTTCTTTGATTTCGCTTGCTTCCTGCTTCCCATGTTTGCATCAGACAGTGCCAGCTATCAAATCTGTCATCATGTTTGACTTTCCTAATGTGAACAGCTGTGCCAGAAGAATCAAGGTGTAAAGCTAAACCCAATCTGTAGATATAGTATATATAGTACATTTCAACAAAAGTCCTGTGTTCACAAGCCTCCTGTGGCATACAGTTTTTAATATAACACTTGGCTTCGAGCTCGTCCAGATCCAATAGTACAGTCTTCCCAGCTGTGCTTGAAAAGATAGAGAACAGATTTCTGAAACAGTGTAAGGTGTATTTAGATTGCTGTCTCCTTGATATGCTAAGTCCTGCTCTTGTGGATTATGCTTTCACACTTTTGGGGCATGCCTTAACCCACATGGTTAAGCTGGTAGCCTGTGGGCCAAATCTGGCCTTCTGCATCTTCCTGAAGAAGATGGGGAGCAGTTTTCCAAACAGCAAACACTGCCACAGTTCTTTACCTACCTGTCACAGTCCAACAGAGGAAGCCAGGTGACTTCTGCTGCCATCACCTTCCTCCCCAGGGATCTTTCTAGGGAGGCAGACAGAGTGCACTGGGCAACTGCAGAGAAGAGAGAGAGGACCAAGGTTTAGTGGGGGAAAGGAATTCCCAGACCATATTTGGTCCGTGTGCCCAGCAGGGATGAAATACTGTGCAGTCTGGGGGCTAACGGTAAATACATCTGAGGCAAGTTGGCCACTGTGACTGCGCAGTAAGAAGGGCTAGTGCTGATGCCAGAGAAGGAGTCCACAACTGCTGAAAGGAGCCATGGAGTTGAGATGGACACCCAAAGGAAAAAAAATCAAAGCAGGGAAAGGAGAGGAGTGTTCAGCAACTGAAACGACCCTAGAGTCAGGATGGATGCTCAAATAACTGGGACTCTGATGGCTGCCTCCTGCAAACAGCTCATTAGCCCCTGTGCATAGCAGACAGTTGATCCAGCCTCCTTGTACAGAATCATCTCTGGAAGTTCATTGCAGCAGTGCAGTTTTGTGGCTTTGTGATTCAATAAGTGATCTTACAATACACTGGCTTTGTGATTCAATAAGTAATCTTACAATACACTGGCTACTTTATCCTCACAGCCAGTATTATACTCTGTTCTTTTCATATCCAAAATGATTTTACAAAGTGTAAGGGTAATAATCCCTTCAAGGTAGGAAGAGGCAAACATTGCATTATACAAAATACAGACCTGGAATAAACACCACTACCGTTCTAGCATGGTAAATGTCACAAATGGACATGATTGCTATGGTCCAAAAATTATCTTTTAAAGTGAATATGCATTTTCCCCTGTTTACTATGGTTTGTTCTGCTGTTAGGACTTTGTCTTTCAGCTGAGGTCTAAGGTATACCAATAGTGTAAATTGCAACACCAGTGATGAATTGTTTTAAAGAACTGGTTATAAATAAAGTCAATGAGAAATGATGATACAGGCCAGGAGTAGCCTGTCAGACATTTCTCACATCTCAGTGCTGTGCTAGACATCTTAAATGAAAAGATTAGTGTTAACATTATGTCTAATGTTACTACTTTTATGATTCACATGCCTTTTATTGATTTTGTTTGAATTGAGTTTGCAACTGTTGGGTTGGTCTTAATTTATATAACCAGTGGCCAAATGTGCTGTTTTCTTAGTAACACTTGCATTACTGAGAGCTAGATGCAATGACAGTAACTGCGCCTGGCAGTCTACCATCTGGGTACAAGCTAATAAAATAATCATCTGCATAATTTTGGAAGTCTTTGCAGATACTGGGGGAAAAATATACTGGATTTGATCTGAAAATTGCAGGCAGCCCAGTAGAATAATAATGATACAAATAATTTCCCCTAAAATCCTGGGATGGTCTCTGGTGGGATTTGTTTTACATGCATCATGGAGCTGCCTATGTTAACTTTGCTTTGATATCAAAGGTAAATAGAGAGTGACTGATTAAATAATTTCTATTCAGTTTTGCTGAAAGTAAACTCTAAGGCAAGATGAAATGAACAATTTCTGCTCTGTATTATGACAATAATAAGGGGGAAACCCCTTTTCTTGGAAAAATAATAAACTATTAGGGCCTACAGACTCAGTCAAAATTAGGTTCCACTGTTAGTTTCAATATGCATTTGTAAGGAAATGACTAATCACTTTCCAAGGAATATATGCTCTTTGGCTTCTTCTACATTCTGAAATCAACTGTAACTCACCCCAAAGCTGCCTGCAAATAAATCCAGAGAAAGTAGTGATCCCTTGAGAAGTATGTGTCTGTGAGAAGATGTGTGTGGCTCCAACATGTTAGCACTAGATTTTATTCAGGAGTAACTTCCCCTGTTCCAGCCCCAAACCTTTTCTGTAGCTGGGGCTTAACACAAAACACCTTATTTGGGGGCAGAAGTGTCCACACATTAGGTTATTTCTGAAATAGCTATTTCCATATTCAGTTCCCACTCTGTCTCCATCCAGTTTATATTTACCAAAAACACCGGAGAGGGTGCAGTAGTGCCTCTGGAAAAAAACATTTGTGCAATGAGCTAGACTGGTCGGTATCTAGAGTAGAGCAGAGAGTTGAACTGGAGATTTTGTATTTTTGATTTAGGCACCACAAATTGAAACTTACCAGCAACTAAATCTGCGAAAACAATTGAAGGAGGGTTTCCTGGGTTCAGCAGTAGCAGTCATTTTTCTCCTTCTTGGTAGCTGATGCAGTGCTGTATTTTGACTTTCGGCCTGGGAACAGAGCTGATAACAGTGATGTTTTGGTTTGGCCAAGGACTTTGTGAGCCTCATGCTCTGCCAGGGAAGAGGGGAAGCCAGGAGGAAGCAGAGACAGGACACCTGCCCCAAACTGACCAAAGAGGTATTCCATACCACAGCACGTCATGCCCGGGATGTAACTGGGAGTTGCCCGGAAAGGCTGGGACTGCAGGGTTGGAGGAGGTATCAGTCGGTGCTTGGTCGGGCTGGGGGGGCAAGTTATCAGTCGGCTGGTGGTGAGGTGTTGTATTCTCTTCCCTTGTTGTTTCCTTTAACATTATTATCATTGGTGGTAGCAGTAGTGATTTGTGTTATACCTTAGTTACTAAACTGTTCTTATCTCAACCCGTGGGAGTTGCATTCTTTTTGATTCTCCTCTCCGTCCCTCCAGGAGTAGGGGGAGGGCAAGAAGGGTGGGGAGTGAGTGAACAAGCTGTCTGGCTGGGTTTGAACCACAACAGAGGGAAAAACAGGAAAGCCCATTAAATTTCACTGAAACTAATCAGGTTGGAAGAGCCAGTTTGAAAGTTTTATAGATATTTTAAAAATATTTTTCACTTGCTGGCTGCATTTACAGCCTGTCCCCTCAGACTAGGGACAGTGTGGGAAAATTAACACTAAAGATTGTATTTAGGCTTTTGGGTGATGGATATTTAAACAGAGAATTTGAGCTGTGAAACCAGTTTAGCCAAGTTTGAAGGGACTACAGAATGGAAAGTTACCAAGAGCAAAAGAAGTATCAAAACAGTGCTAAACAGTCTTGCAGAATACTATGGGCAGCTTGTGGTAGGAGAGAGGTACAGATGAACAGGCTTTCCCAGAGTAGAAGTTCGAGTTTGCTGTGTAACAAAGGTCAAAGAAATCAGACCTGAGCAGAAAGGTGTCCATATTTTTGAAGAGAAGCTATTAAGGCAGAAGAACATGAGCTGACAAACCAAAGTTGCTTCAAAGTAGCTGGAACTAGGGGAGGTCCTATGTATGGGATTAAATACATTTTGCCTGCAGCCAAATTCTCTTAACACTTGTAATTTTTAGTGTTCAGAAAACTGGAAAACCTGAACCAGTGACATATCCCAGAAAAACATATTGTGGTTGAAGGGGGTTGTACCTTCAGTAAGATGGTGAACATGCTGGGAGAAAATTAAGGATGAAGTCAGGTCAACGGAGCGGTTTGCCTTAGTTGATAAGGAATGGGTTAGAGAGCAGTTGAGCAATCTGGACATCCATAAATCCATGGGTCCAGATGGGATGCACCCACGGGTGCTGAGGGAACTGGCGGAAGTCATTGCTAGACCACTCTCCATCATCTTTACTAAGTCTTGGGAAACGGGAGAGGTGCCTGAGGACTGGAGGAAAGCAAATGTCACTCCAGTCTTCAAAAAGGGCAAGAAGGAGGACCCGGGTAACTATAGACCGGTCAGCCTTACCTCCATCCCTGGGAAAGTGATGGAACACCTTATCCTTGGTGCCATCTTAAGGCATATCAAGGATAAGAGGGTTATGAGGGGCAGTCAGCATGGCTTCACCAAGGGGAAATCATGCTTGACCAATCTCTTAGCCTTTTATGAGGAAATAACACGATGGATGGATGATGGCAGAGCGGTGGATGTGGTCTACCTTGATTTCAGCAAAGCATTTGACACAGTCTCCCACAGCATCCTCACAGCTAAATTGAGGAAGTGTGGACTGGATGATCAGGTAGTGAGGTGGACTGCGAACTGGCTGAAGGAGAGAAGCCAGAGAGTTGTAGTCTATGGGGCTGAGTCTAGTTGGAGGCCTGTAACTAGTGGAGTGCCTCAAGGGCAGTACTGGGACCGGTATTATTTAATATATTCATCAACAATTTAGATGAGGGAATTGAGTGTACTATCAGCAAGTTGGCTGATGAACTAAGCTGGGAGGAGTGGCTGACACGCCAGAAGGCTGTGCTGCCATCCAGCGAGACCTGGACAGGCTGGAGAGTTGGGCAGGGAATAACTTGATGAAGTATAACAAGGGAAAGTGTAGAGTCCTGCATCTGGGCAGGAACAACCCCAGGTTCCAGTATAGGTTGGGGAACGACCTGTTAGAGAGCAGTGTAGGGGAGAGGGACCTGGGGGTCCTAGTGGACGACAGGATGACCATGAGCCAACACTGTGCCCTTGTGGCCAAGAAGGCCAATGGCATCCTGGGGTGTATTAGAAGGGGAGTGGTTAGTAGGTCGAGAGAGGTCCTCCTTCCCCTCTACTCTGCCCTGGTGAGACCCCATCTGGAATATTGTGTTCAGTTCTGGGCCCCTCAGTTCAAGAAGGACAGGGAGCTGCTGGAGAGAGTCCAGCGAAGGGCAACTAAGATGATTAAAGGAGTGGAGCATCTCCCTTATGAGGAAAGACTGAGGGAGCTGGGTCTCTATAGTTTAGAGAAGAGGCGACTGAGGCGTGACCTTATTAGTGTATAGAAATATATAAAGGGGGAGTGTCACGAGGATGGAGCCAGGCTCTACTCAGTGGCAAACAATGATAGGACAAGGGGTAATGGGTACAAACTGGAACACAAGAGGTTCCACTTAAACTTGAGAAGAAACTTCTTCTCAGTGAGCGTGATGAAACACTGGAACAGGCTGCCCAGGGAGGTTGTGGAGTCTCCTTCCCTGGAGACATTCAAAACCTGCCTGGACACATTCCTGTGTAACATTATCTAGGTGCTCCTGCTCCGGCAGGGGGATTGGACTAGATGATCTTTCAAGGTCCCTTCCAATCTCTAGCATACTGTGATACTGTGGTACTGTGAAGGAGATGGTGCTAGTAACAGGTATTAAGCCCTGGACTCCGGGACTGCCACTGCACTTGGTGCCTGCAGACCGAATGCCAGAATTCATGCCTAATGCTTCTCAACTGCAGGAAACTCGGGGCAATTTGGCAGATGTCCACCAGAGGTACTCAACCACGTCTGTGACGCTGTGACAGGTTGTGGAAATGGGGCAGGTGTGGAGAATGGATCAGGCTCAATTCCCATGTCTGCCCCTGAGGCATAGGTTGACGTTACCAGTCCAGTTGATGTAGCTGCTAGCTCCTGTGGAAAGGGGAGGTCCCATCCCCTGTTCCTAGCCACAGGCTCTCACCCTTCTCTGGCATTCCTCCGTCATTCATCTGACCATGCGGTGAGCTGATGCAAGGAGCTATGCCAGCAGAAAATGAATCATTCATTATGGTAAGGTTAGCTCTTTGGTTAGCTCTGCGTGAGTTGGGTTAACAGAGATCCAATGAGTTGGCACATGGGAAAAAACAGCAGCCAGTGGGGAACGTGGATAATCTAACCAATCGAGTCACCGAATCATAGAAATTCATCTGGAAGAGATCTCTGGAGATCATTTGGGCAAACCGCTGTTGCAAAGCAAGACTAACACTGGCATTACAGTGGTGGCTGGCAGCACTGGCTCTTTTAGTGACAGTTTCTTTGCATTTGGAATAGGGGTTACCCCGTGATGAAGCCAGATCACTGTTTGGTGATGCATCTGGAGATCTGTAGGTGACAAGCACTGACTTGAAATGAAGGACTTACAAGACCATGCAGTGCTGCTGGGTGCCAAGGATAGGAATTGTGGTTTTCCTGGCTTTTGTATAATGTTTGTGATGTGGACTAATGTTTTAGATGCAAGGCTGATTTTTTTCAAATATTAAGTCTTCTACTCACAGACTATGGAAAAAATACAACCATATGTCATTGAAGAAGGGATGATACACAGCACTAAATATTCATCTGTTTCTCAGAAGGTATAAAAACAGTGGTTGCCTGGAAGCTATTCCTGATGTGATAATGGCTGTCATATTTGCCTACCTAAACACAATGATGTCAGAAAAGAGAAATTTTCTTTGCTCCTTTATAGTAGCTGTTTCAGACTGGATCAGTTATAAACAGTCCTTTCAAAAAAAATATTTACTTTTCATCAGAAGTTTACATAACATGTTCTCCAAAGGAACAAATACTGTTTCAGCATAGTTTGAAACATGGGAGATGGAAAAGAAGTTAATGAACAACATTTAAGTCAACATCAAAGCACTTGCTTTCTCTTGTAAATACCCAGACCATCACACTGTGATGCAATAAGGAGAAGTTCATGGTCAGTCTCTTTCACCTTGTTCTTCAGTACATTTTTGAGAACCTCATGCAAAAATCCTGCACTGGCCTTGAAAGTGTTAACTGCAGGCAGGAAGTATTAGTGCATATATACACCTTAGGGTGACCCTGATCTTATTAGAGAGGTCTGAGGGAGAATTGTGTTAAAATGTTATAAATAAATGAAAATTAGAAGAGAAAGACTTAGAATCCTCTCCAGAGGAAGGAAGGGCCTGGTGAGAGATACTATGGGGTTCTTGAAAAAGAGGTCTGCCAGGCTGGCAATAGAACAGAAAGGGGTGGAGGAAGTAAGAAATACCATGTTAGTGGCCTCAGCCCATGGCAGGGGTCTTGCCTGTGAATCCTGTGTTAGGGAAGAAACAGAGCTTGGTTTCCTTTCAGGGGAGGAGGACCTCCCCAAAACAAGCCCACACTGCATGGGTTCAGAACTGGAGACTGCTGGCTGGTGAGAGGATGCTTCAGTAGCAGAGCAGGTCTGAGGCTGAGTATGAGTTAACTAGAGGACTATGTCATGAAAAGATCTTGATTTTTGTGGACATGCACAAGGAGTTTGTGGTCCATACAATGGACAATCCCAGTCCATTTAAGCCCAATAAGAATGGTATATAATAATTTTTGCTGCATCTCTTCATTATGTCACAATCTGTAGCCTTGCTCTGGCTGCCACAGGAATTAGCAGCAAACTGCCTGCATTCTCCTTCCCTAAAGAATATAAAAGCTATTGGCAGAAGTAGAAGAGAGAAAATGGTCCAGCAAAATCTGGAGAGCTTTGTACACTTTCATGGATGGAAGTGGGAAGTGGGCACTGAGGACAAGGCACTTTTTGTCCTAGAAGTCTTTCAGACTGGGCACATGAAATTGTTTATCCCACGAGTACCTAGCAAATGAGTGAATGGGACATCAGGCTTGTGATTGGAGAACAGGAAAAAAAAATCCTGTATTTACAAATAGTAACAACAGGGTTGCTAGACTTGTAACAGTAGCATGTAAGGCTTACTAACAGACTTGGAGGGAAGAGCAGTGTGAAAGGGAAGGTAGGAGAGACAGAGGAATATTGAATAAAATGTATCAAGCTTTATCCAGTGTTGGGTTATATCACAGCATAATTTTTAACATAGTAAATTTTCATAGCCAGGGAAACCGTGGTAGATCTCCTAGGCTTTAATAAGTATCTGATAGTTGCCATTTGGGAAGTTACTAAAGTGTTAACTTTCATGTTACAATTCTGGCTAAGGGGAGACAAAAATTTGTACTATAAATAGAGAAAGTATCAGCTTGAAGGAAAACTGATAGTGACGTTTCCCAGATACTTCAGGTTAGTTTTGAAACTGATCCTGCTTTAATGTATTCATTAATGTCCTCAGCACACTGAGCAACATCTATGCACACTGCTGGTAGGGACACATTTAAGTAAGTTGTTGTCAGCATTTAGAGGGCACCATTAGTAAAGGAGGATCGGGATATGCTAGACAAAGGGCCAGATGACCGTGAGAAGTGGAGTAACAGAAGTGGCATGAAACTTAACAAAGAAAAAAGTGTGGCCATGTGGTTGTGGACATGGTGCTGCAAGCTCATCAGTAGCATAGGGGACAGGAAAATGTGGGCATTTAGCCTGATTTCAGGATGATTGGACTGTTGGCATGAAGCATCTGGAAAAGAAATGCAGTGCCTGATGGTGTCTTGAGGAGCAGCTGGCCAGGGAAGTGTGAATGCCTTTGTCCAGGGAACTGGTATGACATCTGCAGTGCTGTAGCCTGGTCTGGTCACTCTGCTCTGGGCTGAACTTGGTGGAGGTGGGTGTAGGAAAAGGCTTCTAAGATGAGCAGAGAATCTCCTATACAGGAGCAGACTAGGGAAGAGTAGCTCTTTTATTGGAAAATGAAGACTGAGGTGGGGGTAACAGCAAAGAAGGCCTTTTTTTTTTTTTTTTAACAGTACAGCCTGATTATAGTCAGACTTTATCAGGCACTGAAACCTGGACAGATTGACCAGTCTGTCTGTCTGAAAGAACACAGTTCACCTGTGCTTCCACAGCCTATATTTGCATTTTGCTGTGGACTTCCAGATCTAGGCATGGTCCAGTCCCTGCAGGCCCATTGATGGCCTTCGCTGAAGCAAAGACAGCCATAATAAGGCCCATCTCAAAAAAAAAAAAAAAAAAAGGGAAACTGCAGAGATGAGGAGCAGCAATATGGAGATAATTCTGTTTCCCCTCTGTGGGAGGCTGGTGTGCACTGACTGCAGAACTATTAGGTATTTGTGTCCTTTAAAAAGGAGAATTGGAGGATGCTGATAAAACAGCCAAAACTTGAGATCTACTGCAAAGGCTTGCTCAAGATCTGACATCACAAACAGATAAAACAAATGCATGAAGTCAGATGGCTTAGAGTTGCGGGGGGTGGGGGGGTGGAGTCTAGGTTACAGCCTCCATTATGAATCTGGACTAACACTGCTGGAGTCAGTGAGGTTATACCAGCTGGCTTTTAGCCTGGTTTGGTTTGCTTGAATCTTTTCACCTTTGCTCGCAAACAGCAGCAGATAAAAGTTGGCCCTGTCTGTGCTCTTTTTGGTGACTTAATCCCCAGCACAGGCTTACTTATCAGACCTCTGTACACAAGGCTCAGCTAATTGGCTCAGGTCCACTCAAGCGGAGGTCCCTGGAGCTACGCTGATTTTTACCAGAAAATGTTCTGACCTAGCCACTTGATTTCATTATGTAAAAGAGCTAGCTGTATTTTTCAGTGAGCTTAAATTAGTGATAAAAAAGAAGTCTTTCCTCATTTCATGAGTTGGGGACATCTTTATTGTGTGAGTACTTGCTGGGGAAGTGAGAAAGTTGTTCCCAAGCCATCAGGCTGTATTTGTTCCATTTCCCCTGCTCTCTAAGGCCAAACTGTGGTTTGGCTGCAGCAGTGTGTTTCCACCTGTGAATTCCTGAGCACTGATGTCACAAGACCTGCCTAAGTGGCCTCTGTTTTTATTAATCTTACCTTACAAGATAAACATAACATAATCTTGAAAGATAAATAAGCAGAAGCGCAAAAAGCATGGAGGCATACAAACGGCCTAAGGTGCAGTATTGACTTCCTAACAGTAGATGGTACTAATGCACCTCCAGTAACGTCATCTTTCTGATGGATTTGAAAGGCCTAAAGAGGCTTATATCTGAATCCGCTAAAAATCACACAAGCCAAAGGCTGTAGAATATCATCTCCTCAACATCAGAGGGTGTTTAGCAGCCCAGTCACGGCCATATGTCAGTCTGTTGAGCTTTGCTGAGTTCTCAGCTGAAAAATGACCGTATAGGAGAATGGCAGGAAGCATAGCGGTTGTTATGAGACTTTGTGAATTTTAAATTTATTTTCAGGAGTTCATAAAAAATTCTCTCTGGCCTGCACTGGGGAAGCACTCTGAAAAATTACTGCAAGGATGTGAAAGGCCAAGGTGGAAAACTTCTGAGATACAGCAGCATAGATTTTTACTCCTTATTTTAACCTTTTTTCCCTACTGATGTATCTGTCCCATATCTTAATTATCTCTGAAGGAAATCCTACTCTTTCCTGCCTTTGCACATAGGATCCTGCAAATGTCATTACATCTCATTGTTTCATTGCACAGGAGAGCCCAGGGAGCACTTTTGTATCATCCGTATGCATGTGATTAACACAGATTTTTGTCATGGATAGCAGTTCACCTGGACCAGTTTCCATGGTACTGCTAAGCTGAAAGTGTGGGGTCTGGCACTCATTTGCTAAGAGCTGATGAGGAGTTGAAAGGGAATTTTCCCTCTGACCTTTTTTGGTAGAGGTCACTAGTGTTAATCTATTTCCTTATTGAATTTCAAATATGCAGGTACTCTTCTTAGACATACCCTCAGAAATTTTCAGTGAGAACTGATTAAAGGGAGAAATCAGATTTGCAATATGACAATTCCTTTCAGCAGGCAGTGAAAGGTCAGTCAAATACTTGCTAACCTATATGAACCACCCAGACTCTTCTGCTTCTTTAGTGATAATGTGAGCTATGTTTTAGTTTGAAGGCTCCATTGCTACCAGCTATTGAAGTTCATGTACAGTATAAATCGAAAGAGGTTAACATCTTAAAGAAGAGGTTTTGTTTTGACCAGGAATGGCTTGAAAATAACTGTCCCAGCCTTTGGGGAATGGGCTTATGTTAGATTTATAAGTTTTATAGCAAAACTTCAACTAGTCATTAAAATGTCTGAGAAAAAAAAATAAATCTACTTCTTTTTATTGTGGCAGTGATAGGAACAGAATGCATATTTTGTTCATCTGTCTTCTGCTGTAGTCTAATACAGCTTTGCATGGTAAAAAGGTGCATGATTCATTTGCACAGTAATTGGCAAAGATATGATAAAAGCCAGTTTACCAATGCCTATTGACTGATGTTTTGAGTGTGTCTTTGTATTGCTCTTGAAGCTATGGTTGCTGAGAACATAGAGTATTGGTTCCTAGTCATTACTTGTATCTAGGTATCTGATGCTAAAACTTTTAGTGATTAAAACCAACGCTAGCAATCAGTCCAGACCCCAATGAAGTCAGTGAAAGGTTCCTATAGATTTTATGAGCAAACAGGTTGGTAAAGTCTAATCAAATACCACTGAGTTCAGTGCAAGGATGCTTACCCACAATAGTGGATGAGCAGGGTCTGCCTTCCCTCTGTACATATGCACCCTCACCTTTACACTCACATGCATATGTGTGCGCTTGTAGAACAACAGAAGACAGATCCCTGAAATCTAGTCAAAAATGTTTTTGAGGTTAGGACTCATCTTCAAGGAGTTTTTGCTTCATCCTGGAACAGTCAAAATTAATAAACTGTTTGTCTAAGTACATACACCAGGTTTCAATTTAGAAGTATCTGTCAGAAACAAATGTACTTCATTAGGAATTTAGGGCATTTTTTTCCCCAGATAGCTGTGAAATAAATAATGTAAATATTCTCACTTCAGACAGGCAAAACGTATTTAAGAAATGGTTAAATATACCCGTGAGAGAACTACCAATCAACACTTTTTTTTTTTACTACTTTTGTTTTGTATTCTTTCTGGCTAGTATGTTCATGGCCAGCTGTTTTCAGAGCTAGTAAAAATTCTCAAGCTCACATTAGGAACGTTTTCAGTTACATGATCTGTAGCTACAGTTGTTAGAACACTTGGCGTGGCATTTAAAAATGAGAAAGTTGTTTTTGTTGAGTAAACCACCAAAGCTCTGAAATAATATTTCACTGGACTTACAGAAAATGTTCTTGAACTTTGCCTTTAACGACCAAGTGATAGGCAATTTGGTAGGCAGGGAGTTTCCAAATGTGACTTAAAGTGATGTCTGTTTTATCTGTGTGAACATTAAGAATTTTAATGCACTTATAAGGCAAAAACCTGTATCAAGTCAACCTTGACCAATATTTCTTTCTTCACATTAATGTGCTAGCTTATCTCACCCAAAAGTCGCCTCCACATCGGTGGTGAAGCATACATGCAACAAAAGTCTCCCTTGTATTTGTTGTCACCTTAAATGGGGAAGCTAGCAAAGTTTAGTTGAATCTTAGCAAGTATTACTCTTAACTGTGCACTGCCTAATAATGTTTCTTGTTTTCTGGGCAGAAATTACCTATCCTGTGTACCATCTGTCTCTGCCAGGTAGATTGTACAAACTCTGTCTATTACAGAAGTGAGCAGAATAAGAAACATATTTGGACTGTGCTGATAGAGAAACTGGGGCTTATAATGGTGCAGTGGCTCGTTACTCTCTCATATTACTTTAGACTCCAGAGGGAAAATAAATGCTCAGAGTTAAAAGAATGTATGAAATTCAGAAGGGTTACAGGAAAATCTAGCCTGCCATTCTCAGAGCATCAAAACTAATGGAATAAGGATGGATGATTGGATCTACCACTGAGATTCATTAAGCAGGATCATTCCAAAATTCCTGAAAAAAAGATGGAGGGCACAAATTGGTATTGCCATTAGCACTGTTTCCCAGGTGCTCTTGGGGAAAGAAGGTCTTGTGAGAGCACAAAGATGGGATAGCCTGCTTTATCCTTTTCATATGGATGCTTTTGTGGAACAGGGGAAAAGTTCTGTCCTTCTGCCAGCCCCTGTGACATGGCAGGAAACAAGAAAGCTGATGGCCTAATTTGGCCAGGCTAGAAGAGCAACCCAGATCCTGGGTCTGGTCCCTGCAGGGTCCAAAGCATCTTGCAGCTAGCAGCAATTGAAGCTATTCCTACCCTTGGCACCCAGCTCCCATGACTTGGTGCCTCTTACAGCAGTTAACACTTTTTCCCACAGGCTCTGCCCTGTGCACTGCCCTTTTGGTGAGCCCTGCAAGGCATGAGGGTCCAGGAGGTGCTGGGAGTAGATGGGGGCTAGAAAACTGGGGAAGGAGAAGGCAGCAAGGACCCTGCCCACCTAAGGGTGGGGGTTTCTGGGGAGGGTCCTTTGATCCATGTGTACCCAGCCATGCCACCCTCCTTGCCTTTTCAGCCCTGGACCTCAGTGCTGCTTGCAGACCCTCTAGCACTAGGCCATTTCCACCCTTCAGTTGCCCACCAGTCTGCTCCCAAAACACTGGATACTCCCCATGGAGGTGAGACCAGCCTACATGTGCTTCTTGCTGGTGTTACAAGCTCCGTCTTCCCCTCCTTAAATGCAACTATCTGCAGATACTGGCATGCTCTCGGGTAGTGCTTGCCCCTTGCTGGGCTGGCAAAGCTCAGTCTGCAGTGTAGCCAGGGGGCTTGGAGACACTGCCAGCATGGCAAGGGGGCAGCCCTGCAGAGCTAGTGCTCACTGGCAAAGAAAGAGAGCTTACTGGCCCGTTTCAAATGCCCTGTGATGATTTTCAAGGAGTAAATACTAGAGCTAGGAATTAATTTCTGGCTATATGCTGTAGTCATTCCATATAAAAAATCAGAAAGCTACAGAGCCAGAATGGATCAACATAAGTACTGTCAAAGAATTTGGCTGATGGTTCTATTTTTAGGGTAGAAGTGGCCATTGTTCTGTGTATGAGTAGACAGAGGGTGTAAAAACCATAAAGACACCAAATGTTGAGCTTCACATTTAGACATGGCTCTGTGTCTCCTCTTAACCAGTATTAGGAGTAAAAGAATTGAGAAAGTTAAATATCAGTGGGGCTGTCTGAGATTTTGTTGTGGTCATGTAATGAGAAATATGGCATATTCCTGCTTTTTCTGAACTGAGATTGGATGGACTGTAACTAATATTTGTCATGGTACCACTAGTCAAGTTAAATATGCTGGAGTGGAACTGGAGGGGAATCAGGAGGAATAATTTGGTCCCACAACCATGACTTACAGGCTGGAAGGAGGACAGTGTGGAGACATGACAGTTCCCTGAGAGTTACTTTTGTCCAACCACAGACAGTTGTAACAATTACACTTACGTTTAATTACTGCACTTAGACTGTGGTAGGCTAAAGCACTCAGTAGGATAGGAAGTGTTAAGAAGCAGAATACATTTTAAATTTAGAAAATCCCCTTGAGAAATATCCTTATTTCACACTTATTATTAGCAAAGCCAGCTTTGGAGAGAAAATCTCTGCTTTCGTGACTGGAACCAGTGTCTTCAGCAAGAAGCAGGTGTACAGAAATCTCTCATATGGGGGCACTGATATTCCATCTGCTCTGAAAATCTAGTAGCCGCTGAGTCATCTCCTATGCCATGTATATTTGACATAAAGGTTATCAATACTGGGGCACTGCATGCTCAACAGATAGGGCTTTTTATCTTATTTCGTTTTCCTGTGAGCCTGAAAGTAAATACCTGTCTGATCCTGCTACTGTTAAATTCAATGGCTGAAGTCCTTGTTTGTTCCAGTGGTGGAGGATTTAATGTTGAAAATTTAAACAATTAAAATAAGTGACCCATAGTGATATGAGGCACACATCCAACAGGCAGGAGGTCATTTTCTTCTTAAGGTGTTTATAGGTGTGAATTAAGATGCCTATGAAAAACGCTTTATCATTTCTTCCAGATTCACTCATGTAGCAAAATACAAGCAGAGCAAGCAGAGTTTATAGGGGGAGGATTGGAGCAAAAAATGACAAATAACATTTTGTGCAGCTCACAGTCTTGGCTGAAGCTGTCAGCACCCAGCAGTTTCTGTTGTGCTGCCTATAGGCTGAGATTTTTGGTATCCTGTGCTCATTGTGCACCTTGTGCATTGGGCCCCTTCGAAAATTTAGGTACTTGTTTTCCTGCCTAATTAGAAGCAGAATTCATTTGAAAATGTGTTTGCTTTCCCTCCAGGGGTGGTACTATACCAAAATACAGTGTATGCTTTGGCTTAATTTAATAAGTTATAATCTCTTCTCATATTTTATTACATTTTAGTGCGAGGTGATTTTTTCCAGAGATGACTCAAAGTAATACAAAAGAAACAAGCTTGTCCTGTGAAGAAATCATGAATTATGGCTGATAAAATCAAGATAGTTTGAAAGCTTGCCAGCACAAAGAATGAACTCCCTCAGATTCCTAACTTAAGAGTAATGTTAGCAACTCTGAATTTGCCTAGTAATTTTGAAGTTTAAAGGAACCTTAAGGATAGTTTAAGGAAATAAATAGAAAAAAAATGTCCAGTTAATGGAGGAAAGAAATCCCATGAGATGAGGAAGAGAACAAGGTGAATTCTGCTGTTTTGATGAAGACTCACAGCTTGCAGTGCTCTTGGACAAACGTCACCCATGCCTTTTGGATGTGGATACTGTTATGCTCGTTGGGAACTGTCATCTCAAGAGAGTAAGTAATGCTGTGTGTGGAACTGTCAGTATAAGCAGAATGAGGTGTTTACCTGGGTTTCTGAGATTCTTGAATGAGGGATATAGCACTGAAACTTTGTAGACTGCATTATCTCACTGCTCCTTGCCAGGTGCTGTTAAAGATGTGAGCCTTTAAAGCCATTTATGGGTGGAATACAGCACACTGCTGGCTCAGGCTGCAAGCCTTCACATGAGGAAGTGGGCTGTAAATTCAGCATGTAGCTAAAACTGAGCATTCAAAGATTTACACTGTGAATCTCATGATTTGGTAGTCTGGCAGTGGTGTTACTTATTTTGATGTTGGAGAGCCTTTTTAAGTCAGCTCTTTCTACAAAAGGAAGTGGAACTAATTCAAAGAAAGAATATATTGGGTTTTTTAATATATTGAACTCGTGTTGAGGCATCCCAATACATTTGTAAAAATTCATCCTACAAAAGCCTGTAGAAGAGCCTCTCTTTGTCCTCATAATTTTCTCTGTTGCAGGATGCAAGAAATAAACTGATTTCAGTGGGAACTATATCTTGTGAGTGAAATCAGCTCCAGTTCAGTAAAGAATAAAAGAATGCATGTAAGCACATTTACATTAAGGTTTTGGATGTAGGTGGAGTTGTGCCTAAAGTGAAACTCATGTTTCGCTAAACAGGTTTAGGCATGAAAGAGACAATCGCATAAAGCATGTGAGGCTCTCTGTCTCTTCAAGATGTCCTCAGGAACTTTGTCTCCCACTGGAACCTTATTGATAGTGCCCATGATGTATAGGCTTGGTATTTTTAGAATGACAACTAATGCAAAAGGCTGTTCATACTTCATCAGATCATTCATTTTTCTAGATGCTTTACACCAGACTTTTCAGAAGGTATTCACTGACTCTGAAACTCAGTGTTGTCTGCGCTGTTTGATGGATTTTATAATCACCATGCTTCTCTGTCTCATGCTTTAGAGATACATTCTTGAATGTTCCCCCCACAGTCTGACTTCTGTTGGTGTCTTTTGGGCCTCTCCAAAATTGTAATTCTCAGAAATTAGACACCTTAAGCCACTGGCAATATTTTAACATGTCTGAAGATCATATCCCAGACATCCTTTGTAGCCTTGGGCAAGTTGCTTAACCTCTCTGTAGCTTCAGTTTTTTTACCTGAAAAGGAGGGAGAATATCTGTTGTGAGCATGCTGTGCAGCTTAATTCAGAAACGTGAGCAGGAGGTGCTGTGAGGTGTAGCTGAATTGCAGAATGCAATTAAGCTACAAAATATTATTAGTATTGTTATTAAATAACAATACATATTTACTATTAGTATTCCATTCTACTGCTTCATGCAGTGCTATCTAACAGATCATTCACATTAAAGAGAGACAATACTCTGTGTGGTATGGGTGATGTCTTAGCTTTATGAATGTTTTTTCATTGGCTTGTGTGGGGCCAGAATTTCACTTCGTAGTCAGTCTTACACCTGTGTAAATCAGCAGAAGATCAAGGCTCCTGTACTGTGAAAATGTGAGTTCTTGATTTTTATAAACCCTGCAGAACCATTTATTAGACACAAAATACATTTAAAAGGAGAAAAAAAACACATAACTATGCAGTTCAAATCAGTTAAATATTGCTGGCATTTGATATACTTAAGTCTTATGAATAATTTGGAAAAAATGTTTCAGTGGAAAGATTAATCAGGGTTCAGACATATCCCAGAGTCAATGATACTTATTGCAACCGCTGTCTGAAATCAGTATGTACTTTCCAAACTCTTCAGAGGACTGGTCCCTACCCCAAATAAAGCCTGATGGAGAGAAAAATCCCCAAAACAAAAAAAATTGCTTTTTAGTGTTTTTCAGATACTGAGATTGGAATTGGTCAAGGTTGATGGCAGTCTACTAATGACTCTCTTGTCCTCTAAGATTTTGTTAAAAATGAATGCTGCAACACAAATGAGATTCAGAGCGTACAAAATCTAAGATGAGGAATCAGTTCCCCACTGACATATTTTAAGTCTGAGAAGTACATAGCTACAATTTCAGGCAGACTTTTCAGCTCTTTTCTGTAAGTCTAATAGTGGTTATTTTAAATGCATGCATCATACTAAAAGGATGGTGGAATGGATGCTTTCTAGTTCAAGGTCTGCTGCTGAAAACATTTTCTGCTTTATTAGCTGTATGCATGCTGTGATGTCTCATAGTGCTCGGTGAGAGTGCACCTGGGTGCCAGGATTTGCAGGATTCAGGCCAGAACAGAATATAAGATTAGGCTCTGAACTAGTATGAGTGGACGTGGACAAGCTGCAGGTGTGTAGAGTATAGCAAAACTGCACTAGTTACTGCCTAATTACCACCTCCTTGTGTCACTTGGATGTCACTTAGAGTTTTCCCTTTCAGACTGTTGCTGCAACACATATGTCTAATAAATCATTTTTTTATATCATATGCACCTAGATCTCTGCTTTGCTTGACTCACTAACAGTTAACATCGGAGAATCACTCTTTCATGGAGAAACTCTTTATCAGTCTAGCAACTTGTGAACTCCTTAGCATTTGATCTGATGCAGACAGTACTCCTGATGAAATCAATAGCCGTATTGATGGAGTAGCAACCTGAGGGACTAGGCCCTGAACTGGGCTAACACAGTTGAGAGATGAAGTCAGTGACTGAAATGCTTTCAGTAGTTATGAGCTGTCCCCTAAGACAACAGATTTTCTGCAGACTAGAGATTTTAGATGTCCTCCTATGAGCTCTGAGGTACTGACAACTCACCCCTAAATCAATCTTTTCATCCTGTAAACATGGCTCTGAAAGTTCTCACCACAGCTGAACTCCCAAGAAGGACCTGGAGGTGCTGCCTTTCATGCTTCTACAGTTGTGTTCTCCATTAGGTGAAACACTGGCTCCCTTCAGTACAGAATAATTCAGTTTACTGGCTCCTTTGAGAGAGTGACTCTCCTTGGAGTGACTGTAAACAGCAGGACCTCAGAGCTACCCTAGGGTGTGCCACCAAAGCTCTTACAACCTTTTGCTCTCCTGGAGGAAAGGCAGTTCTAATTACTGCAGCTCCAAATCTTTTCAGTGCTTGTATCACGCTTGCACCTTCTAGTCTTTCAGAAGTAACCCTGCAAATGAGCACTGTCAGCCCAGAAAAAAAAGTGTGTTAACTTTCATGGTCATCCAAGGGGCAACCCAGACTTGGAGCAATTTAGTAGCTGGGCTTCATAATCTCTCTGCTTCATGCCAATGTGGCCAACCTCTGGAGACTTCACAGGTTCATTCCTTACCTTGGTTAACCAGCTTTATCTAGCAGCATGACTCAGGTCAGTTACACTTAGTGAAACTCCTGACCTTGGATAAAGCCTCACTGATCCACTCAGCAAGACAACATCCTTTTTCAATACTGATAAAAGGCCTGATTCTGTGCAGCATTATGCAGTTTTCCTCTGAGTTATTTTTGACTAACACCAGTGTTAGGAAAGCACAGCAATAATTTCTGAAATGTTTACATGGATTTTTTTCTTTTTAGTTGACACTAATTGATCAATACTTTTTCCATGGCACAATGAGAATCAAAGTTAGATCTGTGTCTGCATCTGCTGCAGTTGCAGTGGAAGACAGTGTCATTTGTTTCAAAATATATGATATGTACAGGGTAGAATCATAGATCAACTCTGTTGGAAAAGACCTTTAAGATCATTTAGTCCAACCATTACTCCAGGACTGCCAAACCCACCACTAAGCCATGCCACTAAGGGCAAACTGATCTCTCCTCACGATCTCCCCTCATGGCCGCCCCTCCTCTCCCCTCATGATCAACTTGAAGTGATGCATGAATTTAAGGTTGGGTGAAAATTTTTGTGGACATTTTAATTCTAGTGTCTGAGAGGTTTGTCTGAGCTCAAAGAGACATCATCTCTGGGTATTTTTCTGCCCTAAAAAACCCAAACCCAACTAAATTAACAAACTGTGTTTTCTGTTTAATATGATAAAATTTTGACCCAGTGTGTGGGCCACAGGAGGTGTTCTTAGGTAAGTGCTCAAAAAACCTTTCTTTTCCTCTATGAGACCTTTCTTGCCAGGTGATTCAGGTCAGCTACTGTGCTAAGGCAGGATCAGATATCCATCTCTGAATCCAATTGTACTAAAAAAAAAAAAAAAAGGGGGTTATTGTCTCCCAGTCTTTCCTCCTCTTGCCGTAGTTTGTCCATGTCTCCCTGCCAGATGTTATCACATCCTCAGATTGTTTGCAGAGATGTTCAGAAGGGGGTCCTTAAGTTGCTTTTGACAAAATCCTCTGGGTTAGCAAAGAGCTATTAGTTAAGCCATCTTAAGTAAACCTGTCTTGTTTTGATTGATAGGGATTGGGAATGCTTAAAAGATCAGCCCTTAAGAGCCTGTGTGACCTGCCTGCTGATCAGGGCAGTGGCAGGTAGCTGGAGACAGTGACCACTCCTGAATTTGCAGAGAGCACATCTGACAAAGATCCTAAAGTAGCTCCTCAGCCTCACTGACACCAGTGGTGGTGGGCAGGGACTCCTAGGTTCTGTTCCTGATTTAGCTGCTGGCCCACTACATAGTCTTGAGCATATCAACCATCTCTGCCTCAGTTTCTGCATCAAGGCACAATGATCTGCACAGCAGGAGGACTGTGAGAGCTAACTGTAGAGTCTGATCTCCCTGGTGCTGAGTTACAGGCAACTACTGCACTTCATATGAATTACCTTTTTTTTTTGTTCTCTTTCTGATATCTTGAGTAAATGAAAACCCAAATTTGTGTTCACAATGGGAAACTACACTTCATTTTGAAGAATGTTGTTTATTCTGATGACTCACTGTCGGCATTGTTACTATGTTAAGTGGCCCAGCAAGGAATCCTCCCTCTCAGCCCTCATCAGACAAAGCACACAATTCCCAAGAACAATGCAACAAACTCTTCAGCTGTCCACATGGAGGGCTAAAATCTGCTGTCTGGATGCCTCTGAAATTCAGTTTGACTTTTTATTACTAGGTAAGGTTAGCATGAGTGCATTCTTATGTGTATTCAGTTAAAACTCACATCAGCTTCTCAGAGAGACCAATGCAAGTAACGCTGGAGTAAGCAATTGCAGCCTCGGCTCCTTATCTGGCACTAGTCTGACTTTATTTTTTGTTATGCAGTTATGTATCAATTATGATACAGAACAAAAAAAAAAAAGTGGGTGTTACATGATGCCTGGGTTGTTGCTAAGACTGTAGTATAGGCAAGACAAATTGTTGATAGAATATTCTACATGTCAGCAAGATCAGCAGAAGGGAAGAGTCCCTTTCCAACATTGACAAAAGTTAGGAACACCTTTTCTTCTCCTGAAGATAGGCACATAAATCCATGTTGTGTAATGTCATGTGGATCTAAGACCATTGGTCTGCAGTATAAAATATTTGTCAGTGATGCCAGCTTGAGTTCCCATCCCTAGCTCACTCCAGTAACAGAGCACAGTTCCTCAAGTGGTCATCTCTGTTGGAAGCAAACCACTGTGCAGAGGTAGCAATAAACAGTCAGGGGTCATTTCACTCTTGATGAAAACAGAGTATGTAACTATGCCTGAAAGTGTCTGCTAAAGTGGTGCATGGCTGGGTTGCTCCTCAGTTTGGCTGATGTTCCTCTTTACACTACTCTGGCTTTGTAGTGCAGTATTGCATATATATGGATATATATAATCTGTAATATGGTCTGAGTAACACAGTGGAATAGCTAGGGTAGGAGAGTGCTGCTTATGTGGCTAGAAGAATCTAAAATTGAGCACTTAAAGTGAAAATTAACAACTATTCCTTTGTGATGGCAAAGGGTCAGTGTGCAATCTGAGTGGTTTTGTAATACTGCTATAGCCCAGGAGTCAAAAATCTATTTTCAAGAAATAGCCTTTCAGAAAACTCTCTTTAAGTTATTATGTTTTCAGCTCTCCCAATATGATATGATGGATGATGAAAAAAGCAAATTAAATGTACTGAGTTTAAGCTGGTTTACTGCTTAACTGTATCCTCTACTGGGTTTACTGGGTTCATTTTTTTTAAGCTGCAGAAGGGTTATTACCATTTTAAAGCTGGGAGCTCCAGTCTCCAAGTCCCTGTAACATCATGCAAAAGAAAATGGGACAGTTAACTGACAGACACTGTTATAACTTACTCACTGGAAGCTCATGCAAGTTCCTGACACTAAAATCCTGCCTGTGAAGGCATAGAACCAAAACCCATCATCACCTGAGGCAAGCATAGTTTGACCACAGTAGCCTTGGGTGGAGCTATGTCCTCTCCACCAGACACAGTTAAGGGCCAGCCCTTACCTTCTCTGTATCCGTTTTGGTGTCTGTCTGAGCAGTTGCAGTGTGACAGCGCCTCTCACAATTGAAGTCTTTAAGAGGAAATACGGACATCATGGGGGAAAGGTGGGAGATGGGAATTTCCCAGAGAAGTCCAACCCAATTCATTCCCCTAAGGATGAGTTAGGGTTGCAGGAATATCTCCTGGCAGCCTCCTGCAAATAGGTACCACCCACTGGTCCGCGAAAGGATATCTCTCCCTCCCTTGTCTCCACCATACCAAGGCTCCCTTGGAGCAGTATTGCCAGACATCTGTTAGCTGCTGCTACTTCTGATCACTTTTCTGCTTGCCACAGAGCAAGCCCCAGGAGCAGCTCACACTATTTCAAGTGACATTAGTTAACTGCTCATTCTTCCTCTCTCCACGGCTGTCTCCATGGCCACTGTCACTTTTGCATGGATTTGCTGTGGCACCAGGGTTCCTCTTCCCCAGCAGGATAGAGGCAGGGGACAGGACATGCAGCAGGGAGGACAGTGTGAGAAACCTTTCCACCTTCTGCTCTTGTGCCAGTATATAGTCCATGCTACTAATCTGTTTTTCTGACACATTTCTCCTTGCTCCCTACAAAGGCTCATTTTCTCTGGCTGATTTCAAGAAGCAGTGGGAGATGCCGATGTAAAGCCAACATTGTAAAAGCACACTGAAACCTAACTTAACTTGGAGCCTGGCCTAGCCAGATCAGCAGTAAAATTTTCAAAAGGAAGGAGGAAAAAAGCTATTTCCCATCACAGGAGCAATGGGGTGTTTTCCATGGGAACAATGATGTTCTGGTTAAGTTCTAAGAACTTTTCTAATTATTAGGCCAAACCAATGTGAAAGCTGATGTCAGCAGGAAGAGCTGATGGGAGGAATTATAATTGTGTCTGGGGCCATATGAAAGCATTATACCATGTCTTGCTCCAGACTTTGCATGAGTCATTTTCCTCCCGGTCAGGATTTTGTATTGAAGTGCAGACTGGCAGTTGTCTGGATCTTTCCTTGTGCCAAAACTGCTGTGAAGCTGGTTTTGTTTGCTTTTTTTCCACTGCCACTGTGAGAAGTACCATCAACAGAATTTCTCTGCTGTGGAGGGAGCATCAAGCAAGGCATCACACTGTGTGGGGCAGTAATTGCAATGCTTGCTGCTGATTTATTGTCAGCAAGCTCTTTTGTGGAAAGAGTGCTTCCTCAGTTCCATCTATAAAACCGCATTGGTTTCAGGAGGAATTATGGCTGCTTGCCACTTCTGACTATCTGCCTCTGAGTGCTTAGGTCTTTAATTGTATATAGGCTTTCTGTAGAAGCCTATTTGCTGCAGAGACCTACCTTTAGACACCACAGTGCAGGACTGTTCCCAAACAATACAGTGGTTTCCATCTGTAAACCCGAGATAACAGTTTTGCACCCCCTACCTTGATTAAAAGGTATTTTTAAAAGTGGGTGCACCAAGTGATCTACCTGTTTCCTCTCTTTTCAGCTCATCCCAGGTCCTTGTGGCTTCATTGGAGGAGTACCCATTGTTTTCAGATAGTGCTAGATTGGACTCCAGGATACTCTGAAGAGACAGTCACCAATTTATTGCTGCTGTCAGCAGGTGAAACAGGTTACAAGACTGTGTAGGAAATTTTGTAGGAATCAACAAAGCAAGCAGATATGTCATAGAAAATGGGCAAAGCCTGGAAATGATCCGACAGTTGTGTCAAGCACTTTCAGCTACAGTCTTCAAATTCGAAAGAAAACCCCATCAGCTACCATGTGATTTGTGTCATTCATGTCCATACAATGAGTTAAGCCACCACACTAGCATCAGCCACATGTATTCACAGCTGTGTGGTACTTGCTAAATCCTCATGCAGTCTTCCTGGTGCGTAATCTGGAAGGCTTTGTTAAAGGTCAAGCTTGCTTAAATGTTCATGCACTTAAAATATTGAAAGACTTCTGTTGCACACACAAAGCAGTGGCCTCAAACCTCTCCTACACTGCTCTGGGAGAGGCTTGACTTTTTAGCCACTGTGAGTGTTAAGTGTGTGCTCTGAAGAGTCTCTGCTCAGCCTTGGTATGAGGTGTATATTCACACTTGAATACAGATTTTCCCAGACTCTAACATGTGGATACTCAGAACTTTTCAGCATATGCATGCAAGAATATGCACTTGCACTGGATGCACCAGCTTTGCACATGATTTTAAAACATAATTGCTTTTTACTTAGTAGCACAAAACTATACTAATCTACAACGCTCCCCAAAACAAAACAAAGCAAAAACCCACCAACAAAATAGCTTTATTTCCTGCCTTTCTTTCTTTACCACTATGGACATTACTCAGAGACCTGTAAGTTGATCAGTTTTTCTTTGCAGTTCATCTTAGGGCTTTTGAGCCCTACAGTCAATACCTTTTGGCTGGTACCTCAACTAAACCAGAAAATGCATGCTGAAAAAGCATTTCATTCTTCTGCCCCATCTTCTGCTCCAAATCTTGTGTGTCTTGCTGCAAGTGTGCTTCTATATACCAAAAACTGATATATCTTGATTTATGTAATTTTTTTTTAATGCTTTTCTCTGCTGCAAACAGCAGTCCTTAGCACAAGGAGTGGCTTTTCCTGCTCCACCTTATCTGACAATAACTCCTAAAACTGATAAGCCTCCTTCCATCAGTTCTCCACTGTTTCCTGATGCAAATTCATAAAACTGGAATTAAAATTCATCCTTCTGCAGTATGTGGTGGTTTTCCTCTCAACAGTTTTCTAAGTGAGAGCAGCAAGTGTGAAGGTGTTGAAAAGCAGCCTGCAGTGCTCCATGTCAGCTGTAGCTCTGTAGCAGGAAACACTGCTGTAACAAGATCAAAAACTAATATTAGCATGGTGTCCAGGGCAGTACGACCTATTCTTTTTGTTCTGTTAGTGAACATGCTATTTTCTTGCTTCACTGCTTCATCTACAGCACACTGGCAGTGGTGACTGTGATTATTTATTATAAGGGATAGTCTATCATGCTTTCAGTGGAAAATTGGATTCCTGACAAAATCATTTTGCTCAAAGTTTTGTCTTTGGTGTGAAAATTTCACGTTTATTTAATAAAAAATCATTCAAAGAATACATTTTTTGCCTGAAACTTTTAGAAAGTATTTCTTTAGTGCAATGTTGTTAATTTTTATGGGATATAGGACAGATGTGTTTGTATCTTCTGTCTCTTTTTATGGCTCACTATTACAGCACTGACACTTGTGGTTCTTTGGAATACTGTTCTGTGTGCCAAAGAATGAACAGAGGGCCAGTATCTATTTTGTAGTTTTATCAGGATAAATCCTTGCTAGTGCCACTGAAAGGAAGGCAGTTTCTTTGTATATATGTCAGTCTATCCACAGGGCTTCTTGACTGGTTGAGCACTGGGGGCAGAGCTCCCTGGTGGAGACATGGCTTATACTGGCAGAATAATAGTAATCTTTTGCCAATATACTTCAAACTAATTTGCCATACTGCATAAACTGTGCCTGGAAGAAAACTAGTTCCTGCTGACACTGCTTTTGTCAGAAGAAATAAAAAATCCAGCCTCTGACCAAGCCAGTCATATGACCAGACACATTACATTATGCGCAGGCAAGGGCTCAGATGCAGTATCTGGTCTGATTGCCACCTGGCTAGCCCTGCAAAGAGTTTTCCGCTCTTCTTGTTCCCTTGTAGTAGAACTAAATAACACCATTTCCCACCCCCTATATACTTATAAAGGTACAGGCAGATTTGGTAGGTAAAGTAAGTCCCCCTACTAGTCTGTGATTTTAATGTGAATGGCTAGGATCATCACTATGACCTGCCAGCAGAATAACGGTCTGTCTTCTTGGTGATAAGCCACAAACCCCTGGAGGCACTCCTGGCACCTTCTCAAGTGCAATCTAAGGTGCATGTCAGCACTGATTAAATGGAAGCTTTATAGAAGGTTGTTTGGACCTTGATTATTTCAGAAGCACCAGTAGTCAGGGAACTGGATCACTTGAGCTGTCAGCTGGGTGATATAGTGCAACTCCTATAGGGAATAATGAAGGTTGTGATAAACTGCAGTGTAAGAAGCTGGTAAATAATTTTTATGGTAGAACTGTATTTAGAAACACCGAATGATGGCAGCTTGTGTCACAGATCTTATGGAAAGGTGCTTCCCAGAGTTATATATTTAAATGGACATAGTCTAAGCTGTTCTTTGGGAACTCAGCTGAAATCGATAGGATGACTTCAGGGTTGATTTAAGAAAAGATAATGCCATCAATGTTACATATTTATTGATAACATGAAACAATTAACTCCTTTGGAGAAGATGAGTAAACGTGTTTACATTAATGCTGATTTATTACTGTATTGCTTCTAGAACACAAAACAATACTTCCAAACCCTAGTATCCACTTGTTTGTTGGTTTTTTTTTAATCTTGGCCTATTTATGAGTTCTTTTACCATGAAGCCCACACAAATGAGGAGATACATTTATTATGTTCTTCTTATTTCACAATGTCTAATTCAAACCTGGCAATAATGTTTCCCAGAAGAAATACACATTTATTTTTAACAGGTTTGTCTAATTTTATTTTCTATAGGTTATTTTAAGACCTGGCCACATTTGGATTTTTTTTTTCTTTTCTAATTCAGAAAATTCCTAAATTAATGTCCAGTGGAAAATTAAATTTCATGTTCTAGTTGTAGGTGGAATTAGATAAATAAATTACTAAAACTTATACGTGAGATTCCTTTTATGCTTTCATGAGCCAACTTTCTTTGCTCTAGCAAAATTTTCAAAGTAAATAACTGAAGTAATTCTGAAATCCTATTTGGTTTTGGAGTGCTATACCATAGGTGCTGTACACTGGAGAGGTGGTGGTATTGACTGTAATTAGAATTTGGTTTGATGACACTCAAAGTTTCTGTACACATGGAGATAACTTCTCAAAAATCTCTCTGCACAAGTCATAGGCCTCTCTTCTCTGCTTCTCTATGCTTTGGGCACTTAAGGAGCATATGAAGCTGACATTTTACTCAGCTGGGGATTGTATTGACAGGGGTGCATGACTGTGACATGCTGATAGATGATGGAGGACCCAATATTAGCTCAGAAGTGGTGAGAAGTGCTGCTCAAACCACTGTGGGTATACTTGCCAGCCCCAGAAAACCTGTATGCAGGTAAAGTAATGCAGTTATCCACTGCTCTGGGTTATGCTGTCATTCTGTATCAAGACAAATTAGTGTACTCGGAAGCAATCAGAAGTAATTACTCTTTAAGAAACAATAGGCGTCACCTTGTGGCTTCTATCTGACAGCTGAAGAACTTGTCTTCCTGTGGAAAACCCATACAGCTTAATCTTCTTGTGTCAGATCATATTTCCCTGTCTCTTTCTGGTAAATGTTTACATTGCTGCAGTAAAAGGGGCACTGCATGATCTTGGCTAACAGGGGACTCTGTGTTTAGAGATAGTAATAAGATCCAGCGTCTTTCAGCTATCACTCTCAAGATGAATGCAAAGAAGGTTTGCAGGTACAGCATAGCACCTCAGCAGGGGCTTGAGTGGTCCCATTCTCAGGAGTAAATCCTGGTTCCACAAAGTCAATTCCTACTGTTACATGAGCTGGTACTGCGGCACAACAATGATAGGAAATGAAACAATAGGAAGTGAGCACAGAGACCTGGCCGTTCCCTTGCTCTTCAGGTAAGATGCTCAATGAGATTCCAAATAATTCATTTTAGGTGTGTAAATATATTCACTTGAGCCCTGCTTTTCTCACCCCTACTGCTGCGTTTTCATTCCCATCACCCACTTGTCATTTTTAGGTATTTCCTTAAAGACTGAACCCTTCCTAAAGGCTCCAGTGGCATCTTTGAAATCTTATTGAAATCTAAAGTCAGTGTGTGTGTCAGTCAGTGACTACATTTTACATTCTCCAGGAGGAACTGCAGAATTCATCTCAGTGAAGATGAAGCCAAAGAGTGGCAGACTGAGATCCTGGTGAGCTCCCTACTTGTAGTGATAATGAAGTGTGACTCTTTCTTAGGTAGTAAAGTAGAGAGTATCTAAATTTCAGATCCTGGCAAATGCTGTCATCACTAAAGCTGCCCTCAGAGGGTTGTTCTAACATTTTGTATCTTACCTTTGAGGTAGCTTGTGGGAAAGGAAGACTAACAATAAGGTGATCTTGTGGTTAACTCAGCTAAGCACAGAAAATCTGGGTTCAGTGCACAGAAAATCTGGGTTCAGGTCCTGGCTTTGTTTTGGATGTCCTGTGTAACTGAATGCAGTGTCTGTTCACCTTGGTTCTCCTCCCATCAGATACAACAAAGAACATTTTCATACCATCAGAAAGTACCTTTATCTCTCACTGATGAGAGATAAAAATACTGCATGTTATTGGGTAAAATAGACATAGGCCAGTTAAATACTATTATTTAATTGGGTTTTACCAAATCTCTGAGAATTAACAGGGAGACAGGACTTTTATGGAGGGACAGTCTCTTTCATAAGACCAAACTTTACTTTGACCTTCATTAGTCTTTTGAAAGAGATTCTTGATAACTTTGTCATGCTTGATTTCTTCATCAGGAGGGTGGTGTAGCACTGGAATATGTCACCTAAAGTGGCTGTGAAATATCTGTCTTTGAATATTTTTAAGATGTTGTCAGACCAAGCCATGATTGACCTGATCTGGTGTTGGCAGTAGTGTTACTGCTTTGAATGGGAAGGATGGACCAGGGATCTCCAGAAGTCCCCTCCAAACAGCATTTTTTGTGATTCTGTATTTCTAATTAGCTTTGTCCCATGTGGAAATATCAGATTTATTTTAGGCAATACCTGTACCTTTGTGGTGTGGAAGCAAACAAGTTCAGTGTTTATTATCCCTTATTACTGGTATTAAGTATTCTAACACACGCAAACTTTTGAATTGCCTTGCTTTCTGGCTCTCTCAAGGCAAGATTAATGATAGATATTAGAATAGGTAAATTATCCGCTTTTCAAACTATATTTATATTATATCCATATATTATATATATGGTTATGTACCTTACTTAATAGTGTATTTGATAACATCATACTTATATCACTTCTGTATAACAATACTAACACAAAAAATTGCCAAGCATTAAGTCTACAAATATGTTGAAAAATACAACCTAAGTAGGTCAGTGTCTTATGAGGATACTTGAGGCTGAAGTATCTTCTCTACCTACAGACTTTTCAAACTAATTCATATATGCTCTAGAGAGTTAACAGCTGCTACTATTCTGCTAATGGGAAGTATTTTCTCTTTCATATGTTAAAGATAAATCATTATTCACTTCTTTCTGTCTTATGTTCAAGGTCCAAATATTCCAGTCTCTGTAAGAGAAACCTGCAGACCTTAATTAATACTCCCAAAACTCAGAATGATTTGTGTGTAAACTCCTCTAACTATTAATGCTAAAAGCTCTCACATAAAGAACAAGAACTGTAGCGTAGTAATAACATCAGGTTCTCATTTTATGTTTTTATGTTTACTACTTGTTATTATTTCACATATATGAACTGATATAAAAAAGTGTGCATGCATATTTACAAGGATGCACAATGTAACGAATTCTGCATGGTTCTGTTAATGGGCTTTTAAATCCTGGCTTTGTCTGTGGAGGAAAATTGTTGCATTTGTGTCTGTCACTCTGTCCTGATGCAGAGAAAAAAAGGTATGAATGACACATGTCAGGAATTCAGGAAACGGAAGATACAGAACGTCAAGGCACTGCAAGATGTTTGTTTGTCTTGGTTTATTCCTCCTGTCATCTTACAACTGCTGTCTTACATACATATTAAATACCTAAATCCTCCATTCCTCCAGTTTTTGTCCTGAAGAAAAAAAGGTAGTAAGTGTAGTATACAATAATTATTTTCCTTTGATGTTCATCTGATAATTTAAATCTTCCCTCTGCATGTGTGTATGCTGGCAGAAAGTGGAAGTAACCTACCCATCCCCAGCTGTTTCTGCTGGCTACGGACTGAGTGCCTTCAGTCTTCCCTTTGAGTTGTGTCCTCCAGAGAAGCAATGGCAGCACTATTTTGGCTGATACTCCAGGAGCTCCAGAGCTGACTGTGTAAGCTGCCATAGCAGGAGCTCCAGCAGTCTGGCTCCCAAGAGGAACTGAAGTTGATTTATTTCATCTGCACTTCAGGCTGGCAATGCACTGCCCTTGGGACCCCACTGCCCTGTGTTCCCTCAGCCACTAGGACTCATGAAATGCAGGGAAAGGTGCATGCTCTGCTGTCCTGTGACATATCAAAAGGAGAATGGCTTTCCTGGGTATGCAGATTCCCCAGGAGGGAGACACAACCATGAGAAAGGGCTGTTACAGGGCTGACCTAAGATAGAGCTACATGCAAGGGCACACGTGGGTAGTGCCACAAGTCAGGAAGAGAGCATATCATGGCTGGGCTGCTCTTCATCTCATACAGCAAACTATCATTGTGGGACTGGGGAGGTCACTAAAACACAGAAGACCAAGCAGATGGTACCAAATCATAGTAGGCTCCATTCTTTTACAATGTTTTTTTTTAAGGTGAATTCAATAGACTGATTGCAATTGCAAGAAATAAACAGCAGCAGAGGGTGCTGTGCCAGCCAGAGCTGCCTGGACTGGCTCTGGAATGATACCCACGTTACAGTTTCTGTTCTATAGGGGTCCTTGCACTGTGCTTTTTGCCACTATATCCAGAATGTGGATTCAGCAACAGAGCTAACAGCTGTCTTCTGTCATTCGCTGTCTTGTTCTCTTCCCCTGCCAGGGAGTAGTGCAGTTTGTTTCAGCAGGGAATGTCTGTCTAAATGTGTACTCTGCTCTGTGTTTATGTTGGAAAAGGAAAGATCAAAGCATGTGCTTGGAGTTAAAAATGGAAGCTGTGTGATTAGGGACCTCATCTCATTCCCAGTCATGTGCGTATATACGTGTACTTACATGACCCACCATTGCCTCGCATCGCTGCTGGAACCTGGGGCAGGAAAGAGGTCTCTGAAGACCAATCTGTTCCTTTAGATGACCATCAGAGGTCAGGGCTGCTTTGAAGGGAAGTGGACTTAACCTTATCTGTGACTAATTAGTTGTCTGCAACGAGGTGACAACCAAGATCAGATGATGATAGTGGCTTTGTTGAGGCAGAACAAAGCCCTATCCACCCTGGTGTCCTGTTTTGGAGAGTGCAGTACTGAAAGCATATAAAAAGAGCATAAAATGTGGCACTGAGACAGGAGTCCTTTTTCTGGTATGTTTTTCCAGCTTCTGGTGCTCTCTATGGAGGCACTTCCTGAACTCCAGGCTGTATTTGAACTGCTGTATGTAGTGGCTGCTGCTGGATTCCCATGAAATGATCTAGTTTTTTTGAATCCACTTACTCCTTTGAACCCTGCATCACTGACCTTCACATTCAACTACCTACTATGTAAGAAGTGCTTCTATGTTATAAGGAGTAAAGAGTAGTTCTTCCCTGTTTGCCTTCTCCATTGCACTCCATGATAAATACCTCCATCACATCCAGTTCACCTGTTAAGTGACTGAGTCCTTGTGCATGAAGTCTTTTCAGTTATAGTTTTAGTACTTCAGTTCAGTTTTAGTACTTCTGGTGTTCTTCCTGCTTCCCTTAACTCTACCATAGCTTTTTGAGATGGCATGACCAGAATTGCATGCAGTGCTGAGCACATAGGCACACCACCAGGGATTGACAGAATTGCAGAATGATGTTTTCCATTTTGTTGTCTCATCCCTTCCCATTTGTCTTTAGCATTGCGTGAGAGTTAACAAGTAGCTCTATTGTTAGAAGAGCCTATAGGGAGAGCCTTGCAGGCTCCTTCTGAAGGAAGGATGCAGATAACAGGACATGATTTATCTGTTTAATTTATGTTGGACTGTTTGATTTTGCAAAATTAACTTCCTCCGTGAAGAAAGATGTCAGATGAAATGTTCAGTTGAAAGGTGCAAGGAGAGAGTGAGAGATTAGTGTTCATAGCAATGCAAAGCTATGCACTTTGATCCTTCTTCATGCTTACTGCTCTGCTCCATTGTGTATCTTGCCTACAGGACAAAGTTTAGGGGCAGGATTGGGAGACTGCCTTATCCAGAAACAGCCAACCAGATTGTTTCCCTTGGATCAGGCCCTATTTCAGCAGTTATGTCCTTGGCTTTTCACTTGCAAAAGAAGCACTTTATTAAAAGAAACAAAATACTTCCCAGAGTCTGACAGCTTGAATTTTAACTATCACCCCGAACAAGGGACCTCAAAACTGACCCCAAGACGTTAATTTAACCATTACAATTCCATTAGTCTAATTTGTCATGAAACATCTTTGACTAATTACCTGCATTTGTAAGTTAGTCCACATGTCATGGGATAAGAAGTCAAGCATAGTTATAGGTCACTGCTCTGGGCTGCCATCACATAACACAGACCCTAGATGAAAGGGAATTTAGAGTTGATAGGAGGAATCTAAATGACAGCTACTCAGTCAGTACAAGGCAGCCAAGGCTGTAATGTAAAAACTGGACCATTGTCTCAGAAGTGGTGTTTTGGAAAAGATGGGGCATGCCCTCATTAGCAGAATAAGGTCTAAGCAGGCTGAGTGTAATGAATTCCCCATAAGCATTATGGGAATCTTGAAGGTGGTAATTTGATAAATACAGATCCCCACTAAAACCATTTGCTAAATTTGGCAGACAACAGTTAGTCTCAAACATTTATGACTAATTTAGAATGATCCCTTTTCAAAGAGACCTGATTATGTCCTGAATATTACTTTAAAAAAAGTTCATTTAGGTACTGCTGTTGGTTTCCTCAAATGACAAATGTTGAAACATAGGGAAAGACCAATTAGG
The DNA here is from genome assembly GCF_034315485.1 of Pezoporus occidentalis. Lineage (NCBI taxonomy): Eukaryota > Metazoa > Chordata > Aves > Psittaciformes > Psittacidae > Pezoporus > Pezoporus occidentalis. The sequence goes on from NW_026916158.1 coordinate 13,726,344, forward strand.
AGTCTGATTAAAGGTTGCTCAAGCCTTTCACTGAGTAGTATGTTTGGATTCAGTTCCCTGTTACTTGTTGGAGATCTGCCCATGAATTTACAGTGGGAGCAGCAGCATGCTGTGTGCCACAAACACCTCTCTCTCTTAGATTTAGGCAACTGTAAACTTCCTTTCATTTCTCTTGTTCCAGTGCCTATGCCATTCCCCTAGAGACAAGATGAGGAGAAGGATGTGGTACGTGATTAATGTAGGACAAAGAATTCAAAAAATTCCTCTTCATTTCTTTTTTTCCTGTTTCCCTCTTCACTGAGAGAGGAGGTGCAGAGGGACATGGCAAAGAGCAATTCCCCCCCATCAATATACACAGTGTCATCATCACACTTCTAGCTGCTGGTGCTGAGTGTGAGGGGTAATTAAATCCCTTCCTGCCCCCCAGCCCTCTGTCTCTTAGCTGATCTTTACAGACAGCAGATGCAATTTAATCCTTCACTTCTATCACTCATTTGATCAATACAAAGGGCCAGCAACAACACAGCTATACTGGTCAGGCCAGCCCTACCTTTGTACTCCCTAAGTATGGGCTCTGTCCAAGCTATAAATCACAGCTACTCTAAATTATAGAGGCTGCCAACATATCAGAGGGCTGGAGTGGGAGCTCCCTGTGATCACAGCAGGGAGGGGAGGATAAGGAAGGCCCTGACCAAGCTGTCTTTTCTGTACTCAGGATCTTTATTCAGACAGCAGGGAAGAGAGAGCTTCTGCAAGTCTCTGTGCTCCTCTTGCAGGCATAAGCCTGCCACACTGGCTCAGCTGTGCTCTGGTTTTCCCTGCTGTCCTCCAGAAAAAAATTAAATCCTCTTTCTACAGACCTCAAGGCAGTCACTGAGATTAGCAAGAAATTTCCTTTGCTGGTGTATTACTGCAGACTTTGTACTTGCAGATACTCTTTTCCAGCACCCCTGTGGGGAGGCAGGATTCATTGATTTGTATTTTCCCCTTATCACCAGCTAGCACTGTGAGTGCTCTGTCCTCTGTTGGGGGGAGCAACAGCATCGCCATGCTGCCCCCAACTCCTACCACACAGCAGCAACAGGCATGTGCTATCTCACCGCTCAGTGGTGTGAACACAATGGCACTTGTTTCCTTCCTCTGTAGAAGTTCATGTGTCATTTTCTACCAGTATTCCTTCAAATCTTTAAAGATAAACGAATCTTCACGTTTCCAAATCTTTAGCCTTTCTGCAACAGGCATAAGGTATCTACCAGTCTGCAATGAAAAATCACAGACAATCCATCCTTTCAATCTCTTGCTTTTATCCTAAGCTGATAAAGGAGGCCCCATGCTTGTCAGCTTTGCATTCTTGGTGTGTGCAGTGTAGCTGAGTATTGCAGATTAAAGGTGAGCAGTTGAACAGGGAAAAAAAGCAGGAGTGAAGTAGCTGTTTAATGAGATAGAGGGGCCTTCCTCTTGAAAACTGCTTACCCACATCTTTACTCTTAGTAATTGCAGAGTATTTTCTTTATGGAGAATGCTAGCACTGTTTTCCCAATTTAATATATTTTACCCTTTTTTAGGATCATCTTTCACCTTGGTAGCATTAAATCATTCTTTACAAAATTGTAAGTGTCCCACGACATATTTTTTTCAAGCTGCTCAGTTCTGCCTTGTGCATCTTTTGTTTTACAGTTGCAGGAGTCACAGCTTAATTAGTCTCATTCTGTACCTAACTTTGAGCCCTTGCAGTTTCAGGTTTGAAAACTTCTTTCCAGCCAAGCCTGTCTCAAGGTGTAACAAAACCTCTAAAGCTGCAAATAGATATTGTCAAACTGACTTACAATGGCAGGTTGTGATGTGCTGACAGTTAGAACCAAACCTTGGAAAGATTAGCTTCTTGGCAGTTGTTTCAGCCTACTCATATCACTTGCTGTCTGTCTTTCTGCTACACTTACTTTCACTTTTGCAAACTCCTCTCTGTGCCTTGTTCTGTTTTTCAGGTAGATGTTTCACCTCCTGGTACCCCTAAGAGTCTCAGGTGGGACAGCTTCACCACTGGACCTCATGCCTCCATCAGAGGTGTCGTTTGCTGGCATTCACCTCCTGAAAGGGACCTAAGAATCCATCATTACAAAATCTGCACAAGCTTATGGGGGCCAGAGTAGCTAAGAAGGATCATTAGAAAATGGCTAATGTATGTGTGTTGCCAGCATACATACCACTGTCTTTGCTGGTCTCTGGAGAGGTGCATAGATATCATTGTTTATATATGTATAAATGATAACAGGGGGCTTCTCAAAGGGCAGGATCCTGGGTTGGGATAGGAGGGGTTTTCTGTGAGGTGGGGGCTTCTCAAATGGCAGATGCTTGGGGTCATAGTGTGGAGAAGATAGATGCCCTAGCTTGAAGAGTATTGCCATATCTGGGGCAGGAAATTATACTGGATTTGAGATGTGGGACAGCAGAGAGAGAATCTGCCTCACAAGTGACTGAAGGAATTTATTCTGGGGACTCGAAGGACTGAAGTAACTCATTTCACATGACTGTCCCTCCCCCATCCCAGGCACATGACTGAATGCAGCAGTCATTCTGCCTGATGGAAATGTGGTAGCTCTATTTGCTGCCCCACCTTCATCTTGTCTTTTTACTTGTCCATACAGTATCATATACCCTATGGCATCATGTTATTAAAATAGGTGATTAAGCAGATGCAAATGGATCCCGAAGGACACCTAGCACATGGACATAACACCACAGGCAAGTTTTAACTGATTATGCAGCTATAAAGAAGTTTCTTCTTTTTAAAATTAAAAATATCTAAACTTTTTTCCCCTTCTTTTTTAATTCTAACAGCTTAACATTTTCCTCTCTGGCTAAAATCTGACATGAAACAGAGGGAGCTCAGGCTTAACATGAAGTACCTTAAGGAAGTGCAGGCTGTAGCTTTCTGGGCTTAGAAACCTCTGAAGAGCACAAGATCTTTACTCCCATTTGCAACACCACTCCCCCTGCATGCAGAGTGCAAACCCTGTATGTGTTTGGCTTCCAGATCTGTGACTCCACCCTCCTTTTTATAAACTGTGAATTTTCTCCCTTCCAAAGCACAGATTTTACCCCCTCCCATGTCCCCTGGAAAGTTTTGCCCTGCAAATGCCCTGAGTTTTTAAATCATATGGAAACTCCTTGGCTTATTCTGTTTCTGTACTGCTACCTCCAGTTCATGGTTTCTGTTTCTATATGGCCTCTGCTAATGAGTAGTGTTTGTGGCCTGAATGGCTGGTTTTCTCTGCATTTCCAGTGAAAAGTGTTTGTGTATACAGGGACTGTAGCCTTCTTGCTAGCACTGTTTCTTGTTAGGTAGTAGAGAAAGAGGTACCATTTTTTTTCCCCTCCCCATCATTTTATTATTATTATTATCCCCTGATTTTATTATTATTACCAGCAAGTGATGCCAATACTGTTTGTGTTTCCTTGTACCAAGTCTTGATGGATGCATTCAATGACCATGTTAACCCCTCTTTATTCTCAGTAGCACCTTTATGATAGTATTGCCTTTCCAAGCTGCAATCTTGCAAACCTTCACTCCAGCTAATCCAACCTCTTTTGCCATCTTTCCCAAAGGTCTAGAGTTCTAAGGGGAACACTGACCAAGGAGATGTTCCCTTGATATGCATGGATCCAGAATTTCTTCCTTACTTACCTATAGAGCTACTCATTCCTCTTCATTGCTATCAGCAATGAGGGTCAAATGCTACTTGAAGAGCATAACAATTTTTAAGGGAAATAAGAAAGAAAATAAGGAATCTAAACCACAGCTGTCTGCATTTTCTATCTGAAGGTACAAATCAGGTGGAGCTGCCCTGATACTTGTGCTACTAGTTAAAGAATAGCATGTTATGTACAACAATACATAATTTTCTTTATGTGAAAGAGTGATCCTGCAGTGAAGCAGGAGGTACCATGCTTGTGGGGGGATCAAGGATAAGATGGTGCCTGAAGCAGAGACTGTATAGACAGCATCTCCAACAGCATTCCCCAGAGCAGCATCAGAAACTTTGGCAGGCCGTAGCAGAAGTTTTCTACTTCATTATGTCCTGAAAAGCAACTGGTTTCTACTCATTAGATGCTAATCAAGGTCACCCCTTCATTGCTGAATGCACTGCATTTACTATGCTGTTGGCAGGAGGTCTTGCTCTGCTCCTGTGTGTTCAGGGGAAAAAAAACAACAATGAAATAAAATAAAAGCAGAAGTCCTTTGGCCAACCATCTGTTGGAGCACAGGCTGTGGACACCGTGCAGATGCAAATGTTTGGATGCATTTTGCAGGTGTGCCCTTTTTTCCATGTGACCCATTTTTCCATGGAGGAATTCACTGGGAAAGTAGATTGCACTAGACTGTTCCTGCAACTGCAGTTAATCATGCATTTTCTGTATTACTGCTACAGGATTAAAACAAACATTGCTCCTATTTTCAGGCTTATCAAAGGCAGCAGCACATCTCTCTAATCTCCTATTTCCCTACTCTCTTTAAAGTGTCTAAATGAATGGGCACTGATGAACAGGGATGTGGTGCCAGCAGGGATGGTGTCATTTAATGCCTTGCTATTTATGCTATTTAATGCCTGTATGCCTTTATGTGTCCTGGGTGACTTGCTAACCATCTGGCACCCTCCACCCTTTCATAAGACATACGGAGATGTAGACAGCACCTTCATTTGTCTCCAGTCCAGAGAGTGACCAGCAGCAATAAAACAGTACAGTTCTGATGGGCCTGTTCCAACACAGCCTGCACCTGCTGTCACTGAAGGATGCAGCTTGGAGGCCACAGTTTGGTGACTCTTGACACCAGGAGGTTTCAATCTTAATGAGCTAAGGGCACATACCTGTATTTATACTGAGCTAGTTGGCACATGCAACCTGGATTTTTCTTCCAACTGTAAAAAGCCTAACGATAGATGATCTGCCCTAGCACCTGTTTGTACACAGCTAACTTGTCAAAAGGTTTCAGACAAGCTGGAATCAGCAGAATTATGTATGCCACGTTAGCTCCTTGTCCTGGGAGTCCTGCAGCTGGATTTACTGTATCGCTGAGTCACAGCCTGAATATTTAGCTTTATGCTTTCACAAATAAAAAATACTTGGGTTGTGTCCTCCAGCCTTCTCGAAAGTGGGCTGAGATCCACCCTACTGCTTTCACACCACTGTCAGCTGGCATTAACTTTCAGTCATTTTCTCCTTTGGCCAGATTGTATTCAGTGACCTAGAAGTAAAATATTCTGTATTTTGTTAGTAAGTGGTCCCTGGAGATGTACAGTCTAAATTGGGATGTTTTCTCAGTGAGCTCTATTGTGTATCTTCCTGTGGTGATTGTACTGTAATTATCAACAATCCTCTTTCTGGTAGCAGAATTTATTAATTGCTGTCCACTTTCTCCTATGTATTTCTGATCAGATCACAGTGAAATAAGGACTTTGTTTAGTTTGCGGAGGGGCCATGATATCCTATGGTAAAGCATTAGTTTTCCATATGACATTCTCAGAGATTATATTATAGATTCACTGATATTTCTGCAAGGAGGGCAAACTGGAATCTGTATTTGGCTTGCTGCACTGCATATTAGCAGTAAGGCTATGGGATCTGACCCTGAAAATGCTCACGCCTGTGAGAGTATTTGCAGCAGTAAGGACTAGTCATGTGGAGAAGCATTTTCACAATCACCCTTCATGATTATGGGATCACTTGTGGATGGTGCCAATAGTCTGCTGGGAGGTGCTGGATGCCCTTTTCAGTGCTATTGCTGCAGGTTCATTTTATTCAGCATTTTGAAGAAGTGGCCAACTCACATAACTTTAATGCAGGCTGTTAATGCGAGTAAGTTATATCTCCACAGTTTTTTATGTTCCTATTTAAGGTCAGATCCAGTTGGTCACTCTGTAGCAGTATCTAATGAATTGCCAGCATCCCAGAAAGTATACAATTTGAGATTAGAAGCAGCACCAGCTTATTACCATGATAGTCAATTGCAAATGGAAGCACAGTGGAAGCAAGGGCAAGGTAATGTAACGTGTGTAGAATAGCACTCAGTCTGTGTATTATGAAATTGTCATTCTGTGCCACTGTTCAGCATAAATGGACTAATCTTCAGTTTGAAAATGAGTAGAGCTTGACTGCT